>NW_028277766.1:0-646506 GCF_059751315.1 Micrasema longulum
TTATTTTCTATACGCTAGTGTAGTCACGAGGAAGAAGAATGACAATATCCGACATAAGCCTTCCATGCAGATTGCCAAACTTACAGTGAATGAGACAATGAAAGCAGGAAAGTCGAATTTCTGATTTATAAAAATGACATTTGAAAAAGTAGCTCAATTTTCGTCAAAAATAATTTAAGTATCACCCAAACCGACTCGGTCATTGAAACAAAAACATATGAAACATTATCAAAAACCTAGAAAGATTTTTCAATAATAAATGAAAGACTGGTTGACTGACAAATTAATAAAATTATTAAAATGGTAATTCCAAAATAGATGGTCATGTACATAAATGTGCAGATCTATTGTGTCAAATTTTCGTTATTTCCCGCAACAAGTGTAATTTTTACATAAGAGACATAGAGTTTCATTTGTATTCTGGCAAAAGAGAGAACAAAATACGTTTTTCATTCTTCTTATTTACGTGCTTCCAAGTAACAGCAAATGCTTTTACATTCGTGTGTTAAATCCCGCTCTTCGGGTCTCGACCTTGAATAAACTGGAAAATGGGGGGCAAGTGCTTTCACATCCACAGCTAAATCTTGCCTTCGAAGATAAATTTAGTAATAGATGAGTAAGTGCTCTCGAATACAGGATGCGGCTTAATAAAGTCTCTAATTTGGAAAGCTTCTTCTTCTTGCGGTGCCTTGTCAGATCCTCCCGACGCTAGCGATCACTACAAAGAAATCATCTTGGTTCTGCTTTACTCTTATATACCGCAGCTAGAACAGCTGCTTATTGAATACACTTGCCACAGTGATTCCTGGGAAAAAATGACCAGATTGGTTTCCCGTGGCCTTTTCTGGTGGATTTTGATGTCGGAGCTACCTTCCCTTAGCTGGTTGGTTTTGGTTTTGAGGCGCCAGAAACTCGCCTTTTATTCTCTCGTTATCTGTTTGATCGCACCGTTATGTGTGTGATCGCATTGCCCGGGCTCCGCGACGTGAACGCTAACGAGTTGGCCTAGTAAGTAGTGATGCCGGTGAAATGCAACTCGGCGTACGCAGCATTTTATAGAATCATACCCTAAGCGCAAGGTGTGACTCGCTGCGACCTTACTGATAATTCAAACCTTTGGGAAGCTCATAAAAACCAAACCAAGCAAGATACATACTGAATGTACATCTTGAGTGGTTTATGCTATGTATATGTGCCGCATGTAATGTATATGTTTGTGTATGTTTTATATGTGCGTTCATGTGTGTGCGTGGATGGCTCGGAGTGTACATTCGGTATTTTTATTTATTTTAATTTATTACCTCCATGGAAAACGCAAATGTCAACAATTATCCTTTTCTCACTTAAAATTCTTATTTATTTTTTATTTTTTGTCACATTTAATGTTTATATCTTTTTAATTTATGAAAACTTAATTGGTCTTTTATGTTAAAAAATTGTTGTTTTTAGTACTTATTTTGTATGGCTGTATGTTTTCTAAATAAAATAAAATAAAAAATAAATACAAAAAGTATACATGTATTTCTAAAAAGCACACTTATATAATATTGTTTTAGATCAAGGTGTTCTAAAAATTTCATCACTCTAGTGGCTACCTTCATTGTCGATACACTGATTGAGCCTCTCCCAGTAGCTTTACGGGACTCTGTGGGTCTTTTGGGCGGAATAACAGCAACCTCTTGGAGTCCTACCTCCATAATAGCTCCCAAAGTTTGGGGACAGCGTTAGTACACCTTAGATTTGAGGTAGCTCCGAGAAAAAATCGCACTGGATCAAGTCTGAAGAGCGAGGAGGCCACCCGACATGACCACGCAAAAAGTTAATATTCCCAGGAAATACTCATCTCAGAAATCCGATTGAGTAACAAGATGTGTTGGCACCATCTTGTTGAATCCGCACCTTTTTCTGTCATGTTCATCTAGAGAAAAAAGTTCTAGAGCAATGCAAAATTACGATCGCAGGTTACCGTTACAGTAACACCATTCTCTTCATGAAAGTACTGGCCCCACACACCAAACTCCAAAATAGCACACCACGCTCTAACTTTAGGGCTATGGAGTGTTCCTTTGTGAAATTCCGACGGTGAATTGCAGCCTAAAAACGAAAATTTTAGTTGTTGACTTAAAAGGTAAAAATGTGCTTCGTTCGTAAAGAGCAGAGCCACCATTTTTTTATGAACTCCTGGATAACAAAAGCACGGTGCTCTCTCAACCAAGCCACGATGAGAACTGAAAACGACTCGTCCACGCTTGTCGTTTAGTATACTCTTCACTGCTGTATGCATCCCCACCTCATCTCTGACTATAGCCTTTCTAATCGTATAAGTTATTCTACCGCACTCTGTGCTGTACTGGACAAGGCCTTTAAAGAACGAGACTGTTCATCGAATTTTACGCCCCTCACACTCGTAGTATAGGTCTTTAAAAATTTTACTATTGCTTAGGGGCCGAGTGCTTTCACATCAATAGCTCTTGCCCCATTGACATATTGCCCTATAGAGTAAAATATTTTTTTAAATAGTGGCTCGAAAGTTATTATAAAGTTAAACTAGAGCTACATTCAACGATCATGCATACGCTACCAAAAATTGGAGGATAATTATTTTTGGTATTTAAAAAAGTCTGTGTTTTGTCGTTAACAAACAACAGCTTTTGGTGGATCCTAATCAGATTCTTCACGTAAATTCATCATAATTTCGACCCATTTATTTCTTTTCATTGGATATTGGGGAACGCAAAAATAATATCAACTCACATTTATTATATTTTTAAAACGTATTCCTATCAGTGCAGTCTTGTAAGTAAGAAGACCTTCGCAATTGCGCCGCTAAAAAAAATTATATTTGAATATGAATATGAATATGAATTCTTTTAAGCTTTGCTAATCATTCATGAACAAATATTTTCCAATGAAAAGTTACACATTCCTTTTTACAGTGTTTATCCGAATGGTTTTTACACGCTTTCATGACACAAGCAGGCATTTTGATTCCAATTTTAAACTTCACGCCTGGCTGGCGGTCGAAGAATGAATAAATACGCGTATGGGCATGAGTTAAGTTTCATCATTTTTGAGGGCTGAGGACATGTCTATGTGTATTAATACGTCAATTTATTGACCTCAAAGTCTTGTCTTTAAAGTACCCGGCTTGCTAGTATGAGGGATGAGTGTTCTTCCGTCAACTTCTACGTACGCCAACCGAATTTAAAATACTGTATCATTAATTAATGTATTTAAATCATGTAAGGATACCTTAATAATTTTGACCAATTAATATAATATATAAACAGCTTTAATGCTTTTATATCAAATGTAATCCTACATAATCAAATAATGATACTAAGTTTATGAATTGTAGATTATTGATATTTTTAAAAAAAATAATTAAAACCACCCATCTATATATTTTGTGCAAAACCACAACATAAAAAATGCCGACCGATTTCTGAACACAATTGTTCGTCTGTTGAGGCATAAAAATAAACAATGTAAAATCAATACTTTTAATCTTCTTTTACTTATTTTTAAATTACAAATTAACCTAAAATACATTGCTAACATGTGTTCAGTATTTCTCATTTAGACTACAAATCCTTGGAAAATGAATTTACAAAAAAATGCTCGCTCTTATGAAAAATCATGAAGTGCTTAAAGTATTAATTTTATTTTTAAATGATTTAGTGTTTCTAATTTCCTGCATACATTAATTATTTTGTCATTTTTTTAGAGTATTTAAGCACAAACGATATAAAACCCAAAATGTGGTAAAGAATATCGTTCTTTGTGCCGTAAACTAATTGAATATTAGCATTAAAATTTTATTGTTATAATTTTTTATCAGGTATTACATTATTTAGAATAATAAAATAATACTTTATTAATTCAATTAGATTTTAAGGAACAATAAAATTATTACCAGAATATAATTTTTAGTAATCTTAAAGCAACCATATAAATATGTTATTAATAGTTACTTAGCAATATAGCTTTGATTGTTTTATTATTTTTTCGTATATTTTGTTCACGTTTGCATTCATTAGACATTCGTTCATTCGAGAGACATTCAATAGACATTTATCATTCGATGTACACGTATGCATTTGATAGACATTCGACGTACGTGACAACAGTCGATAGACATTCGACATTCATTAATATATTCGTTAGATATTCGATGGACATTGGTCATTCGATGTACCTACATCCTTCTCAGAGTAATACGGCACCATAAAGCCCTTTTCACACATGCCACGCCACACTCTACAAAAAGTGTCAAATTTTGGATGCGTTTGTAGGATGTACCCGGTAGAATTACTGGGCCGGGTGGATTGGCGTGGCATGTGTGAAAAGGTAAAAGGGCGGAAAAAATCATTCTAGGATTATAAATCATGAAGTTATCTATATTTTACAGCAACACAATAGGCTGTAAGTACTCAGGTCGAGAATCACAAACCCAAATCGAAACAATCCGTTGCACTTTGTTGCTAAACCAAAAATTTGTAACATTTTTTTTCTGTGCAAGTGTTTTTTAATCTGTGGGTCGCAAAGCCTTGCTAAGGGGGTCGCGGGCCCAAGCAAGACTCGTAAAAGTAAGAGATGAATAATTGGCATCTTTTGGAGGTGAGTAGCTCTAGATTTTTTTTAAATCTGGCGCTACCCCTTTTACTCCAGGAATTAAATTTTTGCATTGCTCATGACAGCGACCCCCTCAAACAAGACAAAAACTGGCCCTGTGGGGGGGCGGTCGATATTTATTTTTCTACTCATGGGGGTCGCGTGTTCAAAAAGATTGAAAAACACTGTTCTATACAATAGAGCGAAATGCGGTCTCTGCAGCTATGGCGCCTTATTACTGCTCTTAGAGTATATTTGACAAACATTTGACATTAGATAGACATTCGACGTACATTTGTTAGATATTCGATAGGTATTAGTCATTTGACGTACATTTGTTAGATATTCGATAGGTATTAGTCATTCGACGTACATTTGTTAGATATTCGATAGGTATTAGTCATTCGACGTACATTAGTACATTCAATAAACATTCGAAGTACAGTGCGTTCGAATGTTTGATAACCCTACGTTCAAATATTCGTGCCTGTCGGTGAACCAAGTAAACACAAATTTAATTTGTGTTAGTTGGCACACTAGAATGATTTATTTAAATCTTATTGTTACGCAGAGGTTTTTAAAGGTTTGAATCGACTGTACATTTATATGTTCGTTAGATAGTCAACTTAGACACTCGGTGATTCGATAACCACTTTTAAATGCAGGATTTGAAAATATAGATTTTCCAGTTAAAAATATGTTCTTACCAAATCACGTTGTTTTATGAAATATATAGTAAATAATTGAAAATATTTTATTTAAAGACTTATGCAATCACGTTTTAAATTTATTTTTAATGCCTTTTAATTACGATTGTATTACTAAAATGTATTTATTTTTAAACATAGATTATTGATTACAATATTTGAGTTTATCCAAATGTTAGTAGACAAAAGATTGGATTTCACCCCCTCGGGAGTCGTTAAGAATAACAAATTACAACAGGGATGGAAACCAACTGGTCCAAAAAGAAATTCAAAAATTGAAAAATTGTTTTCAGACGTTACCTAGTATGTGAAATAATTTGATCAGATGAATCTCTTCACAACAATAAAGTTTTCAGCTTTTTAACTCCACTAAAATCAACAAATGGAAGAATTGAAGAAATGCGGATGTTCAAACATAGGCAAAATAATAAGCCTGTAAATGCCTCGACTTTTGTATTCCCTTCTTTAAGGTATTCTGCATCCCTGTTGTTATTTATCAATAGAGTATTTAAATTATACTTATCTTGTTAAGATTTTTAAAATGTAAAAATTCGTTTTTTGTTTATTATTTTTTATTTTGAACCTTGAAGTAGGGCACACATAGATAAAATTATAAATAAACTTATCAATGAAACTTCTTGCTTTAGTTTTACTTGAAGATGCCTACCATTTTACCAGTCTTGAAGATGCCTACTTAGGCGAAAGCGCTCGTCGGTCAAAATAATAAAAAGTAAAACTAAACCAAGAATTTTCATTGATAAGTTTATTTATAATTTTATCATAATCATTAACTATGGAGTTTTATCAAGAAATATCAACAAAAAATATCAATATAACACATAAACAAATTCATAAATGTGCATTAATAATAACAATGTACATTTATTTATAAGTTGTTTTACATAATTTCTTAACCTTTTGTTCGAATTTTTTTTTATTCATAAATGTTTTTTCCATTATAATAATAATATTTTGTAACTGTCTTATATTTTTATTTACTTATAAATTCACATAAAGATACATTTTACAAAAAAAATACGTATCTCTAACTCTATGAGGCCAAGAGCCATGTGTTGAGTTGAGATACAACATAATGGAAGGTGAAAGCATGCATATTAAATGAAAAAATAAAAATGATACAAACATTAATTTTAATAAAAATCTGGGCAACACGCTTAAAAGCATATAAATCTAAGCAATTTATATTTAATACTTTGAACTTGTTGAAACTAACTGAGAGAAGAAAAATTATAGATTTACTGAATTTATTTTAGATTGTTAACTTTACATGGAACTGCCCAAATCTATTAGCAATCATTAACTTCAAGGTACCTGGACGAAGGACTCGTCAAGTACCTCCGTTTAGTTGCAACAATTCGCGAACAGTATACTCATATAATGCTATTCTGAATCGACTACATGTACTTGGCAATAAGTATTCTGACGTTGCTGATATTTTTAACATAAAGTAGTTTATATAAATCAACTCTATTTAATCATTTCAAAGATGGTGAACGGTAATTTACATTTTTAAAATTATAGTGCTTTCTATGTTTACTTTTGTATGGGTACTATGTAATACCATATTTATGTGTAAACATATTTTTTTAAATCACTTTTATTGTAAAACTATTTTTTTTTATACATTTTTTTTTAGACAATAAATTTTACTGTATTTAATATACTTATATTTTGTACCTCTTGAAGAAAAAATGTAAAAATATTTTTCCTATTAAAATTTTATCTGCACACATTGTAAAATTTTATTTTTTTTTATATATAATATATGTTTTTTTTTACGAAACTGCTGTTTTATAGTATTTATGTAACATAATACTTTTCAATTAGATTTTTATGTTTTTCACATTATATTGAAGTGTTTATATTCTTTTAAATATGTATCTTTGTAAAGTAAAAGGCACTGCGTGCCGTGTATATTAATAAATAATAAAAAATAATTGCTCGCAGCAGCCTCCTGCAATGGTTTCTTCATTTAGACGAAATTTAAACTTGTACACTTCTGAAAATGACTTTCGTTTTGGAGAATTAAATTTGTTCATCCCGGGACATTGAACACTCTTGGGGCCACAAAAAATACATTTTCTCTGAGCGGAAGTCGTACGTGTTTTTTGTATTAAATAATTCAAATTACAGGAAAATCTAGTACGAGCATTGTGCTAGAATCTCCTCTTGTAACCACATGCGCAAAAAAGTGTCAATGACTCTTTTTTTAAAAAAAGCCTCGTATCCAGTACCTTCATAAATTGAAACAATGTCTCGGATGGTAAAGTTGGGGCAGATCGAAGCATCTCTCTAAGAATTAGTTTTTGTGCATTTATTGGGGGGTTCATGATAGACGCCGTGCAACCTCCTCAGCCCACTATACCATAGGACTACTAACTGGAAAAGAGCTAAATACACAGTTTTGAGAGTACCAATGTCCAGGACGTTCCTGAGTGAGCAGAATACATGACACAGCTTTCTTAATCTGGAAACCAGCGATTGGACCTGACCCTCGTATCGTAGATTTTTGACAATAATTATTCCCAGATATTTACTGTAGTGTAGGTTTTAAGAGCCGGCACGAATAAAATTCAATTTTGTGACTAAGCCTTTTTTCTAAATGGGAGTCTGATTTTTACTTTTTTTCTGGTATCGTGATCATGTTCATGTTGGATTTGATCAATTCTGTGGTTTTTTTTCAAATGAATAATATTATGCACAAATATCATCGTATTGTAAAATATTATTTGCTCACATGTTAGTACTTTTAATTCATTTTACATCAATATGTAGCTACAGTAATTAATGTGTAGTTCAATAAATGTGTTATAAATCATTTTGCATGAACCCTGATCAACAAATTTTCTAATTTTTCTCAAAATTGTTTTTTTTTTACATCTTTTTCGTTTTCATCTTAGTATTTTGATGAAATGTTAGTTTCGAATCCATCATTACACCCAAATATTTCATTTCACTAACTTCATGATGTGTGTTGGGTACAATTTACAATGATTTGATTTAAATATAATAGGTTGTTCAAAAATTTATTTCGTATTTTTCAAGTTATTTCAAATGTGTTTTTTTATTTGTTCAAATAAACGGAATCATCCAAATACTGTGCATTATTATCGATGGTCTTTTGTCATCTTTCTGGTAGAGCCATGATCCCATCCTCATTCGGTCCAGAAATTCGGTCCAATATTTTTTTTGAACTCAGCCCATGCGGCACCCACCTATCGAGCTTCTTGGCCAATCCAGCGGAATGCAAATGGTTTGAAACAGTTACATGACCAATGTTTAACTTCTGAGCAATCTCACGAGTGTTCGCATGTAATTTTTCATAGACTTTTTCCATTATTTCGTCGACGTTTTCCGTGATGGGCCGCCCAAAGCGAGGTGCATCTTTGACATTGAAATTTTCCAAACGAAACCGCTTGAACCATTGTTGTGCTGCGCGTGTTGTCAAAACACCGTCATTTTAAACAGCACAATTTTTTTTACGTGCCTGCGGCGCATTTTTGCTTTTCAGGAAGTAAAACTTCAAAATACCACGAATTTCCTCGCTCGACACATTCATTTTCAAAATGGAATAACTTTTACACGATTGATCAAAACGAAGCTTTATGTTGATTAAAAATATTTTTTGAAATGTCACCTTTCCAACGTGACTCTATTTGTCAAAATCGGTAGAGTGTTGCCAGCGCAAATTAAGTTTATTTATTTCATTTGGGAAATCAACAGTTCTACATACATATTTATAGTAAACAAACAGATATAGTGTATAAACTCAGAACTAATAAAAGATTTCCATATAGTATACAAAGTTAGTAAAGAAAATATATTACATATCAAATAAATACATATAATTAATACACATAAAAATATTATTTTCATTTACTCATGTAAAGAATTTTTTTATATTTATTTTACGAACATTAAGTTACAGTAAATTGGGCGGGATTAGGACAAGAATGCTTGAAGAGAGGATAAGGAGGGGAAGGGAGATGTACATAATATTTATTATTATAATGTCTACTAAGTTGCATAATGCATTTTTAGTGTAAATTTTAAATCTGACAGAGTGATGTTTGTGTAATCTATATTTTTAAATTTTGTATTGTACACTGAAAAAGTCCTACGAAAAAAAGCATTTTTAACATACGATGTTTTACTTATTGGTACATGAAACAGGTGGTACCGTCTACAAATCTTAGCTGGCACATGTATTGTTATTAAACTATGTAGTTCTGTACAGTCAACTATTCCTGTCATAATTTTGTAAAGTTCAACCCCATCTTGCGACAAAATACGAATCTACTTTTTGAACAACCTAATATTTTTATTTCTATATTTTCTGTCATTTTTATACATGTGTTAAATTTTGCAATGTGAAAAATAAACAAATATTTGTTATCCTCGTGTTTTCTTTGTAGACGAGATTTGATTTTTGCGAGATATAACAATTAAATCCTTTTTTATGGTTATTTTACCAATGTGTGTTTTACCTCTTGGACTGTGTGATGAAAAAAATATAACTTGTTTACAAATATTTAAATAAACAAACAATAAATTGGTTTAATCATTTACACGCGTTCCTGTTCTCCCTGTGAGAGATAAGTAGGGACTGAAGCACTCTTTACATGCAATCTTATGATTGAATAATAATTTAATTCTACTGATAGAGATTTAAGTTCTCTGTCACCGCTCGTTGCGCTGTAGTATCGTACTAACACGAAAATAACCGATTAAAAAGCATGGAGAAATTGATATGTTTTTTTTCCATTGTCGGTTTTTAGATTTAAAATACGTACAGCGATATTTTTTTTTAAACTTGCATCATTCGAATGCTGTTAAAACCGCTGGCTTTTTATATTTGACTTACCTACACTTAAATAATACCTTTTTTATTGATTGATTTGGTGTTTGTAATTTACCTATTATTTTTGCTTGAAACTGTTATATTTTTTTGGAAATACTTAATTATGTACCTACCTACTTTTGTGTAATATTTTATCTTTATTTATGTAATTCGACACTTTAAAAAAAGAACTGTTTATTGGATGCATACTTATGAGACCTACGTATTGACTTTTGTAATAAAACGCATAAATTGTAATTTTGTACCTGTCATGTAAAGCCCTCTGGACGTATAAAATAAATAAATAAATATAAATAACTGATCTTGAAACAATCGGCTATGAAAAATAAATTACGACAAAATATTATTTTGTCGCACCAAAATAATATGATCGCACCCCTGACCCTTGGCAAGGCATCGCGACCCCCCTTTTAGTTTGACTATTTTTCTACAAGTGTATATTTTTAAATTTTTTCCTACTTACTATAGTAAAACCACCTTTTTATCAATATTTCATGTCCATATTCCCAGGAAACGAACACGGTATAGTAAGTGGATGCGCCAGCCACTACACTACGAGGCATACTTATTTCTACTCGAATTCCTATTTTAAGGATTTTCCTTCGAGAGAGTAGCCATCGAGTCAAAAACGCTCGTCAAGGATGTTGGGTCTATTTCATAAACATAACTGTTTTCTTCATCCGCCCGGACACTGATAAATAATACAAAATAATCAAATAACCTTTATATAGATGATTATTAAGTAAAACAATCGAATTATTCAGAATATTTAATGAATCGATTTATTACATTATCATAACCGATTACCTAGTATCACAGTGCGCGGCGTCGTGTTCCCTCGCCAATCACTCCGCTTCCGCGCGTCTCGCCCTCGTCATGCGGCCGAGCGTCCGCCCCCGTCCCGCCAGCGCCAGGAAGTGACTCGGAAGGATGTCCAAGAAACGGCCCGGCTCCGCGAGTGGCTCTAGCTGGCTCTTCGGCACCCTGGTCCTCCTGGTTCTGGGAGCCCAGGTCGTCATCCTGCGCAAGTCCAGCAACTTGGCGCGAGAACTGCAAGACACATGGATCGACCGAGCCACCGCTCAGCTGGACTACTGGACCCAGCAGAAAAGAAGAGACATGGAAACATGGTCGACCAACAAAATCCAATCCATCCTCCAGCAGCAGACAGAATCGCTTGACACCTCGAAACTCAAAGACACCCTGACTTCCTCGTTTCAAAAGCGAACGGAGATGATCGATTTCTGGACCAAAACGAGAGTGGAAAAGGTCGTAGACGAAAGGATAAACGAGAGAATGGACAGCTTAGATACGTGGTCTAGTGATAAAGTTGTTTCGTTAGTTGGTGAACAAATTGCGAAAAAGATAGACGCTGATGTGATTACAAAACTTGAGAAAGTGGTGGAAACGCAAATTTTAGAAGCATTGAAGAAGAATGCTGATTGCAAAAAAAGAGCGAAAAGGAGTTCTGATACCGTAAGTAAAAACAAATTCACGTTTATTTTTACTTTTTCAATTTTTTTCTTAATCGATGTAATCTAATTCAGAATCCTAACTAGAATCTAAAGAAATTTTATCCTAACTCTATCCTAACCCTAGATCTTGATAAGTATTTCATTTGCGTGTGTATCATTTTTTTATTATTAACCATGCTATCCTGAATGACAATAGACAAATTTATCGGCTTACTAGAATTTTCTATAAGAAAATTATGTTTCCATGAAATTTCGTCAGTAACACAACGAGATCACTCGATTTTTTTCGAAATATTCTCATTTTTAATGAATATTTGATGAAATCGATCAGTTTGTCGGTAGTTATTCATGATCGCACTCTCGAATAAAACATATATCTACTAAATTACAAAATTATTTCTTATGATCTGAATACTTTTATCTTTATGTATGTTGCAAAGAGCCGGCTTCTTGATCGACTGACTGTTAATAATTTACAAACAAGCGTAAATAAAATCACAGCTGACAAATGATTGAATGAGTTTTGTAATGTCGATTGTAGAGAGCAGGGGGCAGAGGTTATCATACTAGACCCAATTAAGTTATACTTCCTTCGGGTGTCTCTAGGGCTTGCTAATGGAGGAGGGGAAAACTTTCTGGTCAATTCTCATTCAAATTTTAAAAACGGATGAAAAAATATATTTATTTCAGGGCACCGATTAAAATGGAACTAAGCGAATTATTTTTAACTGTATCAAGTAAAATCTGAAGATATGTGCCAAAATTTTTAATTTCTTCCTCGGTAAATCGTAATTGAACATGTTTAGAAAAACATGTATGCCAGCTCTACTTTTCATACAGAAAACTTAATTTTACTTTGTATATAAAATTGAAATCCGGGAGCTCGATCGCAATGGCCGCACTCGTCTATAATTATTACCGAAGCGATAAAAATTTCTTAAAAATATGCGTTGGTTAAGAACTTTTAATCGACGTGATAAACACCTGCGATTGAGCATCTTATTTTATTCTCTTTTGTAACGTTATTTTCCCGAGTATTTTATTCAATAATAATGATACTTATCATAATAATGATAATACTTTATTAACACAATTATTATATAATTTATCTACTACATTTTTTAAGGTAATAGATACCTCTGAATTGTGTGTGGTCTGCCTAACTAGGTACAACCAGTTTTAAGTCAGATTTTTTCTGTGTGGAGCTAAATAAACAAAACATTACTACTAGTGACACACAATTTTACAATATTAAACATCCTTTTGACATTTTTTACATACGTTAAATATTTATTTTTTATTTTAGATTTTTTGTATATATTTATTTTCCCATTAAAAATAATTTTCCCTTGCCAAATTGATATAATAACGATAGATTTTTAAACTATGGGAATGTTCTGATTTTGCCTTTTCGGATTGTTGAAAAATTCGTTATGACATAACATTATTGTTCAATATTCACTCAAAATGTTCGGAAAATTTTAGGAAAATTATCTCTCACCTGTAAACATAATAATTTTGTTTCATTACATAATATATTCATTTTTATAGTGTCACTTGTTATGTTTTTAACATAAATTACGTAATCCTCATTAACAGTAAAAAACCGTAAGTATTTTGCTTAGTTTTTTATTTGTTAAAATAAATATTTGAATAAATTTACTCGTATTGAAAATCGCAGTATTTTTATAATTAAGATATATTTTCGTATAATTATATCGTTGTGATCGTAGAATATTAACATTATTTTATTTTTGATCTTGAAAAGTTTATATGAAGACTTTATATTTCAGGTTTAAAAAAACAAAACGTCTTTAATTAACTCCAGTATCAAATCCCCTACTTTTATACTTATCAAATTGTGACATAATGTGTCCAAAAAAATTATACCACTCTCATGTAAAGTTGAAGAAAAATCTGTCGTTGTTCTACGACTATGGCGATATGTTTCAGTTTTAAAAAAAAATAGAAAATGTTATAAAGGTCATGTCTCTCTTTATCCGAATCATTGAATGACATTATTTATAGTTTTGTCTATAATGCCTTGCGTTTTACACGAAATACAATTTACCTTTTTAATTTTGTATGACATCTTCTTCTTCACGTGTCATGTCAGGTCCCCCGACGGTGACGATCACTTGGGAGAAAGCTTCCCTATCCTGAGCAGTGCGAAACAGCTCCTTCACAGTTCTAATCCTGGTCCATGCTCGGATGTTTCGAAGCCAGGAAAGCTGTTTTTTTCCGACCCCTCTACGTCCCTCGATCTTTCCTTCATGACAAGCTGAAGTATGGCATATTTATCACCTCTCAACACATGGCTTAAATATGAAGTCTCACGGAAGTTAACAGTGGTGAATAGTTCTCTATTCGTATTGGCTCTACGTAATACTTCATTGTTGGTTATCATATCGGTCCAAGATATGTATCACATGGACTTCTATAAAAAAACCAAAATATTATATCTTGTTTTCTTTGTGTATACATTGAAAATCTCTGGCGTGGTTCCGGTTTACGAAGAATAATCAATTTATTGGTGAACCAATGGATGATAACTCAATCATTGGAGCAGGAGTGGGGAGATTCTTACTGCCCGTTGGCTACTCACTACTCACTACACTCTCGGGAGTACTACTACTTGGGGTACCTACTATTAGTACTAGTACTGATACTAGTACCTAGCTTATCGTGTTGACGAGCACGTCGTCAGGAGAGATAAAAGGAAAAGAAAAGAACTTGAACTCTTTTAACAATAACATATTTATAAATTAAAATGTCCCGTATAATACGGCCTAATACTAGATATTTGACCAAGATTCCGATTAATTTTTGATGTAATCACATAAAAAGTGGTTGGAATCGTCGCGCGTCGAGGAAAACATTGTTATATTAAAGTGCATTTGTGATCCAGTGCCAGAAATTGAAGAACATTCTGAAATTTAATAAAATATTTTTTCAACATGTGAACCTATCGTAATTCTATAACACGTCTTTTCCGACTTGTGAAATTTATTTATTTTATTTATTTATTACATGATACATACATTTGTTAAGGACAGAGATGCAGTTTATAGCGACAAAATCAGGAACGACCCATGTCTGTGAACTTGCTCCAACTCGCTAGAAAATCCGTGTTGAGTCGGGGCACTTGTAATGCATTCATAACCATACATTCACACACATATTCGCACATACATATTTGTATTATATTTTATACATACATATATATTAAGTTTATACACATCATTGATACTTTATACATTATTACATTTTACATTTATAAATACATATTAATCATTTACCAGTTAGTCCACAAATTGGTCCTAATGTTTTTTTTTGTTGACAATTCTTGTTATACGAGTAATCTTATTTTCAAATACCACGTGACATCCTATTTTATACCATATTATCTCCATTCAACGGTTTTGTCTTTAGCAAAGTATAGAAAATAATCGTAAAAATAAAATACACAAAACTTGTGTATTAAAATGAACAAAAAATATGAATTTATAAAAATAGTGGTAAATGTAAAAATTACAAAAAATAAATCACTAACATTTAAACCCATAACTTTAGCATACTTTACAAAATAAAATATAAAAAAATGCCACACAATGAGATTTTTTAGAATAAAAAACCCAATTTTATTTGATTATTTGATGGGTAATATGCAATTAGGCTCAACTTCTGAGGTGCGCGACCTGGGTATCGTTTTTGATCAAAAATTATCCTTTATTAGGCACATAAATAATATAACTAGCAAATCTCTAAAAATTTTAGGCTTCATGTTACGAGTGACTAAGGAATTCAAAAACATAGGCACTTTGAAGTTGATGTATACTTCATTAGTGAGAAGCCAGTTAGAGTATAACTCTACAATATGGACTCCTTACTACAACTGTCACCAAAATTTTTCAAAGATGGTGAATAGTAATTATATTTATTTATTCATGCATTTCATAATATATACATTTTTTTGTTCACTTTGCTCAGCTGTATGAAACAGTACTTATGATTTTCTTGTTGTTTTAGTGTAGAATGTTTTATTATTTAAACTTTCTACTGAATATGCTGTATAATGCTGTATAGTTTATTTTTTTAAATATAAATCTTGTATAATTTTTAGGTTTAATTTTTTTTATAAATCTTGGGTATAAGGAAATTTATTTTTTTTTTTTTTTTTAATATTAAGCCAAATAAATGTTTGTAAAAGTTTTTAACAATAAATGTTTGTAAAACGCAGATTTGCCGTTTATGTTAATAAAATAAAATAAAATAAGAAATAAAATAAAATAAGAAATAAAATAAAATAACAGACGACAAAAAAAAATGTCAGAGACAGTTGGGTGGTATTATGCAAAAATGCGTTAAGCCACACCAACCCCAAAATGAGATAATTGATGTTTAACATCAGGTACATTTTTCAAAAATATGAT
The DNA here is from genome assembly GCF_059751315.1 of Micrasema longulum. NCBI lineage: Eukaryota > Metazoa > Arthropoda > Insecta > Trichoptera > Brachycentridae > Micrasema > Micrasema longulum. Next base: position 16,112 of record NW_028277766.1, read on the forward strand.
TTATTGCTTAGCTTAGATTAGTTTAATATATAAAAAAAGGTGCTTAATAGAACAACAAAAAGGTGATAAGATTGTTATATTTATTATTTTCTATTATCAAAAAAAAACAAAAATGTCAGACAATACATTTTACGTAACACCATTTTGTAATAGGAATGACGCAAAAATATTTTAAACAATGTTACTTCCCAAAAAAAAATACCTAAATTTTCATCTTCTTTTCAAAGTAAAATTATCAACGGTATATATTTCATTGTAATGGAAAATTTTGAGTTAAAAAAATGTTAAATTTTAATTTAAGCTTTATGTTCTAAACCAGATGTTAAAAATACCTAGGGATTTACTTCCTAAATGAATCCCTAAATTACAAAAAATTAATTGCCGTTTGTGATAAACAAAACCGTGTTTATATTACTGGCATTAAAATACTTGAACTATTTTTACGTTTGGTAGTGTGGTAATTTTGAAAATATCACTAAGCTAATCGGTTAACTAAAACCTAAATTATAAAAGATCGAAAATATGTACCAATAATACCTACAAACACATCGCTCATTTTGAAAGTTAATCCGTCATGTAGAAAATAATTTATCTAAATACGCATTATTGGCTATTTTACAAATGCCGTTTACGGTAAAGAATCGTAATCTTTTATCAATATTATGCTGTTTAAAAATTTCAGCCCGAGGATAACAATGTAGGACCCCACGTGGAGTTCTTTAATCCCAAACTTCGGGGGGAACTCCAGGCCAAGGGAGAGCTGGCTCCAGGAGGAGACTCCTGGGTGTGGCTCACCAGCTACTCCAGAATACCGGTAAGGCTGACCTTCATTACCTCAAGCTACTGTCCTTTGTCGCGGCTCTACCAAACTCTGGAGGGACTGCAAGCTAATGGAGGGTTGACTGTTGGAGAAGACTGTCGGTAAGTTGTCCTAACTGGTGAGCTGGCTTCCCGGAAATCGGAAATCTATCAAAACACTCTTTTATTATTGGTTAAAGAGAAAAAAACTTGTGACGTAGTTTAAATTTTTTTTTTTTTTTTTCAAATATTTTCAAGAAAATTTGCCATACAATTGAACGTTGTTAGGCAGAGAGCAGCCAGCCATAAAAAAGGTGAAACTGGGATAATAGCACCTTTGTAAAAATAGTGAATAATCAAATATACACCACAGTTGGAATGTTTTTGACTTTGATAAATGATAAACAATTTATAAACAATTTTTTTTTATTACAAACAAGAATCTAATTATGTATTTGACCCATTTTAAAGATTTTTAAAGTGCCGTAAGATTTTTCTAGTGCTGTGGGTGTTTTCTGAAAATTAAGAAATGCCGTATTTGTGATCGGCACTATTTTCAGAAGGCGATTATTACAGCTTTTTTGTATGAAAGCGGTCTGGGTAGTTTTAGCAGAACTTAGAAAAGACCTTACTGCACTCGATAACACCAATATCTCTTTTTTTTTTCGAAGTTGTGGACTGGCTAATTTCTACATCACTACATTCAATTATGTAAATGCTCTAATTGTTTCCAATAATTTTTGGAATCAAATTTCTATTGTACCGAACTTTCCCGTTGTGTAAGTTAATTCGTAAATAATGACGACTTAAGTTTGAAATTTGACAATTTGTAATTATTTTAATTATATTTTTCGTAAGCATATTTTTTGATAATTCTCGTACATTGTAACATTTTCCTGGCTATACTAATCTTCATAATTGTACGGCTCTTCTGTGGGGGTTGTGATGCAATACCCACGATTTTTACTATCTTCCAGTACCAAGTGGTGCAGGGGTTCTGCAAGGCCACCCAGGAGTACTGCCCCCCGGGGGCTCAGGGTCCCCCCGGACAGGCGGGGCCCCGCGGGCCGCGCGGGGAGCGAGGGGTGGCGGGAGATAGGGGAGGCCCGGGGCCTATCGGACCGCCAGGACCAAAGGGTAAAATAATTCAAACTGTGAATCCGTATCTATTAAAGTTTGCCATGTTTTTTTGCATGTATTAGAACTATTTTTGGTACAAAGCGTGTGAACTCTGTATATCACTTTTTTTAAACATTTTGAGTAAGTCAAAATTATTGCAGACAATACTGGAATCCACCCCCTAAGATTAATATTTATTGCAACAGAGCGAAAACATTTTTTCCTGTTAATATTTTTGGAATACACCAACTTATTATACATAAATGCATATAGAATATATTTTTAAAATAGGAACGTAAATTGAAGAATGATTTTTCTAAGTGGCCTAGGTTAAAAAAGATCACAATATTTGTAAAGGTTGAAAAATAGTCGAAAGGGGAATGTAATAACACCAATTGGTCCAAGAAGAAGTTTAAAAATTGGAAAATTGTTTTCAGGCGTTGCCTAGTATGTGAAATAATTTGATCAGATGAATCTCTTCACAACAATAAAGGTTTCAGCTCTTCAACTTCACTAAAATTAACAAATAGAAAAATTGAATAAATATGAATATTCAAACGTAGACAAAATAGTGAATGTTACACAGTGTGCAAAGTGGCCACTTAAACCATTTTACAGATCATAAGACCTGTAAATGCCTAGACTTCCATATTCCCTTCTTTTAAATGTTCTCCATTCCTGTTGCAATTTGTTAATCAAAAAATATCGTTTAAAGACAAAACATTTAGGCATTTTTTTTCTGTTTTTATTAGATCAAGTGAATTTTTTTTTATGACATAACAATGTGGTTTTAGACTAGTCATTCTAGAGAATGCAATCAGATAACTTAAATACACTTTGCTAATTTGCCGTCATAAACATTTTTCTTAAAATAAGGAATTTTTATGACATTTTGTGGAAATATGTAAAATTTTAAGAGAAAAAATTTTCTTGCTAGTTATGCAGCTTTTTACTGTGATTACAATGGCATTCTTACTTTGAAATTTATACATTTTGACTTAGGACTCTTTGAAAAATCAGTATTTGTCTACATACATTTTGAATGATATGAATGATTCATTCATTAGAACCTACCCAGTAATAAAATAAAATTTACAATCACAAAGTTTGCAGGATCCCATAAATAAAAAAAATACGTATATACAATATTAATATTTAGTAGAAACATTAATAAAACTAACGTGATGTGAATAAAGATTTTTAAAAAAAGTATTAACTAATAAATAAACGAAAACAACGAAAAAAATATACATATTATAAAAATAGTTAAATTTAAAAAATAAATTAAATAAAAATATTGTAAAATAAATTAAAGGCAGGAATATGGAAGTCTAGGCGTTTACAGGGAGTATGGGTTATCATTGGCTGGTGTACCTATTTTTTTTTTCAATTCCATCTTAAGGTAAAATATATATTTTAGTTTTTTAGATTAGGATATTTTTTCACTCACCTTAATAAAAAAAATCATGAGGATAAATGACAATATCCGACAAAGACCCTTAATATAATTTGCCAAACTCACTGTGAAAGGAGCAGTAAAAGTAGGAGAGTTAAATTCACTACAAATTGCGATATTTGAAATTGAAAATTTTAAAAGAGTAACTCGTTTCAGTAAAAAAAAAAAAGATTTTTTTTGTATAAGTGATAGGAAGACCTACAGTCTTTAAACGGTTTCGGGTATGTGGAGGAATGTACTTTCACTGTTGATTTTTGCGAAGTCAATTAGCTGAAGCTTTTATTGAAGCTGTTGAGATTTCTCTCGCTGAATTATTTCACCTACTAGGCAACGCTTCGAAATATTTATTAATTTTTATACATATTTTTCTTGGACCAGTTGATTTCATTACATTTGTCAATTTGTTTTGTTACATTTGTTGGTTTTTTTATTAATCAATACATTTACATAAATCAAACATGTTTTTTAAAAATTCTAATAAAAATCTACTTTTATACGTCTAGTAAATGTTATAACTGTAACTCTCTAAAAAAAGAGACTAGCTCTTCTGCTTGAAGAGTGACTTACACTGTTATGGTAATTTATTTATTTATTAGAATTTATGTATTTTGAATATACGAATATATGAGAGAAAAAAACTTATATGATATAAAAAGAAAAACGGAAAATAATAATACTGATTTAAATAGAATGCTGTTTTTAAACGGATTTTTTAAAAATCTGTAAATTTACTTTGAATTTATTTGTTGATTTATTAGTTTTAATAGTTTTTAGTTCATTGGGGAGATTATTGTAATTTTTGACACCTTTGAAGACTAAACTATTTTGACCATGACTTGTGTGGAATTCAGTGGATTTTAATATTATTTTGGTATCTGAGTGACTTCATTATCTCAAATTCTTTTATTTTTTCATCTTTGTAAATTTGTAAAATGGAATTTATTATATAAATAGTGTCTCTTGTATGAAATTTAAATTCGTTTAAAATAAACGTTTTTTGGATCATTGAAAGCATCCACCACATACCCGAATCCGTTTTAAAGACTAAATGTCTGTCTTCGGATTCACTCATACAAGCGAGCAATATTTTTTTCATTACGAATTGATTATATTTCATCCTCCACTAACCAAATTCAGTAAGGAAAAGCGCGCACAAATATTTACATTTACAACTTTCAATGTCCCTTTCACTGTCGCTCTAAACCCCCCCCCCCCCCCCCTCATCGTTACAAGGTAGGGACAAGGCAATAAAATAAATAAATAAATCCTTCATCTATTTCAAACCCCTTTATGTTGACAGTGATAGGAAACGTTAGTTACTACTCTCTGGAGCAGCAGAACGCGCCCAAAAGCAGCAGACATACCCAAAGACTACTGGTTGCAAACCAACTTTTGCCACCACTCACACCTACTCAAACTGTAATTATTGAAGAATTTTACCTCATCAAGCGAAAACAATAAATAAGACGTAAATTCCGTGCTCGGGGAAATCCTCAGCAAAAGTTTTTTAAGCTCAGTTTTTTGAATCAGTCAGTTTTTGACATTATAATTCCAGGTGACACGGGGTTTCCCGGCCACTCCGGGCTGGACGGGCGTGACGGAGTACCCGGGGAGCCGGGACTGGATGGCGTGCCGGGGCGGAGCGGAGCCGACGGAGCCCCGGGCCTAAATGGGAAAGATGGGAAAAATGGATCTGACGGAAGACATGGTATTGATGGTGAGTCGAATGAAGAAGTTCAGTGTCTTTTTTTATTTTTTTATTTATTAATAGACTATTAAACTAAACCAAAAAAAATTAATTAAATATCGTATTATCAACGCTGTGATTTTTTAAAGTTTTTTTTTTCTGAAATAACTCTGCGTGTGATATCAGAGGTTTTTCGCTCTCATGTCTTCAGATTGGTCGTTTGCCGTAACATAATTGAACATGTTTAAAAGAAAAAATGCATATTCTGCTTTTCATACAGAAAACTTAATTTTACTTTGTAGATAATATTTAAAATAATAATAATCAAAATTTATTAACAAAATAACAATTACTTTATCTACTACATACACACTTAGGTAATAGATTTCTCTGGATCATGTCTAGTCTAATATAAATAAATCTAGTCTAGTCTAATATAAAAAAAACTAATATAAATAAATATTAACTTCCCATTGTAATCGGGGCCCTGGAATATTTATTTAATGCTTGCTTAAATCGTGGGCGTAATAGACTCAAACCCAAAAAGTTCCAGTCTTGAGTTTACAATACGAATCATCCTTCTTAGAATGGATTGTCTATGTATTTTTTTAAAATGTAATACGAATGATTTTTTATTAGTATTAAGTATGTATTATATAATGACTGTATTTTATATGACTAGATTTCAATAAAAAATATTACCAACAAATAAAATACTTTCTGTTTTTGGATATATCAAAATATGTTTACATCACCTCTCTGTAAGTAGCACAAATTACACTAAACCTAGTGCCTTTGTCTCATTATATGTTGCATCACAAAAATTGCATTAAAAATAAAATTATTAAGATAAGAATATTATTATTGATGTGCCATATACATGTTTTTTTTTAAAATTGTTTTTTATGTTTCTGATCCTATATTTGTGGTGATACTCGTGTGTTTGTGTCAACTAATTGCTCGTCCCATTTCAACACAGGACTTTTAGTCCCATGGAGTTGGGACATGTCTCAAATAATGTACAATAAACTTATGTATGTAAATAAATTAATATTCATTTGTTGATTTAATATTTTTTTTCTATTATTAATTCGATTTTATTTCCAGGCAAAGCTGGAGGTCCCGGCCCACCAGGGCCTGCTGGCCCCATGGGACCTCGAGGTTAGTTTTGTCTCATATTAATTTATAAACTATTCTACAATATGCAACACAAAATTATACTAACAGTTTATTACAATTATTTTACGAAACTAACATAAGGGACTATGATACGATAATAAATTAATTTAATTAGATGGATGGTAGGTATTGAGTAAATTGTGTTTTAACCTTTCCCTCACTAAGCATCCAAAAATTACGCATAATCCGAACGGGGGACCAAACGACCCCAGCGCCTACTTGTATATGGCATCTGGAGAATAAAACGTTGGAAGTGTTTATGACCGTGCAATAATTTATTCATGTTTTCGCGTACACATATTTTACTCATTCGTGTATTTTATTCATTTTTCTTAGTTTGCCGAACGCTTATGTACATAAAGTGAAATTGCCCAAATCGGTATATGGAGGATTTAAATCCCCCCTTCGGTCCGGCTAGGTTAAACCCGTTTCCTGTGAGAGATTTTTTTTTTAAATATTTTTGTTATTATTATGGTTTGTCTTCAGTTTTCAGGGCACTTATTAAGTATAAAAATAACTATTAAAAAATGGAAAACAAGGTATAATCGAGTTTTTGTACTTGTCTCTTGATGATTTATTCCCAAAAAAATGTATGTATAATGTTTTCTTAATAAATAACTGAATTTATTTTTTTACGGCAATCTATAATTTCTTGTACGATTTTGATGAAAGTGAGATTAGAACATTGTTTAAATGTTAATCAAACAAATTGCGACGTATTGCAGGATTATCTGGTCCAAGAGGTCGGGCCGGGCGCGCGGGCACCGACGGTTCTCCCGGACTACCAGGAATATCGGCCTGGATGCACAACAGCACCAACACTCTGCTCATCCCACCTTCCATAGCGGGTGAGGCTCCTCCGACTGAACACCTCCCGGCTAGAGGATAGATGGAATATTCGTACCTGTATAATTGATTACTCCGCGGTGACGTCACAAGCTCTCGTCGGTAAATTCTTTCCGAGTTGGGGTGGTATTTTGAGCCGCTCTCGCGGCCGTAGAAAACACTTTATCTTGTATATTTTGCATGTAAATACGCGAGATAAATGGCTTTTCTACGGCCGCGAGATCGTTTGGAATAGCAGCCCTAGAAACCAGAAATCTCGCAGCAATCACAAAGTTCTTTCGTTAGTTGATTCGGAAGAACTTGTGACGTAGTCCAAATTGTTACATTTTTATTAAAATATTTTTTATTAGTTTTTTCATACATGTTTGCGAAACTTCGAAGTACAATTAAATGCTATAATTTTTACCGCGTGGAAGAAAACATTTTTTACATTCAATTTTCCGTAGCACTAAACTTCCTCATTCTTATCAATTTGCCTCACATTCTTGATTTTTTTTGTTGATAATCTATCATGAAAATCTGTCGTGAAAATCTCTCTTGTAAATAAACTTTGAAAATTCATCTTGAAAAAACTGTTCTGAAAATGAGTTAGAAAATATGTTTTGAAAATATATCGTAAAAAATCTGTCTTGAAAATTCCCCATGAAAAATATGTCCTGAAAATCTGTTAGAAAATATGTCTTGAAAATATATCGTAAAAAATCTGTTTTGTATAAATTCATCTTGGAAAAATCTATACTGAAAATCTTTTTTGAATACCAGTTAGAGAATGTTTCGATAACATATCGTTAAAAATCTGTCTTGAAAATTCTTCACGAAAAATCTGTCCTGAAAATCAGTTAGAAAATATGTCTCGAAAATATATCGTAAAAAATCTGGCTTGAAAATTCATCTTGAAAAATCTGTCTTGATAATCTCTCTATGGTGTATAAATGTATTATTATTTGTGATCTCTCATTCCAGTCGGCGGCGAGTCCGTGGTCGTGCACGAGGGCTCCGCCGTGCGGCTGCGCTGCGTGACGGCCGGCGCGCCGCCGCCCGCCGTGCAGTGGAGCCGCGCCGGCGAGCCGCTGCGGCTGGGCGCGTGGCGCGCCAGCGGGCTGGCGGCCGCGGCGCTGGAGCTGCCGCGCGCCTCGCGCCTGCACGCGGGCGACTACTCGTGCACGGCGCACAACGGCGTGCCGCCGCAGGCCGCCAAGACCTTCCGCCTCGAGGTGCACTGTGAGACCAATGCTATAAAGCTTCGCGACGACACTATCCTAACTTTCCATCAGAATACTTTATTTAATACACCAACGGAAATAATATCGTCTGTACCTATTTTCATTTCATCCTTTTTGTTAGAAATTTCTATCAAAACTATTCATTAGTAATCAGTATTTTTTCAAAATATGTGAATCTTCACTTGAATCATTTGAACTCATTTAGCGACTCGATAATATAGGTATATATATATTTTTTTCTCAATTTTGTTATTATTGATATTATAATGTAATGCCTAGTAGAAGACCCGTTCTAAGGCAGACCAACATTTACATTTATTTATATATTTCCATTTACATACCCACACACTTGTGTACACATATAAGCATACATACACCCTTATACATGCATATATATTATTATTGTTATTATTGGAGCACATAAGGGAATTTGCTTATGTGTGCCCTACTTCAAAGTTTAAAGTTACTGTAATATTAGTATCATTTAGCCTCTTTGAAAATAAACAGAAACAATTAATACTAAACTAGGTACTACCAGAATACACACTACATAAACACCACATCTTATACACATCACTCCATACACCTCACTCCACGCACTACATTTCATACTCACAACAATAAAAACACAATCACTAGTAAATTCACACAAAGCACAAATTTTTCTTACATCTTGTTGTACTGTTAGATAGTTGTTTCATATATTGTGTTGTGTATGTAATTGGTGCTGTGTTAGGTTTATTTTTTGTTCGTAATATTGTCTAGATTTATATTAACATAGCACTGTGTGCACAACATTAAATTTAAACAAATAAACAAATATATCTACACATACATACACAAATATACATGCATATGTACATACAAATATATATACACACAAACATACACACATATACATGCATATATACAAACATATATATATACATACACATACACTATACACATATATATACACACATACACATATACACACTCATATATAGGGTGTTCATTAAGCCCTGTCACATCCGAAACCACGATGATCAGTATGAGCCAGAAGACATATTGGCACATTAAAATCATTTTTAGGATGAATAAAATTTAAAAAAATAAAATATCAAAATAAGTCAATGGTTGCTTACTTCTGCAAGGATGAAACGAGGAGGGGGAAGGGGGGAGTCTGATACTGCGCCGCGCTTCCCTCACTTCTCCCCTGCAGAAGTAAGCAACCACTTGTTTTTTTAAATATTTTACTTTTAAAATTTTTCTTTAATCTAAATATTTTTTTAAATATGCTAATATGTCTTCTTGCCCATACTGATCATCGTGGTTTCGGGTGTGACAGGTTTAAAGAACACTCTGTCATAAATTTTATCCTTCTGGTTTTTGTATTGTATAGGGTTTAAATTGTCATAGGTAATATTAATATTATTATATTACTTACCTTGCTATGTAGTTTAATAAGCTTTCAGTTTCAAAGTAGTTACATTTATTCATTGATTTTTTATATTTCTAGTCCCTCCGATGATTCGCATCAGAAACCAAATAATACCTGCGAGAAACGGCTCAACAATACAACTAGAATGTGAGGTCAGTTGTTAATTTCATATTTACCTGTAAACTTATATACCCTGAGGAAGAATGATTTAGCATTATTTAACACGACCTTTATTAATAACGAAAGATCAGTTCTTTTACTTCAAAAAAGTCAACGGCTTGGCTTCTAAAAAACATAAGCCCCGACTTCCAAAATTACATTATCTCAAATATTCTCCATCTCTGCTGTAATATGATAATCTTTATAACGTTGAACAGCCATGGTGACATCACACATCCCTGTGTGACTCCTTTGGGTATTTCAAAATCCCGATGTGTATGCTCCATTTACCCTTATACAGAAAACCAATAGCCCGTGTCAGATTTCCGCTCACTCCATACTCCATCAAGTCTGGATTTTTGCCTAAAGGAAGAGACTGGAGACTGCTGCGAGATATTGCATAGATTTATATACTATTAAGCGTGTTGTCCAGATGCCCTTGGAAATATATGTATGTTTATGTAATAATATTTTATTTATATTTTTGATATTATTTAATTATGTACGTGTTTCCACTTTCCATTATGTTGTATCCCAACTCAACACAGGACCCTTGGCCTCACAAGGCTTGGAATACGTTATTATTGTATTTTTCTGTAATATGTATGTATTAATAAATAAATCAAATGCTTGGATTTTTTCAAATATTCGGGTTCTGAAAACATCGTATAATTCCTTGGTAAGAAGTCGCTTGGAATTTAGTTCCATCGTTTGGTTGCCAAATGAAACCATATATTCCTTAATGATAGAGAGGGTGCAGAAAAAAATTCTGCATTATCTGTATCTCAGGGAGTATGGATTTTACCCATGGCTTTTCCCGACTGACTTCGTACTAGGAATGCTGGGCTAAATCATTGTTGAGGAGAAGCGATATTCATTTGGGTGTTCACTTTTTTCAATTGATTAATCAATCGTTTGGTATATTTTGTAATGTATTGGTAATGAATTGAATACTTTGTAATGTTCTCAATGTAAATAAAAAATCAATAAATAAATGAGAAAGAACTGTGGCTTCTTCTTCTTCAGTCTTCTGTCCTCCACTGTTAGATATAGGCTTCTTCCATATCCTTCCCTTTTTCTTTGTCGGTTGCTACTAGCAGCTAATTTTTACCCCCTACAGCAGCTATGTTGTCGGACCATCTTTTTTGAGGTCTTCCGATGCCTCGCTTATTCTCCCTAGGTCTCTTTCTCAAAATTTTAGAGGTCCATCTTGTGGGGTCTTGTCTCGCAATATGTCCCGCCTACTGCCACTCCAGTCCTGCTACGCGATCCATTATATCCGTTATTCTGGTCCTGTTCCTAATTTCTTCATTTCTTTTTTTGACTCTTATGCTTATACCAAGCATGGATCTTTCCATGGATTGCCGTGTGCATTTAAGCTTTTCTACATTTCTTTTTGTGAGGGCCATAGTCTCTAATGCATACGTAGTCACTGGCAGTATACACGATTCGTATGTTTTCCTTTTCAGACAAATCGGAATCTCTTTATTTTCAAATATGTGCTTAAGTTTTCCTAAAGCTGCCCAACTCATTCCTATTTGTCTTGGCAGTTCCGCCATTTGATTTTCTTTGCCCAGTTTTATCTTATGTCCATTATACCATTTCGAGAACTGTAACAGAATAGTAAAAAAAGACTTATGCACTTACATAAGATATGCTGATTATTTTTCTAAAGGTGGAAGCGTTTCCCGAGCCATTGCGATACTGGGAGAGGTCAGATGGAAGATTACTGGAGCCAGCAGACAGGTTTCGGTCAGAAGTGGTGCCGGGAGCCGCTCCATATGTATCTTACATGAAGCTGAAATTGGTGCGACTTCACCACATCGATATTGGACAGTATAACTGCATAGCCAAGAATGAACTCGGGCTTACGAAGGGTGTATTCACTGTGCTTGGTGAGAATACTTGTTTAAAACGTGCAACTTCTTATAATTTTAGTATAATAAATTTTAAATAACAGCGCACTTGATAGATATTTATTATCATTATTATATCACTATGTCTAGGCGTAGCTAATACCAAGTTTATAAGTAAGTCCCATATAAAGATAATTGAAGGCTTATGAACCGTCATTTATTATTTATTTATTTAACACTTTATATACATATACAATTTATATACATATAAGGGCGGGCATATTGCCTTAAGGCAATTTCTTCCTACCTACCCAAACCATTCAGTTTGAGAAAATTACAAGTCATTAGTGGTTTTTTTTTTTAAAATAATTATTTGTGTTCTTATGATTCTCACCACACAAACACAAACAAACAAACCATCACACAACTTCCCTGTACGGGTAGGCAGAGAGGATAGAACACTATACTAATCTGTCTTTACATACAGACCTCGCTTCCTTTACATTTATACATCTTCTCATGCACGTGCATCGATAATTCTGACTTTTGACCAGCACATCTTTAAGTATTTGTTGGATTTGGTCATGACATGTCTTCCTCGGTCTTCCTTGTTTTCTACATCCCACCAACATTCGCATTGTAAATCTTGTAAGCCGTTCTTTCGCTGTCCGTTCGCTCTACATATCCAAACAAACGCAGGACTCTTTTCTTGACTTTGTTGATAACGCTTATCTCAGCCTTACAAAATGCACAAATCTCAACTGTAAATTTGAAAAGGATAGATTTTAACTAGTATAATAAATAGGCAAAAAAAGTGAAAGAGTAGTACTTGCGGGAGATTTAAATGCGTGCTTGGAAGCTTGAAGAGACAGTATGGAGTCAGCTCTAGTTATGTTTAGAGATGGAAGGTGGATTGAACAGCATAATGGCGATGCAATATACATTCACTTTTAATTCTTCGTTGATGATTTTTTCCCCTGGTTCAGAATTATAAAATACAATCTTTTTACAGAGCAAGATCCTCTATTGGGAACACCTCCTCCCATTGAATCAGGATTAGCTGGCGAAGGGGGCGAGTGGGGACCCCGCGCCCCCCCTGATACGACCATAGAGGAGCTTTGCCCTCCGGCTACCACATGTCCGGCGTGTCCCCGCTGCTCTGATCCCGCACTCTCCCTGGCTGATTTGCTGGACCATTTGCGTGTGGAGCCTCTGGGAGGAAAGATATACAGTGGATTAAAGCCCAGAGTTACAGGTTAATAAATTTAGGCGTGTTAAAACTAAGACGGCACCCTCCACTTTTTTTAGTTTTCAGTTTTTTTTTTAGTTAGGCAATATACAGTAGGTAAATATTTTTTTAGTACTTTTCCCAGATTGCAACGATAATTTATTATTTCAGTAAGTAATTTTCGGCCTCGTGGTGTAATGGTCAGCGCATCAGCCTACCATGCAAGTGGTTCAGTTTGTTCAAAAAGTTACTTAGTTACTGTTAAATAAAGGAGGTCATATACTTCTTCTTGAGGTTTCAATTCTTGGGATTAGTTTTTAGCAAACACTTGTATCTATTACTCCATTAATTATGGTCTTCAGCAGCTCTTCGACTGACGGTACGATGTAAGTTAGTACACAATAACAGTCTGTCTTGTGGTCTATTGGCTAGAATACGTACTATCATTGAAGATTTACTCATAAATATGAGTACTAGTCAATCACAAATATAAATTAATAGTTATGTAGCACCTAAAAACATGGCCTTCTGGAAAAAACAAATTGGTATTTTTAATAGAAATTCCAATATTTTAAGGCAATTTCTTTTTTTTGTCATATGAATCTTTTCCGATTTCATCCATGTAACGAAATTGGTGGATGTTTAAACATTATTTCTTAATAATCTCATCTTTTTTCAGACTGTGTTCTTTATGCTATTGGTAAACCAGTATATCATCGCTACTCTGAGCAAACCTTCGGTTCCTGGCTCCGAGATGCTACAACAACGGGTGACCCTTCGGTATTAAACACTATTTTATATTTCCTTTCTTCTGTATGTGAGTGATGGACCCTATAGTTCTTATTTTATAATTTCAGGGAGACAAAATTTGGGTGACTCGAGAAATGGATAAAAAGCACCTGTTTGAGTTTTCCAATAAAAATTCTTTCAGGAAAGATCAGCCTACTAAAGAATATACTTTAGAATGGGATTACACCGTAAGTATTTGAAGATTTTTAAATGGTAAAATTCAGTTTGCATTGTTTAGCTTGTATGATAGATTTCTAATGAAAAGAAAAACAGAGTCTTAAGACTGATTGTATGTACAAAAATTTATGTATAAAAATTGTACAATGAGTTACCTGAAGAAATAGGAAAGGCTAAATCATTTCAAATCAAATTGAAAAAATATGCAATATGGTGTGATATTTTCAATTCATAAATATAAATCTGAAAGGTACTACAGCACAAACTATAGTTATTTGATATGTTTAAGGGAAATGGCCACATAGTCTATAATGGCTCGTTCTTCTACCACGCGGGGGCGCGCAAGCTGGCCCGGATGGAGTTGGGCGGCCGGGGGAAGGGAGGGGGCGGGTCAGGCCCCACCTCCGTCACAGAGCTGCCCGGGGCCGCCACTCCCCCCAACAGGGCACTCTATGCCACCTCACACACCTACATGGACTTCAGCGCCGATGATAACGGACTATGGGTCATCTACGCCATGGAGGATTCTAACAACACAGCCGTTGCAAAGGTAAACCAAATAATAACAATTATTATGGCTCATTTTTCCTATATGTAATAATAGGCAATAGAGTTTTATGTGGTTGTTTGTTTTGGTTATAATATTACGTTCTTCTTCCTTTTGAAATGGGATCTGGGATGTATGGCCGCGGTCTCAATTTGAAACTAACTCTGTATTCCTTTACTATCATGCTGGAAAGTAAAATAAAGTTATTTTGCTGACCATGTGTATTTGATTGATCGCAAATTGACAATATAAAGAAACCGGTCCCATAATTGCGTCACAAACTGCATTTAGGATCGGTCGAATAAGCTTAGCACGCATGCAAATTTATGGTCTGGAAAGTGTCAGAAAGTTCTTTCACTACCATAAATATAAAGCAGATACCTAATTTCCCATGTTCTGGCAAAATAAAGAATACAGTACTGCATGTGAAATAGAACCAGAACCCTGGATGAGTGTTTTTGACTCGGTGACTACTCTCTGGTGATATTTCCTGAGGAAGGAAATCGAGTGAAGAAAAGTCCGCCTAATAGATTAGGGTTAGATTCTGGGCAGGGTGGATTTTTCTTGGACTGACACCTGAAGCGTAAGACTGATTAGCTTACCTTCCACTTAACAAAAGTTATCCAGATACACTCCAATAAGTATCCCAATGCAGTGCCCTATGCACCTGGTGTGGTAGGGGAATGATGACTGATTTAATAAAAATATTTTTAATGTTTTAGATAGATCCAGATAATCTACAGGCACAATACATTTGGAACATTTCAGTAAATCATCACAAGGTACAAAATAAATAATTATCTAAAATCATTATCTTTCTGGAAAAAAAACATTTTCTTTTACATCCTAAATGTACAAACAATTTTTTCACTATCTAAAAGATTTTTTTATTTGTAATACAGTTTTCAGCATGTAGATTAATTTAATCAATGATAAATTGAAATTATTTTTAAAAAATAAAAATCATTATTATATTAACTAGCTGACCCGACAGACGTTATTCTGCCCGAACGTTGGCTTGCCTGCTATTAGCTTGGAAAAACACTCTTCATTGATAAATAGGTACCTAGGTACTTTTTTGTGTTTAAATTCCGAAGCTAAAAATTGTTAATATTCAAATATTGAATTTAAGTAGGTACCTAGGTACTTGTTTATCTCTTTTTTTTACTTCATTTTTACTGCGATAAAAAATACTTTTTATATACAATTTTCCATAGCACTGAACTTCCTCATTAGTTACACGAGGCGTTGATGAAGAAATTGGGTGATTTGTGGCTGACGGCCGTCAGTGGGATGAAAATCCACTCATCCTTGGCCCTTTCCATCTTTTTCCTGTCATTTCCTAATATTCCCAACAATTCTCAAATATAACTGTCTATTTTCTACTACCAAATCGTCTCTATGGCCGTAGGTAGACTACAATTGTTATGACAGTGACCAACGTTCTGCGCCATCCTCGTGCCCTAAATTCTGGAACATGCAAAGCACACATTTTATTTCTAAATTGTTTATGAACTATTTCCAAATAATTTATTCCTGACACATTGCAGGTTGGTGAAATGTTTGTGGTATGCGGAGTTCTCTACGCCGTAGATTCGGCGACTGAGAGAACAACGCGAGTACGACTCGCTCTGGATTTGTACAAGAACACTCTACTTGAAGTCGCCCTTCCCTTCACTAACCCTTTCAGGAAAACCACGGCTCTTGCGTATAATCACAGAAATAAGGTAAAAAATATATTTCCAGTTTTTAAAAATATATTAAATTATCAATGTTTAATGTTTTAGATATTATACAATATATTAGAGCTCAGCTCAACCATTTGGTTTTTTTTTACATTGGTTAATAGTTTTTTTTATTTTTTTTTATATACTCGTATGTATGGACCCCTGTATTTAGTAGCCTTACGTGTCATGTACAAGGCTAAGGTACTCGGAAAAAATCGGTTTTTGTTTGTCTTGGAAATGGGATGTTCGATCACTGATTTTGTTTTATTACCTTTATGAGTCCAATCACCATCGTTGCAAAGTTCAAGAACAATGGCGCGTGATAACTACTTTTAACTACAGTGTGGATATCTGTTGAGGATATTCCATCTTTCCTGCATTCTGCTTCAAGATTATGGCGTTGTAAACTGAAAAATGGGCACTGAAATAACAGATGTTCGATACTCTGTGAAGAAATATCATCGCATGGACAATAGTGATCATTCCTTAATTTAAACCCAATTAGATAACTTCTCATAGCTCCGTGTCCGGTAAAAAATTGGGTCGTTTCGAAAGTACTTTGGTGATGTGACGGAAGTTTGCTGCATCAGCCTGCGTTGGGAAAAACATTTTAATGATTTTACCGGTAGAAGAAGCGCGGTAATGATCCTCCCAACGCTGTTGCGTATTTTGTTTTATACAGCGTTTAGCAAAGCTAAGGGGAAATTCTGAGAATTGGTTAATAGTGGGTCCCAAATAGATAAATTAGTGCCCGTTCCAGAGGCCTCACATTACACAGTTGTAAATCATATCTGTGTTAATGTTTGTATCAAGAAAAACAATCGGTTTACAAACAGATTTATTCAAATTGATCTGCAGTTGAAAAATGCCGAAAAAAAATACAATATTAGTATGTATTTTGCGATAGATTTGTTTTGCATTTATTTATTCGTCTTACTTTTTGCATTGTCTAAATACAATGCACAGAGGGAAGATGTTAATAAATTACTTCCTAAAGTCACCTATTAGTTTTTCTCTATATAAGTGAGGTCCAATTTTTTTTGTAGACCTTTGCAATTTGTTGATACATTTAGTGTTAACTTTTTTATTATTTTATGGAAATTAGACAATTTTCTCACTCCTCACAACAATACATATATATGTAGACAATAATCATGTCATTTATTTACACACAATATGTGATAAATCATTTACAAAAATAGGATTCGATATTTAAATAATCTTTAAATTGCATCTAGACTCAAACCACTGTTCGCCTGAATCTTACAGTAGTTGGCTGTTTAATGTTAACATCAATAAAAGTCATTTGACAGCCCCCATGGCGTAATAGCTAAGACGCTTGTCTCACACACGGAGAGTTACGGATTCGATTCCCGGTGAGACAACAGAATAATTCAGTATGGTTTTTTTAAGCCTGGGTGTTATGAGCTGTAATTGGACTTCGTGGCTTTTTGTGGTGCAAAGACAAATACAAGAACTATCTTGAAACTATTCAAACATGCACAACAGTTCAACTACTCTTATTAGTTACATACTGTGATCCGGTGACAGCCAGGAATTCCAAGTTACTTTATTTGCACTCAACTAAAATGTCAAACTCAACGGCTGTACAGCGAGACAATCATGTCTGGAAATAAAAAATATCCTCAATTTCCGTTTAAGTTAAGTTCTTTCTAATACTGTTCAAAATTGTTCTTTGCAGGAGTTGTATTCTTGGGATAGAGGTAACCAATTAACCTACCCTGTTCGCTATCATGAGATTGGTTACAATTCTACTATCGTGCCTGATCCGAGTCAGTCAAACGCGCAACAGGCAGCTTCACCTGATGAGTAAAAGTCGGAAGATATTTTTTTTACAGAAGACTAGATTAAGAAACACCTCATCATACACAAGATGTGTGTATGATGAGGTGTTTCTTCCCTATCTTAATTCTACCTACTATTTGTATTTGTACTTGCCCAATGAACGTGGCCATTATAATAAAAACTTTGTCTTTAGCTTTTTAATCTATGATGAAATCCATTTTGTGTTTTTCTTTCGATAGTCCTAAGTATTTATAAAAAAAAATCCTCATACTTAACATGAAAAATAATGTGTAAGCCGTTTGAATCAGTGGCAATATTTTAAACCGTGTTTGTTCTCTAAAAATAATATTTTGAAAATTTTTCCCATACCTTGTAAAAATTTCTTATTGTATGCACATGCCCATAATAATATTATAAATGCAAAAGTATGTTTGTCTGTATATGAGCGACCGATCGATTACATTTTTTGCATAGGGATAATTGGAGAGCTGACAAGTGTCACAAATTACTATTTTATCCCGAAAAAATATCACTCCCTCGGAAAAATCATTAGTGAAAAAACAAATTAATATAAAAGAGAATAACGATGCTACGTCGCCATAGAATAACCGATGGTGCTTTTTTTTTCATAGCAATAGGAACAACCAGCAATCGGTCAGGCTACTTTTTATTTTGAAAAAATATATCATTCCATGGAAAAATTATTCTGTTAAACGACAAAACTAATTTCTCCCCGTAAAAGCTAGTATTTAAATAAAATTAAGACTTAAGTTAAAAAATATTAATGGAAAAAAATCATTTTGTATTTCTGTTTTGAAGCCAAAGATTAACGTCTACCTATTTATAATAAAAATGTTTAAAAATCTTAGTTTTTATAATTTTTTCATCCCTCACCAAGAAGTACGATTTTTTATTATTGCTATACGAGATGATAAAAACAAAATTTAGTTAAACTGAAAACAAAGTTTAGTATTTTACAATAATTTGAATTCAATAAAAAAAATGATTTTCACATTATATTTTAATTATAAGTATGTTTTTAGTTTATACTTTTCTAAAAAGAATAAGACTACATAAGTATTGTGTATCAAAAAAGGTATATTTGTAATCAGGATGTCATTCCACTGAAGGCAAATTTATACTGCCTCCTGAGACAAAGTATTTATTTCTTATATCCTCCGATTCTAATTATTTTTCTTCCTCCTTTAATATTTGTTTGTTAGTATAAAATACGGGAGAAGGTTTGAATAAAAATACAATTTGAGTCCCATTCGCAATATATATTTTGTTTATATTTCAAAACACATAATGTTTTACATTTGTACTCGTGGGTGGTAAACTTATCAACACTTATCTTGTTCTATGTAAATACTTCAGTAGCCTAAATCTATCCATCATTCCACTCCACGCCAAATCAAAGTAGAATATAAACTATGATTGGTCGATTCAGTAATGTTCTTTATATATCTCATACAGCTACAAAACATCAGCTCAGGTGAAGAAAGTCAAGAAACTTAATTCTAAAAAAGTGTAATTGTATATGTCATTATAAACCAAAGTGAATCAAAGTTTTGTAGAGAAAAGTCTTTAGTGTGTAGAAACCTGTTTTTTTTGTTTGTATTTTTATAAAATAGTTTTGCTAATAAATAAAGATGGATAACTCTAAATATAGGCCAATTTAAATTATTTTGATGATTTAGGTCATAATCATAAGTATTTTTTATTTAAATCTGCAACAGGAAAGGTTTTCGTAATGATTTCGAAGAAGTAATATAGAAAAGTATATTTCATTAAATAATAATGAACATGTGTGTCAATTCAATCAATGCCATCTAGACATTTTTCTGTACAATTTCTACATCATTTTCAAAGCTTTGATTTAAGTAGAGCTGATAGTTTTGCGACTACATGGCTTTTTTAAAAGTAGTTAATGTGTATTGATTGAGATATATTGTTATTAGTTTTTACATTATTTTGACATTTCTTTAAACAAATGATCTCAGTTACTCCGAGAATTGCAAATGACTTTGTATTTGCTGTTTAACAGCTTAAAATTTGGTCATGATTGAAGTTGATTTTCTTATCGGGTATAAAAAATAAATAACTATGAATAATTATACATTTTATGGAAGGTAAATCGGCAATCCTACCGCATATTTACTATTCACACGTATCGCACTTTAACAAGAAGCCATTAACAATCGAACTTGGTTATAAAGAGCATTAATATAAGGTGCTGTTGAATTAAAATTTATTTACCTTATACGGAAAACTATCTTTCGATAAATGTTAGCCTACTAAAAAAGACTAGCTTATAAAAAAAAATAGCAAGAAAAAATGTAGAATCAATTACTCATTTTGTTTAATAATTAGTGAGGATACATTATTTCAGTAATTTTTCAATTTTTTTTAAACATTACACTCGCTTATAAAAAGATAAGTAGCAATAGAAATATATTATACCGTCAATACTGCGTATGAACCAAAAAACAAAAAATTGTGTTTTTTCAATTAAATGGGACAAGCTGCACTGATTGATATTTTTAAATTGACCAATAGACTGCTCGATTAAATTCAATGCCGCGAATAAATCCTCCCTACTAAAGAAGCAAAGCAATACCAAAAACATTCAGGCAGCAGGCCCTACGGCATGGAATGCTCTCCCAGCAGAGGTCCGAAACTGTGAGAGTGAAGTGATGTTTCGGAAGAAACTTAAAACCCACTTGTTCTCTAAATCATTTGAATAAATCCTTAGCATGTGGTGACAAAGTACATTATTTTTCTTAAATTAAAAGGTTAAAATTAAATTTATATTACAATATTTGAGTTTTTCCAAATGTTCATAGACAAAAGACTGGATTTCACCCCCTGTTGTAATTTGTTAAATTTATATCTTTATACAATCACTTTGCAAAGCGCCCTTGAGGTATTATATTACGAAAATGGCGCTTTATAAGTTATCCATAATAATAATCCCTAAATCGAATACAGCAGATGAGACGAACTCAATTTGCGTAAAGGCATTTGTAACTGTCACAATAAACTTTGTATGTCTGCATACGATAATAAAATACATTTTCTAATATAAATCAACAACACAAAACAAACTGCATTTAAATTTATCTTTTTTTTAAAGATCGCAAAGTTTTTTGTCCCTCCTGAAAATTTTAACGAATGGTTCATCCGCGGTATTGAACTTACATAGACGATATTTCAGCTCCAAATACTTTTTGTAATCAAGTTCAATTTGAAACATTTTTAATCATGTGTAATATATGATGGGATGTTAGCATCGAGACCTACAACACAAATGGCATCGACAAGAGCGTAGTCTGGAGAAGATGAATAATAACGCCGTTACAATATTCTGAACACCTCTTGCAATATTAGGCTTACGAACACATCTTATATTGAAATAACCACATTAACACTTAGCTCACAATTATAAGGAAGGCAGTATTGTATTGCATCTTTTAATCTTCTAAACCAAAATAGGCATTGGGGTTACATCTTCACTTACGTTAATACTACGACACCAAGAAGATATGAAAATTTCAAAGAGGTAAACTTGGACTTCATGAGGTTAGGTTTAGCTAGGCTATTAAGGTTTATATATAACCACACAAATAAAACTAAGCACCTAGGTACACAAATAAATAAGTTAGGACTAGATTGCGACTACTCGACATAACCTAAAGAGTCCAAAATTATTATTTCTACACAATATTAAAATGTAGAAATAACACAAGGCTGGGTATATCTACCATGTATTTTTTTCTTTCAAAACAACTTTATCAACGTAACGTAAACGTATTTAGCTCTCCCTATTCGGATATTGCATTTTATTTTTAAGGCATTTTCATTATTAAATAACACAGATAAAAACCAAATCATTAAAAATGAATCACACATTATAATGACATTTAATTATTTTATATATCCTGGACTCTTAAAGGATTAGATATTCACTGACTCGAACGATAATACATATCTAAATAAATAATAATATCAAATTCAGATAATATTTATCACCAAACAATTTATCCACAATAGATTCAAATACAACTAATAAACCAAAATAACAGTAGTAACATTCTGGCACATAAATTGGGTAATTCAAAAAATTTATTCTATAGTAATCGTCGCCTTAATCGACTGACGAGATTCAAACTAATGGACAACAAATTTTCTTTAAAACTTTACTCTAAAAATTATTAAACATTTCATTATTAAAACATTCCGGTCACAATAGATCTTCACAGGTCGCAGTGACGTCAGGAGCTTGCATAGCACTGACCCCCACCTCTAAGAATACTAAAACATTAAAATCTATAAACTCCTAATCTACTCAAATTAATTTTGAACATTCACTAAGACTTACAAATTACTAAACTCTAACATCTCGACTTCTTTGTGCTTATGATATTGTATTGAAACCATCACTTTTTTATTTATCTCAAGAGAAATCTCTAAATACATTGAAAACATCCATAAATTAGTTACTAAGAACTCTACATTTTATCCACATTACGTATTTTCTATGAAACCACTGTTCTTGTATAACATTGTAATTTTTAAAAACTCTTTTAAATTAAATTAAAATAATTATGAATTAATATTACATTGAAAACTTTTTTGATCATTGAGAAATACATTATAATCTTCTAAGTGTGTAATACAAAAGCTGGTAAAACATACTTATTTTTAAATACAGAAAACGAAAGGGATATTTTTTTAGCATACATAGAAGTAGGTATTTCATTAATAAATATTATTATTTAGGCAACACAAAATTTATGCACATATCGTCGTTGTGCCAGCAATACATGTTAAGTGATTTTTCTTTCTTAAAAGTATTTTTGATTTCACATTAAGATTACACAATTTTGTTTCAGTATAAATAATTTTTAAAAATAAAATTACATATTTTTCCTTTTTGTTACTTGTAGAAAATAAATCCATCACCAAAAGGTAGATTGTTTTATTGATCTTCTTAAAATTTTTTGAAATGTTATGTAACAGATATTGCTGGCGCAACAGTGACATAAAGAATCAGTCAAATTATTAAAAAATTAATTGAAGGTAGTTGCTTTCTTACGGCTTTCCTCTTATGATAACAATTCAAAAAGCACTTAAGCAGGCTGAATAAAATGTTGAAATATTATTATAACAAAAGAAACCATTTTTAATTTTATGTTACCCATAAAAAATCAGTTGCAGTTCCAATTTTGACAGACTCTAATATCACATACTACACAAATTTAATATAAAAGCATTTGTTTTTATTAATTGTTTTTTTTTTATGATATTTTTCGAAAGATTCTTCAAAATCGAGATTCTTAAGAAATAACATATATGTAATGTTAAAGGGCAAAAGTTGGGAATGATTAATTGAGTTTATTATTGTATATTTTCTTGCATCTAAAAGTTCTAAGAAATTTCTTTTTTTTTTTCTTTATTATGGCCATTACCATTCTTGGTAATACTAGCCAGAAACAAACAGTGTTTACATATGTTAAATGGGAAAAAAACAATATTACAGACAAGAGAGAAAAAAACAGATAAACCTTATACATTTTTAAAATACATGGAACATAATTGATCTTAAAATTAAAATAATGAGAAATTTCCGTGATATTTAAAAGTATGTATTTACTGTACATGAAAATATTTCAAAAGCATTGTTGTATTCTAAACAGGTACTTCCTGAACTTTCTTTTTACTTTAACAGTGTAAATGCAATCATTATTATATAAACATGTTTATAATAGTAGTGATTCGAAACGGCTTAAATATGTGCTTTTAATGAGGTTTTTCTAAATACTAAAAGTTAGCGATGAGATCACATCCTGTGCAGGGCACAATTGTAGTGCTATTGTGTTTTCAAAAGAGCTTTTTATTGTGCGGACACTACAAACGTTATCAGCCTATACTCACTTTAATACAGTGTGTTACCAGCCCACACTGCAAAAAAACTGCTTTTGCAGTTTGGCGGGAATTAAAAAAATTGATTAGACGAATGCTTATGTGAAAAAAAAATCAATAAAAAAAATTTTTAAAAAAAAACTCGCACACATCACAAATGTGGCATAGCCCCAAGGAGTAGTATCACAGTACTAACCTAATAACTTTGTTTTGTGTGATGATAAATAATAATATATTATTATGATGAATTGGAGAAGGCGATTCGACAGCTAATTTTGCAATTAAAGTTTAATTTAGGACGTGTGTACACCGGGAATCGAACCCGGAACCTTTCGTGTGTGAGTCAGGCGTCTTGACCACTACACCACGGAGGCCGCCGAAATTTATATAGTTTAAACCGTCGCTTTACATTTGCTAACTACACCCTGAAGCTACTTCAAATTCACAATACAACTTTAGTTATAATAACACGTTGGTAGTTGCTAGGTAGTATTAGTGCAAATTAGCTCCCGTACACTGAAACTAACTTCACACAGTACATTCTAGTTGGTAAAACACCAGCTAGGTAGCACTGAATGTTACGCGTTTGTAGTGCTCAATTATGCACCTCAAATTAGTATGTGTGATGCGCACATTTTAAATTATATGAATTCTCATCGCTACTAAAAGTATTTAATTGAAGACATACATTCTTAAAACAATATACAAAAATAGTGTTGCTTACTGTATGATATAATTTTTTACACTATATTTTAAAATGAGAAAATTATTTGAGTAGATACTTCAATTTACAAAGCTTCGAATTTTATAATAAATAATAGATTTATTTTAATGAAGAAATAAGAAAAATATCACATTATTTTATTCTAATCTGTTTTAGATGGTTTGAATGTTATGATGTACTATTTACATACATACAATGGCGCGCCCGAGATTTTTTTTCAGGGGTTTTTAATTGTGTTGGTATTTACAGAGCGTAATGCCTATTCCAAAGATAGTAAACAGTTGTAGTCAACAATGTTTGAATATTTGGCAGTTTAAGCATATTTTTACAATATGCCAAAGCAGTTGAGGCATCTTTTGGCCACTGGTCTTTTTCTAGTCTAGCATTTGCTCTGTACCAAAATTTATGTTCCACTTTAAGTTCATCAAGATTACCTATCAAGTCACTTCTATAAAATATTAAGAGATCTTCACATTCTTTTATAATGGCATCAGGGTTGAGATGATCTGTTTACAATAAACTTTGAAATCCAATCAAAGTGAGTACCTTTCTTTTAAATTATTTATAAAACACTATAAAAAGACATTCCTCGCGATTGATTGGTTTTGAACTCGATCGGCACATACTTTATTATTTGAAGTATAGAATTGCCAATTATTTGTAAACATTAAATAAAATTCCAAAAAGTCAAGTGCATAATTATAAGACTGCACTAAAAAAAATCTGCACTTATTATTATTACCAAATTAGAGGCAGACAGCTATCAGCTGATATGCTCCTACCTTGTCTTCCTGGTAAGCTTATTTCACTTCCTATATAACATGTCCAATTTTATTTTGAATATATAAACAGATGGTGCCGCAACTATTTCTTGGGGCAAATCATTCCAAGCAATCACACATCTGCTATTGATAAAATGTTTAGCCGAATTAAAGTTGAACTTTGGCTTCTCTAATTGCATCAATTGTCCTCTCAAATGCGTATTATGGGTAAATGCGAATGAATATTCATTTTAATAGGCGAATATAAACATGGATTTTTTATCATTCGATACTCATGTACACTTGTTCAATTTTGAGGTGGTTATGACCCCCAAAACCCCCCTCTTGAGTGCGTCACTGCATACATGTACATACATGGCATTTACGCAGATTCTCAAAGAATTTATAGTATAATGATTCCAAAATAAGCTCTTATAAATATATAAATGAATTCATTTAAGTTTTATAATAAAAACATGTAAATAAAATGTTTATAATCTTGTTAACTGACAATTTCAATGTGAAAAAAAAACAGATAGATATTTTTAAGTAGGTACCTAGTCATTAAAAATATTATTTTTAGGGTGGTAACACTTATTAATTTGATCATTTAAAAATAGAAGCACTAAGTTTGTCTTTTGTTTTGATTGTTTATGTATATTACTGGTAGATTATTTAAAAAACTTTAGAAATTTGTTCAAGTATTTAAAGTGAGTAAAAAGCATTGTGAAAAAATAGCTGCATTTTCTTATCAACTATTATTTTATAAATACATAGCAAGAAAGGCGAACAAGAAGAGGTAGGTGGTAGGTAAGTAATCAAAAGTGAGCATAGAATTAAATAGGCAGATTGAAATTATATTTTTTAAATATACAGATATATTTAGACCCATTGATGAGAGATCACAACAACAAAAAAATAGCGGAACATTTAGGTATTTTACCCATTACATCTAACAATTTTTTAAACATATTTTTAATATATTTTAAAAATTGGATATCTTTCATTCATTTTTATGTAGATTGAAAAAAAATCTAGAATGATTTTGACCTGTGGGCTAATCTCACATTTATATATAAAATTATTATATCTGTATATTTTAAAAATATATTTAAATTGCAAATACATTAAAGTTATTGCTATGATTTACAAATTCATAAATCAACAATATATTTTTACATATTTATGCATGAAAATCATGTGATATTTATTGACGTTTTGTTAAATATATTGATATTTAAATGTAGTGATCTCTGTCTATGTCGGCCTCGAAGTCTAGCAGTTAGCACATTCGCCTGCCACATATTATTTTCGATTCCTGACAAAGTTGACATTTATTAGTTGTTTAAAAGGTGGTTTTGCACTGCAATATTTCATAGTCTCTGGACTGGCACCTGAAGCGTAAGACTGATCATCTTACCTTAATGCGACGGATGATCGAGATTTGCCACATTTCACCAATTTAGCGCCTTAAGCACCATTAGGGGAAAATAATTGTAAGGGTGGTAATTTTAGAAAAAAAATATACTCAGATGAGTTAGATAAATATTTAAATATTTTTACTTGTGAGCATAGAATTAAGAATAGTCCAGAAACCGCATACGCACATCAAACAGAAGGCGACTCAACTACTCATAAATGAGTAGGTTTACGTTTTGACCCATTAGTTTCTTTGTAGACGTCGCTCAGTACGCAACTCCTGATTCGAATTTAACAATGCCAAAATAAAATGTGTTTTATATTTTATGTTCAAAGTTCATTAATTCAATTACTCTTATCAAATGACCAATGTTTCAGAGTGCACCATAAAATTTTAGAAAAATTAACAATTTTTTTTTTTACCTTACATTTGTGTTATGGTTATATTCTTAGCGATCTGGCAATATTACTCGGCGACTTAATGTATGCGCGCGGCAAAAGTGTGTCTAAGTGGGGGAATTATTGGACACAGTCCGATGTATTCAAATATGATTCTACGCTCCTTCTGGACTATTCTTAATTCTATGCTTGTGAGTTTGTCAAACCGTATCAACAAATTATTTATTATTTATTTAGAGCTTAGGGGGTAGCCATTATATACTATGATAAAAGGGATTGAAAATATGAAGTACAAACTATGTATGTCTAGATACAGATTGTCAGTAAATAAATGCTGAAATAGGAAAATCTAACCTAAATACATTTTAAAAAGTAAAAAAATACTTTAAGCTACAGTTATCGTAGAATGTAAAAATTAAATCTTATAAAAAGGGACTAGACTCATGATAAATTGGATGTCAAGTTCGTAATACAAAAAAATCTAAATAAATAAAAATTCCAAGGTAAATATATATTACCTTGCTTCCTTAATATAAGTTTAAAAAGTATATTTGAACTAATATAAAAACAATACCAGTCAATTCAAAATACTCAAATAGGAAATGACTACACCAAAATATGATACGAATACTTCTTAGAATCTTTTCATATTTTTAAAACTTGATTATTATATTTTATAAAATAAATTATACGAATTCATAAAATATAGAATTTAGTCAAAAATAGGAATTGACACAGCTAAAATTGATAATCTTATAAAAATACAATTCAGCGTTGTGTTCAGATAAATCTGTAATTAAATAATATACAGTACTCTTTTAGAAATCCCCCGCTCGATTATCCGACAACTACTATAATCCGCCATTAAGCACAAAATTAGGCTCTATAAATTGCCCGTATTTCTATGTCAAATTCAGTAGTTCGCAGTGTGCCTATAGACTCGACATAGTTCCTTTAAAAGAATCAATTCCGGGAGTGTCTGATCTAGAATGAAATGTTTTAGAAGACTGGATAATAGACAGATCTGAAGAATGTGCGCCACACTTACTGAAGACGAGCTCATAAAAATATATCAAGAGACTTGGATTCTGAGGATGAAGACAATAGTAATTGTCAGACTGCAATACAGTCAAATCCTAACACAAATTCCTGAATAAAAACTAGTTTTACGAATTATCGAATCGGGTTGTGGTCCCGTGGCTAGTGTTGCGGACTCACAGATCCGACGTCCGAGGTTCGAACCCCACTTTACCTTTTACTTTACTTTACTTGATTTCCATTTTCTAATAGTGAGTTATTTACAACTCGTTGAAAATGGCCACCAAAATTGAAATATTTGGGTAAATTGTAAGAACACAAATTTTTCTATTTTAAAAATAAAAAATTACAATACATTGTATGTATTTATGTTGTACTATAATCTGCCGTTTGCACTTATTGGACACTTGACTGATTTTTAGGGTAGGGGGATTACTGAAAGAGTACTGTGATGCAAAAATAAGTTGAATATCATTACAATATGAAATTTGACTTATTCTATTTTATTAAGTAAATATTTTTAGAAAAAAAATTATGCATGTTTTGCTTTCTGTATATTTTATAAATGTATGTGGTAAATTGGTCTTATTATGTTATAGGATTTATGATATTTATATTTTATTCCACTGACGTATAATAAATAGACCCATTACTCCTGTAGTAGCTACATCTGAGATATAGCAAATATTGCGCTGCCCTCAAAAATTAGAATAAAAGAGATAGAAACCCATGATGCACATGCAATCATTCATGTAAGAAAGAGATATATATTTTATTGATATAATTATTTTTGTGTAGTTCATTACCATAGATATGACACTAGCTGGGAGTCGTCAAAATATTGAAAAATGTATTTAAAAATATAACGAGTAATGAGGAAGTTCTGTGGTTTTTTGAATATTTTTTATTTGTTAATGGACTATAAAACAAAGACAAAAATATTTTTTCAAAATTTTTATACAGGATGTTCTTTAAACCCTGTCACATCCGAAACCACGATGATCAGTATAAGCAAGAAGACATATTAGCATATTTAAAAAAATATTTAGAACGAAGAACATTTTTAAAAATAAAATATTTAAAAAAAACAAATGGTTGCTTACTTCTGCAGGGAAGAAGCGAGGGGGGCGACCGTGCAGTTGACGGTGTATCAGACTCCTCCCTCCCCCTCCTCATTTCTTCCCTGCAGAAGTAAGCAACCATTTTTTTTTCTATATATTTTTTTTTTTAAGATTTTAGTCGTTCTAAAAATGTATTTTAATTTGCCAATATGTCTTCTTGCTCATACTGATCATCGTGGTTTCGGATGTGACGGGGTTTAAAGAACAACCTGTAAATAGTACTTTCATCGCTATAATTTTTCATAGTTTTGTTATTTTAAAATTACACCGCCCGTGACGTCACGAGTTCTAGTCGGTGAGTTTTCCTGATGTTTAAAAAGAGAACCACGCACCCTTCAAAACACGTTAAACATGACTACGCAGAAACCGGAAATCTATCTCAACACATAATTGATTGGCTATTCCAAACACGTTTTCACCTAAACCTGTGACATTCCAAAGTAGTTCATTTGAATTAAAATGATCTTTATTAAATTTTTCATACATTTTAAAGAAACTTCGCTTTACAATTAAATGTTATAATTTTTATGGCCCAATTTACAATGGCACTTAACTTCATTTCCCATAACTTGTTCCATAAATTGGATTGTATTTACGAATGAACCGATATATCTGTTTGATTTTCACAGTCGCGGTGCAATAAAAGCATCTTTTCATCACACGTGATGGCATATTTTTACATAGCATCATGTCATATCATGATAAGTGTCTGTTAAGGAATGAATGCACGGAAGCCGATTACCCACAAATTGAAATGCCATTTTCTTTGCGCAGGTAACATTCTATTTAATTATACGTCATTGTTTTAACTCTAGCATATTACTGTACTATTAATACATATATAAAAAAAATGTTTAGATAAAAACTTAGTCATTGAATTAATAAATTATATTGTAAGAAATAACTTGTAAAAATAAATAAGTAAAACATATACATAATAATAATTACATTATAGTGATGTTAGAATAAATACATAAATATGTAACTTAAATGTGATTGTAATATTTATTTGAATTTAGACAGTTGATCGTTGTTTTAAAATGTCAATCTTCATATTATACTAAATGGTTTCCACTGCACACAAGATATGGTAAATAGATTTAATATAGCTAAATGTTAATTAGCTATGGGTCACACATGTAACAATATAATATTTATAAACACGTTATCCTAATCTTACATATCGAGAACAAGGGCAAAAGTGGATTTCGTGAAAACTCTTTAACTCTATATATAACTCGGGGATTAGACATTGCATTAGGAAGACATCAATATGTTTGTTTACGTAATTATCTATATATTTTCTTTAAAAAGCCGAATTTAAAATACAATCAGTGGCATGAACACAATTCGGACACTCCATGTAACAGCCAGCATATGTTTATCTAACCTTCTCCCGAAGTCGACTCGGCGTACTCGGACGCGTACAGTGACTGATTCGAGCTAAAATAATATAAACAGCCACGCAAATCAAACTTAATATATACTAATACTCAATTTACAATAACTTTAAGGAAGAACCTTCAGGAATCTTCTTAGTTACAAACTAAACCTAATTTAATACTAAAATAATTTCACAGATGATGCCATCTCCACATCTGTCAATTAAATTATATGTATTCCATTACGTAAGTAATGAATACAACAGATCACCATGTTTGTAACACAATTTCCTATAGGAATATCTACCTATAAATGGGTCAAAATTTGACTTCATGCAACAATTATTAAACATAGGTACAACAAACATTTTTTTCTTGATGCAGGATCACAAATACTAAACACTAAACAATGTTTTCATACAAAAATAAATAAATAATTTATAATAATACATATTCGTCAGATTACGAGAATTTATCAATTTTATTCAAAAATTTCCCAGACCATCGTAAACATATTTTGCGGGAGTAGAAATAAATACATATTCTTTTTTTATGAAGCGTTAACAATTGGGAACGCGTGAATGTGCCAAAATTTTAAATATATTAAATGACAATATTCCAACCATCCATCTTTGAAAATCGATATTAATGTTACATAAAGTAAGACTTAATATTTTTACGTAACATTGAATGAAATAAATAGAAAAATGGTTTAAACTCTCCGCAGTCATATTTAAGCTGTGGCACACTCATTTTTAACCAGACAGTTGTTATTGCTAGTTCAACCGAAAAAACGTATTCAGCTTGGTTATTTTTTACTATTTTAAACCGAATCATAAAATCTTCAAGGTTTTCAACATCAAAAACACAAAACCACGCAAATAGTAAAATCTAATACTGCACTAGTCAATACACACACACTGTTTAAATACTTCCCATATAAAGTCAACTTCTTAAATGGTAAATATAATTTCAACATGTTATAATATTTTTACAATTAATATGCTAATTTGGTCTCACATTATTGGGGTTTCTAATATACAATTTTTAACAAGTCTTTGGATCCCACAATACTGATCATAAATAATATATTAATCGACGCAAATAAATAAATAAAATATTCACATTTTCACTAATCAAAAATTACATTAATTCAATTTAATATAACATTTGTAAAAAAATATATAATGGTAACTTTTTGTGAGTTTGGCACATGAAAATATTAAATATTTTGAGATCCAAAACCTTTTGTTCATTGTTAATCTACGGTTCACACATATCTACGTATATGAACACTATATAATATCAAGTTTTTTAGTTTTATTATTTTTAACTAATTTTTCTATTGCGGTGTAACTTTATGTATTTAATGAAGTAAAATTCTAAATAGAAACATTTCTATATCCTATTTTTATTTTTTAAATATTTGTTCCAAAACAATCCAGGAAAATCGCAAAGAAATATATTTTTACATTCAAAATTACTTGGGAAAAATATAGCAATTTTCTTCTTAGTTACACATTCAGATATTTTAGTTTTTCAGCATCTTTATGACATACGGCCAATGAATATTTTTTCAACAGTTAAACTTTCAATTTTCAACATTTAGTTTGAGACTCGCAATCACTGCTACGGTCTTGTATTTATAATATAACTTTTAAATAGTCTTTTTGACACCTTTACTACAAACAACACGAGCCCACTGTATTGGATCAATAGACAACAGGATGTATACAACATACCCCTCCCCTGAATAAATGCATTTTTTATCGTTGGCAATACTACTTATATCGGCAGCCCCGTTCATCAACATCTACGCTGGCTTACCCCGGGACGAACTCTTCCGCGGTGTTTGGTGCAGTCGGGTAGGTAATTAGGAGGAGATGGGTATAGGGAAGTGCCTGATGAGGGGAGTGGGCGGGGACAGCGGTCAGGGGGGGGCGCGGGTCGGCGAGGGGGAGGAGGGCACGGGTGGAGCACGGCGGGGCTTCCAGCGGAAAACCAGAGCCAGGATACTGCGCAGGCGACGCCATCGCCGCCGGCCCCCGCCACTGCCGCTCTATAAAATAAAGAAGTATTGAGTTTTATCATAGCTTAGAATCAAACATATTGCTATCAGCATATTCAGCGGTGCGATTCTGAACGCTCCTGCGGAGGTAGTAAATGTGTTGCTAGCACGTAAAAAGTACATAAATTATGTACTTTACCCCCTTGAGCGTTCAGAATACCAGTCCAGACATTCTAATTTTAATACTTCGGAGACCTTGTGAGAAGATATGACAACGTGCAGAAACCTGAAATGGGCAGAAAATAAACAAAATAAGAGAAAAATACTCGCACAGCTGAACCTACCATGCATTAAGCAATATATATAAGCAGTGGAGTTTAATCAAGAATCACATTTCTACTAAAAGCATCAACAGCATGTTTGTAATATTAAGAAAATAGGTTTCATATTTCAATATTGCTGACCTTACTTTTTTCCATGTATTTAGATTCACATATTAATGATTAACTTTTAGAGCTAATTTAAATCTGTTTTGCACAGAAATTGTTTGATATACAAATCGCCCATCCGCAAAATCATTTATGCAGCAAAAATATCTTATTTCAACAATATCTGATTGAAATACTCCTAGATTTATCAAATACTATACTATATTATGTAGTTCTAAACACACAAATAAACTGCGATTAATTGTGAAACCATTAGTGTGTAATAAGTACAAGTTTAAGGACTGGTTGTTGATTTTATAGGGTGGGTCAGAGCCAACTGAGCAGTTTTGAGGATTCACTACTCGGGCTGGGGTTGAAGTAGGCAAATGGAAGTACAAAGTTTTTTTTATTGTATTTCCACTATCATCCCATTTTTAGACATGATCGTGATTTGAATTGGAGTACATTGAGGTTTCGTTGTGCGCACATTTTACAAAAATAACCGTATGGCGATCGCCAAGCAAAGAGCTTTTTTTTGACACATCGGCATTCCGCGCGCCATTTCCGTCCCTCCTGCTAATGCGATCAAATTTTGGAAACGACAATTGAAAGAAACTGGAAGTACCCCGAGAGAAGGTAGACATTTAGCACCTAGAACAGTCGAAACCCCCGAAAATGTGCAGTTGGTTAGAGCAGCATTTGAGCAGTCACTTAAACGCTCACCGCGTAAGCACGTGATTGCTTTGGGGATGTCACACCGCTCTTTGAGAAGAATTCACCATGAAAATTTGTCATTTCATCCCTACAAATTAATTTTTGTACAAGAATCGAGTGTTATTGACTACGCACGCCGCTAAAATCACTGTCAAGAAATCCTTTGGCAAATCCCTCCGAGAAACTTTTTTTTGTGGCGACAAGGCTTATTTTCAACTCTCTGGGGCTGACAATTAGTGTCAATAATTAACAAAATACCGCTCTATTTAAAACGCTACCATACTCACCAAAATGTGCCAAAAACCATGAGAAAACTTCAGAAATAGCCTTCATCAATGTAATGGTGCTGACAGGCGCCATCTTGTTGATATAACTTTTAAAACATGATATGAAAAATTGAATTACCTACAAATTTTAATAAAATAAACCTCTTTTCTCTTAATTGTACTGTTTTTTATATATAGCCCTTCAAAACGGTTTAGTCAGCTCCGTCCCACCCGGTATTAGCAATCATTAAAAAAAAAAATTATTGATTAGTTTTTTCACAAAAAAAATATTTTTTTAAATTTAGTTACTATTTGGATTTTTAAGTAATACAATGGTAAAAAAAATTAGGCCTAATGTAGCTAGAGGTATCTTTTGGGTTCAGATTACTTACAATAAATTTAAGCATCTAACCTGTCTATGATCTTTACGGCGTATTTCCCTGACCAGAGCATGGAATGCATCATCGATGTAGTGGCGAAGTGCAGCTGATGTCTCAAAGAAAGGACAACCTAATTGAGTTGCCAACTGGCGACCCTCCTCAAAAGTTACCTAATCAAAAATGAAATGTTATTAGATCTACATTGATTAATATTAAAATGAGTTTCTAAAAGTGGTATTTCATGATTTTTCATATATGATGTAAGTATGTTATTTTGGAATTCCAGTAGAGATTCTTACTGGCAATTTTTTATTTCATCACTAGAATTTGATTGTGTTAATAGAATGTGGTGATGGTGTATTTTAGCATTTACATGTTAATGTAGAGAGTGTCCAAAGTACAAAGTCATAATAATTTATTTTAAAAAAAACATGACACTGTCAAAAGTAAAATTAGTATATAATATAATGTACCATTGTATTTGATAATGTAAAATAATTGACCCCCGTGGTGTAATAGCTAGACTATTTGCCTCACACATAGAGGGTTCTGGGTTCGATTTCCGTTGAGATGGCAAAAAATACTCAATTCACTACTGTATTTGAGCGTCAGCCTGTTGTGGTTCATTTTAAAAGTCAACAATAAAGCAAAAATTACCTTTCGTAGGTTATGCAAGTCCCTTTTATTAGCAACAAGCACAAGTGGAATGTCCTCGTGGGGCCGGACTCGAGCGATTAGTCGACGGTACTCCGCAGCCTCTCGAAAGCTCTGACGATCTGTCACGGAATAGCAGATAACGAAACCTTCCCCACAGCGCATGTACTGGTCACGCATTGCTGTAAATTCCACCTAAAATTATAAATTATACACATTACACAAGGTCGGTTAGCTTTCTAATTTTCTAATCTGTTGTTACAAAAATGAAAACATTAATGAAGGAACGCTCGACCCATGAAAACTTACTGTATGTAAGTACAAAAAAAAAATATTGGGAAAGGGTTAATTTATTGGAACCTATTACGCCCGTTGTAAGAGGGTTATGAATAAAAAATTGTTTATTTTCTTTAGTCAAATTATAAATCGTCGCCGATTAAGCATAAGTCACTAAACCAAAACACACAATTTAGAGAAATCGCAATCCCAAAGTTTGGAGACCAAGAAAAAATCAGATTTTTGTGGTTTGGAAGTTTTATGAATACAACACATTTCCTTCATGTCTTTCAATAAATTCCATCGGTAGCTTTTCTTTCAGATACATTTCCATTCTGGGAGGTTTTTAATGTGGCGAGGAGGCTAAAATTTGGTTTAGTGACTTGCCTTTTTACTATCTGGAGAATGCAAGCCAAAAGAGATAGTGAAAGGAAGGAAATATTAGAAATAATTATAATGATGTTATTATTATAAACAAATTACAACAGGGATGGAGAATACCTTAAATAAGGGAATATGGAAGTCAAGGCATTTACAGGGCTTATGACCTGTCATTGGCTGGTTTAAGTGGCCACTTTACACACTGTGTAACATTCACCACTTTGCCTATGTTTTAACATCCATATTTCTTCAATCCTTCCATTTGTTGATTTTAGTGAAGTTAAAGAGCTGAAACCTTTATTGTTGTGAAGAGATTTATCTGACTGAATTATTTCACATACTAGGCAACGCCTGAAAACAATTTTTCAATTTTTAAACTTCTTCTTGGACCAGTTGGTTTCATTACAATATTTGAGTTTGTCCAAATGTTCATAGACAAAAGACTGGATTTCACCCCCTCGGGGGTCATTAAGATTATCAAATTACAACAGGGATGGGGAATACCTTAAAAGAGGGAATGTGGAAGTCTAGGCATTTACAGGGCTTATGATCTGTCATTGGCTGGTTTAAGTGGCCACTTTGCACACTCCCGAGGAGCTGAAATCCAGTCTTTTGTCTACAAATATTTGGAAAAACTCAAATAATGTAGCTTTAATTTTAATTTAACACTGAACGCCGAGTAAATTTTCAGCGCCACCTATTAGTTGAATTTGATCTTTGACGTCTTAGATGACGTAATAAAAACACGTCATTGCCTTACCAAAGAAGATATCATCATCATCATTCCCTTTCCTCACCTAATGGTGCGTAGGGCACTGCACTGGTATAAAAATTGCAGCGTATCTTGATCATTTTTGTTACTCAAAGGTAGGATGACCAGTCTTACGTTTTAGTTGCCAGTCCAGGGCCTATGAAATATTCTTGTGTTAAAACACATTTTTGAAATAAATATTTTTTGTCAACCATGTCGGGATTCGAACCCGAGGCCTCCTGCATGGTAGGCAAACGCGCTGACCATTACACCACAAGGCCGAGGAAGATAGGTAGTAGAATAGTTAGTAATATTTTTCATCTTGACATGTAGCGATAAAGATAGCGTTTTTAATTTGATATTAGAAAACAAAAAATATAAGATTTTATATACTCGTATAAACTTAAAAGATACTTTGTAGAAATTCTGTGTAAATCTCACGAAAAAGTAGAATACTTAAATAAAAATAAATTCAAACAAATCAATTTATTTCTCCTTATTTAATAAAAATCCTAGCCATCTTCAATTAATAAGGGGGCCTTAATATTTTTTCTGTTTTCAACACTCGTTTTATGAAATTTTATAATAACCAACTCGGTACGTTATTATTTGAGCAAAGCGCTAGCATTAATTCTGGCCTTTCATTATCCTGTTGCTTGAAAACGCATCCTGAAACGAATTGCTGAAATAAGGGAATATGGAAGTCAAGGCATTTACAGGGCTTATGACCTGTCATTGGCTGGTTTTAGTGGCCACTTTACACACTGTGAACATTCACCATATATGAACATTTGGACAAACTCAAATATTGTAATAATGATGTTAAGTTTAAAAACATGTTTTATATAAAGAAATAATTTTAACATGTTTATTTTTTTATGTTTTATTATACAAATAGAAAATATATTATACATAAGAAAAATTATGTTTTTTAAGAAAAATTATAAAAATCTGCCTAGCTGTCAATAAATTTTATCTGCCTTTAGTGATTTATGCTTGTTGAGATTTTATTGAAAGTCACACCACTGTTTTTCACTAACAAATTATTTTGATTTACGCAACTTTTTTCTAACTAAGTAACCTTGGTGACTTTTGCCTCTTAAATAACATAATTTTACACTTTAAATGGCATATTCAACTCGAAACTGACCATTTTAGGGTTGGTGACTTTTTAACAGGGACGATATTTATATTCTTTAATAAAAAAGTTTTAAATGTATATAAAAATGTGTATAAAAAACATTGTTTGGATAAGTATCATAATAATTTTTCAAAACAAGTATTTTAAGATTCCCTCCCGCCTTAAAGAAAGACACTTTAGAAGGTAATCGAGAAACTGGTCAGATTCTGGCTGAGTATTCTAAAATTCAAAGAAATTATGTTAAAAAATAAAATATAACCTGGACCAATATCATTTTATTTTTATTGGTATCATGGACGATTTTTTTTTATTGACTTGCATAGTTATAAAATAGGGTGAGTACCTGTCCGGCAGTATCAAGAATATCAAGGTGAGCGGGTTCTCCATCTATCACGGCTTGCTGTTGGTACGAGTCCTCTGAAACATACATAAAACATAAATGTTTGTTTGTTATTAATTTCCACTTTGACACACTTTTTTAATAACCACTATACTTGGTTCCTTTTTTTATGAATAGGGGACAAATATTGATGTTGGGAGTACATGGCAGAAGAATGATATAAAACTCACCAATAGTGGGATCGTGATAGTCCAGGAAGCTGTGACTGACGAACTGCAGAGTGACGGCGGACTTGCCCACGCCACCGTCGCCGAGCACCACGATCTTGTAGACGCGCGGCAGCCGCGCCACGCCGCCCTCCATCCCAACGACACCCCCTACATGCCACTACCCGCACTCGGTACCAGCTCGCCCTGACCCGACGCCCGACACAACACGCAACACTCGATTCGACCTTCTTTAATTTCTAACTTGGAACAACCCGTTCTATTTTGCTCCCAAATGTCATTGAAGAAAAGTGAAACGCCTTTCGCTGCTGCCACCGACGTGATTTTATAAATTAACACTTAAATTTTGTAGTTGCACTTAGGTAATAAGAAGATCGATATAAAAATACGAAAATACCAGTAAACTTTATTGCTTTTTTACGAATTATTGTTAATTTATAGGAAAATACTTAATTTACAATATGCCAGTTCCAGCTGATCGAACGATTGACATCTTCGTTTGACATCTTGTTCATTGTTACCTGTTGAGAAAATAAACTCATGCTTAACCTGATAATAATATTGATTGTTGAATAAAATCGAATAATCGACTGATTTGAACTTTTACATATTAAGAGTATAATTACTGTCGCTTGATTTATTTATTAAATTCTCAATTACATTTCAATTTCTTGCAGAAATATTTATTTTTCGCAATTAATATACTGTTATGGCAACATTCAGCGTCACTTTGACATTTGACACTTTGACAGTAATTTGGTGGCTTTAAGTTTTCTAGAAATAAAGTCACGCATTTTGTATAATCTAGTAATCGCATATATCAGTGTACAAACTTAAATGTTGCTGTTTTGTTTACCAGTTTATATGTTCGTGTTTTTAAGTTATTATGGATAACTTCTTTGAAGAATGTCCCAGGAAAGTTTGTATACAAACATTACAAACAATCAAAACTCCATCACCCGTTTGGGTCAACGGAAAAATTGAGCAAACAGTTGGAACAAACATTTTAATTCTAAATGATGGAACAGGCAGGGTTAAAATTTCGAATTGCGATTCTAGTGACAGCCTGGGAGATAGAAGTTGGATTGTTAAAGGTAGATAATATATTTATTGTATTCTTGTAAACCTCACTTTTTAAATACATACCTACACCAAAAATATTTTTAATCAACTATGTGTAATATTTTATCAAATTATTTATTATTTTTTTTTTTTTTTTTTTTTGCACCACAACAGACCAGGAGGCTCAATTACAGTGGTGAATTACATCACAGAATTATTTATTAGAATAAAAGGAAACAATATTTAAGAATAATTTCTTGTCATTTCAGGTTCTCACTGTTGCGTGATTGGCATGTTAGTAAATACAAAAGGGTTGGCGGAAATTGTCCCAGCCAAATTAATAAATATACCCCAAGGAGAAATTAACATTCAGTCTTGGATCTCAGAGGTGAAAGATCTGAACTTATATCTAGAAGGGAAAATACTTCCTGATATTAATGCTTGATTACTACTAAATATTATAAGAATTGGAAACTTGTTTTTATCAAATAAAATATTTTCAGTAGCGATGCTAGTTTATTTACGTTTATGTTCATCCTATAATCTCTAAAAAACAAATTGTTGCAAAAATGTACATATTATCGGGAACTCAAGACTTTGTGGACTGTAGCTGAATTCACAAGGTAAAGGTTTGGTAGTAAATATTTATTTACAATTACTGAGGTGTTAACAATGGTGTCTTCAAACTACAATATTTCCTAGGCAGCTGTTAACTTGCCTGTACCTGATAATTATTGATATATTCGGTACCCTATACACTAGAAAATATAGATAAAGGAATGACAATCATTTTATTAGGTAAGTACGTATCATTGTAAATTTTGTTGTAATTGTAGAACAATGGAGAATGTGCGAAAAAGGCGAATTTGACTGATATTTGATCATGAAAAGGTGTTACAAAGGCTTTATTTCCCAGGTTTAAAAAAAAATTAACTGTTCCCTTGTAAAGCTAAGAAAATAACATGCATTGTTGTTCTACGATAATGACAATTTGTTATATAATTTTTTGGAAGGAAAAAGGTAAAGTAAGTGTGTAAATTAGAAGCGTGCAATGAGGTTTTCGATTAGGGAAGCAGTCACTTGATACATGCATAGGTAAAATGAGTGCCTACTGCTAACACAGAAATTCAAATTAAGTGCTTTGAAATAAACTAAAAAGCAATTTTATGGCATAATTTCAGTATAAAAGAGTTATATTTCATAGTTTAATATTATAATACCACCGTGTCGACACATTTAAGTGCTAATTTTGTTATAAAACCGTTACAATCATGGAAAATAAACCTGGATATGTTTGGTAGAAATGGTTCCACGAATACTAAAGATCTCTATTTGCGCATGCGCGAACTTGTGAAATTCTGTACTGAGGAGCCGCCTTAAAGGAACTAAAACACTTACGCAGTTCCATATTCCAGAATCAGACTGAGCGCAGTGCATTTCATTCCAGTCCACGGATAACTGTGCAGTCGGAAGGTCGTGTCCGGGGTTGTTGCAATCTTTTAGAAGTTATTTGAATGAACATAGAAAACATCTCAGATCGATACGATTAAAACAACAAACCGATAACAAAATATTTCTCTTAGTTATTTAAAGGATTGGTTAACTTAGAGCCGATTTTAAAATAAAAGGAAAATAGGTACTGATTGTTAAGAGGTAACATTTTTAGGGAAACATTGGTTCCATCCAATATATGGACAGACTTACTTACGTGTAGGTCTAACCCTAACCCATCAGCCTATTAATGCTTGTTGTTTTTTTTATAAATTATGGAATATTAGGATATTGGTTTATATTTTTCTACCTTTTACCATTTAGCAATAAGAATTTTCAATAAGTAGCCTGATCGATTGCCTCTCCTCCAGCTTTACAAAAAATATGACGATCTTTTAAATGGTCAATGGCGATTTAGAGTCGTTAGCCTTTTTTATATTATTTCATTTTTCCACTAAAAATTTTCCCGAAGGAGTGAGATTTTTTTCGGGAAAAAAAGTAGCCTATGATGCTTGTCAGCTCTTCGGCTATCCCATCGAGCGGTCCCTCAGTTGCGACGAGAAAGAAACACTCACAAACTTACGCATTTATAATAATATTAGTATGGATTATTTTTAAAATCTACATGTTCAGTTTTAGCAGGAAATAAATGAAAGAAAAATAAAAACTATTGTATATTTTTATTATCATTCAAATATTGTATAAATTATCTGACAAATAAATATTATTAACATTAATATAAAAAGAAAATACCCTTTTTGATAAATTTATTTTGATTGCTTGTAGTAACAAAAAACGTAATTTGAAATATTATTTACATGAAAAGTCTATGTGAATTTTCTGCAAATATTTTATAAAACTATGTATGTACATTTTGAATTACTATTTTGAGAGCCTATCGCTTTTACATATAGGTACATACATACATTACTTAGTCTCACATTTAAAAAATACAATAATAAAGGAATGTCTGTTGAATGTTATCAAAACATATTGTCACCTCCATTTTCGTTACATGTAACTCTGAGATAAAATTTTACAAGAGATGATAAGAACTATATTGGCTTTATTGGTAGAAAAAATATACATCCAGTACATAATTATAAATATGTTTGTCATTTTTAGAAATTTCAAAACAGGTACAAACAATAAATAATATTTTAATTTTATATAAATTCTTAGAGTTTAAGAGCAAAAATATTAAAATTGAAAATTCAAATACCTTTGAAAGATAACCACCAAAAATTTTCAAGGGGCAAAAAATAGTAAATATGCAAAGTTGGTTATCATAAATCAAATACATAGATACTTCTATTGACAACTTTAGACAAAACGGTGTCAACTTCTTTAATAGTATAGTTTATTTTATTTTTAAATAGAGCTGAATTATAAAAACTGAAAAATGTTGAAGGAAATTCAGATTTATAAATATGTTTGCTTAATTTTTTTTTATTCAACCTTAATTTTTAAACCTGTATATTTAAGTTAATTTGGCCAAGGTGATAATATATTTTAAGAATGAAATTCAACATGGATCAAATTTTTATTCTAATTTATTTGCAGCTGGTAACAGCATTCATTAAACAAGTGTATGTAGTTATTTATTTAGGGTAAATTCATTTTATTGTGATGAGTATTTTTACATAAAAAATAATGTATTAAAATTACTACATAATTGTTTTATTAGTATTATTAAATTTATTACAATATGTTCATATTTACTGTAGATATGTTGTTGTTGCCAATCAACATACCTACACCTCTTATAATATAGAATGTAAATAAAATATATATGTATTGCGTTGATTTTGTTTTTATTGCACTCATAATACCTGGCAAGTAAATTGGTATTTTTTAAGGACCTTTATATACAGGTGTTCTTAAAACCCTGTCACATCCGAAACCACGATGATCAGTATGGGCAAGAAGATATATTAGCATATTCAAAAAATATTTAGAATGCAGATTTTTTTTAAAATAAAATATTAAAAAAATAAATGGTTGCTTACTTTTGCAACCATTGGTTGGGAGAAGCAAGGGGGGCGTGGCCATGTGGTTGACCGTGGATCAGACTCCCCCCTCCCCTCTCCTCGCTTCACCCTTGCAGAAGTAAGCAACCATTTGTTTTTTTTAATATTTTATTTTTGTAAATTTTATTCATTCTAAAAATTTATTTTAATGTGCCAATATGTCTTCTTCCTCATACTGATCATCGTGGTTTCGGATGTGACAGGGTTTAAAGAACACCTGTATATGATATATAGAGTTTTTTCACAGTGAATAAAAATTCAATAAACAAATTATGTAAATATGTACTTCTGATAAATTAAAATTATTTAAGTTATAAATGAATATTCAACAACATTATTTTTAATTAGCAATGAAAACAGATTTTAATTTATTCATCGGAATAATCTAACATTTATTACCAAAGTAACAATAAATATATCTTTAATAGAAAAGCATTTGAAAGCAAACTTGAATTATAAATTAATTAACTAATAACTATGAGCATAAATAATTTATGAAATATCAATCAAGTCTTGAATATGTATGACACCTTATTTTGAAAAATATTTATATTTGAATATGTCATGTCAATAGCCAATTGTACTGCTTTCTTAAAAAAACATGACATTATTTTGAATATGTCTAAATATTTGCAGACAAGTACTTAATTTAACCAACTAAAGTTTGATATTTAGAGATTTTTACACTCTTGGCGACTTTTTTTGATGAAATATAGACTAAAATCTCTTGAAATCATTTTATGTATTTATCCAACATAACACAAGTCATTTTAATTATGTTTGTAAAATAAATGGCAGGTAAGTTCATTGTTTCTTTTCAAATTATATTGGTCACATTAACAATTTTAATAAAAAATTACCTTTATAATTATTATATGGATTAATAAGTCTCACTCCTTTTTATAATAAACCATCTCTTAAGATTACGGAATTTGAAATTATTTTTAACATTCTTATAATTAAAAATAAATAAAGGTGAAAATCTCATGTATTCATAAATATTATTTCGAGTGAATCTCTTAACTGAGAATTTTTCAACAGTGTTAGT
Source organism: Micrasema longulum (assembly GCF_059751315.1). Lineage (NCBI taxonomy): Eukaryota > Metazoa > Arthropoda > Insecta > Trichoptera > Brachycentridae > Micrasema > Micrasema longulum. The sequence goes on from NW_028277766.1 coordinate 60,095, forward strand.
GTAATTACAATTAATGGAATAGAATAAACATGTAGTGTCATTCAACTAGTGGGTTATTTTCGCTATATTGTAAAAATGTACAACTCATTAATCACTCGACCCGAATCTCAAAGTAAATTTGAATTGCCTACCGGACCAATTAGCAGAAGACACGGTTTTTCAAGTGCTGTATTGAATACTAACATGATGATACTGGTTGATGATAGTAAAATTTTAGATTAGAGATAAGAAATTTAAGCTAGATTTGTTTTGGACAAGAGAAAATCCACCGGAAACTAACTTTCATCTAAATAGATTGAAGCATATATTTTCAGCTTTAAGCTGCTCTCTTTAAACTAAATAATAATGATAGTAAAACTAAAATAATTAAAATATGTAAGCACTTCTTCATTGGAGAAAAGAAGCTATAGGACTTGCTCACGAAAATGAAGACTTCAAAGTGTAAAAATATAGTGTTGAATTTCTATTTATTTTTTAGTACAATTATTTATCGGCATATTTTTTTTTAATGCACTTAATTATAATTTTCTAATTCCGTATTATAAACGCACCGAACAAACTATTACATGATTATTTTTAGTTTGGTGCGATCTAGTTTTAGTTATTTTTTGTAACACATGTTTTATTTATATTTTGAAAAATTAAATAAAACATGTGTTTATAGGTTTAAATTACAGTAGTAAATAAGCGAAAGAATGCCAGTCAAAATAAAATGTGAGAGTGTGTGTGGTACAGTGTACTCTAATACACAATTTCTATTCTTTTGGAAGTTTTCTTTAATAATAAAAAAATATATATCCTGAACTTGTGAGCTTTTTCTAATCTAACCTTAATGTGTACAACATACAACCGTACCAATGGCAAGCTTTGACTTTAAGCTATTTTTATGTAGCAATTTTCACACATAACATAATTAAGGGGATGAATAAAATAAAATAAAATTTAACCAACAATGTCATACATATGAAACAAGGGATAAAAAAAAACGATTACCGATGAGGAGAAAAACAGAATTTCATAACTCAATGTAAACGGGATTAAAGCTGTACAATGTGTTACTTCAAGAGGTAAAAGAAATAGAAGGAATTGAATTATTTAAAATTAATTTGAAAAAATATGTTCTAGAGAAATCGAAAAAAAAACAGTAATGTTAATAAAAGTTTATATTAGTTCTTAAGATGTTATGAACTAATGTAATAAAGCATAAATAAATAAATAATATCTACTGCTAATTGGTATAGTAAATTGGCATTGCGCTAAATGCAAAACACTCGATATTTAGATTTATTTATTGTACAGAGAAACCACAAAATGATGTCCCCGCAATTTGCATTTTCATATCAATAAAAAAAATGGTTCAAACATTTCTTCATAAATTTTTCAACGAAAAATAATTTGGATTTTTTTTTTTTAGTACCCTCTTTTTACATTTTTTTTGCCGGTCCCTTAAAAAGGGTAATTTAGGGGTTTTACTGTATATTGGATCGGGCTAGTGGCCTCTCTTAAGCTCTCTTTACTTGGCATTATAGCTTATCCAAAAGGAAGCATTAAGCTCACTAAAAACCAGTACATATGTACTCAACTAAAATGCCTTGTCAGAACTTAACTGTTTTATACATATCATCATCAGCAGAAGCTTTAAATACTGTAAAGGACAAAGTGTAAATTACTGAATAGAGGAAAAATAATATTGAAATAACATCATTTGTTAATATACTAATATTAATTATCAATTTAAAATATGCATACGGCGATAAATGATATTTACATATTACGTAGTAAGAAAAACCTATTTTTTATATTTTTATAAGTCTCTTTTTTTGCTTGAACAATTTACACTTAGTCCCTTACACTGTTTCAAATTTCCACCAGCGATATTATTTGAGGACTTGCTGTATTCACAACTAAAACAATATGTCTATGTCGAATGTATTTGCCTTCCCTGCCAATGAATATAGATCAGATCATATCAGTATGTTGTTGCATTGCCACTTGTAATATATACCCACATAACAGAACAGTAAGTTGGTTGACACTGATTATACAACAAAACGTAACGTTAAATTAAATACTATAAGGTAAAGAATACCATTCGCATCATTCACTCATATATTATTTGTACTAAATCACAACAAACATTGATAGAGGGAATTCTCATTAACTTAACAACCGTTACCTCATTTGAAATGAAGTAATCAAACATATCATTGTTACAAATTTAACATTAACCTAGATAAATATTTACAGGGTGAATATTATATATTATGTAGTATGTAGTATGTACAAGGCTTAGCACCATAACTTTCTTACGGAGATAAGAACCGCTACCGATTAAGCTAACCTATTTTGTATAAAATGTAATAAAATTGCACCTGTTGATCAAATAATGGACAGAATAATAATGTGACGACTGTTATTACTAGGGAATATTATGATATCACACAGTTGCTTGGCTCTGGAGACGTAGAAGGGGAGGAAACGTCGCTTTCCTGCGGCTGGTACTTCATCTCCGCTAGTTTGGGAGAATCCTTCCTGTACACGGACTGCCGGGCCGAGTCGGAGTTATGCTGCGACCCGATGCTTCCGTCCTTGGGAACCGTTTCACTGATGGTCTCCTGCTGGAAGGACTTGGCGTGGTTACTCGCGCTGGAGGGTGTCTTCACTATTGAGTTCGCTTGCTGAGACTCTTTGGATTTCAAGATGGAGTTGAGGACTGCAGTCTGGTTTTGGACGGCAAGCATGAATGGCTTGTATCCGAGACTATAAATAATTTAAATATATTATTTTAGAACATCGTGATAGATAAATGGTTATGCTTAAAAATCTTAATCAGTAAAACACACCCCTGTGGGTGATGGTTATTTGTTTTTAACTTAATTAGTAAACTCACATTTTAATGATTTACCTACTGTTGAAATTCGGTGACTATTTTATGTAGGCATAAAAAATCATAACCTAACTCAATACTTAGTTAATATAGCGCCCTCTATGTTGAACAACACTACTTAGGACATTGATATTTTTTACGTTTCTAAGGGAATTTTTCGATGCACAGTGCACCAACAGATCGACAGATCTAAACGAAGAGGAAGAAGAAGATATTTTTTCTTATGTTTAAATGTTTTTTTTCATTACTTTAATCTATTCTCCATGTTCAAAATATTTCATGTCATTCCCGCTGCGCGGCACTAAATTAACATATTTTATTTATGAGTTTAAAAACGTATTTTTAAAATGACCATGAATTTATTACCGCTATACATAATGAATACTTAAGCTTTTTTATAATAAATTATTCACTCAAGATAAGAAAACTATGAAATATCAAATAAAATAAACAATATAAGCATGTCAATCATGATCTCCCAGTCGATCGTAAAGATTACCACAGTCCCATTTATTCATTTCACTAAAAAGAGAATTGGTTCCTTCAAGATTTTACAGACAGGTGTCAATAGTATGAATATTGAGCCACGTTTTAGGCCAAAAATCATTCTGATTTGAATATTATATCCCGAGAAATTGAAGTTTGAATTCTGGTTACCGCGCGCTTTAATATGCTCTGTCGTTGTTGTCAAGATTAATCCAATACAGATATTCAAAGAGCATACATACCACTCGGATTCAATCCAGACTTGCAGATCCTGAAAGGCCGTGATGAGTCGCGCGACGGCCCCCGCGGACACGTCGTGGGAGCGCGCGGCGCCCGTAGTTCGCAGGACGGCCATGGCGTCGCGCAGCACAAAGGCAGCCAGCACGGCCCACTCCAGGCAGCCGGCCTCCGTCAGCAGCTGCAGCAGGTAGCGCAGCCGCACCTCGGAGCGCGCGCTCGCCTCGCCCGGCTGCTGCGACAAGCGGTCCATAAGCGCCGCGTATGCGCGCTCCGCCGGGCCCCACGCGCTCGCCGCCTCCGCTGCGCTCACCACGCTCATCGCCCTGTCCTGCTATAGAGGAATCCATCAATATTTTTTTTCATGAATATAATGGCATTCAAAAGGAGACATAAAAAAAATGTACTCCTAAAACTACATAATATATTATGTTTAAACATAAAATAAAATTTATAGAGAGTATACATCGATAGTTCCTACATATGCTATCAAATTTGCATTTTGCGAGGTTTACAAGAGAGCATAAACAAAGCTTGATATTTTTTTAATAAGTTATCTTATGCTGTAGAATTATCAAACATGTGTCCATTCGATCGGCCTCGTATGTAGCGCGATTGCGTACCATGCAAGAGGTCCCAGGTTTGATTTCCGATGTGGTTGACATGAAATACTTATTTAAAAAGGTTTTTTTATAGTAGAATATTTCATAGTCCCTGGACTGGTACCTGAAGCGTTAGACTGATCATCTTACCTTTGTGTAACAAAAATGATTAAGATAGACTGCGATTGGTGTAACAATGCAGTGCCCTATGGACCATTAGGTGCGGAAAGGGAATGGCGATGGCGTATATTGTATATTGTATTTCAATATACACATGTTTGGCAATTCTACAGTTTCCGATAGCTTCTTTAAAAATTATCAACCTTTGGTTTGGCAAAACCTCGCAATATGCAGTTTCGATGGTACACATAGGGACCATCAAAATTATATTATTTTATGCTGTACAAACATTAAAAACAGAGAAATCATTGCAATAAAAATAATGTTTTATACTTAATTAAATTAATCTTTAAAAAACGTATTTTTGAGAATGATTTAATTTGAATAGTAATTGTTGTTTAAAAAATATCTACACCACAGGTAAATTTATTGGCCAAAGCTATGGTTTCCTAAGAAAGCAGTGCCGTAATCAGATGTTTTAATTATGCTAAACGGTGTGCATTTCAAGGTTTAATGTAAATTTCACAATGTTCATGATTCCCTTACAAAATTTCATCATTTTAAATAGTCCAAATAACATTAGCATTCATTATCAGACACAAAAATGTTCACCGCTACACGAGAAAAAACATTCCCAAACTGTTTGTACGCACTACTTTCTAAGGAAACCATAGCTTAAAGGATCGAGGAATGTTGTGCATAGTATAGACAAACCTGCATGTCATGGTGCAGTCCAGTGCCCATTGCCAGAGACACATATCCACTGTCTCCCCCATAGCTGGCGTGCTCCGTGGGAGAGGGGGTGGAGGGAACTGTAGCGTTGCTGCCCTTCCTATGCGAGAGCTGGGACAGCGGCTGTTGCAGCACCGGATACGGCCAGTTGAAGTCGTCGTGAAGTTGCTTGAGGCAGCTGACCGCGTTGTCGACGCGGGCAGCCCTCTCCCTCTCTGTGGCGAGCCATGCCACCAGATGGAAGTCGAGGCGGGAAGCAAAGTGACCTAGCTGCCACATCTTGCCGCTGGCGAGCAGTCGACGGGCGTGGCGCTGCAGCATGACGTCTATGAAGAATTCTTCCGCAGTTCCCGAACAAGATTCTCTGAGGAAAGAAATTATGTAGTTATAAAATCTCTCTCTACTGAAATATATGCATGTATGTACTATATGTAAGATTAGTTTTTATATATTTTTATTATCTTTTTCTTATTACTTCATTTTCAATTTTTTGCTACTTTTGTGTAAAATATATGTCTGTTTTTTATATATAAATGTATGTAAAACATGTAAAAGCCTACAAGGCGTTTAAACAAATAAATAAATACACAGCCTATGTGAAACTGAAGTAATTATATGATAGAAGAAGATATTGTGTCTTTATAGAAAACAGTCAGCAACAAACGTATCCCATTATGTTAGTCATATAAGACTTACTTCAAACCATCTAACTACGGTCCAATCGGAAATTAAATATTCCAAAAAAGAAGAAAGTTATGGTATATATGTATATTGGAATGAGCTGTGTTTGCAAATAATACCCTCATACGTGTCCATATGAGTGGATCCTATGAGAAAATAGTGTCCGCAAACATGTTGAAAGAGAGTTCTCAATCCCTCGTGTTAAAATACCGCAGCAAAAAAATCCACAGATGTGACAATAACGTACTTGTCAGTGCGTCCTGTAGGGACAGACTTCTTCCTCCTATTGACAGACTGGTTGGCGGCACTCATGTTGGTTTGTGTTGTGGTCACCATCTCACTGACACTGTGCTTGGAGTTCTCGACAGTCACCCGCGGTGTTACCGTAGTACTGAAACTACGACCCCGACTCACCTTAGTAAACACAAACATATGATTTTCACTAAAATTCAAATATTTTTAGTACATAATATAATTATGTCCATCCAAAGGACGTACATACTAAAAATAAACCTTATAAAGTTTCAATAAAACTCTAGATGGATTAACAAGATTTTATATAATATTTGTGGGTAAAAGTAGTTACTATTATGTACTACGTACTTCAAAAAATAATATTTACTATCATCAAGTGATTTCCCTGAAGGGACAGCAGAAAGGATGGGACACCACTAATATCTATTTTGCAATAAAATCTTAGCATCTTTGACTCATAAATAATTTTTGCTATGCATTTTGCATTTGACGTGACGATTTTTTTTAAGAGAATCTATTTTAGAGGCTTATCAGCAGCAGAAAGATAGAATATGGGAAGAAAATATAGGCCACTTTTTTATTTAAAGATAAACAAATTGTGTAACGTTCAACCTCTTAACCCCTCCTCTTCCTAACCCCCCCCCCGCACATTCTGCAACATATCGCTTAATATTATGAACCTAACTTTTGTGCATGTTAGGACATTGTAGTATTTGAATCCCCTTTAACTCTGCATTTAATTTATGTATTTTTCATGACGGTGATGGTAAAGGTGAAATTGTATTTTATAGTATTTGCATGTTGGTGTAGTGAGTGTCCTGACGAAGAGACGGGTGGGTCTCGAAACCAGTAGATATAAAAAGTCAGTCAGCGGTTAAATACTAATATTTACTAACATTAAGTAAATTAATGTTTTAAACTAACCTGCATACTGCCCAAGATAACAGACAAGTCTTCTGCATTAGGACTGACAGGCGCAGTTTGTGGGTTGATGGAGAATTTGGAACTCATAATGACTGATGTTCGGGGTGATTCCACATCGTTTGGATCTAAAATCAGACACATTTTACCAAAAATTCAATGAATTTGGATTAAACTTCTATTCTATTTTTTCGTCAATAAATTTTTCTGATAGCAAATTGTAATACAACATCGACAATATCGTCCGTATACTGGCAAAACCCTCTAAATGAGAGAAAAATCACTTTGAATTTTTTAATCAACAGTTTTTTCAAAATATTTTGGACTTGATAAATACTTATGTAACCATCTTAGTTTCATTAAATTGTTTCAATGGATAAGATTTTTAAAATTAATATCAGTAAATGAAAGTTGTATGTGTTTATTCATGACAACTTTGAAACTAAACCTCAGCGGATTTAAAGGATTTTATCAGCAGGCTTATTCTGTCACAATTTCATTTCGTAAGTTCGTAAGTTCGTTCGTTCGTCACATATACATCTCACTCTAACGCAATCGAAATCGTATTTTGCCCTCATTTCCTCTCATACGATATGAATGAATTTACAAAACAAATTAGTTTCTGAATAAGGCCACAGTTGATAAAGCTATAAAAATCGCATATAACTGCATTTATAACTTGTTATCTAAATGTTGTCATTTAGAGCAGCATTTCCCTACCGCCGGGTACTGATCCGTTGAGATTTTCTGCTGGGCGCAGAAATACCTGTCGCCCGTATTACAATTCCTGTACTAAAAAAAATGACATTTGTTATTTTTATGCCTGTTATAATATAATATTAAAAACCAATAAACAAAATGCTACATAAATGAAAGTTTTTATACCTGCGTTTACCAGTCTGCAAAATTTTTCTCCTATTTTCAAAATGCTGGGAAACAGTGATTTAGAGGGTTTTGCCAGTATACAAAAAACACATAATACTCACCGATTGCCCTTAAAAATCTAACAAGATCTCTGGCGAGGTCCCACCGAGAACTCTGAAGAGCAGTATCCAGTAAAACAGTTGCCAACTGTCGACTGACCGATGAACTCTCCAAATTCTGTTCACATTTTAAAAAAGACATTGAGGTATTTTAACAAATAATCATGTTTAAACTAATTTGATGGCAATTGCAATTTTAAAAGACTTTTAAGAAAAATAATTTTATTTCAAAAAACCATTGAGAAAAAAATTTTTAGGCTCCTATTTACCTGTAAAATAATGAGATAGGACGCAGCTGTATCCAACATTTTTCTGCTCAGGCACATTTGAAATAATTCTTTTGGCTTCCCAGCGGCAGAGAACAAGTAAGTCCAGAGAGCTATTTCTGTTTTTCGAGCACATTGTACTATCGTCTAAAATAATACAATTAAAGCTTTAAATATTTTAATGAATATTAGTCATAACAATAAATTTATCCAGAAGACAATGAGAGATTAATTAAAGAAAACGAACTAACCTGAAGGTAAACGGGAAACTCTTGAATAAACTCAATAACGCTGGGTAGTTGAGCGTCAGGTATTGGTTCTTTACTTGTTGCCTCCTCTTCTAAAACCTTTGACAAAATATTGATGGATTTTAATAAAATTCTAGAACATAAAAAAAAATTTAAAAGGGATGGTCCATTTATAGCTCAGCAGATTACATATATGTAAATATTATTTTGATGTAGCATTATTACTCATACTCTTCACTGTAAGCTAGTAGAAAGAGTACTGTATTCAACACTTTTATTACAGATTATTTGCTAGCTGCGAAAAGCACATGCTCACTCTAAATAAATGTTTAGTGGCCTTTAAGTAAGACTGTAAATCCGATTTTAATATTTTTTTAAGTTTCATAAGGATTATGCGCAGCAAAAATACATATGGTGACCATCGCCAGCATTGGAAGAATGTTACTACAGTAAAACCTTGTTATTACGTTCCTTGATTTTACGTTTTCCCACTTTTTACACCAAAATATTTAGGTTCCATTTTTTCCATACATTCTCATTCAAATATTCCCCCCAATGAACGTTGTTTACATTTTTCATAAACCCCGGTTTTACATTGAAATTTAAAAAAACTCATTCGATCTGTCAAAAAACATGCCGCGCAGTGCGTGAATGGAGAATAAAATCGAGGTAAATATAAAAATGTGTAAATTATTGTCTCTAACTAAATTCAAAGTAGGTGCAGTGTAATTAAACATTTTGTTTAAGTGACGCATGTTTAGGAAGAATAAAGTCTTTACATCAATAAATTACAATGCAGAAAGTTTAAAACTTTGGCAATAGAAATATTATTTGAAGTTATAAACATAATATGAAAAGAAGATAGTTTAAACGGTTATTATAAAAGTGTGAAACAGTGTTGCCGCGATGTAAATGACAGTTGAAGTTTTGTGGTGCCATACTAAAAAAAGTGATACCATATAAATAAAAGAAACATTTTCGTGTTTTTAAGGTTGAGTAACTGAATAAAATTATTTGAACATGTTTTTTTTTAAATTCAATAAAAAATAACACATTGTAGTATTGCTTGAAAAAATACAAAATATTTCAAAGTAAATAATTGGTAAATATAAATAATACCCAATTATGACAGTTCTTACAATTTTTCTGCAGTATATTTAGTATAGTCTAGTACAGAGGTTCCCAAACTTTTTTGTGTTGTAGACCCCTTGCCATGTTTTTCGGTTTTTGGTAGACCCCCTACTTACCTGATATTGATTTTTCGTAAATTTCTAGCTGAAGTGCAGTTTAGTGTTAAAAACTTGAAGTTAAAACAAATGTTAAGTTTTATACATTTATTAATTGAATTTAAACTAAAACTATTCAAAATAAAATATTGTATCTGTTATATAAAATAAACGTAACATAAAATAAACTAAGCAACAAGTAAATGTTTTTAGTGGGAAGGATGAACCTGATGCTTTAATAATAAATTATCAACATTTGGCGTCAATTTTGTCAGGTTTAATCTTAAATCTATTCGGCCAATAATGTCCAGTCTGTGTCTTTTTTTCGTTAGAAGATTGGTAACAGCGCTGAACCCCCTTTCCACTAGGTATGACGATGGAAAGGAAATTAAAAAAATGCTCGCTATATTCCATAATACAGGATAAGTAACGGGTATGTTTTTTTGCAGCCAGAAATACTATCAGTGTATGTTGAGATCCACTATCGTGGACCCCCATTTTCATTTCATGGACCCCTAATTTTTTTTTTCGTTGACATAGACCCCTTGCAGGTTGTCATAGATTCCTGGGGGTCGATATAGACCACTTTGGGAATCACTGGTCTAGTACAATAATTATATTTTTATGTAATTTCATTTTTCCCATACATTTTTAATATCCTCACTTTAGAGTTTACCTCAGTTTTACACTTTTTTTGTTGCTCCCTTGAAAAATGTAAAACAGGGGTTTTACTGTATTTGAGTTTAAATAACAAATGTGTAACAGTGTTGCTATGTGATTACAATAATGTATTATTATAATACATACCTCGTGGAGTAATAATTCTAGTGAATGTGGAAAGTAGGGAAGAGTTGAGCAACTTCGGGCAATTTCCCAAGCATGGTAACCCAGATTCCTCCTGAGTAACTGTCTCAGTATTTGATGAAGGTAAACTTGACTCTTGGAATGTAAAAAAAAAAAAAATGTGTTTTAAATTCACCTTAAATGAAGCTACTAATAATCCTAAGAAAAACAATGCATACAATGTATTTTACAATCTCAATGCGATAAAGGGCCAGTTGCACAAAAAACTGGAATAATCTGGAGTCCCTATTTTAAAAAAGACAGAGTTGTTGGGGATAGTCCAGAGAAGAGCTACTAAAATGGTAGTTTCTCTAAGAAATAAATCGTACGAGGACCGCTTAAGGGAGCTCGCGTTAAGTTCACTGGAAGAGCGGAGGCAGCGTGGTGGCTTGATTGAAACGTTCAAAATCTTAACTGAGCAATATAATGTACCCAAGTTGAAATCAATGTTCACTATGAATGAAAACCGCCATCTCAGAGGTCATTCATTGAAACTCAACACTACCTCCTTCTCATCCAACCCCGGGAAGAACTTACTGACAAACAGAGTTGTGGAGAAATGGAATGGCCTTCCTTAGAAAGTGATTGGTGCTAGTTCAATGAATGTTAACTACATGCACTCATCAATTTATAATGTTTAATAACCATGTACACTTGATATTCACGCATCAGCTTAATAGCTGCTAGTGTATTATTATTATTATTAATAATAATAATAATAATAATGAGTAAGTTCAGTGCTACGTATAATTGTATATAAAAAATGTTATCTTACACGGGGTAAAAATAAGAACATTTAATTGTACCGCGAAGTTTCTCAAAAATTAATGAAAAAATTCATAAAAATGAACTACATCACAAGTTCTTCCAAATCAATCAATAATACAGTGTTGCGATAGATTTCCGGTTTCCAGAAAGCCAACTCACCAGTCAGCAGAACTTACCAACGAGAACTTGTGACTTCACAGGCGGAGAAATTTTAAAATTACAAAACTTTAAATAATCATACAACACATAAAAATATAATATAATATGTTTTTTTTTTTTTTTTGATAAACCACTGAACCTTCTTCATTGTCAAGTTTTTTCTCAACATGGATTGAATGAAAAAAGTAAGATAAAACAACAAATTCAGCTCATTTTGACAAAAAGCAATACGTTACATTTTTTTAAACTTAATTTATTGAACCTGTAAGTAATACTATCTACAATAATTGTAACATAAATAAATACATAAATATAATAAAAATTATTTGACAACTACACATCCTTACATGAGAAATGTTGGCGAGAAAAAAATTAGGGTCAAATAATATGTAAATCATTACGGCTATTTATTTTTTTTCTCAACCATTAATTGTCAATAAGCTACTAGATCAAAGATAGACACAAGTTTAGTGTTTATTTTTATTTAATTAATTTTTAAATTTTAGTCATTCGTGGAGAATGAAATTAAATCTAAATATGAATGTTTATAATTTTTATATGAATACTTACAGTGCGATTTAGTATGCAAAATGGAAGAGAAAACACAGAATTAGAATCTGTTGTATAGAGCAATGTGTCATTTTCTGCTCCGAGAAGTATTGCATCCTCAAACAATATTGCTGGAATAAAAATAAAACATACATTTTTTTGAAAATTATATTTGGTCAATTTTTAATGCTTTATATTAATTTATTTATATATCTTGCGTGTATATCTTGAGCCTAAATTTTGGTTATTATCATAACTGGACTTACTTTTCATTGAAATACTAAGATGGTAATGAAAAATAAGGCAAAATTTAAATTTTGAGAAGAATTAGAAGATTGTTGATAAGGATTCATGATCAATTATTCAATTCAATTAATTATTGAACCACACATAAAAACTTCTGTAGCAGCATATTAATTTTTATCAAAACAAGAAAATTTAAACAAATTGTAAAACAAAGCTTTAAGAAAAAAAAATGGATGCACAAAGGTAAAGTCGATGTTGAAAGAATTACAAATACTTACATATAGGCAAATAATATTTTATAATACATGATATTAGTGTATAAAATTAATAATTACAAAAAAAACAGAGTTTTGGAAAAGAAAAAACAAAAGTCAACTTGAACATGCTCATAACACCAGAGAAAACGTAGCGGGTATATCTTGAGCCTAAATTTAAGTTATTATCGCAGCTGGTCTCTACAAACCTAGCGGGTATATCTTGAGGTGGAAGGGCAGCATGATCCTCTTGGACATGAAGGTGTGCGAGTGGCGGGGCGGCGCGGAGGGCGGCGCGGGCGGAGGGAAGAGGGGGAGCCACACGCGCATGCCGAGTGCGCCACACCACAGCCACAGGGCGGCCGTGAGGTGCGGCTGCTGGCGCGTGCAGCGCCGCGCGGCCCACACGGACTCCACGCACGAGGCCAGCACGGTGCCTGGCAGGCATTTGTAGCTCTAAAATAAACAACAATATTTTGAGTATGTCTGATTGTTTGTTAAGAGACTGAATTTCACCCCCTGTGGTTATGGGTAACCTACCGGTGGTGACACACATCGTTTACAAACAATCTTCACCCAAGAACGAGGTTTTTCCCTGAGAACAGCCATCGAGTCGAAAACACTCATCCAGGATTCTGGTTCTATTTCACAGCTTACCCACCACATACCGCACACCGCATCTGAGGACATAAGTCTCCTTGGCGGTGCCCACATACACGGAAAATTTGCTCGTTGTCAAACGAGAAAAGCTGCCCGAAGGAGCTGTCTGAAACCTGGTAGCCTTAGCATCTTTGTGCTGAAAGAAAGTAATCCAGAAGTACATAATATGTACTTCATTGGATTGAGAAGAGAGGTTTTATTTCACACATGTAACTGTACTTTTCATCCGCTCACACATAAAAAAACATTAATGTTAATCTTATTATAACGACGTATTTATAAGTCCTTTTCTCCGCCGTTTATTAACGTTTTTTTTATAACAAAATAATATTTGGAACGAGAATTAGGTGATAAATTAGTTGTAAAATGAATATTTGGAACAATGAATTAGGTAAAAATTAGTAATCAAATGCTTATTTTAGATACACATTTGTTAAAACAAGGCTTTACACAACAATCAACAACAGTTTTATGTTCATCTTATTTAGTTAAATTATAATACGGCTTATTTCTATTTGTTTAATTTACTCAGTGAGCTTAGGGGTCCATAAAGTTACTTGAAAATGAACATAAAATAATACCATAATAATGTATACTCTGTATAAATTTAATTTTTTGTTAAAATATAATATATTGTGAGCATACAGCGTAAAGTGACCCAGTCAAATTTTGCAATTTTTTGACCAAGTTTGAGTGTTGGATAGTATCACTCTGTAGCTGCAAGACGTGCTGTAATCTAGCTTCCTTCTGTTATTTGAATCTATCATAAATTATTACGAAAATAAAACTTTGTTATTAGTGTTACACAATTTTATTATTTTACAAAAACACTACTACAGTTTCAGAAGAGCAGTCCTCCCACCCACGGGTGGTATAAAACTAATAAGTTATACATAAGAATAATCTATAATGAAGTGTTACGAAGATAATGCTGATTCAATTAGAAATAAATTATAATTGTAAACGAGGAACTAGAATCCCAACCGTCTCCATGCGCTCTATAGCTGCAACATGAACTGGGATATTTATTTACTATACAGCGCCCTTGAGGTGATTTTTGCAAAAATGGCGCTATATAAATTATCTAAATATAATAACAATAATAACTATGTCAGAAATCGAATTGGAAAGTTCTTGCATGGTAGGCAAACGTGCTAACCATTGACTAGATCACGAGGCGGACAAATTTATCGCATCAATCGCAGTAAGGCACTGCATTAAATGTACAGTTTTTCGATCATATGTTACACGAAGGTAAGGTGATCAGTCCTACGCTTCAGGTGTCAATCCAAGAAAAACGAAATTTTGCAGTTCAAACCACCTTTAAAATCAAAATTTACATCCATCCTGCCGGAGTCGAACCCAGGACCTCAAGTAGGGGAACGCGCCAACCACTAAACAACTAGGCGGACTTATCTCCACTCGATTTTCTTATTCAGGATTTTTACTCGAGAACAGCCGTCGAGTTGAAAAAACCCGTCCAGGATTCTGGTTTTATTACACACACAACTGTATTCTTCATCCGCCTGGACACAGAAATTCTTCACATAGGTATGAAAACTAGGTCAAGTATGGATTTAAATAGTTGAATGATCAGATGTTATGTATTCAACATTGTTTATCTACGTTACGGTCTATTGGATATATGCTGCATGCAATGTTTAGTTTCACTTCTAATAAGCCTTATGCACTTGAATATATTTCCTGTTTGAGCCTTTCCTAAGGCAAAGGATTTGAAAATAATGATGCATTTGGACACTGGTAAAAATTATCATTATTATAATTAAATGGAACATTTGAAGAACATGCAATACAAGTATATAGCTATACAGATTTGGGTTTCTAATCGTAACATCCTGATTGTAATAATATAAATAATGTTTTCACAATAGCTAAGGCAGTTCAGTTCTTGCAATTAACTAGAGTGCTTAGTTTGTATTGCAAGATGAAGGTACATTGATTTAATTATTTTTTAAATATTTTTTTTAACTGTGATTAAAATTTAAAAGTGCAACTTTCATATACATAATATAGTCAGTGTTTTTTTTTTGTTTTAAAAAGGTGCAGGACTTCACTTTTGTCGACCTTTTTACTAAAAAAAATTGTATTCAAATGCCATTTGAATAACAGGCAATTTTTCCGATCCCGCAAAGAAATTATTTAACACATGTCAAATCTAAAAATAAACTTTTTTATCATAAAAATAAAAGACGAGTTATACTAAAATCTGGGAATTCGTGATAACCAGTGACAGGATTCATCGCAACATCTTGATTTTGATTCCAGATATATTTGGCAGCTTCGCTAGTTTTACTAGTATTCGTGGAGTTGGTTCCAGCTCTCAATTTGCTGAAACATGACCACGATGAACACAAACACGATAACGGACTAGACCATTGGGTAAGATAAAAAAAAATATAAAAAATTGTTTTATGAATTATTCAATATAAGACACTCTTTTTTTCTAATAATAAATAAAATTAATGCTTTTCTCCATAGTTAATGATGTTGATAATAATACAAATAAAATTTCTTGGTTTAGCTTTTATTATTTTGTTTATTGACCAACGTGCGCTTCGTCAAAGTAGGCGTTTTCAATACGTCTTGAAAGCATATGGTACAGAACAGTGTCGCCGTCTTCCTTGTTATGTATATGTTGTCTATCTTCGTGCTCTCTCTCATACAGATGTATTGCTGTATTTGCAGACATCATTCTTCGGGTAGCAAAGTTAAATATTTTTGTATTAAAAAGCAGCATATTTGTATAAATTTTACTTTCCAAATCTGGTGTGAAGGATGTTAATTTGAAGATAACAAAATAAACAACTTTATAATTTAAAAAAATAAGAAAGATTTATCAAGTCTTGTATCGCATGTCGACTAGTGTGACATCACAGCCACCAGAGTTAAAGACATTTTTTTCATATCTGATTGAGAGATTCCTTCAGCTCGGAGTAGATGGACGCTACCAATAGCAGATAATTATATAATGTTCATCATATCTGGGTCCACACCCAGTGGTGCATAGGGCACAGCTTTTGCTGTCCAACCGCAGTGTTTCTTGATCATTGTAAAACCACAGAGAAGAACCAAATTGAAAATTGATATTTTACTTCCACCTTGTCAAGAAACGACTCTAAGACCTAAGCGAAAATCAAATTTCTCTTTTGAAATTTGTATTACTACTAAAATCGCTTTAATGAAATTTTATCGACTTCTCTTGGTTTAAAATCTTCTCCTTATATTGCTTTTTCAAATTTAAATTATTACTTGCTATACTTGTTATTGCTTCTTTATTTTTTCTTTTTTCTCTGCTGCATTGGCATATTTTTAAACTTTTAAAGTACGCCTCCTCGTATCGCCTCCTCTTGATAGCAATGAGGTACTTCAGTTTAAAAAACTAGAGCATTAAATTGTACTGCATAGTTTCTTGAAAATGTATGAATAAAATAATAAAAATTATTTTAATAAAAACAAACTACTTTGAACGACGTCACAAGTTCATAATTATCAACCAATGATAAGAGAGCTGTGAAAGATATCCGGTTTACTGACCGTCAACGGACCAATCGGCAGAACTGACTGAGAATAAGCGGAAGAGAACCTCCGACGTCACATGCGGAATTATTTCAAAAACACAAAACTTTAAAAAATCATAGCGCCGATAATATAGCATTAAATTTATTTTTTTTGTCGTATTTTAATAGTCTATTAACAAATATATATTTTTTTTAAAAACCACTGAACTTCCTCATTGTTAACGAAAGTTGCTGCTTCCGTTATCGTATTTTTCATTCCTCATGAAGTCAAACAACCTTATGTATTAAATTACTTAGATTTTCAAGGCCATTCAAACGCACAATGAGTTATTCTGGGTTATTATGCCTTTATACGTCAACATCAACCCAGATGATGGGACACTGTAATGCGAGCCAAAACATCAGAAGTGAGTGCACACGACACACGGCATAATTACCCGGAAAAACTCACTATGCAACTTATTTATAATAAACATTATTCGGATACTTCTATATCCACTTTATTTTAAAACCTGTATTAAACAACACACCACATATCACAGTGTAATTTCGTAGTTAAAATATCTTCATTAGAATAATGAATAATGTTAATTTTGTTTTCAGGCCTACCCGAGGTATGCATTTGACTATGGAGTTCATGATCCTCATACTGGAGATCACAAGGCACAGTGGGAAAAGAGGGATGGTGATTTTGTAAAAGGTGTGTCAAGAATAATTACACAACTTCAATTCTCAGACACAGATCATAAACTACGGGTTTTATTTATCAGCATACATAATATTTTATTTCACAACATAATTTCAGATCAATTCGTTTCTTTTTTGGGTGATACCGTGTGCGTTGGATTTGTTCCAACATTTTGGCTACCATTGCAGGAGCCATCTTCAAGGTAAACTGAGTGAAACTGAGACTCACTCAGTTTGCCCTGAAGATGGCTCCTGCAACGTCGGAACAAATCCAACGCACACGGTATCACCCAAAAAAGAAACATATTGATAACAGTGACTGTGAAAACCTTTGCACCTATATAATTTCACATTCCAATATTTAATTCGGTTGATATGTCTTTTATGAGGAAATATCAAAATATGCATATGCACACCACGGTAATTTTTCAAAACTACATCTTTTTTTTAAAACTACATCGACAATTTTTCACTATCCAAACTCACAAACGTACAAACTTATTTGAAGTATATAGTCATTTAACGTCAGGAGAGCAAAACATGTTTTTTTTTTCTTTATTTTCACAGATACACACAGATCTAGGAACCGGTAACATTACTATCAAGATACTAATCGCGATATTTTATTTCAGGCGAATACTCGCTTGTGGAACCTGATGGTACAATACGAGTTGTAGAATACACAGCAGATCCACATCACGGATTCAACGCCATCGTGAAGAAGATTGGACACGCTATCCATCCAAAGCCCCATCACAAGCTGCCGGCCCTTCTTCCTCTCCTGCACAAGCCCTTGGTACACAAGCCCTTGGTACACAAGCCCTTGGCGCACGTCCCATTAATGCACAAGCCTTTGATGCATCTCCCATTAGTGCACAAGCCTCTGTTGCATCTCCCATTAGTGCACAAGCCTCTGTTCCACGTCAACGAGCTGTACAAGCCTCTACCCCTACCCCTGCTCCACCAGTCCCACCATCACATCCCCATCCACAAGCCACACCACGAACAAAAACACTTCATGCCAAGACTCCACAAATTGCTTCACGAACCGATCGTTTACAAACCCATTTTCCCTCTGAGGAAATGGTTCAGACCGCATTTGGAACACGACCATTAATTAAATTAATTTATTGATAAACTGAACTTAGGAAATTAATGATTTAAAGTAAAATGGGGCTGTTTATCCTTTATTCTTAATTTCTAACAATGTCAATAAATAATAGTCTACATGTTAACAAGGATAAAAGCTTTAAAAGACACAGTAATTTTTCAACACTGTTCCGAATTTGTGTACATGCATATGCATATTATTTAAACAGAGAGAACTCAAAAGCCTGTAGTATATTTGATTAGGAGCTTTTTGCCATGTTGTTGAAAATTTAATTATCATACATATAGGTATATCAATCTTGGAAGGGGGTTAATATTTTCAGTGTCATTTTAGAACCAGCATGCATAAATACAATACATTATATGTGTAAATATTTATATTACATTATTTATAAATTGTTTATGAATAAACTTCAATTTCATAGCAAAACTTTTTTTACTTTTGGTTGGAGAATGGTAGAAAAATTATTAATAGGTACCTACCTACTTTTCTTCAAGTTCCTAAATATTTTAATTTTATAAATTATTGTGTCTTATGGTGACACTTGAAGAACTGCAAAATATTTTACATTCAAAAATAAATTTTCGAGCATTCAAAAACAGTGTGTCTTTTATTCTTCAAGAATGCGCAGATTATACCACGACAGTGTTAAATTGATGATTTTGACAGCGTTATTTTTACTAGTGTACCTAAAATTAATATTATGTAAATAATCAATAAAGATAAATGAAAATTAAACTTACTGGATTAGTATCCCAGTCTTCTTGTTCTGCTTCTTCCCTCTGCACCAGTAGAAGTCTTCCACTAACATTCATAATCTGAAAAAAAAACAATGGATAGTGGAGCTAGGTAGAAGTAAAATGGATGGTCTCATTCGCCCATACCAATATTGAATCAACTGCTCCACAAGTGTATAGCTTATGTTAGGTTTTTGTTCTTTCATTGTGTGTTTTGTAATATAAATAATATAGATATACATAAATTAATTATAAACATATATATATATGTAGTGTTTAAAACTGTCTGAACATTTTGTTAATTATCTTTGTTTATTAGGTTAGTCTTCTTTCTCAAATGTAAAAATATTTTTTAAAAGTATATTGTTAAGTGTCCTCGGCACGGGTAACCCCAGTGAGGTCACATTATTTTTAGAAAAAATATGAATAAATGAATAATTTATTCATAGTAAAAGAAACTACATAATTCTTCTTAAAGTACCTACATAAATTGTTTTATTTTATTTATTTATTTTTATTTTTATTTATTTATTTTTGCACCACAACAGGCCAGGAGGCCCAATTACAGTGGTGAATTATATCACAGAACACCCAGGCTTGAGAAAATACACATTTTAATTTTTGTGTTCTTACCGGGAATCGAACCCGGAACCTTTCGTGTGTGAGTCAAGCGTCTTGACCACTACACCACGGAGGCCGCCAATATAAATTATAAATTTTAACCTTAACCATCTATTGAGGTTCTTTTCTTTTTATTTCAAAATTTGCTTATTAAAAATTATGTTTCTACTAAATTAATGATATGTAGCTGAAAAATTCAGACATGAAATTTATGAAATATGTCATCAGTAGATGAAGAAAAAGAAAAGGGCTGTTTCTAGCAATTATTTTTTTTTTTTTAATATTTGCGTTATTCCTTTAAAAAAGTTGTAAGCACTTAAGTTTGTGATTATACATTATAATTAAAATTAAAATGCTTTTTTTAACCAAATTGATTTTACATTTTTTTCATTGTGTTTATCATAGAATTAAGAATAGTCCAGAAACCGCATATGCGCATATCAAACAGAAGGCGACTAAACTACTCTTAAACGACTAGTTTTACGATTTGACCCATTAGTTTCTTTGTAGGCGTCGCTCGGTACGCAACTCCCAATTTGAATTAAAATATGCTGTGTTGTGTCGCTTTAAAGTGTAGAAATACTGCTGGGATCTTAGAGAAACAGGATTGGATCTCATTTCATGTGTAAGTTGCAAATGTATATGTAGGTTGCAAATGCATTACTTAAAAATTGAATAATTTTTCCATTTGTCAGATTGTCAAAAAAACAAAATGGTAATTTTGTTAGTGTTGTCAGGATAGTAATTTTTTTTAACATACTTTGCTCATCTAATGAGAAAACTAATAAAAAATGGACCTCGGATTAAACAATGCCGTGGTGGATATTTGATCGACATTATCTTTAAAACATCAAATATTATTTAATATGACAAAAATATCTGTTTCATGTAAAATAAAATTTGTTTTATATTTTAAGTTCAAAGTTCATGAATTAAATTACTCTTATTAAGTGACTATTTACTAATTTTCTCTGTTGTGTCAATCATTGTTTCCGCATGTACAATAAAATTTTAGAGAAATTAACAAATTGATTTTTTTTACCTTACATTTGTTATGATTATATTTTTCCCATCTGGCAACATTACATGGCGACTTCACGAATGCACGCGGCTAAAGTGGGGCAAAGTGGGAAGATTTTAGGACACAGTCCCATGTATTCAAATATGATTCTACGCTCCTTTTGGACTATTCTTAATTCTATGGTGTTTATTTTATTTTTTGGTGGTGATAAAGTTCTATATTATAGTAGAAAAATAACACTGTATAAGTAAGTAGTTATAATGAGAACTCATTTTCATGTGGACACATTAAACAAATCTATTCTGTAAATCAAGGTGTTCACGCATTTATTTGGTTTGTCAAAGAAATATATAAATATGAATCGGCTGTTTATGACCTACCATAGAATAAGCTGATTTCACGGGATTGTCCCTCAAAATAGAGTGCTGGGACTGGCGCGATGTCTCGTGGCGAAGATCAGATAGGCTAACAGAGACCACACAGGCGGGGTGTACACACAGGCCAGCTAGGTCCACTCCTTGGATGCACTCTATTTCTACATTGCCAACTAAAAATAAAATACATTGTATCACGGATAGCTATACTTTGAAGCTTTGAAAATATAGCCCATAGAAAACATGCAGGCTGAAATTTTCTGAATAAGAATATGTTTTTTTCATCTTTTTATGGCTATCGAATTATGAGTTTCAGTTAAATAAGTTTAATAAGAAAGGTACCTTTATCTAGCACTTCATTAAAAATTCATACAAATTAACCTACGAGGGATTTAAAGAAATATTTTTATTTTTGAACAGATATGTATCAATACCATTATCAATATTGTAGTTTTTTAACTACACTTTAAAAATTGTGTACCTAGGGTTAATTGCATATTCATAACTTATTATAAACCTATTATGTTTTTTTATGTAAAATGTGTATTTTTTTTATTATGCATGTTTAATTTTAAAATATGTTTTCTCCACTTTTCGAAGTGCTAAGATTCCACATATATTTTATAGCGAGTCGTAGCAAATGCATACATAACCATGAGTAGTTCCTAAGCGTAACTTCCCCTCATTGTATTTCCTTCATCATTGTATTCTGTCATTTTTTTAGATACTAATGAGTGTCATCATTGTTATTGAACTCATATAAATTATTTGAATATTTTTTTTAATATTGTAGATTTATAAAACATAATTTTGTAACAGTTTAAAATATTTATAGAAGATATCAAATTACCTGTGTCAATCTGCTTCAAGTTATAAATAAATATCTGTGCATCAGCTCCAAACACTATAAGCTGATCTTCCAACATATCCAGCAGTAAGACTTGCGCATTGACGGGATATATTTTAGCATAACGATTGTCTAATTTACAGTCTTTAGGATACAACCTGAGCTCATCGTTTCCTTCTAAAATACTAAAGCAACCTGGAAATGGTAGTAAAAAATATGCCTTAAAAAATATTTTCGGTACAGTAAATCCTTTCTGTTTGAATATGGTGAAGAAGACGGATGCTGCACATTCAGTTGATTGCAAGATGCACAAACGTCTCCATTATTCAGGAACTATCGATAAGCAAAAGGCTCTCCATGGCATTCAGAAAAAGGATTTTACTATATTTTGGAAATGTTGCAAGAAAGTATAAGAAGTGTCTCGAAATACTGTTATTTAGAACAGGGACTTTTATCTAGACTTGCCTTAAATATCATTTTGAATTATGATAGAGATTAGCTCCAAAACAACTGAATCCTAAATGGTCAATGTTGTGTTTCAAAATAAGTTGGCGTTAGTTAATTTATTTTCAACAATGTTCAAATAAATATTATTAAATAATCAGTAACAGGGAAGTTCAGTGGTTTCGAATTTTTTTTTTCATATGTTAATACACTAACAAACTAAGCTAATTTTTTTCAATTATTTTTATGTACCGTATTATCAGCGTTATGGTTTTTTAAGGTTTTCCGCCCGTAACTTCATCATAAATAGCCGGTGAGTTCTGCTGATTGGCGAGTTGGCTTCCTGGAAATCTATCACAACACTCTATCATTGGTTGATTCGGAAAAACTTGACATGATTCAAAGTAGTTCATTTTTGTTAATTTTTTTTGCACGTTTTTGAAAAACACCAGACTACAATTAAATGCTCTAGTTTTTAGCGTATGTAAGAAAACATTTTTTACATTCAATTTCCTGTACCACTAAACTTCCTCATTACACATATTTAATTTAGGGTTAAAAAAAATAAAAGAGGAAATCTAAGAAACAGGTTTTTTTTTAAGGGAAAAAACTAAGATACCAGCTGTCTTGTTAAGAAAAATTGAAGTTGATAAAGCATTTAACAGTATAGAAAATAGAGAAATGCATACCAACAACAATGTAATCTCTCCACCAGAGCATCCCTCCCGTAACAACAAAGTCTTTTTCTTGAGATTCATTTCCAAATAACTTCCACTTCCTGGACAACATATTGTAGTGAGCAATACCAGTCCGCCCGGCTACACTGAGGTTCTGTCCGGACGCATCTATTGCACTATACTATAAAGGGAGAAAACAACAATACATAATATACATCGTATTCACTTACAATAATTCGTCGTCCATCTTTCAAAAAGGCGTATCTAGTTTTTTGTCAAAATTGAGTTTTGAATATTTTAATAAAAATTTTGTTATATTTATGGAATAAAATGGGCATCATACTATCTTAAAATATTTTTTTAAAAGCCAGCAAAATACAGTAAGATTATTTTTAAAGGCGAAAATTTTCCAAACAAATTCTTAAAAAGTCGTCTAATAAATTTAAAAATTTGAGAAAAGACAACGCCTTTTTGAAAGATGGACGATGAATTATTTCTTATTCTTAACACTATTTTAATTAATTTCACAAGACTGAATCTTTTAATATAAAATAGTACAAACTTAAATTCTTCTGTAACTATGCATGTTTTTATAATGTGATTTATTGCTCTTGATTTGATAATATTTCATTTTAAGCATTTTAAACGCAAATTAACATGTAAAAGGTACTCTTCTACTGGTTTATTTGACCTTAATTTTTACCTGAAAACGTAAGATAATGATAATTCCATGAAAAAAAAAACACTACATTATTCGTCTTGGGAAATAAAAAAAAAATATTATTTAATCGTAAATCAAACCAGCATTCTTAAAATAATTTTATAAAAGGAATTTTATAACCTAAATAATCACGTATACTGCAAAAAATCACTGAAGAATGAATAAAGAAGTGTTACATAAATAAAAATATATATATTTTTCAAAAAATACTTACTCTAATTGGCCAATTTGTAGCCGAGTATGTGGCGGGGAGGGGCAAAACAATCCATTGCTTCCCATCTGCAACGCTGTTATTCAACGATGTACCGATGTCTGATTCACAACCCATTCCTCCACCGTTTCTCAACTTGGCATCGTACGTGTCTAGGGGGTCATCTTTACTGCCGCCATTACTGTGGAGAACATCCTCAGAACCCCTGGATTCATATTCTCGAGACCCTTTGGTGAGATTGTCTCCAAGATTCATATACAATCGGTCATCTGCTTGTAAATATAGGTGACTTTGATGATTCTATTGGACAATATATAACAACCATAACAAAACTGTTCTAATTCATAAAACTTACTAAACACCAGAAAAATTTAACTTTTAATTATGATTTCATAATCATTTTACATAAAAAAGGTCAAAATACATTAAATTAGGTTTTTATTAAATGCTTGAATTATCCAATTACAAGCTACTTCATGATTAATATAATTTAGATATTCCGGGTAAAACTGTATTTTTTATTATAATATAAGTTAAAATAAAAACGAAATAACATTTTTCCTCATTAAAACAGAATATAATAATGTTTAATAGAAAAGGAGTAATTTTTATTATTGTCAAGGGGCATCCCACATAGAAAAATATACCAAATATTGCACTTGGCAGATTTACCCATTTTATATACACAATCTAACATATAAAGTGCACTAAATCTTTGAAAATATACATATTATATATTAGTTCTTGCCTACAAAAATTTGGACAAACTCAAAATATTGTCCATATTTTATAAGTTGAGTAGATTTAAAATAAGGAATTTTCGGTTCTGATGCTTTCAGCGGAATTGGAAATAATATTATATGAAAGCAACTAAGAAAAAAAATTATGTAGCAGTAAAACAGTAAGACTTACCATACATGGGTTGACTGTGAGAGCACTTTTGACAAAATCTAACTGAATAAGACTTGTGCAAATTTCTTTACTTTCTCGAACCATCCATAGCTGGTATCCTTCCGTGCACCACTCCTACAAACATAACATTATTCAATCATCAGATTATAAACAAATAATATAAGTTGTGTATACCAAAAACTATGTTGCACAACTTGCAAACTGATGTATTAGGTGTTGACATAAGTTGTGTTGGTTATTTTCAAATTTAAAAAGAGCGCCAAAAGTAAAACAAAATTTGTAGTAAAGGGATTGATTCGAAAGAAACTTTTCTGCTCTACAAGATATTGTGTTTGTTTTTACGTTGAATATATTATTTTGTTTGATCACAAGCCAAAATGTCAAGTCAACGAAAGTGAGCATTTTCGACACCCCTTCTGGTCGCATTCAAGCGAGGGAATAAAGCTGCCAAATCTGCTTGCGATGCAATGAATTGACTAATGTGTACAAAAATAATGAAGGAGAATACGTTTTTGACAAAAAAAAAAAATTCTTTTTTTTTTAGTTGTGCTCTCTTGTTCTTATTTAGAAAAAAAGGGTACAACCTTAGAGTATATATATCTTAGAGTCCGTACTATTCCAAAGTTTGTAAGAATTTTTGAAAAGGAGGCGTGGTCGTTTGTTTAGTGAAGACTTTTTTCATTTCCAGATGTTTATAAAACAGGGTTGTCACAAATGCACGATTTTTTACAGAGATTGGTTGGGAGTAGGGAGTACAATAGAGGAGTAGGAAGTACAATAAAAATGTTTATTTTAATTTAGTAACAAGTTTACTAAAAACATTTTTAATGCATTAAAGTAAGCAATAATAAACATTATAAATGACATTGTTGGGTACATAAATTAATTTTATAAACAAATATGCATTTACATATAATAAACAAGTAAAACTGCAATAAAGCAAATTTATTGATTTTGAAAATTAACCAATTTGGTGATTTGGAGAAATCACGCCGTTTCTCTGAAGAGGTAGGCAGAAAGGATAGAACACCATATCACTCTGTCTTTGCATGTAGATCTCGCTTCCTCTACATTTATACGTCTTCTGATGCACGTACACTGATTTTTCCGACTTAATGGCATATAAATATGAAATAAATGTATATTTACTCATGGCGAGTTAGGTTTTTGAAAACATGGGGCACCATTTATTACACATACCAAATAATTTGTTTTTTTTCCAAATTAATGGATAGAAAGTGGTTGGAACACACCCAATTGTTATTTTCAGGGGACAATTGTTCCGCCCTGTCTTATGGATCCATTTATTTCGCCTTATTTCATCTATCGGGAATCCAAAAAAATAAACCTTAAATTACTATATTATGCTTATAAATTTAATGATAAAATTATTACACTAATAAATAACATTTAAGTGAATACGTAATATTTTAAAGTAATGCACAGCCCTGGCATTCTTAATTATAAGAGCCACCTAAAAAGTGGTCATAAAAATACAATTTAAAATTGGCACAGATGTATTGTCATCTCTTTTAGTTACATTCAATAAACGACAATTTCATATTCTTTCAGTGTATAAAAAGAGAAATAATTATTTCTAGATGTCGGTTGACTCGGTAAAAGGTCGTCGAGTTTGCATGTTTTGAACATTTTAAGATATATTTGGATTGAAACGTTTGAAAAAAATGATTTAAATCACATAAATCCAATGTATAAGGTATTTGAATTCCACAGAAACAAATGCTATAATAATTGCTCAAATGATAGTACAAAAATAGTGGTGCATTTATGTTAAAAACTACCAAAAAACGTATTAATTTGAAAATGTATAATATTTGATGAATACCTGTGATAACTGAAGCGTTTTCTCCCTTTTCCAGATCTATTTGAACATCCTTTCATGGCACAAGTCGGCATAATGAATTTTGATGTAATTAGCACTAAATACGTTAAACAATCATCAAAATACCGACAGAGCGTTTGACAGTTCGAAACAATACTGGCCGCGTACTTAAAAAACGAGCACCGTAAAATTCTAAAACCGACTACAAAACAAAAAATGAGGGCCGTACCCACAGATTTTTTTTATCTTCCTTTCTCTCATTTAGAACATATTGTAAAAAATGAGTCCGCTATAACCGGCAACATGCATTGGATTGGTAAAATGTTTTATTATCCCTCGATATATGTATATACTCTAAGGGTACAACCTCAGAGTGATAATGCGTGAACCTATAGAGAAGCCGTATCACTATGTTTCATAGAACGCAAGCGATGTTGCTTTGTTGGTTAGCAACCAATTGGTGGCCATTTTGTTTTATTTGACAACATAAACATAACGGTTCGATCGGATGCTTTTGTAGCTGTGCTTGGCTTTGTTTGTAAATAACTTGGATATTTACATTATAATAAATAAAAATCGACTATGGTGAATTGCAGTATGTTTAGTTGCAGCAGTAGGAACGTCAAAGGTGTTAAAGGAGACAGTTTTCACAGGTAATTGATTTCGAATATTTTCCCATGATTTACATTGATTTTTGTCATTTATTGTCCCGACACAAGTATTATGTTGCTTAAAAACTTTCCTTATATCAACATATTTACTTCAGATACTATTTTTTCTCAATTTGGGAGATAAATTTGTGAATTAAAGTATGTTTACTGTTGAAAAGCACTTTTGACAGGTTATAGATGTTGTGGCAGTTTTCTTTTAATTTTTTATGTTGATTTATTTTATCGTCAGATGGGCTGAACAGAAACGGTTTATCATATTTATGACATAATAGTTTAATACTGACTAAATCGTTTTCTTTTAACCCCACACATTCCACTCACCTCGCACGATATTTACAGTATTAAAAATTTAGTTTATTTATAAAGAGAAGTAAAATGATGCAAATGATAGACTCAGAATATAGCTCACCATACTATATACGCTGAGTGGATTGTTCTTTGACAGATCTTGGTTAAGGCCGTAGTCCCATGCCAGGGAACACATGAGAAGTCCCCCGAAAGTGCTCCACACAGAAACCCCCCCTCCCACCCATGCCACCGCCAGGGCACGCCCATCTCCCGTCCACCTGAGAAAATCAGAATCTTAGAAAATGATATCTCGATCGAGATGAAGTAATAACCTAGCAATGTCAATAGTGTCTTTTCACATTTTTTTAAAGTTGTTTTTAAATAAGCAAAAATTTACGGTATTATTATTTTTTCCGTGCAAAGTTGGATTAATTTTCTACAATGGTTTAAAATACGCATATTTTGAATTACCTGAAAACAAGATGTTTCACGTCCTATGGAAAAAACGGCACGCATTACGTTTTCACACCATACTTGTTCGCAATATTAGTTAGAAGCGCTCTCAGCAGGTATGACGTGTGATGTCAAAGTGACGTGACGCCAACTGAGAGCCGTTTTGTATGCGCTCATTTTTAAACCCGAAAATGATGAATGAAAACTTGTTTTTTATACATTAGTAGTTATATCCATAGAATTAAGAATAGTCCAGAAGGAGCGTAGAATCATATTTGAATACATCGGACTGTGTCCAATAATTCCCCCACTTAGACACACTTTCGCCGCGCGCATTCGTGACGTCGCCGCGTAATGTTGCACATTGGGAAAAAATATAATTACAACACAATGTAAGGTAAAAAAAAAGCAATCTGTTAATTTCTCTAAAATTTTATTGTGCACGCGGAAATATTGATTGACACAACAGAGTAGATAAGTAAAGGGTCATTTAATAAGAGTAATTGAATTAATGAACTTTAAACATAAAATATAAAACAAATTTTATTTTACATAAAACGGATATTTTTATATCTTGTTAAATAATATTTGATGTTTTAAAAATAATGTTGGTCAAATGTTCTCTCATTAGAAAAGCAAAGTAAGGTAAAAAAATTGACTACCCTGGGAACACTAACAAAATTTCCATTTTGTTTCTTCGGCAATCGGACAGATGGAAAAGAATTCAATTTTTAAGTAATGCATTTGTTACATACACATTAATTTGCTAATTACACATGAAATGTGATTGCATCCTGTTTCTTTTAGATCCTAGCAGTATTTCTACACTTTAAAAGGACACAACATGGCATAGTTGAATTCAAATCAGGAGTTGCGTACTGAGCGACGTCTACAAAGAAACTAATGGGTCAAAACGTAAACCCACTCATTTATGAGTAGTTGAGTCGCCTTCTGTTTAATGTGCGTAAGCGGTTTCTGGACTATTCTTAATTCTATGGTTGTATCATTAGAATCATAAAAAATTGTTCTTTATATTTAATAAATTTTTCAATGTCATTCCTTCAATTTTTGTTAGTGATATTTTTTTTATTTTCATTAGTATTTCATGATGTTAATGCTAATTATTTCTTACTAGCTCTAAACTCAAAAAGGTTGGAAAAATCAGATACAGAGTAAATATTTTTTTATATATAAAAATGAAAACATACCTCATGCATTTCACTGCACCCGGGGCACCGGGAAAGTCCTTTGAACTCAGAACCATATTGTGTGAACATTCCAACCCTCCACTTTGTTCATCTACTGTGAACACACTGACTTGTGAACTGTGGACCAAACAAAACTCTTATTTGCCAACACATGTTATATTACATATTAAGGACCGAATCACATTAAATCGAGATTGAAAATACATATTTGTAGACAATTCATTTAAAAAATAAAAACACAATTTTTATAGTTTTCCGAGTTACTTCTTGCAGTTGTCGCTCTATATTTCAGGTAAATAATTTAGCACGTTTGTGTCATCAATCAACGGACTTCGTTTCCCCACACTAATACCAATATTTATTAATTTATACACTTATTGTTAGTTCTATTTTGTAAATATATGTTTTTCTCGCATATGTTTTTCAACTAAAATTATGTAAATAACACCTTTTATTTTATTGGTTGATTGGGAGAAATTGCCAATTGGCAATGTTTGTACAAAAAGTTAAATAAATTAAATTAAAATAAACACACATATTTTTTATTAGCTAACAAAGACAAAAGACAGAAGAGTTTACTGTTTTACCAAGTATTCAGAAATCTTTTTTTTTATGTATTCCCCAGAGGCTTTAAATAAAAACATTACAAAGGTAAAGGAAGAATGCATAAAATATAATCATACTTTTCCCTTCCAAATGCTATAAGGCGATATTTATGATTGACACTAGAGCATGTGGCATCTTCGATTCCTTGAGCCCAAATTCCTTGCACTTGCTGAAAAAAAAAAATAATGTTAGATAATATAATATTCAAACTAGATAACACAGATTGTATACATGTTACAGAATAGGAAATAAATAAGGATAAAAATATTATTAAATGTATTTTTATATGGCAGTTAATTTACAAATACATTTTTACAATACTTTTGATTAGTTGATTCTTGCGAATTTAAATAGCCATAAAACTCAAAATTAACATTTTTAGTCCCACGTTGCCTAATTCTGTCCACCATTTTTTAAGAGTCGTAATTTTAAAATAATGCACAGTTATAACCAGTTTTTAAAAAGGCTAAATTATTATTTTTTATTGCTATCAATATTTTGAGTTTTTACAAATATTTACAGACAAGAACTGGATTTCACCTCCTAGGAAGTTATTTAGATTAACATATTACACCAGAGATGGGGAACATTTCAGGGAAGGGAATATGGAAGTCTGGGCATTTACAGGGCTTGTGACCTGCACGGACACATTACACACCGTGTAATGTCCACCATTCTGCCTTTGTTTGAACATCCATATTTCTTCATTCTGTCTGTTGATTTTTCAATCTGTTGATTTTTGTGAAGTGTTCTTGTGAAAATGTTATGAGAGTGTCCTTGGAAAAAGAACATTATCATATGACCACAACTCAGTTTAAAAAAAAAACATGTTTAATAGCTCTGTATAACAGTTGACATTTCCAGGGTCCCAACCTATGCTATCGAATCTGCATTTTGCGAGGTTTACAGGAGAGTAAAAACTAATCTTGATTAATTTTTTAAAGAAGCTATTAGATACTGTAGAGTTGCCAAACATTTATCTATCGTTTTTCAATAGATTTATAATATTAAGCTTTGTTTTTTCTCTCCTGTAAACCTTGCAAAATGCAGATTCGATAGTATAAGTAGTAACCATCGATTTATCTTTGTATCTAATACAAGATTGGTAAAAGGATTTATTTTACAATATATTACTGAGTAAACACACCATTTCTCTGTACGGTTAGGCAGTGAGGAATAAATGCTACATCACAACATTGCACATAGCCTTAGTAATAAAACCTGGTAATTTTATTAATTACTGTAAAAAAAATCATACTATAATATAATTATCATTTTTAACTAATATCAAAAGCTTAATTAAATTAATAGCTATTTACTCAGTGGTTAATATATTTATTTACAAAACTTAACACTTAAATCAGTGAACCAACTACTTTATAGCTACTTTTAATGATTACACTCTGATAACACTGTATAATGGGACATGGTTACAAACAGGATATAACTGCACCAGATAGTACATGACATATCTAGGAAACAACAAATTAAATTACAAATTACAAATATTTATTACCAAATATTACAAAATACCCAAAAAATTCCCGCATACTCTCACCTTCAGTATTGATGGCTCAGTCCAAAACTGATAACATAATAAATAAAATTAAATAAAAAAATTGATGCCCGGATTTATTAATATTTTTATGTGTATCTTCAATTAAGAATAATAAATTTCATACTAATTTCTTATACACAAAATGTAAGTGTAAAGTTAGGTCCCGAGAAAGGGTAGTTTATTATGTGTTAATTATTAATATGTGTTGTCAACTGTAATATGCATATATCACAGCCGGATTGTCATTTTAGCCGGAATACATATTGGCTAGCCAAATTACAGAAAGGCTCCTTATTGTAAAAGGAGCAATTGATGATTAGCCGTATTCAGTTTGGCTGAATAACCACACATCACAAACAATGGTATCATTAACTCCTGCTGACCGAGGTGTCCACGGTTTCGGGTGAAAAACAGACATCTCCTCAATACTGCTGGGAGAAGAAAAAATTGACTTGATGAAATATTCAACGAGTAAATGATATTTTGGAGTGTATCGGTGCGTATAATACCACAGAACTGTATTTCGATATGTTATGCAAAGTTAGGTTAGGTTAAGTTAGTTGTATTTCCTGCTAATTTTGATGAAACAATAATAACAAAATAAACATGTTTCTTTTTTTTAAAGTATATTATATGATTATATTGGTAAACCTCTAAATGGTCTATAATCTTCGGCAATTTACGTAGCGGGTAAACATGACTAGCCAAATCGTAAAATGCCAAGTGTTTACAAAATGGCTAATCGTCATTTGGCACTTTTACAATACAAAGCCGTTTTATAATTTGGCTAGCCAACATGTATTTCAGCTAAAGTCAACTGCGACATAATATATTTTTTAAATAAGATGAAAAAAAACAAGAAAAAAAAACTATTTTCATCGATAAACAATAATAATAAATCTAAGAGTATGGTGACAAAGAAAAAACAAATATAAAAAACCAATATTAAAATTCCAACTAATGAAATGTGCATGATAAAATGAATAGATTAACGAAAGCAAATTAAAGAAACACTCATGATCATTTAGAAATTGCATGCAATAAAACTTTACACTGTTCACTTGTCAGAAGTCAGTTGATATATGCGTCAGTATTCTGAAATCTGCATTATTGGGTTCATATCGATTCATTGGAAACAGCCCAACACCTATTTCTTAAATATATTGGATACAAAATGAACTTTAACAATGTGATTATTGATTATTACAAAATGTCGGCCTAGTGGTGTAATGGTCAGTATGGTTACCTGCCATGCAAGAGGTCTCGGGTTCGTTTCCCAACATGGTTGATGTGAAATATTTATTTAAAACGGCATTTTTACACTAGAAGATTGAATATTAATTAATAGTCCCTGGACTGAACCTGAAGCGTAAGACTGATAATATTTCCTTCATATGACAAAAATGATTAAGATACGCAGCAATTGGTCTACCAATGCAGTGCCCTATGCACCATTAGGTGTGAAAATTACAAGACAAAATATTATCATATAAATTACCTAAGAATATGTTGGACTTTCTCTCATTTTATTTTAAAACACCAATTATGCATTTTATAATACTCTGGACCGCATCCAAAGAGACGGTGATTTGATATGCAATGATTTTGATCTCTTTGATATTAATGTTTATAGAAGTATATTTAAATGTGGAGTACAATTAAATAAACAGCCACTAAATAAATCAGGTAAATTATTTCCTCAAGAACATGCATTTGTTAAATACAAAATATTGTTTTAACTTAAGCTATTGAAATATACAAAAATTAGGAAAGAAATTCTTACATTCGGGTCAAACTTGAGCGTCGTGGCGGTGAGGAAAGCGGCTCGACCATCGTTGAGCGTGATACCAAAGCCTCCGACTAGCGGCGAGTATTCTATGTCGCTAACATGAGTATTTTCTTCTACAATGGGTATTGCTGTAATAAATTGTTTAGCAAAATGATAATGCATTCAAACACAAAATAAAGACATGATCTTGAATACATTTATAGAACAATAAATTAATATTCTAACTGAATATATAAAAATATTGAAATTACTTTAAATACGTACATACTTATATCGATAATAGCAACAAAAAATCCCACAAACACATATCCTGCGAGAGAGAACAAAATGCCATTCTACTCTGCCTCTGCATACAGACCTCACTTCCTCTACATTCATAGATCTTTGCATGTACGCACGACATTTATTCTGACTTTTGACATCTTCATCTTCAAGTATTTATCAGATTTGGTCAAGCCATGTCATTCTTGGTCTTCCTCGTTTTCTGCATCTACCAAAATTCGCATTGTAAATCTTTTTACCCGTTCTTTTGTGGTTCATTCGCTTTAAATGTCCAAACCAACGCAGCACTTCTTTCTTGATTTATAAGTGCTTATATCAGACTAGGGGCAAAAACTAGTAGAACTGAAATATATTTCATTTCTCTACTGACATTTCTTGGTGGAATTGCATTTTACTTCATATAATAACTGATAAAAGTCATGAAAAAAGGATAGTAAAAAATACAATATTCTTAATATAGATTATTATAAGAAGGCAAAATGTAATGTCAATAAAGATAATAGTTTTTTTTTGTATTTTGTATATAACGAGTACAAAATAAATACATTTTCATTGTTACTACAATGCTTCCAATGCAGCAATTTTGAAAAATGATTTTTTTTTATGCAGTCTAGTACTGAAGGTGTGACATGGATAAATTTCGGCCTTATCTTTTTTGCCAAAATATCACATTTGTCATTTTTTAATGTTTGGTTTATAAGTAACCCTAAAGAAGGCAACGTGTTGCGGAAACTAGATGGTTAAAAAAAACTCTAAATAAAATGGTGCAAATTTGATGACATAAATAACAAAATATTTCAAAGTTGTATTTTTTTATCTTATACTTCTAACTTAATATAATGTATTGTATACTTCTGTATTCCAAAAAAAATAATTTTTCAATGGACAAAGATTTTTACTACCATAGAAAATGCTGATCAATATTTTTATACATTTAAGGCAATGATCATAAAGTTCAAAATTCATTGCGCTGTTAAAATTACAGTCATGTACTTTACATATTAATCATCACTGTAAATCAACAAAAAATATTTCAAACATCTTTTATTGCCATTTATTACATGACAGATTAATTTTTCCTCAATTTAATTTCAAAGTTAACAATAAATTGGAAAATTTGCAAGTATAATCTCATGTGTGAATAATATATTTTTTTTATTTATCTTATTTTTATGAGTACATATTTTTTATTTGTTCATTATAATACATTTACAAGTATAAAACATGTATGTGTATGTGTGCTTTAGTTCAAGATTTAAAAATAAAATAAATAAGAAACACAAAAATATATGATTCCTCCACTGGAATGGATGTCCTATGCGAAGGACACAACATTTTTTTTTTACTGTACATAAAAATAAATTTTACAAAAAAAAATTCAACACACAGTGGAATTATTAATCTGTTCCTGGGGGTCTAACGAATACAGAAACAATTTTTCCCATAAGAAATAACTAAAATTTAATTAATCTGTTTCCAACTCCTAAAAATAGTACAAATATGTTGTTTAAATTTTAATGAGGAAGTTCAGTGGATTTTTTTATTTGTTAATAGACTATTAAACTAAGCCAAAAAAAATCATTTTTGTATTTCTGAAATTACTCCGCACATGATGTCAGGGATTCTTTTCTGTTTTGTTTGTTTTTCTGTCAGTTTTGCCGACTGGTCCGTTTACGGTAAGTAAACCGGATGTTATTCACGCTCTCTTATCATTGGTTGATTCATATGAACCAGTGACGTCGTTCAAAGTAGTTTTTTTTATTAAAATATTTTTTTATAATTTTTTTGTACATTCTCAAGAAACTTTGAGGAACAATTTAATGCTCTAATTTTTAACACGCACAAGAAAACTTATTTGTATCCAATTTCCCATAGGGATGAAGTTCCTCATTTATCTTACTAGATAGATAAACACAGTATTAGAAGTAGAAGAGGAGAAAGGTCAGTGTCAAGAACAAGAGTTGGTATCGATTAAAACAAAACAGCCAATAGTAATTCCGATACTGATCACGGGATCACGGCATCACAGCGCCAGTGATGGCGGTGGGAGTGACGAGTAACAAATATAGGGGTTATGAATATACAGGATTCACAGTATTTATGTTTATTTTTATGCATCCCAAAGAGTAAAATTTCATTAAAAAATTTTTTTTTTATTTTATTACATTAACCTTGAACAACTGAATCTTGCAACAACTATTTCTGATAAGTTTTGTAATAAAAACAAAAGAATTATTGGTTGATTTTACCTTTAGATACTTGTTGGTTGATACAGAATGGTATCCTACGGAGGTCCAGGCAATAATCTCTGTTTTGTGTACCATCCCACCTGTAGCGTAACAGGTGTCCCTGTGTTGTGCAAACCATCAACTCCGATCCACTTATGCAGGAGAGGCGAGTTATACCACCGTCCCATACTAGAATCTCCTTGTCCTGTAATACATTACGAAAAATACATTGTAATTAACTAGAGAAAATATTAATTATTTGAATTACGCAACTGGTAATAATCATACGCCATAGTAATAATCTCATTTACCAATTATCAATTTAGCATTTCTTCATCGTAATCATCATCAAACCCTGATCCGCATTTGATGATGCATAGGGCACTGCATTGGAAAAGTACATGCAGTGTATCTTGATCATGAGTTACAGAAAGGTAAGATACGGTTCAGGTGGCCAATCCAGGGGGCAAGGAAATATTCCAGTGTAAAACCACCTTATAATCAACATTTTCTTGTTAACCCTCCTAGGAATCGAACCCAGGACCTCAAGCATTGTAGGCAAACACGCCAACCACTACACTATGAGGTGAGTTTTTTAAAAGACTTCTCTTCAGGATTTTTAGCCATCGATTTAAAAACAATATTTTTATTATTACACTATTGGCATACAACAAAAAACTGTACTCTTGGGAGCCAAAAACTCATTTTGGGACAGAGCATGGTAACAGAAAGGCAGTTATAACAAAAAAACAGACATAATAATAAACATTCTGGTTCTATTTCAAACACAGAACTGTATTCTTCATCCGCTTGGACACAGATATTAGCATTTCTTATTTGTATTAAGCTATAAACATTAGGAAATTTATTGTATATATTTTTTCAAGCTTATTATATTTCATCGCCATTCGGGCAAGTCAATAACCTAAAAAATATAATTTTGAGAAATAGCAATTTGAAATTTTGGAGACCAAGGAAAAATCATATTTTTGTGTTTTGGAGGTTTTATGTACACAGCATAATTCATTCATGTCTTTTTAATAAATCCCATTCATAACTTTTTCCCTCTGATACATTAAAAAATATCTGGAAGGTTTTTTATGAAGCAAGGTTTGAAGTGACTTTTGCTTGTTTATAATCTGGACAATACAAGCTATAAGAGTTAGTGAAAGGAAAGAAATATTATAATTCATTATTATTTATACACGGTTTTTCAGGGCCAGACCGTGAAACTTTAGAGGAGCATTCCTCATGGTAAGCTTTATAAAAAATCCTAGTAAAAATTTTCAACGTCATTTAAAAAAAATGTAATCCCAAAATGTAGTCAATCCTTAATTTCTCGGACAAGCAGTCCCTCCACAAACCCTTACTCCTCTCCTGCCCAGCCGCTTCCCTTGTCCGCATATGGTGCGTATAGCTTTGTTGGCCAAATACGTTTTTATCGCATTTTTTTTGTCGGGGAGGGGTAGGGGTTTGCGAAAGGGATGCTTGTCCGAGAAATTAAAGATTTACTCTATTTTGAGATCATTAAAAAAAATAAAAAATTTAAATGACTTGTTGGAGAAATTTTATTAGGATTTTTTTAAAGCTTAGCATGAGGAATGTTCCTCTGAAGTTTCGCGGTCTGGCCGCGTATAAGATATGCTTACCTAAAATAATTAATTTTTTATATAAAGTTAATTAAAAAACAAAAAATTGGGATTTACCCAATTTAAAAAAAACTTAATTTCCTTAGTGTCGCTTTCCTACGTCATTTTATGCTTCGAATGGCATTTTTAACTTTAAACTGTAATTTTTAGGGTTAGAGACTTTTGCCTGAATGGTGACAATATATAAACTATTTTTGACTGAAGGACCTTTTTATACATTTATGGATTCATAATTATTCCAAATTTGAGGATTCAAATATCACTCCACTTTTGTTTCTGTAATAAATTACAATGAATTTCTCATGAGGAGCTAACTCTTTTTATTTGTTTGACAATATTTTTAAAACCCATGTCCACAGTAAATAGGTAAATATTTTCATTCTGACGATTCACAAATAACCTTGTTAGAAAACAGGAAACAAGTTTTAATATAGCGGGTTTTAACCTCGGACCTCGGATTCGTGAGTCTGCAACACTACCACGAGATGACAACTCGTCTCCTTGGAAAGAAGTGCTGGGTTTAATCCCCCAAGGGTTCTCCAAAATTGGTAGATTTTCAACAAAAATGGCGAACAAAAAGGGCATATTTTTTTATTTGATTTGTTTTTTTTTAAGAATTAACTTACCAATACAATTTGGAGTGGAGGAATAATTTCCTTAATAAAAAGTTCTGCGGAATCTCTTCTAAGATTAGAAGTGGGAGGGTCACACTGCTGGTATGCACTGATGTGCCCCGGTATCACTTCTATGTTATATAGAATAAGGTGACCTTCCGATGTCTGATTCCACATAAAACAAAATACATGAAAATTTATATTTGAATCACTAGCTTTGTGGTTATTCATTACGTAATTAAATTAAAATACATTTTTTTGAACCACTTATTACATATTTAATCAGCAACCAATTTTGCTAATCTAATTTGATGAAAACAAGTGCAAATGACCGAATTTTAACCTCCCTCACTCCATAACTCCACGAAGTACAAAATAATTCTGGAAATAAAGACTTGATTGATTAACTCCATCATATGTACTAGATTTAGGTAGACACTGTTAAAATTATAAAAGAGGATTATATTCACATAGTAGACCAGAAACTGGTAGGTAATGAAATAAATAATAGGTGGTCAAAAAATGTGTTTTATTTACATAATAGAATAAGACTAATTAATTGAATAAATGTATTTATTTTGTTTATTTGTGAGCATTTTTAAATCAACCGAATATGGTTGGTAAATAATAAAAAATTAGTGTACTAACATAAAGGACATAGACAAGTCAATTATAATTATGTAATTGCACATAAGTACTGTGTCATTATCATTGCCAAACTAGTAAGCCAATAAAAATAGAAATATCAACAATTTTAATATTTATGCAATAATCATAATTTCAAAAAAGTGTTCATTTTCAAGTAAATCACCTCAAGACACTGTACATAAAAAATATCAAAACCTTTGTAGCTGTTTTTTAATGATTTGCAGACAGGAGCTAGATTGCAACAATGTAGATTTGATAGGAAGAGAAGGCAAAGATCCTTCTAATGTATTTAAAGAAATGGAAAAAAATATTCTAAATAAATCAATTGATTGCACATATAGATAAAAAATTAAACACCAAAAACCTTTTACATTTATTGATTTTAATTTTTAAAAAATACTATTGAAAATCAGAAAAATTAGAACAAATGAAAATCAAAAGTATTCTAAATTCGAATTGTATTTTTTTCATTAAAAATTCTGTTTTTAAGATACTATTTACAATAAGATAGTGACTTACAGCGATACATAGCATACTCGAGTCTGGTTTCCACTCAACGCTGACATTTTTCCCTAATCTCAAAAGGGAATCCGGAGATCTTTGGCTGAATACAATCGGAACACAGGGCTAAAAGAGAAAATGCACAATAAAATAGTGTAAGGTAAACTTACTATTTTGTAATTCTGACATGAAAACATATTTGCAGTAACTGACAACCACGATATTAGATTGCCGGTGTATGTTAAATAATATTCTAGACTATTTGAACGGGTAGTACAGTAAAAACTCTTACTTTACTAAACCAAATCACTATTGTGTCTTCCGTTAATACGGCAAATAATATTTTGTCTCTATTACATACGACTTGGACAAAGGGTTTTCCATTTGACCCGAAGGCGTCTAGAGTTTTTGGCCATCCGATCGGAAAATACATTTCAAAATAGTGAATACACACTAAATAAACATGGTTAAAAAAATCAAAACGCTGTCACAACCCAATTAATGACGTTATAATACAAAGATATTTTAGTAAATTTCATACGTCCGATGTCTTGTCATAAACAATTTGTAGATTTTTTATTTTTTGAGGTCTTGTCTTGTAGGTACCAAAATAATATTTTTGTTTCAAACCCATAATCAAATATACTCACATTATTTGCATTTGGCGCAATTGATCAGACGGCTAACCGTGAAACTGGCGTCGCGTTCGATTCCCAGCAGTTTCAATAAAAGTTATTTTTTTTCTATTGACCCAAAACATTTACCTGAGTTTTCTGGACTGGTATTTTGGACGCTTGCACGTGATTTCCGTACTAATAGTACGCTGGCAAAGAAGCAAAGCATCCGAAATCGCACCCCTGGTGAATTTTTACAACTTCCTTACATATACTCACTTCCTCACTTGCTGACATGCCTCTAATATAAAGGTTTAGCGTGTTATTTCTTTAAGAAAAACAATAGTAGTGAAATGAAAAATAACAATGTTCATTTTTTTTCAATAAAAAAAATGCTATTTGCTTCTAGGTAGAGGATACGAATTAAGTAAGCATTTAAAAAAATGTATTTCGAATTGCTCAAATACTGCGTTTCGAAAAATCATTTTTCATCAATAAAACACATCGCGAGAAATAAAACAAAATATTTTTAAAAAATTCATTTTTTATTTTTTTAATCTCGTAGGTATCTTGCGCTGTATAAATTCAACGCCTTGTGAAAGCAATATATTGAATAGATTTTAAAACTGTGGTTCAATTTGTTTTTTAAACTCATTAAATTTATTTTAATTGTTATTATTGAAACATTTAAATATTTTATTTACAAGCTGAAAAAAATGTTCTAGAAAAACAAAAGTATATAGTTATATAATATTATGCCGTTATATTCATTGAATTGAGCATAACATACAATAATTATTTTATAACACTCGGTTCACCAGTGTGGATTGACTAGCTCTCCCTAAATTCAATAATTAATAATACGGGAAAAGAACACTAGATTACAATGTACCAAAAATATTTCATATACTTAAATATAAAAAAAACTTATCAGGTTCAAGAAAAAGACGTATGCTGAAAATCTGGGTTTTAGAACGTGTTTTTTTAATGTTTTTCTTTTTTATTTGGACAAATTTTTATTTTTCTTCGTGTAACATATTTTCGATGCATAGGGAATACATTTTTTTTTCTATCGTCATAATCATTTTTCTATGTTATCGAATTTAAGATATTATATTATGTATATATATTAGAACTTTACTATAAGCACCTGCTGACAAACTGCATTTTATTAGGGCTTGATATTTTGTATTTTAATTTTTATATACTTTTTTTATGTTCCTTTTTTTCGCCAATCTTTTTTCAAAAATACTTCATGTTTGTCGTAGAAACTAAAATAATCATTTACTTTAGGCCAGTTGCACCAAAAAATTATACGTTGAAAATAGTTAAAAGTTGAATAATTTTTGCGTTTTCGTCAATGTCTTACTTTTTTCACATTTTGCCTATTTTGGCGAAAATATAACATTTGAAATTTGTTTTTTGGAGCAACTGACTTCAACTCAAATGCTAAAAAGCAGTATTGGAAGTGTGAAGTTGAAGGAAAAAAATATCAAATTAAATTTTCTCGAAAGTAGTTGTAGGTACTTCTGTCTGGCAAATATGTGTATAAATACTTTTTTTAAAAATCCGTACATAATAAAATAGTGTGATATCATATTTTATGTACGTGAATAGATGATGAATGCTTACAAGATTTACAAAGCAAATAAATGCAAAAGCCGAAAAAGATCGAGTGACACAACACGCTACGATAAGTTTAACTATGTCGAAAGAAGAAATAATGGTTTGTATAAGTAGTACAAGGAAACGGTGCAATAGTACTTATCCCA
The DNA here is from genome assembly GCF_059751315.1 of Micrasema longulum. Taxonomy (NCBI): domain Eukaryota; kingdom Metazoa; phylum Arthropoda; class Insecta; order Trichoptera; family Brachycentridae; genus Micrasema; species Micrasema longulum. The sequence goes on from NW_028277766.1 coordinate 101,844, forward strand.
TGAAGAAAATACCTTTTTGAGTCATTTTTTTTCATTTTTAATTTATGGGTATTTTTTCTACTCAGTTCTACTTTTTTTATACTCTTTAGTTTTGGTTTTTAAACTCTCATTGTAGCACTGTCCTCTGTTTTGATTAGCTACTTACAATAATATTATGTAAATGCAATAATACCACAATTAATAAATATATACTTTTTACGTTGGTAACATTATGATGACATTTTATTTAATATCTATGCTTTTTACCTTCATCTCTAGTTTATGGTTCACGTGTTTGCTGTTTGCGTTTTATCAAAGTCAAAAACGCGAAACGAGATACAGATTTTAACAAATTATCATTTGTATTTGATGCCGGTGCAGAAAAAATAAAATGTCAGACGACAATCGAACACTGCTTTTGGACATACTCCGTCCATATCGTAAGGCTGTAAGTTCTACCACTTTAAAAGCTAGCGTAAATTCAGCCGCTGCCAAGTTAAACTTCAGTGATGCTGCCGTTGGAGAAGGTTAGTAAATTGTAGCGCAGTTTCTTCATTACTTGAATGAAAATTCCCTGTTTTTTTACATTGCCATTGAAAAAATGTGGTGTTTTTGTGCCTAAACTGCCAGTTTTATAAAAATTGCAATTAATTTCTTCTAGGATTCGGTAAAAGGAAATCCAATTATGAATCTGCTAATACCCCCTTAAAGAGATCCAGGTCAGATTCTAATTCCAGTGCAAGCGCTCCCGTCGTGTCTTCTCCATGGGAAATGAAGCGACTCAAAGCCGAACTTATTGAAGCCAGGGGACAAGTAAGCTTGTACAAAGAAATTGTCATTTTTGTCCATGCTTTTGGATTTTACATAAAGCCAATTGCACGACGTTGTGTTCACATGTAAAAGTGTCGCCAATCAATCTAAGTCGGTTGCAGCTACTTCTCACTTGATGATCTAAAACAAGATCCGTATAATCATTTCTGCAAGCTTTTAGCTTCATATTTGTGCATGCTTCGGAATTCAAAACTAACCCGACCCGCAAATTGCATATAGGCATTGTGAAAAACATTGAAATCTTTGGAGCCTCGTTGAGCACTTTAAAACAAGGTTTTCTAGGTGTTCTAATGTGCAAAAGTAAACAACCTCAACATTGTTTGCTGTTAGGAGTAAAATCCATGTGATTCCAACTGTTTGTTTTCATTTCGTCAAATATATTGTAAGGAAAATGTTGAGAAACATATGAGTACATCACGTCGACTTGTTGAATCGACGTGCAGATGTAATTATTACATTGCTTTACTAAACTGTAATACTGGCTTCTTCAAAATAACATTTTCAGACGAACAGAGGAATTTATGAACAGCCACAAAATTTTTCCTCAAGCGAGAAGACTTGTGGTCGCATCTTGTTCACTGGTCATGGCACTGCAGAAATGCACCGAAAATGCACATGCAGTTATATGGAGAGAATTACAATGAGTTGCTGTCTTATCCAGTCCAAGGGCAAAACCCATCCCGTTATATTGTTTATTCATTTTTTTACTTTTGAAATTATCTGCAAGTCCCGACTTATCACAGATTTTATTTCTAGCAAATTTATTTATTTTTTTAACACTTTATATACATATACAATATACATACATATAAGGGCGGGCAAACTGCCATAAGGCAATTTCTTCCTACCTACCCAAACCGTTTAGTTTAAAAAAATTACATGTACATAGACATATTGAATCTTATGATTTTATACAAAATTAAAAACAAAGATTATCTAAAAAAATATATAAAAAATTAACACTGTACTATGAAGAGAGGAGAGGGGATAGGAAGGAAAGGAGAAGGATAAAAAAACAACTTAAATATTTAGATAGTGACATTTCAATCTTGATTTAAATGTAAATGAATAAAGGGCGTCTCTAACATTGTTGGTAGATTATTCCACAATCGAGCAGCTACTACTGTGAAAGAGGAGGAAGAAAATTAAAGCGATGAAAGGTTATTAAAGGGGGTCTCTCGTTACTAGAACGAAGAGATAGTCCGTTTTGTGAAAGAGGTTGGAAGAGCTCAGTTGAGGCATGAACAAGAATATGAAAAAAATGGTATAGGTATTCACTGTAAATTACCCTAAAAAATAAAAAAAATATTTTTTGCAACACAACAGGGCAGGAGGCCCAATTACAGTGGGGATTTACAACACAGAACACTCAGGATTCACATAAAATTTTTGTGTTCTCACCATTAATCAAACTGAGAATCTTCCGTGCGTGAGTCAAGCGTCTTGACTGCTACACCGCGGAGGCCGCCTTGAATACTTTGATATCTACGAAAATATAAATATGTACTCTCACATCAAATTCAGTGGATTAAATTAAATTTACATTCAATGTCCATCTCTATGGTGAAATGTGATATTTGATTTGTCTAGATTGCCAGACTGGAGTCCCAAATACAGCACCAGCAGTTGATTCGTAAAGAGACTGAAGTTTACTTTGAAAATGAAAAGAAAACGTTTATTGATGAAAGAAAACACAGGGAGAAGGCGTTCTCAGAAATTCAAGAAAGGTTACAAGTTGTACGGGAAAGAGAAAACGAAGTGAAGGAGCAACTGTCGGAGGTTTGTCAATGCTTTTATTATTTATTTCTAAATCTGGACATATTTTACTCTTTTTAAAAAAAATTTTTAAAAATTTCATTAATCTTATAAGAGCACAGATATGTTTTGTAAATATGCTATGTTGATAACAATAGGGAAGTATCACTTTTTTTTTTTACAATTTTAAATTAACTCATGTGTGGCTATGCGGTAACGGATGTCTACCTCGGGTAAAAAACATTTAATAACTCTCTTATTTTTTTAAATAACCAACTCATATTTTTTGTAATCCTTATATGGACTTTTTTACACCAAAATAAAGAAACATTTTTATAAAAAATGCACGGGCTTTTTCTATAAAAAACAATTTCTTCATTTTGTAAAATAAATTAAAACAAACGAAAGAGATGCCAGTATTATAAGTGGTTTATTAAATTTTATAAGAAAGAGCACGAGAATATAGCATATCAGAAGACCGACAAGGACACTATTCATTAGGGGCGGAGCTTGAGTGACCGAGAAAACAATACCGAAAGAGCACGATACAGAATTATACCACTTGTGGGACAGAGAACACATCAGTCGCGTGAAGTTTTTTGTAGTATACTGAGCTGACGCTGTATTTAACACACCGTGTTCCCGAAATGTTTCTACAATTTAATCACAATTTATCTGATTTAAATTATTTTTTGACAATTCTTGATGGAATTTCATTGTAATGATGTAATATTTACATACATTTACATATAAGTTATTGATCAAAAATACTTGGTACACTTCCACTCATTTCCACACTTAAGATAATATTTTGATTTCTATAAATCATCCTTACATTGTATAATATTCGCCAGTCTGAAGATGTCCATTAGAGGATGAAAGCGCTAATTGGTCAAACAAATAAGTGGAAGTGTACCCAAGGAAGTGTGCAAAGTTATTTCATTTAAAGTGTTCAAAAAATTTGTTCGTAACTAGTTTTAAAAAACGTGTTTACGTTGTCATTTTTGTGTATGTTTAATTATGATTTGATTATATCACGTATTACGTACTATTATTTTATTTCTTACAAGTTTTTTTTGCTATTTTTTTAGGTTTTATTTCAATATTATTCTAAGAATATGTTTTAACAGCGTTTTTATTTATTCTAATAAAATCTAGTATTTATTTGCAATAAAAATTTGATATTCTTTTTTGCATTCAAATAAGAGTTGTATTAGCATAGCATACTTTCTAGTCTCCCGGTTGATCTATTTCCGCTAAATTCAGTCGTAAGTGTAATTCGGAATTCAGTCGACAACCAGACGCGGGCGGCAGCGCTTGCTGGCGGGATTTTAAAAGGAATGAACACAATTTCTAACTTTATTTTGCATAAATATGCTTTAATTTTATATTTTTTATGTAACATCTTTGAATAAAGATCATTTTTAACACATACCATTGTAAATAATTTGGTATTTTAGCTTACATTTCAAAATATCTCGACTTATGCTTGTGGTCACATTGTGTTACACCACCGGCTGCAAAGGGATTATTCAGCACAGTCTTTTAAGAGTTAATAAGGGTCTATGAAATTCTATTGAGTAAAAAAAAATTTTCTACTATATATTAGTAGCATAAAAAATATTTTTAAACTTATAATTTTGAATTGAATTGCATTGGCCACGTCCCTAATACATCACGATTTGTGTAAGTTTTGGAACTTTGTGACAGCTTTGGCAGCTTTATTTCCTCGATTGAACGCGAATAGAAGGAGGTGTCGAAAATGCTCACTTTCGTTTATTTGACATTCCATTTTGAGCAAATAAGTTAAACAAATTAATAATTTTCACGATCGATTTCCAAAATTTCATCCCCATATTTTTACTGTTAAATGTACGAGTCTTATTGAATTGAATTTGTTTACTAATTTAGATGAAACGTAACATGGACGATTTGCATAATAAAATGACAAGAGAGAAAAAAGATCTTCAAAAAGAAGTATCAGAATTAAAAACCAAAGTAATCGACTCATCAATTATCAACAATGGACAGCTATCTGAATTAAAAAAAGATATTGAAGAATTAACACAGGTAAAATTAGATACATTGCCATTTGTAAAGATTCAATAATTATAATTTATTTATTTACTTAAAGGCAGCTTATTACTCATCAGCAATTTGTTAAAAAATATTTTGGAATGCATTTAAATTAACACCAATATAATGTTACAAGAGAACTTTCAATGCATGTACTTCACTTGATACAATATAACGTGTATTATAGAGGTTAAAGGATTTGCCTACCATGCAAGAAGTCGCGGGTTTGATTACCGAAAAGGTTGGCATGATGTATTGGTTTCAAAAGGTGTTTTTACACTGCAATACTTCATAGTCCCTGGACTGGCAATTGAGCGCAACACTGACCACCCTGATTGCAATGCAGTACCCTTTGAACTATTAAGTGCGGGCTTTACCGGCTAAGATGCTTGATTCAAGCATGGATGGCTCCAGGTTCGATTCCCAGTAAGAACACTAAAATTTATGTGTTTTCTCAAGCCTGGTTATTTTGTGCTATTGGACCCACTGGCCTGTTGTGGTTTAGCAAAATAATTTAGAAACAATATCTCTTGTGACATAACTATTTCACAATATAATATTTGTTTAAATTGCCCTGTGATTTAAAAATATATTTAAATACATATTCATTATATATATATATATATATATATATATATATATATCTATACATACTTTTAATATTCCCATTAAGTTTTATACAAAAAAACTCATTTTAGGACAATAATATGGGACTCATTTTGGGACAACCTTATAACTTATACACAAATAATACATTGCAAAATACAAAACCACTATGAATTTGTACATTTAATACAATTGAGTGAGAAAACACACATATATACTACACCCTCATATTAATATACACATGTGAAGGGTATACCCGAATTTTCTTTTCTATAATTCTAATTTTCTATATATATATTTTTTAAATTGTAGTTTATCAGATATAATAAATATTTACCGATTGTTTATTAACCTAGCTAAATATGTCATACTACAATGTAAAGATGTAATTTTTGTTAACTGGTCAACTCAATTCAGGATCAGTTCTTTTCACCATCAAGATGATTTAATATCTTTTAAATTCCAAAGGCTTTGGAAGCATCCCAAAGAGAAGCAGAGACATATAAAGAAAGCCACGATCGGGCTGTCACAGAGTCTGATAGAGCCACCAAGTTACATGTGGCCTTGGAGAAACAGTCTCTGGCCATGCAGCAGGCAGAGGCTCGTGTTCGAGACTTGGAGAGTGACAAGGAGTCCTATAAAGAGTGGTTGGAGCAAGCCAAGGTAATTAAATTTGTTATTGCTTTTACCGAGTCGATGCTTCTGGTGTGACAAAAATCAGTTTTTAGAAGGGCATGCTTTAATTATACAAAAATGTATTTACTTGTATTTTGGAGTCTGCTTGAGGAAAATAAAATTTATATTTAAAGCACTAATTTTTTGGTTAATCATTATAATAAAATAACTTTGTTTTTACCCATTTATTTTTTTTACCGAACTTGGCTTATTAGCTCGATATGTTTCGATTTAATATTTAGTAAACACTGTAAAAATAAAATAGGATAAGATTAATTAGTTAATTATACCTCGATAAAGAAGTTTGTGTAGTTTTGAAACTGGTTGGTAGAAAAAGAAAGTAAGGGGTTAAAAACAAAGTTGTTTTATATTTATTTAATTAAAATGAATAACCATAATAACTTATTATAATGAATAAAAATACATTTTTGTTTTGATAAACAAAAATACATTTAAAAAAATTAAAACTATGATTAGCTTATTTTTTAAAAAAATGTGTTTTATTCCGAAAGACAAAATGCGAAGTCTTATTCCAAAATAAAGTCAATTTTGTTTTTTTTTTATTGCTATTTGTAAATAAGGATGCAGGCTGGTTTAATCTTAAAAAATATTTATTTATTAATTTCACTATTTTAACAATGTACAAAATTTTTTTGGCTGAGACATTCAAGTGTGCCAAAATTATGCAACCAAGGCCCAGTTGTATGATCATTATAGTCCTTAAAATGTAACATGATTAGAATGACAGTTGTCAGAAAATGTGACGACATAACTTTGTAGTAACATCAAAAGACTTATTTATATTGACACACGAAAAATCATTTGTATCTGGCGTGATAATTAATTTTTTTAATACAACGCTTGAAACATAAATCAACATTAATATATAAAATCAGCTTTAAAACTAAAATAAACATAATTATTAACGACGTTCTTACAAGGTTACCTCATTTTGCAAAAACGTTAGAGATGGGACAAATTGATCAATGTAAATTGATCGAATAAAAAAATAATTCACTTGATGTTGTTCATGAAAAAAGTATAAATGTCTCATTTTTTGGTGAATAATTGTGTTAAACTCACTACAATAGGCTTGTTTTTGCGTTTTTTATATCAATTTTCGGAAACAGAGTTTTATGATTGCATGAAATAACTGATAAAATTGATTTGATCAGTGATTAGTAATTTCCCATCACTAATGAAATTAGTTTGACAGCTGTCATTCTAATCAAGCTATATTTTAAGGACTATAGTTATTGTTCAATATATATATAAGCAATACGTCGTTAATATTTTTTAGGGGACTTGCTTTTTTTTAAAATATATTTTTGAAATATGTCGGTAGTCAGGTGGCAGAAGGGACCATCTGTAATTTTCAAAAATGTTCAGGAGAGCTGAAATACGTCTCATTTTCAAGACTTTAATCCACAATCTAAAATATTTTAGTGTTGCTTTCCAATAAGAAATTACCATTCTAAATGACGCTGTTGTTTTTTTATTCTGCGTGTATTTTCTGAAATATTAATTAAAACTTTTGAAAACTTAAACATAGACAAAAATACAGATGGTCCCTTCTGCCATCTGACTACCGATGTATTTTTCATGTACTTCTCAACCAAATATTGTAAGTGCCCTCCGGGCATTTATAAATAAATAAACTGTTTTTTTTTTTTTTTAATTTGTACACGATGTAAAATGTACATTGGCGGGCTTATTGCCAAATGGCAATTTCTTCCAACCAACCAACCAATAAAATAAAAGTTTAATTTATATAATTCAAGTTACAAAACATATTCATTAGAAAATGAAAATAAAAAAGCTAAAGATATAACAAGATAGAAATAACTGTATTTGTATATTAATTACCTTAAATCAAAACTATGATTATGTATACGTATGAACGTGATACATATTACATATCTTTATTATTGAAAATTCTGACTTATGAATACAAATCACATGTCAACTTTTGTTTTTTTTAGGTATCCCAGAAACGGTTAGGGTCTATGCCAGCTCTGGAGCGTGAACTCGATTCCCTCCGGGCCGAGTTAAGGAACCTTCGATCTGTTGCTCATCGGAATCAGATGCTTGAGGAGCAAGTCCACGTGCTTAATACGAGAATTAATTCTCTCCAGCCCGTGCACCAGAATCTATGTGACTTGCAGGTTTATACATATACAATCTCTATCTCTATTAAGATGTCTATCTATGTATGTATGTATTTATTTAAATGATATATTTCGAGTTTGTACAAATGTTTGTAGATAAAAGATTGGATTTTACCCCCTAGGGAGTTATTAAGATTAACAAATTACGACAGAGATGGAGAAACTTTAGTGAAGGAAATATGGAAGTCTCGGCAAAGTGTGAAGTTGAAAAAAACATATGGATGTTTTGTGAATGTTACACAGTTTGTAAAGTGGCCACTTAAACCAGCCGATGACAGATTATAAGCCCTATAAATGCCTAGACTTTTATACTTCCTTCTCAAAAATGTTCTTCAACTCTGTTGTAATTTGTTAATTTATTTAAATGTTCAATCCAAGAAGCAAATGGGGGAATGCAAAATGAACCTACCTTCTCAGCGCGATTTTCACAAAAATGGCGCTATATAAATTATTTGACCATATATATATATATATCTAGAAAACAAATAAATAATCAAACCATGTCGTGTTCCTCTGGTAATGTCGCGTACTCCGTCCGAACAGATCCGAAGCTCAAACCCTGCACTGCTAAAATTATAGTCCTTAAAATATAGCTTGATTAGAATGACAGTTGTCAGCAAAAGTGAGGACATAACTTTGTAGTAACGTGTAAGCAGTGATTTATATTGACACGAAAAATCATTCCTATCTGGCATGTTAATTTATTTTTTTAATACAATGCTTGACATATAAATCAACATAATTTTATTTTATTTTTATTTTTTCAAGAATCAATGGTACAAGTACCTTTTACATTACATACATACATAAGTATTTACAGTGGAGTATATACAGTAACAACTTTTTCAATGCTTACTTAGAAAGAACATAATTAAAATATTGATTCCACACTAAAATGTTTTACAAGTAATTGTTTATAAGCTGGAAATTTCAATAAAAATATGTCACCTAAATCCGAATGTTTATTACCCAGCGCATGTAGACGCTTCAGTACTGAATTGCTAGAATATATTGAGCTATGATTGTTGCAGTGATAAAGTTGAACTAGCCTAGTCACTCTAACTGGTACTTTAAAACCAATGAGGGCCAATAATTATATAAAATCAGCTTTAAAACTAAAATAAACCTAATTATTAACGACGTTCTTACAAGGTTACGTCATTTTGCAAAAATGTTAGAGATGGACAAATTGATCAACGTAAATCGATCGAATTAAAAATTATTCATTTGTTGTTATTCATGAAAAAAGTATTTAATGATTTATTCTTTAGTAAATAATTGTCTTAAACACACTATAATAGGCTTGTTTTTGCGTTTTTATATTAATTTTCGGAAACAGAGTCTCATGTTTGCATGAAAAACTGATAAAATCGATTTGATCGGTGCATGATCAGTGATCAATAATTTCCTACCACTAGTGACATTAGTTTGACAGCTGTCTTTTAATCAAGCTATATTTTAAGGACTACAGATTCCTATTTCCTAGCACAGTTATTTGGAACTAAGTGAAAAATGACCACATAATTAAAATATTTGGGCAAATCCTAATGCCAATATTTATTTTATGAAAATCAGATTGTAACCATTATTTGTAATTTTTTTCCACCACAACAGGCCGAGGGTCTCAATTACAGTTGTGAGTTGTAACTTCAAAGCAATCACTTCTTTTTATTATGTATTGTGATCTCATCGGAAATTTAAAGCAGTACCCCCTATATGTGAGGCAACTACGTCACAGGGGCCGCCGAGTAGCCGCACAGTATTTGCACGTGCTAATGACAAGTACCTCAATTTTCCTTAGATAAAGTACAGCGATATGGACAGGGAAACAGAAGAGTGGAGGACAATAGGAAGACAGTTTGAAGCCGAGTCTCCCCAACTCCTGGCTGGTCTGGTAGAGCGCCTACAGCAACGAGATCTCACTCTAACAACAATCAAGGTGGAGGCTGAATCACAACTTGCCAGAGCTAAAGACGTAAGTTTTTTTAACTCATTGTTTTATTAGCGCAATATAAAATAGCCGATGGAATGCGTATGGGAGCTCTTTAGTGGAAACATCGGGCTACCATTTTACAATGATTAAAAATAATCATAATTTGATCATTATGTATGCAAATCTTTATTTGCAGGAGTTGTTGACCGCCAAGCACGAAAGAGACAAGGCTCAAACAAAGCTGACCGATGTTCAAAATATACAGAAAGCCCAACAGAGTCTTAATCATCGATTCCAGAAAAAGCTCTTACTAGGTAAGTTCATTATTTGTCTTCCCTTTTCAGTTTTGCATATTTGCTGATATTCTAATTTAGCAAAAATGTAGTATTTAATTACATTTTATTTTCGGCACAGTCAGTTAAAATTGAGCATAGTATTAAATTTGAAAACTTGGTTGGGCAAAAAGTAACATTTTCTTCCAAGCTGGAGCAGTGAGCTTTAAATTATAGGTTACCATTTACAGAAGCATTATTCAGGATTACATAATTAAAATAAAATTTTAAAAAGTAAAGATTTTTATTAACGGGAGTAAAAAGACCATCACAGGATGTTGACTTTCTTGTTTTTTTTAAATGCCTATAATTTGAAAAATTCAAAGCTCGGATATTTTTCAACATTTTTCTCATAACAACCATGACATTTGAGGGCATTGGAAGGGAAGATAGCAAACTCCCGTTTTGGTATTTTCGAGAAAAATAACAAAAACTGCTACACTAATGCCAAAGAGAGTCGGAAGCTAATTCAATGCATTTTTAATGAGTTTTTAGTATTTGTAAAACGAAGAACAAACAAGAATTGTTCATTTTAATATGCAAAGTACTCAAAAACTAAATTATTTCTTGGAGGTTTTTGCCTGTGCTTCCAACTTATGGAGTTTGCTACATTTGCTTCTCATCCCAAAATTCTAATGTGACGTCACATGACATAAGTTACTTGTGGTTCAGAATAATCCTGTGTACATCTACATTTCTTTTCCAGTACTCTGGAGTTCTTTTTTTAGCTTTCTTTGAAGTCACGGGACTAGCGAGACATTCCATATTTACGTTTGAAATGTTATTTTCACTGAACTTAAACTTAAAGATACTAATAAATTAGCTTTAATAGGAACACGAATTCAAAAAACTTCTTTAATATTTGTACGGGATGGCCATTTTGAAAATTTAAATATCTAACCTGTCATTGGTTGAATAAAATGGCTAATGGATATTGCTGTTTGCTTCCAAACACTATTTTCAAACCATCAGAAGTGTAGATGTTTGCGGTTGGAGTGTTGAGGAGCCTCTACACCAGTCGGAGCGTAGACAGAAGAAACAGCGTTAGATGTTAATACAATTATTTATTTCCCATTTAATTATAAATTAAATAACTAATAAAAATGATGTCGGACAGAGTAACGTCCGTAAGAGAGTACTGAAGAGATATGTAGTGGTCCGTAGAACGTGTCCTCCTTTTATACGTTGGATTCCTTTGTTCCCTGGTCTCCCACTACGACGGAGGGAAGATAATGTCCTCCCGGGCATTGGACTGACGAACAATCGAATTTGCGTTATCAGCACTTAGGTCAGTGCTACCCGCCTGGATCGAGGCGAGTGTTGCGAGTATCGATTTCACATTTGCGCGCTTTGGTGTGTCGCTGACCTGAGTTCGATGCTCCAAGTATGATTTTAAACTACATTTGCAACTCAACTCATGATTTTTATAAAAATAAAGTTGATAAACTACAGAATGACATCATAACCAGAAAAATGTTTTTTTTTGGGGGTTGCTATTTTTGCTTCCAATGCTCTCATTTGTTTCCCCTATCATTCTTTTTTGGCTTGACGTTGACTTCTGTAATATACTGTATGTATTATAATAAAATAATGGAGAATATACCTATTTATTTTGCGAAGTTATTCATTGTTGTTTAAGTTTAATTGGTGGATTATTGGTAATAATTGTTCAAGTTAAAAATGAGTAGGTATTCCGCGTTCTGTTGTCAGCAGGTGAAGCGGAGAGATGATGTTGTATTCACACAAAACCATAGAAAAAGAAGCCGTGTATATACTTTATTGCTCATATGTATTTATGTACATGCAGGTACAAATTTTGGAAAAAATTATAGCTTAACTATAAAAAAGTCACCGTTCGCCACTGGTGTCCAGGCAGATGCAGAATACAGTTATGTGTGTGAAACAGAACCAGAACCCCGGGATGAGTGTTTTTGATTTGATGACTTGACAAAAATCCTGAAGTCAAAAGGATATAAGTCCAACTCGTGTAGTGGTTGATTTGTTTGCCTACCATTACTAAAGGCCAGCGTTCGATTCCTGGCAGGTGGACGTGAAATGTTGATTTTAAAGATTTTTTAAACTGGAATATTTCATTGTCCATGTACTGGCACCTAAAGCGTAACACTGTTCACCTTTCCTTCATGTAACAAATGATTAATATACGCTGTATTTGGTTTACAAATGGAGTGCCCTATGCACCACTGTATGTGGAAATGGTGATGATGAAAATTCGCTACTGAAGTAAAAACTGTGTTTTCTCTCCCCTAAAAAAAGTGAGTTTGGGATTTAGTTTTATCAGTTCGGCTGACAATATGACGGTGAAGGAATACAAGATTGGGACTGCAGCCACGCTTCTTCGGATCCGCGGGATGGATTTAAAAAATATGTAATCATATTGTTTGCAGTGTCTCGGGAGAGGGATAGTTACCGTCACCAGTTGGACTGCTACGAGAAGGAGTTGACCGTGTCCCTGGCCGGGGAGGCAAGTGCAGGAGGCACGGGGGCACTGCTGCCAGGCCGAGTGGAGACGCTGGAGAAGTCCCTCCAGGGCTACAGAGACCTGGTGACCAAAATGGAGCAAGACATGCTAGCCTACAGTAAGTAATATTTCGCACTCCAGAAGTACACTGTTGTCAGTCTAAATTTGGCTGTTGTTGAGTTGTATAACCCCATTTTTTTCTCTTAGGAGAACGCTCAGTATCTGTATGATTTTTTTGAGCGAGATATATCACAAATTTCGATATTATATTATGTACAATTCGATATTATGTACAAATATAAACATAGATAAACTAACTGTATTACAAAATAAAGCCTTTAGAATCATTTTGAAAAAAAACAGATATACGAGGGTAAAGTCGATGGTAAATGAAATGAAATTATTAACATATAAACAAAGAATATTTTACAATACAATGATATTTGTTCATAAAATTATAAACTCTAATAAAAAACAGAATTTTGGAAAAAAATTGATCGGAACCAGCATGAATCACAATACTAGAGAAAAGAACAAAATTAGACTTCCATTTAGGAAAAAGGCAAAGTCACAAAATTCAATTTTATTTAAAGCAATTAAAAAGTATTACGAAATGGAAAAAAATATTTATGAAGAAAAAAACATATCAAAATTTAAAATAATGGTCAAGACATATGTGATAAACAATTTATAAATTAAATATATTTGTAATGTTATTATTAGAACACACATAACAATATGTATGATATGTGTGCCCTACTTTAAGATTGAAATAAAAAAATAAAAAAAATATTAAATAACATTTAATAAAATGTTTGACCACGAAGTTAATACTTTAAATATAAATAACAATACACTAATTATTTTTAAAAGTTATACAAAACATAATCACAAATTTGATGATCCCAGGAGCTGACAGCACCCCGGCCCTCCAAGATCAGGTTTCCAGACTGAAGGATGAAGTGGAAAATGTGAAGAAGGACAATGTCATGCTGAGGACAAGAAAAGATGAGCTGGAGATGCAGTTAGAGAGTCGAGCCCTCAAGGGAGATTATGACCCCACCAAAACAAAGGTGAAACATTCTGTTTCCATTTCTAATGTTCGCATGAGGCTTTTGGTTTGATTCCCTGTGAAATCACAACACTTAAATGTGATTTTTACCATGTGGGTTTCTTTTTCCACATCCACTCCCAAGTGGAGAATGTGGGCATCACCAGATGCATCCAGGAAACTCTTAACGCCCGCCAGCACTCTCACCTCCTCGCATGTGGATCCCGTGTCCCTTGGTTCCGCCAAATAAAGCCGAAAGATTTTCATTGAAAACCTTCCGGGATGGCCTGAGCCCGCAGGTGTGATCAAGACGCAACTCTAGCTAAGACTCTCCTGAAGCATCTGCAGCACGTGTCCAAGCCAGGTCCACCGCCGCACCCTCAAAACGCTCGTATGGGAGCCTGCTGCGTGCATTTTTGGACTTCTTGTATGGAAATCGAACCGCCTTATATCTAATATTCTCCTCAAGCACTTACTCTGAAAAATCAGATGTTTTGTGTTTTGAGTTTTGGTAAAGAGCCAGGATTCACACTCATATAGAAGTACTGGCATTATACAAGAGTTAAATAATCAACATTTCGTTTTGGCCGAGTATAAACTAGATTTTCAGACAGCACGCATCGTTTTAAAACTTGCTCCAGCAATTCCTAGGGCTCTTTGTAGATGCAACCATCATCAGTTATGTGAACTTTCAAGTATTTAAAGTTGTCAACTTTCTCAATCCTCTGCCCATTATTACAGAGAGAATGCAAAAACAAACACTCATACAAAACTGGCCTTAGTTTTGCATATTATGATTTGTAATGCTTCATTTTGTTGTTTTACAATGTAATATTATTTGTTATAGATTGTACACTTGACACAAAATCCAGCAACAAAAGCGCAAGAAATTTTAAAGCTGGATTTGGACAAGGCATATGCTGAGGTATAAATTTATCATTATAATACTAATATTTAGTGAAACTTAGACAAAAATACATGGATATTTCATTGAAATGTAGTTTGATGTGAGACTGGGATATCCTCCAAAAGTTTCACATTCCACCAAATTATAATAATAATTATGGGTAACTTATATAGCGCCATTTTCGTAATGTAATACCTCAAGGGCGCTTTACAAAGTGATTATATAAAGATATAAATTTAATTTTAACTTTTTAATTTAAGAAAAATAATGTACTTTTTCATATTACTTTTCCACCACATGCTAAGAATTTATTCAAATGATTTAGAGAACAAGTGGGTTTTAAGTTTCTTCCGAAACATCACTTCACTCTCACAGTTTCGGATTTCTGCTTGGGAGAGCATTCCATGCCGAGAGCATTCCAAATCGATAATCAAATTGAATTATTCCATATATAAATTTCTCTTTTTAAATACTGGCTTGCCTTGTTAAATGGACAAATACAAAAAAAGCAAAATGTATCTAGTTCTTTAGTATGTCCTCGATTATGCCGGCTGTAGCCGTCAAAGTGGTGTCTCTCATTTAGAAAATAACGGGTATAGCCTACGTGAATCTGAAGTAATTATGTGATAGAAGGAGATATTGTGTCCATATAAAAACTGTCAGTAACAAAAGGGTCCCAGTATATTTGTCAAATAAGATTTACTTTTAACCATCAACTCGGTCCAACTCGGTCCAATTAGTAAAAAAAAAAGTTATACGTGTCCATATGAGCGAAGCCTGTGAGAAAAGTGTATGCGAATGCGCTAATAATAAAATTGGATATTCCTAAAATATGCATACATCAAACCTATTACCATTAAAAAGTAGCAAATCGTAGGAATAGTTATGCTAATAAACCATTATTATTTTTATGAGCAGCCCCGGCGGTGAAATGGTTAAGAATTTGCCTAAAGTATGAAGAGTTCCGGGTTCGATTCTCGGTGAGATCACAATAATGAGGAATTTCAGTATTACGGGAAAATGTGGGCATTAAAAAGGAAAAAAGAAAGGCGTAAAAATTAGGGCATTTAATTGTATGGTGAAGTTTCTGAAAAATGTATGAAAAAATGAATAAAAATGAACTCCTTTGAATGACGTCACTAGTTCTTCCGAATCAACCAACGATAGGGTGTTGTGATAGATTTTCGGTTTACGGGAAGACATTCCACCAATCAGCAAAACCCACCGAAGAGAACTTGTGACGTCGCAGACGGAGTAATTTCATAATCACACAACTTGCAACAAATTTTTTTTTTCAACTTTGATTTAGTTTGATAGTCTATTAACAAAAAAAAACCGCAGAACTTCCTAATGAAGAACTTCAGCCCTACGGGAAATAGGATACAAAAAATGTTTTCTTGCGCGCGGTAAAAATTAGAGCATTAAATTGTATGGTAAAATTTCTTAAAAATGTACAAATTTTTAAAAATATATTTTAATAAAAACGCACTACTTTGAATGACGTCACTGGTTCACATGAACTATCCAATGATATGAGAGCATTGAAGGACATCCGGTTTGGTCACCGTAAACGAACTAATCGGAAGAACAACCTCTGATGTCACACGCGGAGTTATTTCAGAAAGGCAAAACTTTAAAAAATCATAGCGCTGATAATACGACACATAAAAATTAAAAATTTGGCTTAGTTTAATATTCTATTAACAATTTTAAAAAAATTAAAAAGAACTGAATTTCCTCATTGAATGTGATTTTTCTCAAGCCTCGGTAATATAAATAAAATAATATTTTTATCTTGGTGGGATGCATTTCTCTCATTTTAGTTTGTTGCTAGTTCATACACATAACTTATTTTTTTCTTCTGCTTATTATTTTTTTTCAGATTTTAGAACTTCGAAGAAAAATCAATAGATTAGAACAAAATGAGTTGGAAATAACCCAAAAGTTATCAGAGACTATCCGAGAAGGAAATCCTAAATCTTCTCAAGAAATCGACCAACTGAAGCAAGAAGTAGAATCTAATAAACTCAAAGCACAAAGGTACAAATATATTATTACTGTTTGGTTTGTTCATATTTTTTTATGTGCAAAATATTTATGTATCTTTTTTTTCAGGGTAAAAGAAGCCCTCATGAATTCCTTACAAGAGTATAGAAATGTATGTTATATGCTTACGGGATATAAATTGGATCGAATTAGTTCAAATAATTATAGGTATGTTGTGTTTTATATATTTATATCTTCCTACCATTAACAATAATCTTTGAACTGACATTACCTCTTCCATAGTGCAATGGTTACTATGTTGCACTAAACTATTGATGTGGTTCCTAATGAAGAAGTTCAGTGCTATGGGAAATTAGATATGAGAAAAAAAAAATCACGCTGTAAAAATTAAAGCATTTAATTGCATGGCAAAGTTTCTTGAAAATTTAAGAAAAATAAATTAAGGGTTCTAGTAAAAATGAAATGCTTTGAAACGTCACAGGTTCATGATATAATATCCAATTAGTAACAGCGTTGTTCTATGTTGTTTTTGTTGATTTCCAGTTTCCGGGTAGCAACTTTTTAAAACGTATAGTGTTATTTGAAAGCTACGGGATTCTACTTTTAAACGGCAGCACAACTCGCCGACGACTACTAGTGACATCATAAAAAATCATAGCGATGATAATACGGCGCATAAAAATAAATATTTTAAAAAACCATTGAAGATTCCGCATTGGATTCTTGATTCTTCCAGTTTTGCCATTACACGTTAGATTAAAAAGTTATACATTTTAATAATCATACAAATGTAAGATTTAAATTGAGTTGTGGTCCCGTGGTTAGTATTGCGAACTCACAGATCCTTGGTCCGAGGTTCGAACCCCATTCTATCACAAATTAATTCCCATTTTCTAGCAGTGTGTAATGGCCTCAAAAATATAAATATTTGACTAAATCTTATGAACTCACATTTCTTTTCCTAAAAAAATAAGATACCTAATACATAGCAAAAGGTGAAATACAGTGATTAATTAATTTTTTTAATGCTACCTAAAATTGAGAACAAATAATATTTTCATAACTTTGCTCTTGTCTATGGACAATGTACAGATATAATATATTCTTGTCTGTACTGTTGCCTTACCTCAGTTGACTATTATTCACCCCTGTGATTTAATAATTTTAATATTTGTTCAAAATAAAGTTTTACACTGTAATTTTTCACTGTCCCTCAGCTTAAATTCAAGTAACAGATAATTGAGATATGTCGCATTGGATGAACCAATGTATTCCCTTACTACATTTTTAAAGCTCTAATAAATATATTTTTAGAATGAATTCACTACTGCTAAGTGGTCAGTTTTTGTCTAATGTACAGTGTGCAACCCTGACATATAAGTAAAAAAGTCTAGAAGCTATTTATGAGTGCCATATTTTACAACTAGGAGATATACATGGATATGGTTTCTATATATATGTAATTTAATATTCATTTGTATTTTTCTTTTCTAGATTACTTAGCATGTATGCAGATTCACCGGATGAATATTTAAGTTTTAAACTGACTTCCGATGGCGGAATAGAGATGGTTCAGACTGATTACTCAACACAAATAAAGGACCTTGTAGACTTACATTTACATCACCAGAAATCTATTCCAGTATTTATTAGCGCTCTTACATTTAACTTGTTCAACAAAACAACAATGATATCCGAGACTATGTCGCAGTGATTTATTTATGTTGTGTAAAAACAATGTCTTGAAACCCCTTCAATAAAGTTCTCCATAAATTATAATTTATCAAAGTGTTATGAAAATATTATATTCTCAAACAATTCCGCTTGTACAGTAAATCTAGAAAAAATACAAATAAAAACAAATACTTTTATAATAAACAGTATAAAGAAATTTTGAACTCTTGTACCTACATATTGTGTATAATATCTACTATGTTTTCATCAATGAATAAATTAGTGTGCGACACACCAAGTAAAAAAATAAAAATCCAGGGGACAAATAATTATTATGCAATTCGTTTCTTAACACTTACCTAATTTAAAAATTAATAATATGTAAATATAATAAAGATCTATAAATTAGAAAGATATTTTTTTTGTCATTTTGAGTTACCGAAATTGATTTGAAATGAATCGTAATTTGTCATTTTTTTACTACAAATTATGATTTTTTAATAACAACATTACAATATTTTTCGGTTCTCTGATAACAGATTATTTATAAAAATTAAAAATAATTTACACTATGGAAGATGTAATTTCGAATCAGTGTTTTATTTGTCCCGATGGGTTGACTTTGAAGTGGTGGAAACAAAGATATTCAAAATTAATAACTTGTGTTGATAAAAATGGTCTGCCACAATATTTGTTACTTGTAGGATAAACCACGGGGAGTCACATTAAATGAAATGTTCAGGAAACAAGATTGTGATTGTGCGATTTCCAAAACATCGTAACATTTTAACCAAATGAGATAATTTAAATCTATAAATAACTTTTATTATCAAAATAATTATTATTTTGATAATAAAAGTACATATTGAAATAGCCCATTTGAGACTACTGATGTTTTTTGCAGTAAAACTAAGTGGACTTCAGATTTTCATTTCAATTTAAAAAAGCATTTCTATGACAGAAGTGGACTTCGGTGTTTCATTCACATATAAAATGTGTAGCTTATTGCAATAGTTTCTGCATTTTAAACTTCATAACGGCAAAAAGTGGACTACCGTGTTTTATCCTCTAAGGTACAGATATGTGCAATGGTTTTAATGTCAATAGTACATAATTACACTTATAAGTTTTTTATACACCCCAGCTGTAGTGAAATTATTGTTAATTCTTAAATGCTGAGACTATATTGGGATTAATTACAGTAAAACCCCCTTTTTACGTTTTTCAAGGGAGCAAGAAAAAAGTGTAAAACTGAGGAAAACACTAAGGTGAGGAAATGAAAAATGTATGGAAAAAATAGGAATTACATAAAAATAAAATTGATTTGCTACACTATAGTGTACATAAACTTCCAGAAGAATAGTAAAAATGGTGACAAGTGGAAATTGTCAATATTTTTTTTACCTATTTTCAATGATTTCACAAAAATATTTTTCAAACAATATTATGTAATCTGTTTTTTTATATAAAAACAACATGTTAAAATTATTTTATGTGTAAATAAAAAAAAACGAAAATATAATTTTGAATTTGCATAAAATAATTTTTCCCCTAAATGTTGGGAAATTTTATTTATACGGTATCACTTTTTTTCTATGGCATCACTAAAAACAACTGTCATATAGATCGCGACTTTTTAAACCATCTTTATTATAACTTTAAATATGTATATTGTTATGTTTTAAGCATCGCATTTTAATGATATTAAAACTTTATTGTTTCTAAACGTTTGTCAACTGCGTATCATGATTTGTACAAGTCAATATGACGTTTTTGTTCAAATGAAAACTAACCCTACTAAAGGAAGACACTTAAACAAAAATATCAATTACACTGCACCTGCTTTGAATTTAGGTTAAGACAATAATTTTTCCTTTATTAGTTGTTTACCTGTTTTTATTCTTCATTCACATGGCACACGCAGTGGTACGCAGGCCGCGGCATCATTATTACGACATAATTTTAGTTTTTTTGACACTTCAAATGAATTCCGAAAATTTTTAAGCGTAAAACCGGGGTTATGAAAAATGTAAAAAACGTTAATTGGGGGGAATATTAGTATGAGAATGTATGAAGAAAAATGGGTCCTAAACATTTCGGTGTAAAAAGCGGGAAAACGTAAAATCGAGGAACGTAAAAACGAGGTTTTACTGTATATGTACATATAAGGGTTGATTGTATAAGAAGATTAAATACCAGGAGTACTTTATGCATGTACACCACATAATTTTGTTTTATCGGATTTGTAAGAGTTATCTGTACTTCCTCTAGTAAAAAATTCTTTTATACATAAATCTATGTTCTTTGATAAAATGTACTGCAATATTCATGTACACAAATTTATTAAATTATCTAAAATTTAACTCATCTTTTATTGGTGAAAATTTGTAACCCTCATTAATTTACAGACTGGAAATGTGCTTTAAAATATTGAACACTACAACTCCAGAGTATTCTCAAATGATTCTTCTTTTGCACATCCGCTCCTAGGTGGAGCATGTGGACATCACCGGACGTCTCCAGGAGACCTTATCCCCAGCCAGCACTCCCGCCTCCTCCCACGTCAATCCCCTGTCCCTTAATTCCACCGAATAAAGTCGAAAGATCGTCGACGGCCTTCAAGGACGGCGTGAGCCTGCAGATTTAAAGAAGAGGCAACTTGGGTTTAGGTTCTCCTAAGGCATGCGCAGCACGTGCCCAAGCCAGGTCCACTGGCGCATCCTCAAGACGCTCATTATAATAGGCTGCTGTGTCTGTTCTCGGATTTCAATGTTAGTTATAAAATCAAACCACCTTATACCTAATATTCTTCTCAAGCACTTACTCTCAAAACTCAGAGGTTTGGTGTTTTGAGCTTTGGTTAGGTGCCAAGATTCGCACCCATAAAGGAGTAAAGGCATTATACAAGAGTTGAATTATCAACATTTCGTTTCGACTTAAACTAGAGTTTCATACCCACCATCCTCAGTTATGTGAACTCCCAAGTATTTAAAGCTGTCAACTTTTTCGATCCTCTGTCCATTATTATATAGAGGCTGATCAGGGTCAGGACAGGATCTGTTGCACATAATTTGGGTCTTTTTGGTATTAATATTAAGACCCAGACGAGCTGAGTTTTCCTGCAATTTTCGGAAGATCAACAGATTTTTCAAGAAGAACTGTGTCCGTGTACTCCAAGTCGCGCAACTTTAGGAAGGAGTTTGCTCAAATGAATCATATTAATATAACTATAATTATTAAAAAATGGGAAATTTCCTTTTATGGTATGGCAATGCGTATGTTTTGGCAGAAAACTGTAGCAAGTTATCCCTGGCAGAGTGGACATGAAATATTAATTTCTAAGGTTCCAAATGCAACATTTCATTGTTCCTGGACTGGTACCTGAAGTGTAACTTTCATGTAACAAAGATGATTCAGCAACTGGAGCACCGATGCAGTGTGCTACGCATCACTGGGAAATGATTATGATACTTTTCAAGCAAAATATTTAGACTCAATTAATTCCTTTTCATTGTACCTAATCATTGAAGCCAAACACAATTTTATAAATATGGTCCAAAAACTAGTTTTTGAGGTAGAAAAAGAAAATTCGACGTTTGCTATTAATGAAGTGTGCTTTATTGAAAAGTAGTTAATAATATAAAATTCAATATATTTTTCAAAATAATAATGCTATAATATAATTTGAGAATAAAATAATAGCCAATAAAATTATTCATCACAATAATTTAATTTTTCAAATTTAGTAGAATAAGTCATTTGGTATGTAGTATTTTTATAAAGACAGTTTTTGTTTATCTAAAATGTTTGAAAGATAGTAAAAAATCACAGAGAGAAACAGTACAAACATTTTATAAATTAATTGGTTGATTACCGATAAAAAATGTGCATTGCATATTGACCTGCTTAATTAAATGGTAAAAATAATCATTTCACCTCAAATCTAAATCTCGCAAAAGCATACTTTTATCTTACATGATCTTTATAAATGCATTTATCATGAAGCCGCACGTCTTATAGCAACACAAACTATTTTTAACAGATTTATTCAAACCTTTTATATTTTATTAAGCAAACATAAAAATGTATCTACTACGTATGCATGATGCATGTACTGTCTACATTGAAAATTGATGTGCATGTGTACTGAAAATAAAAATAGTATTTAAATATAGTAGTACGTAAAAAAATATACTATGCGTAATATCACAAGCACAAAATGCAGGTATTTTGAAAATTCGTAGTATCTAAATTTTTATATGTTGTATAATTGAAAAAATATCAGGTTGACAACAATAACATACAAATTACAAAATAAAATCTTTTATTCTACACACAAATATAGTTTGTAAATGAATGCTTCAAAAACACTCAAAGCACTGAGCTGAACTAATACACAATTGACTTTCATATTTAAATATGCAACAACTTAACTATACTGTAAATTATTTCAATAACCAAATTATTTAGTAATTTTCATTATCAATTATTGGGATTAGAAAAAAACAATTATCAAATAAATGGTTATTTTGAACTCTTGTAAACAAGAGTTTTAAAAAAATATGTAATAAAACTACTGTAGATATAAGGATTATCATAAAAAAATATAAATTTTTTAAATCATCAAATTATATTCTCTAAAACATGTTTTTAAGAGCAATTGTAATTTTCTCTCTTAAATAAGTTTTGAATCTTTAACATATCTGGATTTTTACACTGAAATATAGGATGCTGAAAACATTATAGCCAATGGATGAATTTAATAAAATTGGGAGTGCTAAATATTAGGCTTTTTAAAGTTTTGGAGAAGAAAAAATCAGGCGGTAACAAATAAAGTTTATAATTTTATTCGCAATTAAATTTAATAACGTGTAACTTGCCAAATTTGGCGTATTATTACTCTGAGGTAAATTCATTATGATTCTGAATATTCTGCAATTTTATTTAATAATAAAAATAACTCGATACTTTATCATTGTTTTACTGTAATTATGAGAATAAATTATAAACTTAAAAGCAAATTTTTCATTTTGCAGGTAAAAAAAATATTAGGTACATCGGACACGGGATATTTTGTCAAATCCCAGGCAATCAATATGCCAAAATGGCTATTTTGAGTATTAACAGTTATTTCGGGGAAAAATGAATGTTAACAATATTTCCAAAACTGACTGTACATACATATACATATATATTAATTATATGCAAGTGGAGCAACACTCAAAGTTAAAAATAAAAGCTTACATTAGATTACTACTAGATGGCTATTCTTACATACTCTGTTTTATTCTGAAAAAGGAAATCGAGTGGAGTGAAGTCCGCCTCCTAGTATAGTGGTCGGTTTTCCCAACCATACTCGAGGCCCAGGGTTCACTAGCTGGCTGAGGGTACTAAGGATAATTTATACAAAGCCATTTTTGTAGAAGGCATTTTACAAAATTGATTCTAAGCAACTGTAATCTAAATGTACATTTAATTTTATTTCAAAAATCATATTTATATTTAATAAATCTATTACTGGGATATTCTATGGAACACTACAGTTGGAATATCACATTTCTTCTTTTGAATACAAAAATTATCATAATATATTTTTTTATTCCTTTACAAATAAATGTCTTTATGTTTAGACACAGATGTTTTCAATAAATAGTAATATTGTTACTACTCTTTATTTCTTAATTCATCGTAAAAATAATATTTCCAGGTTGGAAATTGAAAAATAATCTAATTTCATTCATAAAAAAAAGAAAACATGTAAAAACTAAGTATTTCATCCTTTTATAAATCACGGAAAATCATTGGAATTATTTCAAATAAATAGCAGAAATCCTAATATATTCGAATGTTTTTTTGTAATTTTTTATTCAATTTTCAAACCTTATCTACTCATGCGTAAAATCATTAAATTTAAATGTCACTATAAAAAAAAAACATTTTGCTTGCGATATTAGTGAGAGATAAAATGGCACTACATCAAAATGGAACATATTGTTTAAATGAATTATTTTGTTATTATTATTTCTTATTTAATTATATCATTAAATGAATTTTAATTATAAAATATGTATATTTTTTAAAAAGTTGATTTGCCCTTATGAAACAAGTGGAAAACAACAAAAGTTATGGTGAATTTCAATGGTAAGTAGAAGCATACCTTTTAAAGGAATAAATCAAATTACTTTGTTTAATGAACCACTTTTTTTACTGTCACAACCGGCTAGTTTAGGCAACTCACATTGCCCTCTTCAGGGTTATATAATAACTTAAATAAGTTATTATATTATAACCCTGAAGAGGGCAACGTGAGTTGCCGAAACTAGTCGGTTGTGACAATAAAAAAAGTGGTTTATAAAACAAAGTAATTTAATTTATTCCTTTAAAATATAACAATGAACTACAAAGTTAGTGCTACAAACATCCAAAATATAGAAGCATACATGACCAAATCACCAATGTTGATAATGTATCTACATAATTCGAGGATATATATGACTAGGTAATCAAAACATTAGTTTCAATGGAAGTAGTTTTATAAGAGGTTTCATAGTATTCAGTTCACTGGGCTACCTTGAATTAGTTCTTAGGGTCGACTCAATGTGTCAAAATGAAAAATATGATTTTTTTTCTAAGATTTATTGCTGGCATCAGAAGCGTAATGCTGATCTCCATGACAACAACATTGATGTAATAATGCAGTAACCTATAATTTATTGCTGTAAGTTATTATCGAGTTACATAAATAACTTACTCATTAATTATAATTAAGGAATGGCTTGTACAAAATACGTACTTGTAAACCTATTCAATTTGCATATTATTCACAGTAAAAAGATACATAAAAGTACAAGTGATTTGTGCTGCTATTGTTACGTGTGTACACATTTTGTTTTCCGTGCATTGGAAAACTCTTGTTTTTATTTTTACCGATTTCTAAAATAATTATTGAATACTCATAACAAACGAATCGCAATGAATCTGCTAGTAATAGATCCATACACAAATGATATCATTAGTATTACCAGGTACCAAATTAGGTTTGCAAAACCAACAACTTTGGTAAAACAAGTCTTGTATATTATTTTTTACGTACTGTGATTAGAGAATTTAGAATTCTGCCCTTTAGGTGGAGATTAGAGTCATGTAAATGCTTTAATATAAACCATATTTTTATTAGCATTGGTAACATTATAACTCATAAATAAGCTCGATACAAATCATAAGGACCAAAATGTTTCAACACTATTTAACATTTAAAAATTATTTTTGGTTCAAATTCAGATTTTTTTAACAAAACGAACTGTAAATCTAAATTAAACATATTTTTTTATATGAATAACTCTGAAATACATGCAGAGAATAGTTTTATTTGACTCTGTTTCCACTTTTGATAGTTTTTAAAACATTCCAAACTTTTTGCATACGAACTTATACACCTTAACTGGAAACCTATGTTAATTTGCAGTTTGTTACGGGTGTCTTTAAAAAGCCAGGATACTCTTTGTGAAATACAGTTGTTTTAAAAAAATAATTTACAAATCCCGAGGCAGTAGTTATACGAATGAAACAATATCATAAAATAGATTTTGCATCTTACACTAACTCCCAACCATCTAAGTCTTCATTTTCACTGACTTTTCTGTGAAATCGCCTTTCAATATCTCTTTTGCCATTAGGAAACTCTGAGTTTTGAGAAATATCGAGTTTTATTTCTTTCAAGTTCCAAGTATTTGGTATGGATACACACTTTGGAGGCTCTAAAGGAACAGAAGGTGTAACTTTGTTTGCGGCGAAACCCTTATTTTTAACAGGACTATTTATCTTAGTAGGTGACAGTTTAATTGATACAGTATCACTTTTAGGATAGCTCGTAAAGTTAGATTTAGCACAGGGCACAGAAATCTCAGTATTAAAGAATAAAATCTCAGGCGATGGAGTTCTGATAGCACTCAATGTTACGGGTTCTAAATCGAGGACTTTGGCTAAAATTTCTTCCTTGGCCTGAATCTCTTTTTCGATGGATTCTGGACTCATATTGTCTGGTGACAAACTGCAAAAAAGAAACACCCTTGATATTTACATCTATAAACCTAATAAATGAGAATAAAATATGTGGAAAATCAACCTTTATTACCTATTTTTAATATTTGAGATTCCTAATAAAGGTTTCAGATTTGATGAGTCGAGCTTAATTAGATTCGCAGTTGCTAATTTTTCAACTGAATTATCTTTCGATCGAATTGATTTATCAGTGTGATTCCCGTCCAAGTTAATGATATTGGAGCGTTTTTTTTTTTTTGATTTGTATAGAATGTCATCATTGAACTCTTTTTCACTAATCAGATCATATTTTTTTAGCTTTTTATCTTTGGACTGGTCCAAACTTTTTGTTCTATTCTTAAATGGATTGGCGTCAAAATTTATACAACTCTGTTCATCAAATACTCCATCCTTATCACCCATAAAGTTGTGCACTAACTTGTCCAGCATATTGGTATTAATATCACTCGGTAGGTCTCTAACAGTCGGCAGCTCGAAGCATTCCTCAGCCGCAGCCACGCTAGGAGAGATGTTGAAGGAAGCTGAAGACTCTCGTATAATACTATCGCACGAGTCGACCAGGTCAGATAAATGCATCTGCGATTGTAAACTCGCGAGTTCTTTAATAGTGTTTACTGCTAATTGTACGGGGTTTGTAAGGGATTTTGTCATCAAATTTTCTTCTGAGAAAAATAAAGAAAACTCACTTTTATACAATTATGTCATTTTAATGTCAATAAATAAAATAAAATACACATCATGCAATTTCAAAATATTTTAAACAGAACAACTAAAAGTAAGCAACAAATACATTTAATATCAATAAAACGGGTACCTTATCAAAAGTGTTATAAGTACTCTACGTGAATACTTAATGCAGTAAATAAATAAACATGCAAAGATTATTGTCAAACCAAATTCAGCTGATTAAGAAGTCCATACAAAAAATATGCAAAGCTAAAAATATATGTGTTGTTTTATTGCTTGCTTTGAGAAATATATATTTTTTAATCTATTAAAGTTTCTATTGATTGTGTATTTTGACATACAAATCAACTAGGTATAGAACAATAGGTTTATAATATGAGCACATACTTTATTAGGATTTTTCTCAAATAAATTGAAAGGCCGAGCAAATCTTCTAAATATTACAAATGTGCTACAATCAACAACAGTAACTGTCAGTATTAACAAAAGCAAAATTAAAATTCCAATCATTTAGAAATATTTATTTGGCTACATACATCAAATATTTGTGCTCGTGACGAAGCGGCAGTAATAATAAATTTACTCAGCATCACAATAGAAAAACATCTGGCCATTATGGGTCAGAATTTTTTCAATTATGTTTGCTATATATTATTATCGATTGCAGATGTTTTTGAGTTATCTAACCATTATAGTACTAATAAATTAATAACTAATTTGAATAAGTACAATGCAAGGATGAATTTGTTTGTTTAAGGATACCGTTCAGGAAGACATATATCCTTAAATAGGTGATATATTTAATGGATAAGTACATTATAAAAGTCTCTATCTAAATCAAGTGGAAAGTACTCTTGTTTATGCTATTACTGACAGCATTCAACATGTTTCCAAGATTTACACAATATCAAAAGAAGCTAATAATTACATATTATGCTAACAAACTGGTAGTGTCAGCTCAAAATACACAAATGTTAGTGAGCAACTTTCTACATTTCTTTAGTGTTTTATGTTTGCTAGGTAAAATGGAATCCCTAAGAAATGTAATATACAAATAATTAGTGGAATTTGTAAATATTATGTTAATAAAATATTATAATGAATTTAATAAAAAAATTATCATATTTAATAAAATATATAAATAATAAATACTAAAAACATTTTTACACTTAATGATTTACATTCTATAAATATTTATGATAGCACTTACAGTTATACCAAAAGTGCTGCTGATCAAATTATTGGAGAAATCATCTGTACATTGTATATTTTTAAAAATTAAAAATAATATATACAATAATAAACATGATACAAATTACCACATGAAAAGTTATGAAAAAACACAAAGAGAAAAAAATTAATGGGTGATTCAAATAAAAGGTGAAGTGACTCTATGCACCTGCACCAACTCACTAGAAAATCCGTGTTGAGTCGGAGCATTTACTTGTAATAAGTTGAAAACAAGATAATAACATTATTGACCTTATATTTTTGTTATTTTGTCCGCAGTCATTAATTTTAAAAAAAAGGAAGTGTAAATGGTTAATGTTTTTAGTAAAGGCCTATTATAAAACAAATGAGAATTTCTACCAAATTTTTGCATGGCTACAAAAACAATGTAACTTAAAACAAAATATGTAATTATTTATGTAGCGCTGTTATTTGGACGAACCTGCTTTGTCAACTTGGAAGTCGGGAGAATATGCCACACGTATTAGACTTCTGTCTCCTTCCAGAATGAATATTTCATCTTTGTTGGTAGCAACAGATAATATTCTAAAACAGTTAATGAGTTATAGTATAAAACGAAAAAAAAATACAAATAAGCAACACGCAACATTCACAATTTAGACACTTTTTACTACCAACATTCTACTTTACTAAATAAACTAATAATCTTTTATTTCAAGTATTTTAGACAAAACTCAGCTCTGTTAATACAACAGAAAAAAAGTGGGTAGAAAATTGATGTGGTTTATTGATTTTTAACCCAATTTTAAAATTAATTAACTTAATTAACCACAAATAATATTCTGCTAACCGAGAGCATTTATGTTTAACTTTAGCCGTCAAAATGTTCACTGATTCAATATATTCTTTAGCATAGAGAAGAAAGCTCTCTAGAATGTATTTTTCATGCCTAAATGCCTGTTATAACCTAAAATAAAAAACCTGAAAATACATACAAATCTCCAAAAAATTCTTCATATTATAATTTGACACATTAAATCATAAATCTAAAAAGTTCATTTAACCAAGAATAAAATGAACTATGCAGATCTTCAAAAAACCAATTGTATTTGAGGTATTAAAAACTTTTTTATAACCCAGTAAAATAATTACATAAAAATGTAAATAAGAACTTTTTATTGCTGGGTCGGGGTGATTTCATTTATTTAATTTGTTTCACGTTAACAGTCATAAAAATAGACTCAATGAAATGTTATTTGCTGTCAATTAATTATCAAAAATAAACATACCTTCTAACATTATCAATAGTTGCGATGCATATCAGTGTTTCTGGATTAATGACATAGAGCTGCTCATCATTGTGGCTGACTAAATACTTCTCTTTAAAAATATGCATGGGACCAAAATGAATTTCTTTATTGGACTTTACACTTTTCTTTTGTGCTGGATTCAATAACTCAACATGGCTACACGGATTACCTATGGCTTCCTGAACAAAAGTTATCCAGTTAATAAATGTTAATAAGTATTTGTACAAAATCACTAGCCGAATTTTTTGTGTCTACCAGTTTCGTGACATACGGGTCTCTTCGTTAGGACACTAACATCCAAATCCCACTATATACCTTCACCACGGCAGTTGCACAAAATATAATACCAACATGCCGATAGAACACATGCTATTAGAAGCTTACACCAACCTGCAATGATTATAATTAAAAAATATTTTATTTTGTGGGAATAACAGTTGAAAAGGAGGCGGAGTCTGAATTTACTATGGATGACCATTACAGGTATAACATTGTATAATAGACTATTATTGATTACTGGGACAATATTTTTGATAACCTTCCTGCGAAATATTTTCACATTATTTATTTTTTAAGCCTTTATTAATTGTATGCAAGATTTTAGTTAGTCTTTTTTAAAGTTATGATTAAAATTGATAAGTGATTTGCGAATTGCGAATAGCATGTGTCCTATCAGCACATTCATTTTATACCCTTGTGAACCTACCATGGTGCAGGTATATGGTGAGATTTGCCTGGTAGTGCAATAATTAGTGTCCTTACGGAGAAATAGACATGCTCGAAGCCGGTAGACAAAGAAAAATAAGCAATATTTATTGACATTTACTGAAATGTTTGATCGCAGAGTTGATGCTTTAAATATTTATATTTTTATCTAATTAATTTACAACTGTTACATCTTTTTTTTCTTTTGTTGATGAAATGACAGTAGGTTAAATTATGAAAAAGTACATCAATTAGCCTAATCTGAAGATGGTCATTAGAGGATAAAAGCGCTAATTAGTCAAATATTAAAAAATTTATAACTTATTAGTATTTTAAAATCTAAATTATTGTAGAGATTGATTATTAGTTATATTTAAATGACCATAATCGAATTAATCAAATGATATTTCTAATGAATAAATTCAGTGCAAAGTTTAAGCAACTCATTTACAGTAAATTGGAAAATTTACATTAGGTTTAAAGCTGAGGAAATTTATCCATTGTTAATTGGTCTATTTGCATTTCAATAAATTTATTTAAAGAATTTGAATCAATTTAGCTAATTTTCATTCTGTAAGAAGTAGAATCCCTAGGTCTATTTTCATATGAATTAATTATAAGCGCTCTTATTGGTCTAAATATTAAAATAATTGTACATCTTTAACCGCATATTTTCTTTCAAATGAACTCATTTGGTGTGAAATTGGCACAATTAGATTACTATTTTCATTAGCTCAGTACAACCACTAATTAATTCAAATGATTTTCGGAACTCAGAATTTTATTTTGATTCATTCATTCATTTATTTATGAATATTTTTCACATTATAAACAATAATAAATATAATGTGACCGGTGCCGAGGACACTTAACAAAATACTTTTTTTTTTTACATGTGACTTTATACAAAATACAGAGAGAAAACAATTACAACATGTTAAGACAGTTTTAAACACTACGTATAATTAATATAATAATGCAATTGAATTATTAATTTCTACTAATTTTAAAATTAGTGGTTAAAAACAAAGTTGTTTTATTTATTTTATTATAATGAATAACCACAAAGTTAGTGCTTCAAATATAAACTTTATATTAATTTCTAATTTAAATGCATAGACAGATGGCGCTACGACTTTCATGTAGATAGTTAGACCATTCTACATATCCACTGATTGATTAGTCTTTTAAATATGAAATTTGTTCAATTCGAAAAATGTTAAATTTTGGCTACTGTCATAGAACTAGAAATGTTAAAATTTGACTTCTGTAATTCAATCAGTTGCATATTCAAGTTATCTGTAAAAGTTTGCTGAGTTTGTACCACAGCACCTATGAAAAATTATATAGATTTCAATAAGATAACCTCCATATGTAAGTGTTTTGTTCAGTTGGTAATATAAAAATTACACTCTGGGCCTTACTTATTAGATTTCCTTATATCAAGGAATAACTATGCCCGGTGTAACTATTTATACCCGGTATAAGAAAAAGACACTTATAAAAATATTTACGACCTAGTATAACTATACTAAGCTTATTCCATCATTTATTTTTTGACCATGCCACATTTCTGCGTACATTTGTGAACAAGCTGCTTTGCATGTACAGTTACAAATATTAATACGTTATTCGTAACAAAATAAAAGGAACTAAACAAATTTCAAACGTAACTTACTAAATCCAAGCCGATCAAAAACGATAATGATATTTATTTATTAATGTTTTATTGCGGTGCTTAAGATTTTGAATTTTTTCTAAAAGAACAAACTGTAAATAAACTATATTTTCTGGGCGTCATGGGCTTTACAAAGAGAATATACAATGTAAATAATTGAAGAAAGACGATTCACAGATATTACACCACGCAAAAATTGATATTTGTCATAAAAAAAAAAATTACATACCGAAATGAAATATGCCATTGATAAATGTTTAGACGCATATATTTTCATTGAATAAATTGAAATATGTTATATAATAAATCTTTAATGTATAAAACTGCAAAATACAACTAGGATCATTTTCAAAAAAATGCTAAATAAAATTTATCTGATTCTTATGTAAATTTGATAACCATTTTTACACTCAAAAACAATATTTCACTTTAAAATCTCTAAAAAGACAGCATGTTTTCTGAATTGTTTAAATTCGAGATAAATGCAATCCATTTTTACTGCTGAAAAATGTGACAGATGACAGATCGCAGGCTTATTCCAGTGTTATAACAAGTTAGACGCAGGTATAAACGTGGAATAAGTTTCTATGCGAGGATTATAAGGAGCTCTTATAAAGAGCACTAATTTCACAGTAATAATTACATACCACATAATATTGGCATAGGGGATGACCAAATATAAATACCTTAAAAAGCAAAGTCTGTAATACATTCCCTTGACGATCTGAAGTCCATATCCTGAGGCCGGGTCGAGCGCAATAAACATTTACGTCATTTGGTTTTTCATAATTATATTGGAAAACTCCACCAAGGTTGCATAAGCTGAATATTCAAAATGAAAAAAATTATGAAGACGTTAAGAGTTTCACCGTAGACGAGTCCAAATAAGTTTTTAAATTCTTAATTGTTAATTTTATTTATTTATTCACAAAATAAATTGTGTGCCTTCAATATGAGTTTCAGATTATCTTTTAAATATAGAAAACTAACCTCTTGCGGTCCCTTTTTCCAACTTGGCAAACATCCCATTTTACATCTTTCTTATGGCATATGATGCTCCTATAGACACTGGACACCAGTAGGTAATTTTGGTAATAGCTTATTTGGACAATTTCATACGTTTCATTAATTATTTCCGAAGATTTACACAGATGCTTAAAAGAAATAATACATGATTAAAAAAACAAATTAGCAGTTCACAATGGAGTCCTGGTCCTGACCCTGATGTATGGAAGCGAAGTATGGACTTGGAAAAACAGGGATGAATGTAGGCTGAATGCTGTCGAAATGCGATCTCTCAGGCGAATGTGTGATAAAACTATGTATGATGGATGCAAAAATGTAGAGATACGTACATTATGTAAGGCTGAGACAAGCATTATCGACAAAATCAAGAAAGGAGCTCTCCGCTGGTTTGGACATGTAGAGCGAATGGACAGCGAAAGAACGGCTAAGAATATTTACAATGCGAATGTTGATGGATGCAGAAATAGAGGAAGACCGAGAAAGATAAGGCATGACCAAATCCAACAAATACTTAAAGATGACAAGATGTATGAATGTAGAGGAAGCGAGATCTGTATGCAAAGATAGAGTGATGTGGTGTTGTATCCTCTCTGCCTACCCTAACGGAGAAACGGCTTGATGGTTTATTGTTGTTGTAAATAAAAGCAACATTCTTGAATGCACCGTTTAACATCCAAATATAATCTATTTACTTGCACACATTCTTTTTTTTAAATAAAATAACTAAATGCATGTCTGTCAAAAAAAATAATAGAAAATGGTACAATCAGAACCATAACATTTTGCATGCTTTTAAACTTGTATATAAGTTGTCAATTTCAGCAGAAAGTCATTAAGAATTGTCAACAGAAAATATAAATATTTATTTTTTAATTGTGACAAATTTTTACAAGTTCATTTGAATAGCAAGTACTTAAGTAGCAGCAATTCTATGAAGTACCTAATCAAGCCAACAGCTGATGATATAAAGTAAAAGAAGAAATAAATAATTATATTAGTTAGTTTCAACAAACCATGTAAAAATCTATTTCAGTCATAACAACCAGACCATTTTTATCTCCTGAAAACAGTCTCATCCCATTTTTAGACCATTCTATGTGCGTTATCTCCGAATGGTGAAGGCCTCCCACTGTGTATCTGTAAGGAAATGGAATATTTTAGATTAAAAAGGGGCTGATTGCAGGGGCGAATCGTCAAAGTAAGCAATTATGCACAGCTTACCATTATATTTGACTTTAAATTATAATCATTTATAGTAACCATGTTTATGGGAAAATATATAAAGTAATTGTTATTTATTATAAATCACCGTTTATATCTTTCTACAAAAAAATATCTATGAAGTGCGCCCAGTCCATTCTCAATGAACGATAAAACTAGCCGATTACCTCAGCTTATTCTTCCATACAAAAAAGTACACTGTATTTTTCGTCTTTAACCCAAGTCGGCTTTTTTAGTACTAAAACAAACTTGCAGATTACAAATATTTTTAGAAGATTCTCTATTTGGAAACTAGTATTTCGAACATTTTTTCCGAAGGACTATTTTTCTTTGATGGGATACCGTTGACATATTTTGTATCACATAGGACAGGTGGCGTTCGCAGTGGCCGTTTTAGGCATTATTCATTTTAAAAGAAATCAACCAGTGCTCAAGTCTTGACAGTACTGTCAATGACAGATCATAATGAAAATATTTGCTAAATGTCATTGTGGTATGTGATAATAAACTTTTATATGAGTTTAGTATTCTATTAAAATAGTGTAGAATAAAGCTACGTATATCGCGTGGTTAGTAATAATTGTTGTTTGAGTTGATTTTCACAGAACCACAGAAAAAGTAGTAATTTATAA
Organism: Micrasema longulum; assembly: GCF_059751315.1. Classification (NCBI taxonomy): domain Eukaryota; kingdom Metazoa; phylum Arthropoda; class Insecta; order Trichoptera; family Brachycentridae; genus Micrasema; species Micrasema longulum. Next base: position 136,828 of record NW_028277766.1, read on the forward strand.
TTACATTACTTACATGTTATGTAAGTACTTATATGTAGTACAAATTAATGAACATTTTTAATAGATTACCTATAAAATAAATCACGGCTCGCCACTGGCTGATTGAAGCAGCATTTTTATTAAATCTCAGATATATTATTTTAAAATTCAAGTAGATATTTAAATACTCTATATCTAACAGTGTGTATTAATTGGTCGATGATATCTAAGGTACAAAGTCCATTAGAAGACAAAATATCAAGCATGCAAGTCTCTGTTCTTTTACAAAGATGCATCATGGATGTGTCAAAAGTCAATGTCGAAATAACAAAAGAATGTCACATATTTTAAATTCGGAATAATTTAACTAAACTATAAATCCATCTTCTGAATTTAAACATTAATTGTTAAGTATCTACTTACTATGGAAAATGATTAAATGTAATATTATTTTGTGAAAATAAATATTTATTTACCACCCACCTTTCAACTTGTCGAGCAACTTTTGGTTTTAGGGATTCCGGTAATGAATCCGGATGTGTTTTTGGAATCTGAAAAACTGTCACTTGTCCAAGTTTATTTCCAGCAGCTACCATAAAATCTACAGTTGAGACGATTTTAACAAATGTAATTGTGCTGTTTGTAACCTACAAGCGCAAAGACAGAATATCTGGGAGACAAATAAAACTTTTTATTTTAATTAATAAAAAATGTAATGAATACGAACAGGCAACAAAATACAAATTGAGAAGTTGGTGTTTGCACTTTAAGACGCAGGTAATGCAGTATTATCGCAGAAATTGGATCTTACAAAAGTGTGAAATAATGAGCAAGGTATTTGATCGAAAACATTAAGTCAGATCTTACCTCGCACCGGAGCCTCTGTAAGTCTCCTTTTTGCCGTCCATACCAAAATACCAAACCAACGTTAGTCCCTAAAGCTAAATATTCATTAGTGACATCAATACATGTAAGACTTAAATCTTGGGCGAACAAACCAGATTGAATTTTCAGTGGTATTTGGTTGATAAGATCTGTAAACGGAGCCCATTCCATAAGAACACCCTCATCTTCACTTATTGGTACTTCCATTTTTTAATTAGTTTGACGGGCGAATTATTTCAATATTACATTTTCGTTCAATATACTTTTTTTGACATGACACAAGAGCGAGCATTCCGATAAAAACAAACCTGACGTTGCTTGACGTTTTAATTTGTTTTAGGTTTTAGACCTTTCTTAAAATTCTGTTGTTGGTAGAACTGTGCGATTCTCAGGTAAGTACTAAACATATTCTTTACAAATCTGTCAATGAAAGTTGTATATTTTTATAATGGTAATTCTGGTTAGGGATAGTTCTGATATGGCTGCCACTTGTGTTATTTTATCGCAATATTTTCGTGTTTGTTTACTTTAATTCAATATTAAATGATTATTTTCTTAATTAGAATGTTGAAAAGACAATGAAAAACTTCGTGTTAAAAGTTAAGTGACGGTGTCGTTTGTGAACATAAAAACTTAAGTTGTCTGTCTGCGCTGGACGGCCTCACCTAAATTGTTCAAAATGGGAAATTGTTTTAGCAGCCCCACAAAAAAGGAAAGTAGCGATAATAACGATCGTGTAAATCCACTGGACGAGGCGCCTTCCTTTCAACACACGCCCGTTCCCACACCACCCCCGGATCCGGTACGCGCGGGGGTGAGCCAGGCCGCGGAGCCTGATGTTCCCAACAGGATATTCGTAGCGCTCTACGACTACGATGCCAGGACGGACGAAGACCTCAGCTTCCGCAAAGGGGAGCACTTGGAGATACTGAACGATACCCAGGGAGACTGGTGGCTGGCCCGCAGCAAGAAGACCAAACAGGAAGGTTACATTCCTTCCAATTATGTCGCCCGACTGCAGTCCATCGAGGCAGAGCCGTGAGTCTCATTCATTTTACTATTTTTAGTTTTCAATCTTCACGATTTTAGGTTTTACATCACCGTCCTAAATAGCTTAATAAAAATCTATCCAAGTCTTCAGTTTTCACGCTCGATATATCGGGGATGATTGTAACGATTTGTTTTTGGTTAAGATAATTTCATCAACTTTCCAATGGATTCCGTTCTTTACCAAGTATTTTACCACTAATTACGCTGACAAGAAACACAATACGCCTGCATCAACTTGCATGTTTTTGTAGACATGCCATGCAATTTGCTCACAAAAACATAAACGAAATAATGTATGTTTTGTGTGTAATGTCCCTCGTCATTAACTCATTCGGACACTCAAATAACTTCGACATTTCAACCAATTATATTGAATGCTTAGATATCTATCTATACAATATTAAAATCCTCATAAAAATAGTTCACATCTTGCTCGAGTTGTGAAAGTTAATTATTCATTTAATAAACTTCAATATAAACAATGCAAACTACTTATATTTCACTTTCTAATTAGTTGCCTTAAAGTTTTGCATCGCTGATGTTTTTATTCGGATGTTTCGCTTTTTATTTTTACTTAAAAGACAACGAACAAAAGCTCTGCCTGTCTCGCTTTGTCACGGTATTTTTATATTATGTGTTTAATAATAGATTATTGATTTATGAATAAGCAATCATCGACAAATATTACGATGAATATAATTTTGTTACGAAACCTTTGCTACGAGATTCGTACTTACATTATTTTTTGCCAAGCTGATATTATTATTTCAATTTCATAACCATTAACTATTAGGCACGTACAAAATTAAATTTATTTAAAAAAATATTTTAATTGACTAAACGGTAACTGCATAAAAAGTCCATGTTGATTATTTATTACAAATGTCTATAACTTTTGGAAATAATATTATTTCTACTAATATATTTAAAAAAATTTAATCTTCAAATTAAAATATAAATTGCCGCGAGATAACTGATGATAATTTTATCGGCATTAAGATATGATTTCAATAGATCGAAGTATGTATATTATCTTTTAGTAAAAATACACATTTCTAAAATCTTATTTCATAATAATGGTGTCAACGAACGCCCTTGAAAATTGTGTTCATCGCGAGCTATTATTTTTTTGTGTTTTATTAGAAGCCTCCAATCAATTTAATTACCCATTACGAAAATATTTCTTAATATCGCATGTTTTTATAATAAATATGTTCTCACACAAACTTGCGATCGATTTAAAGAATCGTCAATTGCGTAAATATCTTAAATTTGAACTAGAATGTTATATGGGCGTGATGGGGTTTTTCTTTACTGTAATTTATAATGAATCCAAGTACCCAGTTGTATATTTATTGGTTTACTGCCTTTCTTACTACGATATTATATAAATTAAGTATACATCAGCTGTTATACTTCCCGAATGCTCTCTGCACCTGGAGAACTGGTTTACACAAATAATCCGCAAGAATCTATGTCAAAAAAGCACTAATCTGAACCAGATATTTAATGGTTTATGTTTATACATTTTTTACAACTTTTAAAAACCTGTTCTCGGCACTCATTATTTAATTCAATTGTATGTTATTAATAGTCTAATAAGTATTATTTAAATAATTACTAAAAATAAGTAACATAATTAATAAAATAAATTTAAAACCGCTTGGTTTTTAACCATTTTTTTTTCTACCGACCGATTTCAAAGCTACACAAGCTTCTTATACTAATGAATCTCATCCTATTTTATTTAAACAGTAATGACTAAATATTACATCGACGATTTATTTGCATACTAGGTATATAATCCTGGCTTCTCCCAGTTATTAGTTGAGAAAATTCACGTATTTAATACAAAAAATATATAATATCGTATCATAGATCCTGTTACGAGTCTCTGTCTACATTCCAACCGCCCTTATTTTTATTGTACCTACGGTCTTTTTATAGAAAAAACAATGAAGCCCATGGCGGACGTGCCTTCACATCGAAACAGGTGTTCTTAGAATACAAATTAGGCGAATGGGACCAGATCCCGGAATTTTATGATTTAATAAACTGAACTGAAATTCGTGTGAAGAGTGACGGCATATTAAAAACTCTCGTTTATTTCATAGTGTATGTTTTTATTAATTTTATTTTAACCACGTTTTGAAATGTTTTTTATAGTTTTTAAGCCGTACGATATAGTTATAGTCCGTAAAATATAGATTGATTAGAATGACAGTTGTCAGCAAAAGTGACGACATAACTTTGTAGTAACTTCTAAGAAGTGATTTATTTTGACACACGAAAAATCATTCGTATCTGGCATGTTAATTTATTTTTTTAATACAATGCTTGGCATATAAATCAACATTAATTTATAAAATCAGCTTTAAAACTACAAAAATACTAAAATAATAAACCTTATTATTAACGACGTTCTAACAGGGTTACATCATTTGCCAAAATGTTAGAAATGAACAAATTGATCAATGTAAATTGATCGATAAAAAAAATCATTTGATGTTGTTTACGAATAAAACGTATAAATGTCTTATTTTTTGGTGAATAATTGTCTTAAACACTAAAATAGGCTTGTTTTTGCGTTTTTATTTCACTTTTCGGAAACAGAGTTTCATGTATGCATGAAAAAACGGATAAAATCGATTTGATCGGTACATGATCAGTGATCAGTAATTTCCCATGACTAGTGACATTAGTTTGGCAGCTGTCATTTTAATCAAGCCATATTTTTAGGACTATTAGTATTAAATTCCTAGGAGTTGCAATCAATTCTGGAACACAAAACTAACATCAAATTAACGATTCACTAAATACATCATACCAAATTTTATCACTCGACTTAGATGATTAGTTTAAGGGGAACAACAAGCCATTAAAACAAATATTAGCAGGCGATTCGAACTAACAAAAATGTTCGTCATAATTATTTTCCGATTATTATCTTTTATTGGTCACTACATGTTTTTTTTTGCGTTCCTTATGTTCAAATTACAAATCGCCATAGTCATTCCCCTTTCCCCACATGTTGTGCTTAGGGCACCGCATTTGTAAACCAAATGGGGTGTGTTTTGATAATCTGTTACATGAAGGTAAGGTGATCAGTAAAATAAAATATAGCACTAAAAATAACCATTAAAATCAATTCCTCACGTCCACCCTGCCAGGAATCGAACCCAGAACCTTAAGAATGGCAGGCGAACGCGCCAACCATAACACGAAGCGGAATTCTCTCCACTCGATTTCCTTATCACGGATTTTTACCTGAGAAGAGCCATTGAGTCGAAAACACTCGTCCAGGGTCTGGCTTAATTTAACACGCATAATGTATTTTTCATCCGCCTAAGCCCTTGATTTAAAAAATACAAATGTAAACCTAATAATAGTAATCCTTTATTAACACATGGAAGCCCAATTTTAAAAAATGCCAAGTTCAGCGAGAGCGTTTGGAATATCATCCCTGGATTGGAAAAGTTACCGAGAGACATAACGTCGCAACTTTTCAGAGGAGCCAATTGAATTTTTTTTTTTTTTTACGATAAAGCATCTCGTATTTAAATTTATCATTGAAATTATGTAGGAATCACTCCAAAATAATACGTATGTATGAGATTTTTTTATTTATTAAAAACAAAAAACTTTATTTTACTCTTCTGTAAAGTTGTTAATTTTTTTTCCTTACCGGCGTCGATATGTAAAATTTACTATAATATCGTCGGCAAAAATTTTTAATTCTGTAAAGGACAACGTGTAAATTGTTCGAGGGGGGAAAAAATGTAAATAAAATTCAGAATTTTTGCTCTACAAATATTGAGCAACATATTTATGTATACGAGATCTCGATTTTGTCGATTTTAGTCAGGCATAATCGGTATGATGATAATCTAAAAATATCGCGTTGCATAGCATTCGAGGAGGCATCTGAGTTACATATCCTCTTAATATAGCATAAATAAATTTGCATGTAGTCCCTTTCAGCATTTCAAATTTCCACCATTTTATCATACAAGTATCCTAAACACAATAAAATCTATTTAGCTGAATCAACTGGCGCATCAGAGCAATTATTGACGAATCAGGTAGCCGGTTCTCATTTTCGTTGACTGCGTACGGCGAACAACAAGTTTCACTTGTGGTACAATCATAATTGCAGCTCCATTCGGCTAATCAAACGAATATATAAATAAATAATATTGCGAAGGCCGCATCGCCTGAGCTGTGAGCTGTGAGCTCACTTCCAACTTCCAATCTAACTCGTTCCGCCTAAATGTTGATACAATATTATTTATGTATATCTATTAAGTATTATACATAACACCGTATCTCTTGCAACTTGTAAAGAAAATTTAACTTTAACTTATTTGATCCCACATTTACAAGTTCTACCGTAAAATCTATTTATAAAGTGCGAATAAAGACGTGACTTAATTAAACTGTAACCCTGTGTTATAAGATTTGTACGATAGTAAGCTGATTTACCTCCCAAAGAACGTTAAATATTTATTTGAGTTTCTTTTTTTCCTCGCTCGCGTAATATAATTTTGTTAGATTATAAAAATTAAATGTAAAAAATAGTATAATTACTATTCATGTTTTTCATAAAATTATATTCACCGATAAGCCATAACGTAAATCGGCTTGGAGCCTTGTGAATATAATTCCAATATGTTTTTTTTTTAAATGAAAATGGTATTTGAAATGTAATATCATCATCGTTCCCCTTTCCGCACCTAATGGTGCAAAGGGCACTGCATTGGTACACCAATCGCGTATATCACGATCATTAAAAAAAAAAAAAAAACATGAAAGTAAAATGATCGGTCTTACGCTTCAGGTACTATGAAATATTCTAGTGTAAAAACACCTTTTTAAATAAATATTTCATGTCAACCCTGTCGGGAATCGAACCCGAGACCTCTTGCATGGTAAGCAAACGTGCTGACCACTACACCACGATGCCGACAATGCAATGTTTTTCACTGTTTTTTTTTTTTTTTTTAATTTTCATGTGTTTTATGGATGTTTTATATGACTCACATTTAATAACAGTATTAGAAGTTTTCATGTGGGTATTACAACGAAGTTCATTCTCCGCTCTATCACAACTTGATTCCCATTTTCTAGCACTGTTGTTTATTACTAGAATGGCTCTAAAAGTTAATTGTTTGGGTAAATCTTATGAACGTAAATATTTATTTTATAAAATAAATACGTTTATACCTACCTCCCATAAAATCATGATTAATTCAATGTATTACTTTTTAACCCTCATTTTTTTCATAGATACCTTACTTTGAATTTAAAAGTAAACAGCTCGTTTTACTATTCCGACAATTACTATTCCGTCTATTCATCATGCATAACTAATGTAAATTTATCGAAAGTTTTCATAAATTACGGAATCCAGTAACCATAAGCAGAATCAAATACAATTACTTCATTTAAAGGCCGTTTACACGCAGACAATACAATATTATTTTGTCCCCGAACTCGACCATTGTCCACGTGTAAACGGAAATTTGCAGGACAAAACATTGTCCCGAGACATCGCCACCGAGATAGACGGGCAGGTTATCTCCGCGAAACGATGATTACCCACACCCTCGCGCACGGCCAACGCTAACTGGTCGCTCCCGAAAAAATATTTTGTCGGAAATGGCAGCTGAAAAAAAACATTTTTGTTATTTACTTGGTCCTTAAACAATTCCAATGTATCTTGGTACAAAATTAATAATATTTTTCGTGAATTCGCTCGTAATAAACGCCGTCGTGAATTGTCCCAGCGTTCTGTCCTGCATAGTCGAGGCTGTTCACGGAGCTAGGACAAGACAATATTGTCATATCTATCGCATTGTCCTCGTGTAAACCTAGCTTAACTCTTGTGTGGCTGTGATGTCACACTAGTCTACATGCAAGACTTGATGCATCTTTCTTATTTTTTTTAATGATGAAGTTGTATTTTTTGTAATCTTCAAATGGACATTTTCACACCGGATTTGGAAAGTAAAATTATACAAACTATGCTGGATTTTAATACAAATAATATTTATCCTTGCTACGCGAAGAATGAATGCGACGCGTGACGCCATTACAGTTATTCTGTATAAGAAATGGCACGAAGATATAACTCGTGACAAGGAAGACTGAGACGCTGTTCTGTGGCCGACGTTTGTGTGAAACAGATTCAGTCGGTTATTGACAATGATGAGGGACACACTCATGGGATATAACCGGCGTATTTATGATTTTAAATTTATTTTGCATTTTAAGTTTATTTTTTATACATTATGGAAAAGTAATTTAAACAATAAGTTTCCACGTTTTTTTTTTCAAATGTCTGAACTTTAGAATATTCCCTCTTTTGCTCGTGGTAACACGATGTTACATCACCGCGCGCAAAGGAATTATTTACCACAGTCTTCTAGGGTTTTTAGAATGCCTTTTTTGTGATCGGCACTATTTTCCGTTGATGATTATTACAGTGTTTTTGTATGACAGCCGCCTGTAGCTCAATTGTAAATAACTATCGACATGCCAATAAGCGACGTGATAACAATTTCTCACCATGGTTGTTTATCGTATTCGCGATCACAATGGAACATCCGTGAAAACCTAATATTAAATGTCAAAATATTTACGTTTCGCGACGTAAAATCCTGCTGCACAATCGCATATTTGAATTTCACCGGTGTAAATATGGAAAATATTCCAAAACTGCTATTTATATTTATTAATTATCATGCTACTCATTGCATTTAGCGGCAAGTCAAATGTCAAGAAAATCAGTCACCATAGTAATTGTAATTTAATTTTCACTTTTTTGTATTAGATACTCCTTCCTATTTTGCAAATGCAATATATCGTATTATTTTTTATAGTAAACGCCGATTTTTCGCCAGTGAACTGTGTTTATTTACGAGGAAAACAAAAAACAAACCGACACGTGCGTTGATTTGTTGTTTTTAGCAGAACATAGAATTGACCTTACTGCACCCGATCGAACACCAATATCGCATTTTCAAAATCGTGAACTGGCTGCTTTCTGCATAACTACGTTCAATTATAAGTCCTGTATTCGTATTATAAAAATCCCCCACGATGAATTCTAGCTTGCGATTTATCAAATATTATTTATTACGTCGTATACATATATCGAAGTTTGTGCGTGTTAGTTCCATAATTCGTGTTGAGTTCTGTTACCGGTTTGCTTCGTTTAGTTATAATTATTTGCTGCATTTTTACGGAAGTAAAGACCTCATGTTTATATTTAAAATGCAAAAAACTGCGCTGGGCCTTGAAAACTCGCATAATTTCAATATTCCAACTATGAAATAACATAAGATTTCCTTCTCTCTCACTTGCTTTATGAATAATTAAGTACTGTTCTAAATAATGTTCAATATAATGTAAGTACCGACCAACCGAACAGTATTATTTGTATTCTGGAGCTTATTATTACTCATTACCATAAATTTATATAATTTGGATATTTTTTATTGTAACACGCGCATATATTATCATGTAATAAATATAATGAATCCTTTTCTTAGGCGTTATTTTGGTTTAATGTGACGGAAACATTTTGAAATAAATCATTACTTAATATCGTTGTCGACATGTTATTCATATCTAATCATTATACCGTCCCTGTTCTGAAAAAATCCGGTAAATCCATTCCGAACAAAACTAATATTCTCGTAGTACGCATCGTCGTGTTTCTGCCGCAAGTTGGCAACTACAAATTTTTGAAAAATGAAATGTCTTTACGAATGGCATCATTTAATATTTGTTTAAAAAGTAAATAAAATTATTTCATTAGTTATAAATACAAAAAATAATACTTTATAAGATCAATATGCAGTTTCATTCGAATTGTTGATTTGGAATTTGGGATGAGTTGAAATGTAGTTACCAACTAGTGCCGGAAACCCGGTGATATCTGGTTCTATTTCACACACTCCTGCGTGTAAAATGATACCAGAATCTTGAACGAGTGTTTTCGACTCGATGGCTTTTCTCAAGTAAAAATCCTCAAAAAGAAATTAAGTAGAGATAAGTCCGCCTCGTGGTTTGTTTGGTTGGCGTGTTTATCTACTATTCTTGAGGTCCCTGGTAAAATAAACATGCAGTATCGATTAAAAGGGTGGGATTAAAACACTGAAGCGTGCGGCTTATCACCTTCTTTCATGTAACAGGTGATCGAGATACGCTGCACCGAGTGTACCAATGTAGTGACTTATGCACCATCGGGTGCGAGCGGGGGTATGATGATGATCTCGTATAAGTGTAAATTTCCATTTGACAAAATCCTAGGTCATTCAATATAATTTTTTTTTTTTTTTGTTTATGTACATTACAAAAATATATTAAAAATAATACTAGAAAAAAAAAAATAGCTGTACAATTTAAATTAATTTATTTATATATACGCTCAATGGGCATTTTTAAGGACATATTTATACAAAGAAAATTATTATAATGGAAATTAGAATGACACAATGGTATATAGTAGATTTGGTGGGAGTGGAAGCGGGAGAGAGGTGTTTATAATTGAATTCGATTCAGTGATCGTTTGAAAGAAGACAACTTGTTATCAAAGAAATCAAGACTGGTATGTTTTGATTTGGCATAGGGGAATGAAAACCAAAGTTAGTTCTATGGTTATCCTTATGAAAGAGCAATTTTTGTCTGAGGTTTCTAGTTGGGATATTTAATTTTATTGAGCTCAGTAGTTCAGGCGCATCAAAGAATGAGTTGAGAATTCCAAATAGGATTAGAAGGTCGGATTTATTTCGACGGTCTTGAAGAGAAGATATATTTAAGCTAGTTTCTAACTCATTAAACGTATATTGGTATCTGAATAAGCCCAACCTCCAACCTATCTTTCTTAAAAATCGATGTTGAACTGATTCAATATTTTTTATGGGAACATCATAATATGGAGTAAATGTGACAATATGGTAAAATAAAAATAGCCAGTAATTAGAGTAAAAGGAAGCTATTCTCTCTGAACTTTCTTTCAGTAACACGAAAGATGTCGATATCCGAAGAGATACGGTTGAGTAAAGACATTGCTCTTCCTACTGGCATTACCATTGGCAGGCTGGTTCCTTAAGCAGGAAGATAAAACAGCTTAAATTGCCTTTGTCTAAGGTAGTTATAAGAAACATAAATAAAAATACTCTCCATTACACCTAAGTTGATCGTAATACCACGGATCAATCGGAAAAATATATAGTCGTGGACTTGGCAAAACCTTACACTTATACGTGTATTTTCTCGTTGATAGTTAAGTATCTTTAATTTAATTTTATCCGAAACTAACATACTAGGTTAAATATAAACCCATAATTTCAGTGACCCAAGAAATAATCAAATAGTTGATGGAGAAAAGTTTGTCAAGTAATGTTTATTTGGTTCATGCACAGGTTTTAGATACAGCAAAAAATAATTGTGTTGTAACTATGTACATATACAAACATTATAACATTATGAAACATTAAATTAGTTTCCCCACTACTTGCTTTTGCGCGATGTAGAACTATAATCTTAGTCACTGTCAAGATGGCCAACTGACATTTCCCGTAATTTTATCCAAATTGACTTTCTGAGCGAGTTGAATGTCTCTAGGTAATCGTACGAAGATTGTTGGAAAATGACTTTGAACTCTTAACACAATAATTCGCCATGTCGTAAGTATATCGTTATAATAATTCCTACAGTGCTTTGTCTAATCCGGGTTTTGCTCAGTGAAATAAGTATTTATTTATAACAGTTTATTACACATTTTTTTAGACATCCATGAGACTAAAAGTTCTGTGTTGAGTTGGGATGAATAATTAGTTAACTCAGGCATACGAGTATATCACCGCAAATATAATATAGGATCAGAAACATAATAATAATTTTAAAAAATGGCACATTAATATGGTAAACAGCAAACGCAAACATTCTGAAAATCACCAAGGAGTTTCCCACTCAAATTCCTCCCACTAAAGAAAATCCAGTCCTTAACTCTTCTTTTTAAAACAGTTTTTGTCCTTGAGAGCTTAATACTCTCTTCCAAAATATTGAACACTACAGAAAAAACATTTTCTTGTAAAAAATATATATGAAGATTTCGTTGTGAATTAAAAAATATTTTTTAAGCATTTATTTGCTCATTTCATTATAATAATAAATATTTTTTGACAATGTTTTGAGTATATCCAAATGCTTGCAGACGGGCTGGATTTCTTCCCTAGGGAATTATTCATATTTAAATTTGTTGCAACCGAAAAGGAACTGAACATACACCTAAACACTTAGTCCTACATACACGCAAACACACACTATACACTTACTCTCATACAAATACACATAAACACATCCTTTTGTTGTACCACAATTAAATGTGTATGATTTTTATTTAGAAACTTTGCCGGTCTGTCCTTAAACCGTATCTTTATTATGTTATTATATTACTGTCGACAGTTTGTTTCTGTAAAATAAATAAATAATTATAAATAAAACCTTTTTGAGATTAAACCAGCCAATGACAGGTCATAAGCCCTGTAAATGCCTAGACTATCATATTCCCTTCTCAAAAATGCTTTCCCCTCTCTATTGCAACAAATTTAAATATTTTTGGATTTTGCAAATAAAATGACTTAAAACCTATAAATCTGTGACTTCTATCCAGAAAGGTCAAAGTCAGTTTTTTTTCTTGCCAACATGTTACAGAGGGTCGATTATATACATATTTATATTTTTTTATACACATACATTTTGCACCATGAGTACTACAGTGCAGTGGCGAATGGTGATTTTATTTACATGTAAGCTATAAAAAAATATCAAATATTTGTACCTAGGTACATAGAAGATACACAATATAATGTAAGTAATACATACTATAAATTGTTATTTTTCTGTGGTTCCGTGTGATACTCAACTATCATCAATGAAATCAACTCAAACGACGTAAATTCGTTATATATTATATTATATGGATATATTATGCATTATTTTAATACATAACTCATTAAAAAATAAGTTAAAATCTGCAATATGAATTCAATCGATATAAGGTATTCAATTGAAATGTCAACTGGCCAAATTGTTTAAAAAAATTAAAAGTGCTAAAAACGGCCGCGTCGAGCGCTAGCATGTCCTGCAATATGACACATGAAAGTAATTATGGTCTTATGTCAAAAGTAGCATCTCAAAGAAAAATAGCCCTTTAGAAATAGTGTTTGAAATACTGTTTTTCAAATCAAGAATCTTAAAATAATTTGTGTAATCTGCAAGTTTAATCTAGGAGAAAAAACCTGCAATGGGGTTAAGACATTCAAAATATAGTATATTTATTTGTATGAAAAAATAAGCTGGAATAATCGGCTAGTTTCTTGGCTCACCACAGGCGCTGGGCGCGCTCTATTAATATTAATATTTTATCAGGATAAAAATACAAACGGTGTAAATGATTAAAAATAAATAGAATTTATTTATTTGTTTCTCTATAAATAAAGTTACAGTAAAACATTATTATGGTCAGTCAAATATAATGGTAAGCTGCGCATAATCGCTTCTATACACGGTTCGCCCCTGCTACTGTGTATTAATTCAAAAAAGACATTTTTGAGATAAGTAAACAGTTTTGTTCTGAATTGTTTGCTCCATTTATTATTTTATCTAAGTAATTCAAAATAAAATTTTATATACCGCTAAACGATATAACAACACGAGTGCTTTACAGTATAATTAAGACATAATACACTAATGCACTTTCATTATCATCATCATACCCTTTCCGCACCTAATGGTGCATAGGGCACTGCATTGGTACACCAGTCGCAGCGTATCTTGATTTTTTTTTTGTTACATGAAGGTAAGATGATAAGTCTTACGGTACCAGTCCAGGGACTTCTGAAATATTCTAGTGTGAAAACACCATATTAAATAAATATTTCATATCAACCACGTCAGGAATCGAACCCAAAACCTCTTGAATGGTAGGCAGACGCGCTGACAATTACACCACGAGACCGACTTTCATACTTAACCTACATTAATAATCGTTTTATTTGAAAAACATTAAATATTACACATATCATATTTTAGCATACGTCTCGCTCCTGTATTTAACTCACTATTCTTAATATTGTTTGGTAACATGTTACATATTTTAGTTATTTTAAAATAATAGTACGTACATTACTTTTTAGAATAATATTTTTTGTGAAAGAAAATTGTTTTTCCAAATCCCAAAAGGAACACTCCCACACTACCAGAAGTGGAACTAGAGGATGGTTCATGGGGTATTCCACAAATTCTGAATTCGGGCAAAGAAATTTCAGGTTTCTGGGCCCTAAAATATTCAACATATTACCCGAACATTGCAAAACCATGACCCGGATTCAATTTAATAAATTTGTAAAAAAATGGTTACCAGGTTTAGGTAGAGAAAATTTGGAAAATTTACATTCTTAAATAATAAATGCTATAAATTAATATAGTATAACTGTATAATAAATGAACTAGTAGGTAGTAATGTTATTGTTTATTTTGCATAAAAATGTCTTCCTTAAAACAGGTTGTATCTAGTTAGGCAGACTAGACATGATTCAGAAAAAAATATTACCTTAGTGTGTATGTAGTAGATAAAGAAATTGTTATTTTTGTTGATAAACCATGATGATTATTATTATTATTAATTTCTACAACGATATTTTATCGCAATGTAAAATTTTCTACTAAAAAGTACCTAAGCACTGTATAAATAATTATGAATATCACGAGAATGTTTTCTGCATTGTACCTTTTCTGTTTTTTGCCATCTTATTTATGATACTCTCTCCACACTTACAAAGTACGGCGTCCACATTTTTATGAATGTATAGCTAATTTTCCTTTTTTCACAAACTTTTCCCATCGTTTATACACAGCACCAGCGCGTCTACTTATTGAATAACTCAATACATTCGTGTGCAAGTGCCCCGAGGTTTAGCAATTACTTTAGTATAAATAATTTGTGTTCTTATTTAGTTGAGAATTTAAATTTCTTGGATAAATATTATCGAAACCGTATATTAACGCATGTTACTTTCCATTTGTTTTCAGTCTTACGTAATCCTATACAAGTTATAGGATTACGCAAGATTGTATGAAAATATATTTTCATACAAAGAAATCTATCCAACATTTTTATCTTTTTTGGTATACTTTTTTTTACACCGTACTGTGGGAAGAAGGTAAAACGGTTACAGTGCATCTTATACTATTTTCAAGGGCGCTGTACAATAAATATATATATCCCAGCACGTCTTGCAGCTACAGAGCCCATGGACGATTGGAATTCTAATTCCTTGTTTCTAATTATGATCTATTCCAATTACAACAGATAGGAGCTAGATTACAGCACGTCTTGCATCTACAGAGCGCATGGGCGGTAAAATTATAAAATAATGTTTCTTTTAGTCCACTCTTGTCTAGTTTTAAAGATCGTATCCATCTCACATTACGCTTTCCATCCTTGCAAGACAAAAATACTTTGTCTAAGATTTATTAGCTCCATATGTAATATTTAATAAACATTGATAAAATAAAATAGGATATTCATTTATTTATGTATTTATTCATTTTTTTCCTTTATAAGCAAAGATTAATAATAAAAATAATGTAACCTCACTGGGGTTACCCGTGCCGAGGACACTTAATTATACCTTGATAAAGAAGCTTGTATAGTTATGAAACCGGTCGTTAGAAATAATAAAAAATAAGTGGTTAAAAACAAAGTTGTTTTTATTTATTTTATTATAATGAATAGCCACAAAGTTTGTGCTTCAAATATATAAATACACTCATGGACAAAAAAAAGTTCGCACTTGTAATAAAATTCTTAATTTAAAATAATAAATATTCTCAATTGCTTGGATTTTTTAAAATATATATTTTTGTAGATTTGATGACTAAGTAATGTTTCCAAGTAAAATATAAAAATAAAAGCTTAATATATATTTATAAATAGGGTTTTTTCGAGGTAGCAGCTCC
This sequence comes from Micrasema longulum, assembly GCF_059751315.1. Classification (NCBI taxonomy): domain Eukaryota; kingdom Metazoa; phylum Arthropoda; class Insecta; order Trichoptera; family Brachycentridae; genus Micrasema; species Micrasema longulum. The sequence goes on from NW_028277766.1 coordinate 152,776, forward strand.
GTTACCATTGTTCTTGTACCCGACATAATTGAATTATGGCACTGTGTCTTCATTGGCAATCGCAAATAATTACATTTGGTTAATAGATTTGTGTGAAGGGTAAACAAACCGATATTTTAAACGAAAGACTATAAAAATAAAAGTAATTTTTCGGGTTCTATAGTATTTTAATATTTTGTAATATCGCCTTTGCTCTTAATCACTAAAGAAATTCTGATTGACATCGACAAATATAAATTATTTATAATTTCTAATGATATTTCATGTTCCCAAACATGGTTAATGATTTTAATAAATTCCTGGGTATTTTTGGCCCGTTTCTTTGCAATTTTTGTTTCATTATTGCCCATAAATTTTCTATCGGGTTAAGGTCCGGACTGTTTCCAGGCCAACTCAGTGATGTAACTCCAAAAGACTCTTTGAATTCAGTTACCTGTAAGAAAGATATGATATTACAAACCAAGTTACAACAATTTAAATTTATAAAATAAAGTTATATACTCACTGATCGAGCTCGGTGGCAAGGCGCAGAATCATCTTGGAATATAGGATTTGAACTAAATTGTGTAATGTCTTCAACTGTAGGAAACAAATGACTTTCCAAAATAGTTTTGTATTGTGTCGCATTCATGGTGCCTTGGACTATCTGTAGTGGGCCCAAACCATGAGCTGTCATGCACCCCCATATCATGACATAGGGTGAATGCTTTACTGTTCGGGTAATACATTTAGGGTGAAATCTTTCGCCAGGTTTTCGCCGGACTATCGTCTTGCCATCTGGACCAAACACATTAAATTTAAATTCATCGGAAAAAATGACTTGTTGCCAATCGTCTATTGTCCAATTTTGGTGCATTTTGGCCCAATCTAGACGAGCTTTCTTCATTTTCTCTGTTAAAAGGGTTTTTTTTTGCGGGACTTCTTGCTTGGAACCCCTGCTCCAATAATCTCCTGGAAACCGTCCTCACCGAGAACGTGGTTTGGCACGTAGACTGGATCTCTCCGTGTATTTCTGCAGCAGTTAGAAAACGATTTTGGTTGATAAGCTTGGCAACCAGCTGATCTTCTCTAGGAGTTGTCTTGCGCTGCCGACCACTTCCCCTTTTTCGCTCCAGAGAGCCGGTTTCACAATTTAAAAAAAAAACTTTCTTACAGAACACTCCGAGAAACCGATTCTACGAGAAATTTCACGATTCGACATATTTTCCTGTGACAGAGTAATAATTTTCGATTTTACCGCGATAGACATTTTACCCGAACTCTCTATATTTTCGCAGCGATGTTTCTTCAGACGTAGTTTTTAAAGGACTGATGAAGCTTTTAAAAATGTAATTACTTTAAATGTGTAGCCTATATATTCCTTAACAATAAACAAAAGCAATTGTTAAATAATAAAATCGTTTCTAAGAAATAGAGTCAGGTAAACTGGGAATTACGGATAGCGGGGTAAGTAAGTACTTTTTTTTTGTCCATATGTGTATATTTAAAATTAAGTAACCGTTCACAAAAACTTAAAACACAAACACGAATCTGTATGTTTTGTGTGGTTTTGGTAGTATTGCTTTGAATAAATGCTTCTTTATTGCATTTCGATTGCTCCGAACAACAAAGAATAAATTGTGAACCCCGAAGCGGCGATAATACTAGGTCTCCCAGATCTTAGTCAACCTAAGCCTGAAGGACCGATCAAGTGAGGCCCGCAAGGCCGATGAAAAGATGTTTGGACGGCCAATTTCACGAGGCTTGAAGGGCCGTATTTTTCAGCGTGATTACAATACGGCTGATAGCCGACCATTTCCTGCTAGTTTGGATTACTGGTCTGCGTAACACTGGCTAAATATCCGCTCAACCTGTCTGTAATTCGTTGAATTTTATTTTAAAAATACATTCTTTTTAATTTGTGCCAATAGAGATGCGCAGTGCATTATTATTCATAAAATTGTGATAATATTTTGTTTTCTAGCAGATATGTTTTTCCCTCTACACGCAAGACACCGCCACCGCTAGGCAAGATTCGTGTAATTATGAAAGTTGATTGAAGGCACGCTATGTGGAACGAAATATGTGGTTTATACCAAAGCAGTATTTTGTATGCTCGATTGGGCTCAGGGGCGTTTTATCAGGAGGCTATAAATAATTATAACTATCAGAAACCTGTGGCTTTCAGGAACCATCTTCAATAGTTGCCAGATGTCCGGTTACTTAAGTCTCTACCTATTGCAGTTGATTATAAACGACTAGTACAATATCTGTTATGGGATATTAAAAATTTAAAAAGATGATTTAGCTAATATTTAATGTTTTTTTCCCAGTAAAAAATTCCAAATCGGGATTAGAAAAAATATTTATATGTTAATGAACTTCAAAATTTATTCATCATTTAGCCACTGACATCATTGTAGACGAAGAACTAAAACTTGAAAAAATTGTAATAGACATCATACAAGAATTTCAGAACAATATCACATACAACAATCCAAAACGAGACAAAGACAATCGAGACTAATAAATCAGGAACTAAAATTATATAATAAACTACCAGACAAAACTAAACAAAAGACTCGGACAAACTTTTCAAAAGATGTAAAAAATATTATTATGAATCAACAGAGTGTGAATAAAAAATATATATAATTTTTGTAAAATAAATATAATAATCCGTTAGGGGTAAATAAATAAATTATTAAATTAAAAAAAAACGTAAGCCAATAATAGCATAACGAGATGGACTTCCACTCGATTTCCCCTTTTTTGTATTCTTTCCTGAAAGTAGCCGTCAAGTAAATAACGCCCTTTCCGGATATTAGTTATGTTTCATCCACAGAACTGTGTTCTTTATTCGCTCATCATCATTATTCCATTTCCGTACCTAATGGTGCATAGGGCACTGCATTGAGACACCAATCGCTGCATATCTTGATCATTTTTGTTACATGAAGGTAAGATGATCAGTCTTACGGTTCAAGTGTCAGTCCAGAGACTATTCCAGGGAAATATTCTTGTTGTAAAAACACCTTTTTAAATAAATATCTCATATCAACCATTCTGGAAATCGAACCCGAGGTCTCTTCCATGGTAGGCAAACGCGCTGACCACTACACCACGAGGCCGACAATATTATAACGCCATGGATAATTTTTGCTAACTTTAAATATTATTGATTACTTATTTGAATACAACATTTTCAGAAGTATAAAAGATACTAAATCTGAAATAAATTTTACTGTGTATTTTTTCGTGGATACTATGATTCTTAACTCTAAAATCAAACAAAATATAGGTTTGGACATGTAGAGCGGACAGTGAAAAAACGGCTAAAAATATTTACGGTGCGAATGTTGATGAATGCAATAAACGAGGAAGACCGAGAATGATATGGGGTGACCAAATTCAACAAATACTTTAAGATGGACATGTCAAAAGTCGGAATAATCGATTCACTTGCATAAAAAGGTGTATGAATGTTGTGTGTGTATGGTGATATGACGTTCTCTCTGCCTACCCCTACGAGGAAACTGTGTGGTGGTTTGTTGTTGTTTAAATCAAAAAATTTCGCGTCGGTCGGCAGAAGTTCGTTTTATCTAGCCTACTGATGCCCTATTTCAAGATTGAAAATAAAAATAAATATCCAAATTTGTTGCAACAGAGAGGGAAAAAAATTTTGAGTATGGAATATGGAAATCTAGGCATTTACAGGGCATATGACCTGTCATTGGCTGGTTTAAGTGGCCACTTTACACACTGTGTACGTTCACCATTCTGACTATGTTTAAACGTCCACATTTTCTTAACTCTTCCATCTGTCGACTTTTTATAAAAGTCAAAGAGCTGAAACCTTTATTATGTAGGTGAGATTCGTCTGGCTGAACCAATTCACCTACTAGGCAATGCCTGAAAACAATTTTCCAATTTTATACTTCTGCTTTATCGAAATAATCAAGAGAGGGGTGCTGCGTTGGTTTGGACATGCAGAGCGAATGGACAGCGAAAGAACGGCTAAAAATATCTACCATGCAAATGTTGATGGATGCAGAAAACGAAGACGACCGAGAAAGACATGGCACGATCAAGTCCATCAAATACTTGAAGATTGACATGTTAAAAGTAGGAATAATCGGCGTGCGTGCATGAGAAGAAGTATGAATGTAGAGGAAGCGAGATCTGTATGCCAAGAAGAGTGTTATGGCGTTCTATCCTATCTGCCTACCCCTACGGGAAAACGGCGTGATGGTTTGTTTTATTTGTTGTTTGTTACCTCTGCTTTTACCAGTTAGTTAATTCAACAATATTTTGAGTATGTCCAAATTTAGATCTAAATAACTCCCTAGGGAGGAAATCTAGCTGGTCTGCAAACATTTGGACATACTCAAAACGTTGTTTAAAATAAATAAATTGATTAATGATACATAATATGCTAAGACCGGTGGCTGGCAACATCTATATATACAGTTGTATTTATTCCATACACCCGCATACATTGTTACTAATTTAACTTACCACTCGTGACCTTTATTATGCACTGTAGTAAAATGTACCTAGTCACTTTCAATGGCCAATACATAACCAGTTCCCAGGCATTCATTCGTTGGGGCAATTCAGCCAAGCAGCTCACTTCATAATGGTGGCGATCATTTATATTTTTACTTAATTTTATCACCAATATCCCGAAGATTGGTCTGAAAAGGAAAACATACGCGTAAGAGACCATGGCCCTCGCTAAAAGAAATGCGGTAAAGCTTAAATGCACACAGCGATCCATAGAAAGATCCACGCTCGGTATACAAGCCTAAAAGAAATGAGAAAATTAGGAACAACACCAGAAAAGCGGATATCATGGATCCCGTAGTAGACTGGAGCAGAAATGGGCGGGACATGTTGCGAAACAAGACCCCACAAGATGGACCCTTAAAATTTTAAGATGGAGACTTTGGGAGAATGAGAGGCGTCGGAAGACCTAACAAAAGATGGCCCGACGACAAAGCCGCTGTGGGGGGTAAAAATTAGCTGCTTGCAGCAACCGACCGAAAGAAATTGAAGAATATGGAAGAAAAAGCTTTCGCAACCGAAACGAATTTAATTTAATTTTTTTTTTTTTAATTTTATTTATTTCGAATACAAACAGATGTACAGGTTAAATGAATATTTAAAAAAATAAAAATATTTAAAATGTTTACATATTAGGGCTTGCCATCCAATTATATGTATTCACTAAATAATACTGTAATAAAGCGACGACGGCTTGAAGTTTAAACTATATAAATAATAAATATACTATATATTAAAAAAGGATAAATATGGACAAAACAAGGAGGTAATGGAAAGGAAAAGAAGGAAATTGATAAGGAGTGGTAAAGGATGATTGAAGGAAAGTGAGAGTGGAAAATTGCATTTGATTTAATGATCAAACGAATTATGAATGAAGAGCATGAATCAAGCCTATTAATTATCTTCTGTACATCTTGTATGGAGTGTTAAATATATCAAGACTATTCATTTTTTTGTTAAATGTTTCACATATACGAGGGATTGTAGAATGTTTCCGATGATTAGTTTTAAATTTACGAATATAGAAAATATCGAAAATATACGAATGAATTATTGGGGAATATGGAGACGACCTGTCGTTCACTTTACACACCGTGAAACATTCACCGTTCTGCCTAATGTGTGTGATTTCATACTTATAATTTTGGAAGTTGCGTATTATATATGATGATAATATGATGCTGCGAAAATAATTGAAAATAATCACGACTTTTGGTCACAGAGGATTCTCAATTCAAATACCTATTTCCACTGTCCATAAGGGCAATGAGTAAATTCACATCATACTATTACTATCAATAAGTGGAAAATGGAGGTGGGTTGCGCACGGATTGATGGTTGGGTCAGGCCAAATAGGTAAAAAATGATTTTTATTTGTAGTGATGGTTATAGGATAATTATTGTTCAAGTGAAATTTTGTTGACTTTGTATTTAGGTCATGTATTAAAACTGTGTAAAATGTTTCCTTCTGCTTGGGACACCCCAGTGAGAAAACCTTGTTTTAAATAAATAAAAAATAAAGGTAAAAATTTAAATATATCTAGTCAAAACATGCGTCCCTTCACTTGACGCTTTCTCATAGACGACATCTGTTTTATCTATCTAATGATTATTTACTTCGTCTCCTTTGAAATATTAATCTGTTTAGATGAAATTTTAAGAGGGTTAAATTCTAATATTGGTCTACAAACATTTAAACATACTCAAATATTGTTAATTTTATTTATAGAGTACATTCCTTCGCATGTGAAATTCCTAAATTGCCTTACATTTCCAACCTCGTATGGTATTGGGGCTCTTTGGATCCCCGGAGTTTTGGGACCGTTTTGCACTGATTTTCTCAAATTAATTTTAGAAGCGATTGTAATTATTAAATGACTACTTCATGGTTACTTTGTCTGCCTCGGTTGTATGGAGTCGAACTCATGATGATTGTGGCCATGATCGTAAATAATACGTAACTAGTTTCTTTTTTTTAAGTAAAAGGATGTAACTGACGTTGCGTGCGTTGTTCTAATCGCGTAATATATCAAATCTACCAGATCATACATGTTCAATACTAATAAATTTATTTCCGTATCAATTGCATCCTTATTCTGAATTTTTTTTGGACTTATATGAAGTTAACACTATGACTGAGAAGCAGGGCCCCGATTACGGAAGTTTACAGAGTTATTTCATTTAAATTATTTATTGACAATTCTTGATGGAATTCCATTGTAATGATGTAATAACTTATATTTACATATAAGTTATTAATTTTAAAAATACTTGGTACACTTCCACTTATTTATTTTGACCAATTAGCGCTTTCACCCTCTAATGGGCATCTTCAGACTGGGCATCTTCAGACTGAGCATCTTCAGACTGAGCATGTTCAGACTAGTCTGAAGATGCCCATTAGAGGGTGAAAGCGCTAATTGGTCAAAATAAATAAGTGGAAGTGTACCAAGTATTTTTTAAATTAATAACTTATATGTAAATATAAGTTATGACATCATAACAGAGTTATCTTCAACTGTCAATAAAATAAAATCGAATTTTATGTACGAAAATGTGCAGTTTTTTTTTCAGCAACCCGTAATGAAAAATGTTTAAAGAAAGTAATTATATAAGTATTTAATTTTTCATAGCGAAAATTCGCTTGTATTTTATAGACAATTGAGGATAACTTTGTAATCGGGGCCCAATTACACCAAAACAAGTTAGGTTAAATGTGAAATAATGTACATTTTACACCACAGCAAAAATTCACCCGGCCCGATAAAAAAAACATAGAGCGTATTGACTTTTATTTTATTTATTAATTGGCAGATAAACGCACCAACTTGTGCACCTAAAGATTTTTTTTCCGGAACTTAAGAAATAAAACGGAAAAAGAAAAAAAAATAGTATGAACCCACCCTTATTTTACCGGGTCGGGTGAATTGGCACGATATATGTGAAATGGGCCAATGGGTTGCATGATAAAAGTAGCATAAAACAACCCAATTTGCACATTTTCTCGTAAATGCAACAATTTTAATTTTACGTTTTGTGGTGCAACTGGCCCTAAGACATACATATATTTTTGCATTGGTTTTTAAGTCACTTTATAGATTGTTCTTCAAATTCTTACAGATTTTATTGTACCTTTACGCCAAATAAGCGTTTATAAATAAAAAAAAACAAAATATATCGATGGTTTAAGAAACGTATCGTAAGTGTAAATTTGATTTTTTAATTACAGTGTTTTCTAGCGTAATTTGTTTTCATCTGCGAATAAATAATAATACAGTATTGCAACCCAGTAAACAAATTTATTTCTTCATAATATTTGAATTTATTTCGAGTTACCAAATGTGAAAAATTCAGAACATTTTTTCACACTTAGGTGTTTTTCTTAAGACCCATCGGTATTTCAATTAACTAGCTTGCTTAGTAACAAAAAAAAAAAATTTTTTTTACTAATATATTTCTGACAATTAATGTAAACTAAAGCTTCCAACTGACTGAAACATGCAAAAATAATAACAGTTTATATAATTATGTGGACACAAATAATATAGATTTTTCTAAGTATATGTATTTTGTATCCTATAAACACCAGTTACTCAAGTTTTTCTATTATTTTGAAGTACCTGCGGATCAAATCATTTAAAAAACAACGTTTTTCGATATTTTTCATCACTTCAATAAATGTATTCACTACACGGTTACTATTGTCAATTATTGGCGTTATATAACGCTAACCTTGTCAAAGGATTACGACATTAATTTATTTTTTATTTTTTTATAATTGAACAATTAGACACCTGGACAGACATGCATATATATATTGCATACAAGATTTATAATATTGGTAGACCCATTACCCTTTATAGTTGTTCACAGCATGCAATGAGTTACAAATAGTAATTTAATTTAAAAAATAAATAATATAAAGGCTTACAAAAACACGAAACAATAAAATAAGAAAATGGATTTGAAAAAAGCACTAAACGGCGCAGGGAAAATTGGCTCAACACTTAATATGAAAGCAGATCAATAGTTAATAAATTGCCTTTGAAATTAATTTATCATTCATGAATATTATCAAAACGAGATCAAAACTTTAGCGATACATAAGATATAAATATATTTGTATCGACCATATGAACAAGTGGAATATTTTGCTACCTTATTTTGTATGGCCGTTTTTTAATTGTGCAATGGTCTCATTCGCTTATAAAAATAATCATAATTGTCTAAGTCGGTTTATTGCGAGCAAAAAAGAGAATGCCTCAAGCGATAGAAAAATAAATGTCTAACTTATTATCTATCAAAGAGTTGGCATATTATAAAGTGTGCTAAACGTATTATGTACTTATTCACGTACCCTTTCTAATTTTATTTTCGCAATATCCTATCTGATTTACCTATGACTTATATTAATTTTTATAACAAGTTGCAGTTTAAACATTATAATAAAGGCCATCTTCGCAGCGTAGAAATTATAATATATCGTTAATGTGCATTTTGAATAGTTTCGAGTATAACTTTTGACTGTGCCTTAATAAAAACCAATATTTAACTATTTTTCAATACTCACTGTTCGATTTACAGTTAACATGACCTTAGTTAAAAAGAGCTGATAAGGACCGCTGAGAGTGAAAAGGTAGATGCTGATTTAACCGCAATCCATCCCGAATTGAAACTAGAAGAAAAATTGGCAGATCTACGAGGTTTATAAATCCCAAGCGTAAAGCAAACATCACGCAAAATCAAGAAGTAATTTATTTATTACTTTGGTTTTTTCAATTACTTGCCTTACCTGACAAGTCTGTACGAGTATGATGCATTGACTTCTGGCCCTTAGGTTCAGATTAGGAAAAATGTGTTTTTGCACGAGAATAGACAAAAAAACATATTAGTCATATTATTTTACACGGAAAATCACAAAATTATTGCTTCAAATATAATTTTAATAACTATTTAGGCTTTGAAAATTGCGATCTCACCGGAAATCGTACTCGAAACCACCGAGGCCGCTGTAATATGTAAATGGATTATAGATAACTCGATAAAAAATATGAATCCCAAATGCGAAATTTCTGAAGATTATAAATAAATACCAAATACTTCGAAGTCAAGATTTGATATTTTATCATTTTTTTCTATTTGTTTGATGCGTTTTTTCAACGCAATATATAATATTAACCTGATTAATTCAGATAAAATTACGGCGCACAAATATCCCGTGTAATTGGTTTCTGCGCCATGACGTTTCAATAGAAATTTCCCACTCGTCACAATACGCTTTACGGCCGCTCGCGGTGTTTTTTTTTTTTTTTTTTTTTTTTTTTTATACGCCTCCACTCGTTTGCGAGTGATTTTGGCTCTTAGAAACAAGAAAAAGAAATTTAAAGAATATACGCTTCAGTGAACGACAAAAAAAAACCCATACCCACGAAAAAATATAATATAATGTGAGGTAGTTAAAATCAGTATGAAAGAGTTGTGACAATAAAATATTATTACTGTATAAAGTAAACGTAAACATAAAATGAAATTTCGGGCCAAAAGTAAAGAGGGACATTCAATTAGACTTATTAATTAAATTATGCAAATAATATTTAACAAATTCAAATATTTTTATTATTTGTCCTTAGGAATTTAGTCAGAAGTAAATAAGTATCCAAATCATTCTGGGCTAGTAAAAATTTTACGTTAAGAGGGAACGTATTATATTCTTCACATATATTTTGAAGGAATTCACTTCTTTCGAAGAGGGGACAGTCAAAAAACAGATGATCTAATGTCTCATCGTCGTTTTCACAAAGACACATTGCCGAAGTAAAGACACCTATTCTCGATAAATGCGAGGCAACGAGACAATGTCCTATTCTCATTCTTGATATTAAAGAGATGTTCAATTTTGATTGCTTTTCGATTTCAAACCATGGTGTAACGGGGATGGAGCATTGAATACTCTTATAAAACAACCCAGTCGAGGAATTCTGCCAGAAAATTGTCCACTCAGATCTGATTTTATTAATTATAGTTGGTACACAATCGTCAGTAGGACGACTAAAGGAGTGCGGGATGCTTCCATGAAGGCATGCTTCCTTTGCTAGGTGATCAACTCTTTCATTTCCAGAAATTCCGATATGCGAAGGAATCCAACATAAGGTCACCTTGAAATTTCTCTCGAACGCAAAAAATATAAGATATTTCATTTCACAAATTAGTCCATCATTACTACCATAAATTCCAGATTTCAACTTTTTGATCAGACTTAGGGAATCAGTAAATATTATTGACATAGGAATCTCAAGGTGTATAACTTCCATTAAAGCCTCTTTTAGTGCAATGCACTCGGCAGTAAAAACTGAGGAATCGGAAGGCAGTATGAAAAGTCTACTTAATTGAAAAGTTGGAATATAAAATGCCGCACCACAACCTTGGGCTGTTTTAGATCCATCAGTAAATATAAATGTGGAACCAGGCCATTTTTCTTCTATATTCGCCAAGAATGTTTGGTTATTACCTTGGTGATTCAATCGAGCAAATGATTTATCAATACTTATATGTTCTTCTATTTGAGAGGAAAATATTAGTGCTTTAAATGGAGTAGAAAATATTGGCAAGTTGTCCCTGGGGTAAATTGTAAATACTGACTGAATATACTGCATGGACGAACACAATAAAGGAATAGATCTGCGAGCGTTTGTTTCATTTGTCATCTTTTGAGTTAGAATTGACAAGGATTTTATCAAAGGATGATCCTCAAATTCAATTCGTTTCAAAACAAATTTTATTGCAAGATATTTCCTGCGCAGCAACAATGGCATTTCACCAGTTTCTACCTGTAGAGATACAATAGGTGAGGACCTCATCGCTCCTAAAATTAAACGTAAACTCTTTGACTGAATTTGGTCTAATTTTTTCAATTGATATTTTGGCAAAGGGTCAAAAAAATAACTGCCATAATCGAGATGACTACGAATCAATGCTTTATACAACATTTTTAAGGTCGACGGGTGAGCCCCCCACCACACTCGAGACACGGCTCGAAGAATGTTAAGGTTCCTCTCGCACTTTGCGACAACCTCTTCTATGTGTATATTCCATGATAATTTCCTATGGATAGTCATACCCAAGAATTTCACTGACTGCTTAATTGGGATCGGTATTTCCTGAAGTTTGATGCATATATCCGGTATTTTATGTTTATTGGAAAATATTACTAATTGACTTTTTGAGGGAGCAACTTCTAAATAATTACTGCTCAGCCACAACTCTAGATAATGCATTATTGTCTCCATTTCGATCGCACCCTGCGTTATGTTTTTATGGTGGAGATAAATAACAAAATCGTCAGCATATTGTAAAATTTTACTCATACTTGGGAGGGAACTATGTAGGTCTATAGTATATATGTTAAACAGCAAAGGGCTAAGAACTGAGCCTTGTGGTAGGCCCTTATAAACAGTACGCATAATCTTACCAGTAGGGGTTTCAACTACTAGCTCTCTCTGGGAAAGCATATTGAATATTATACGTGATAATTTTTTTGGAATACCTGACGTACAAAGCTTTCTTTCTAGAAAAGGGAGGTTAACGTTGTCATATGCACTTGCTATGTCTACAAAACACGCAATAGTGCACATTTGTGATGTCTTTGCAGATTGTATATCCACGTATAGTAAAGCAATGTTATCTAGACAAGACTTTGCTTTCCTGAAGCCGAACTGAGTGTAGGGAAGGAGGCGTTCAGTTTCAACATGCCATTCTACTCGAGCCTTTATCATGTATTCTAGAATTTTCAGCATACAACAAGATAACGCAATAGGGCGATATGAAGAGCCTTTTGATGAACACTTACCAGGTTTCAAAATTGGAATAATAAGTTGTTGTCTCCATTTTATTGGGACCACAGAAGAATCGAGAACATTATTATATAATTTGAGAAGTTCAACGCGAAAGGAATGTGGGAAGTGTCTTATCATTTGATAAGAAATAAGATCTATACCAGGAGTAGAGTCTCGTGCATGACTGATAGCTAAAGACATTTCTTCCAGAGTAAATCTCTGAGAAAGCCAACTTGGTGACACAACTTTTTGTGCTTCCGAAAATACTTCACATTTTTGAGGAACGTACGGGGGAGCTAGTTTATTTACAAAATCTTCAATCCAATCAGTAGAAGAGCTAGACAATGATGATAAGCATCCTTTGAATCGACGTACAGCACTCCAAATTTGAGAAACAGGTGTTTCTGGTGAGAGTGAGGAACAAAACTCACGCCAACCTTGACGTTTTTTGCGCTGAAGAGTTCTTTTAGCTAATGCTTGAAGTCTTTTTAGTTCTAAAAAATTACCCAAAGACATGTTATACCTATACTCACGCATCGCTTTTTTCCTATCAGAAACTATTGAAGTACACTCATCGTCCCACCATGGGGGACACTTAACTTGCTTACGTTTTGCCGTTTTCTTGGGGATAAGTTTATCTGCAACTGAGTACACTTCATTAGTTATAAATGATAGCATTGAGTTTGTATCTTCGAGTTCAAAAAAAGGAAAGCTAACCGCTTCCAAGGCAGTTTCAAAATCTTTCCAATCAACCTGTCTCAGATCGTAACCTCTTGGCTGCCGGTTCAGATAAATTGAGTGTAAGGTTCGTTCGAAAGCAAGAATAATTGGAAAATGGTCACTTGAGTGTGAGTCGTCTAAAACCGACCATTTAATTAATCCCGCTAAGTCCGACGTGCAAATAGATAGGTCGACTGCGTTTTGATTCTGTGTGGGGGGGGCAAGACGGGTAGGTGACCCATCGTTAATTATGCATAAGTTAAGGCTATTCGTAAAGTCTAAGATAGCTCTACCACTAGAATCTGAAGAATTACATCCCCATGAAATTGAATGGGCGTTAAAATCCCCCAAAAGAATAAACGAAGATGAGAGCTTTGTAGTAATAGAATCGAAGTACGAACTATCAAAATGCATTTTTGGAGGGATATATATAGAAACAAAAGAGATTCCCGATATATCTATTGCAACAACTTGGTAATTTATGTGTGTTGGTATGGTGATGTGAGTAAACGGAATTTCTGATTTGATCAATAATGCTGTTCCCCCTCTACCATCAAGACGATCGTGTCGAACCGTCTTATAGCCAGGGATATTAAAAGTGAAATTTGGTGGAAGCCATGTTTCTGAAATTGCAGCTATGTCAACATTATGTTCTTGAAGTAATGATATAATTTCGGATTTGTTTGAAACAGCACTTCTGCTGTTCCATTGTAAAATAGTAAATTGTTTTGAGTTAAGTATCCACTTCACCGCCATTTTTAATATTATAAATTAGAGAGTTAATTATAGGAATAAATGAAGCAGCGTTGGACGGTTGATATGAATTAGGATTTGATATCAAAGTAAGTAGAAGTTTAGCAATAGAATCAATTAGACTAGAAATATTTGATGGAACAAGTTCTGATGATGTTGAATTCGATGAATTGTTTTGGGAATAAGCATTATTTTGAAGAGCACAGCCATCCGCAGGATTGGACGCCTGTCCATTCCGATAAGAGAGAAGTGATTCATGTTCCTTTGAATTCCATGCCTGAACATGTCTTGAATTTACAGCAGTAGACTTTATAGGAGGCGAAACCATTGTGATGGGAGTTGAAACGCGTTTAATATTTTTGGAAGTTTTTTCCGCATAGCTAATGGTAGATGTGGGATGTAAATTGGAAGCTTCCTTGTACGTCACATTACCAGCGGCCATTGTATGCTTTATATTCTTTTGTCGAGTCAGTTCTGGGCATGAAAAACTAGAGGCACTGTGCGAGCCATTGCAATTTACGCATTTAATGTTTTCAGTCTGGCATACTTCTCCGAGGTGAGATTCCCCACATTTGTAACACCTAGGGATCGATCGGCATTGTGTTTTCGTGTGGCCAAAGCGGCAACATTGAAAACATAAAATAGTTGGAAAAATATATTGCTCCACTTTTAAAGAATTATGAAACAAATAAACGTTATTGGGTAATGTTTGCCCCTCGAAAGTCAAAACAATCGACTGAGATGGTTTCCATGTCACAGTTTCACAAGATTTATCTTTATAATTAAGACGTCGAGCCTTAATTACCTTACCACATCCATAAGGGACCTCGATTGACTCAATAATTTCTTCAATTGTAAGATCTGTAGACACACTTTTTACAATTCCTAATTTGGTTACTTTAAATGACGGTACATAGGCTTTCAGGGAGTTAGTAACGACAAAGTTTGATGTTAAAAAATTGTTTGCTGCAACGGCAGTCTTAAATGTCAAGGAAATTTTAAATTTGTTTTCCACTCTCACACCTCCTAATATAATGTTACTAATTTTGTTGGTATATAAAAGTTTACCAAAAGTGATAGGATGAAGGGGTTTTGAAGATTCTTGGTATTGAACGAACACCAAGAATGGGCCAGAAGCATTATCCGAATAGGTAAACGATGGAGAGGAAAGGTCGGGAGCAGGGAAAGGAAGTTTGCATGGTTGCAAATCAGGGGAACTGGGTGCCCTAGGTCTTTTTCTATGCTCAAGATCAGGAGGATCCCCAGGATCCTCCATACTTAAGCCTAAAACAACGAAATGCGAAAAAGAACGCAGTCACAGAAATTAAATAAAAATAAATAATAATAAAAAATCGAAAACTTGTCAAACGCTCCTCCCTCGATGTCGAGTTATAACTTGACTAATCCAGTACAATGCACCGAAGAAATATTGTTATTCACACAAAATTGTACGCGCTGATAACAAAACACACAACCGTCCACTGTCGATGCTACGAGACAACTTCGCTCGCGGTGTTCGATGCTTCATAAAACGTTTCGTTTGAGCTCGTTTGTACAGCGTTCATGCTGTGAGGAATGACGCCATATGCTCTAAGAAAACGCACATTCAGTTGTTTGCACCCAACTCAATATTGGAATAATTGAAATTTCAGTATTTCTCGCCACTCATAAAGCGCGTAAAAATTACTTTGGTGCTAGTTTTTTTTTCTGTAATATCATTCCGTATAGTAATAGTAGATTTTATTTTTAGGCTTTCTTTTGATATGTGAAAATCTACGAAGTTTGTTAGTAATAAAAATATTAATTTAATGTAATATGTATATAAACCTAATATATTTTTAACATCACTTTTTTAATAAGTTCGAAACAAATTGTGAATTTTATTGGAAATAAACAAATTGATATTTATTATATGTACTTTATTTACGGCTTGATACTAAATTTAATTGATAAAATTGAGGAAAAATTAAATACTGGATAAATAAACATTAAAAAATCCAAGCAAACCTCTGTACATTGTTAAAACAGTAAAAAATAAATAAAATAATAATATTGTGCATATATTTATTGGGAACAGACACACAGTTTATAGTGACACAACCAGGAATGACCCATACCTGTGAACTTGCCCCGACTCGCTAAAAAAACCGTGTTGAGTCGGAGCACTTGCAATGCTCATTCAATAATATTGTTTATTTTATATATTTAACTTTTTATACATAATGTAAATTTTAGATTGGCGGGCTTAATGCCAAATCGCAATTTCTTCCAACCAACCAATAAATAAAAAAAATCTAGATTTTCAAATTGTCTTATAATGTCTATTAGATACTAGTCAATCTTGCCAAAAAAGTACTTAAACAAAAATCAGTACCCATTTATAGGTTCATTAAAAACATTTTTTTTTCTATAAAAATGTATATGTTGTTATTTTTCTGAATACTGTAAGAATATTACATTTTTTATGTTTCTAGATAAATAACTAATACTTAATTACGTTCATTCTCTAATTAGTTTAAGAAGTGCGAAATGAAATTGAAATAGCGTTAATTTGCGTAATGGTTTCTTCGTGGGAATGTTCACCTATTAAGTTAACTATAATAAACTTTTAGCAACACTTCGTGACAGTCCTAATACGTCTAGTATTCTGACGTTCTTCACATACAATCGTTTTACGAATATTGAGATACAAAAAAAATAGCGAACGAAGGCGTTTAAAAGCCTACACACATCTTTTGGAACACAGTTTACCTACTAAGTATGGAATATAGTTTGTTCATGAAAACCTAGTTCGCTTTTATCATTTAAATATAATATATACTAGGTACTTGCTATGCCCAAATTTTTATTTTATTTATTGTCTAGCTTTTATTGTATAATTTAGAACCTTCACGAAGAAAACTTTGCACCTATGCTAGGGTCAAAGCACCAGTAAATGACCATTGGTTAATAAAACACAATATAATAAGAATTGCTACATGTGTCCAGTCAAAAACTTTTAACACTAGAAACTATGACAAAAGCAGTAGGCGGACACATCTTTTGGTAAGAAACAAATCTATCAGTTTTGAACTGTGAGTTGTCAAAAGGTAATAGTGCGTCTTCCCGTTATTGTTCTGAAATTGATAGTGTTTTTATAAGGAAAGGTGTGGTAAGTGTTTTATTTCATGCTATTTCTTATGCAATTCTTTGAATATATCCATATTCTAATGTGTTAGGATGTTTTATAATGTTATGATGTAACTAAATCTGAGAATTATTTTTACTGGGGTAGTAGTGGTCATTCACTGGTGATTCTGCTATTTTTTTAAAGTAATATTAATTATAATTGTAATACTCGTATTTCAATAAAAAAGTAAAAGTACTTAGAAAAAATAATGTGTTTTTTATTATTTTCTTTTATTTTGTACGCTTAAATAATGAAATTTATACCTTTAATGTGGATTTCACTACAAGCTGAATCTTAAACGGTCATTCATTGGTGCTTTGACCCTACACATTAATAAATTTTTATTTCATCATCATTCCCTTTCCCCACTTAATGGTGCATATGGCACTGCATTGGTATACCAATCGCAGTGTATCTTGACCTTTTTTTTTTTTTTACACGAAGATAAGATGATCAGTCTTACGCTTCGGGTATCAGTCCAGGTACTCTGAAATATTCTAGTGTAAAAACACCTTTTTTAAAAATAAATATTTCGTGTCAACCCTGTCGGGAATCGAACCCCAGACCCCTTGCATGGTTGGCAAACGCGCTGACCACTACGTCACGAGGCGTACAATTTGTATTTACGATGACTATATTATATTTTAAATTTGTTTTCTAAAATACTGCTTGAAATATTGATTACTCTAATTTTTTTTATGTGTATATGCATTTTTTTTAAATACTTTTATTTGTATAAATAAAACAAGGACCATATTAACAGTGGCACAGCGTAAACTAAGTATATTTATTTATTTATTATATACGCCCAGAGGGCTTTATATGACAGGTACAAAATTTAAATTCAAGCTTTTCGTGGTATACCAAGTAAATATTAGTTACAGTTTTTAAGTATAAAAATACATTATGCTTTATTAAATATTTACTATACATTTATAAAGATAAAATACTACTTAAAAGTAGGCAGGTACAAAAGTGAATGTGTTTAATAAAATTATAACAGTTTTCGGCAAAAAAAATAAGTTTGCAGTCGGTATGATTTAACTAAATGTTTCGAAAAAAAATATTTGACATATCATTATCATCATCATTATTTTTTAATTCGTAGCAGTTAACAGTTTTTCTTGCAAATTAAGGTACGTTTGTCAACAAGAGAATGAATAACTATTGATATTAAGCAGTTTCCTTTATTTTGGTCTTTGGTTTTAATTCAGTTGTACATTATTAGCTTTGCTTGTGGCGTTATCTTATATTTACTTTTCATAATTTTGGTGCGTAACTGTATTTTAAGTAGCTAGATATTTACCTAAGTAGTTGTTGGTTAATTTTACTTTTGAACTTATCTGCAAGTCCCGACTGGGATTTTATTTCTAGCAAGTCGAGACATGAATATGAAATAATTCCGTAAGAATTTATTGTAAACTGGCGAACCCGACAGACATTGTCCTGCCCGAACGTTGGCTTGCTAGCTATTAGCTTGAAAAAATACTTTTCATTGAAAAGTAGGTACCTAGGTACTTGTTTATGGTTAAATTCCAAAACATAAAATTATTAATTTTCAAATATAGAATTATTTTTGCAAATGTCAAACTCGGCTCTTCTTACCAACATATTGCACTTTATTCATGAATGCAATTCTCAAAAATGTATTGAATGTCAGTTAATGTTATTTTAGTATTACCAAAAATCCTGTAAAAAGAAATAAATGGGAAGAAATTATAAGAAGTTTAAAGAAAGCATCTGATTGGGATCCATAAAAAACGAATATTGTTTGTAAACATTCAAAAACAAACTTTGTTTAAATACAAAAAAAAACAACATCCTTCCATTTTTTATGCATTCTTGTCGAATGCAACCCTGGTAGGTCAAAAAAAAAAATATTTTTGCTCCTAACTTTTTTTTTATCGATTAGATTGAAAATTTTAATATCTATGAACACGCGCAGCGCAAAGATCTACATTTTGCTGAAAACCGCACGTAAATCGGTTAAGCCGTTTAGGGGGAGTACAGTGACATCACACGTACAGAAGAATTATATGCATAAAGATATCAGTAATAATGTTTTTCAATACAATTAATTATAAGCATTACGTCAAACGAATTGTGTCTCATGAAATTACAAATAAATTTTATAAATAAAATAAAAACGTATCTAGTTTAAAACCACTTATATTTGACCTTCAAAACACGTGCTAGTTTTTGATAAAATTACATTCCTGTCAATAAATGTTTTAATTTCAACAGTTCTTTTATTATTAATGTTTAAAGTATTAACTTTGTGGTCAAATATTTTACTAAATGTTGTGAAGGTGTTTAGTAGGTTTTTACATGTTGGTTTAATTGGTATCCTGACGAAGAGACGGGTACGTCTCGAAACCGGTAGACATTTAAAAGTCGGTAAGTGGTTATGTACATATATTTAGTAACATTTAGTAAAATATTGGACCACAAATTCAATGCTTTAAACTTGAAATATCAATGATATTTTATCAGCGGGTATGATTTAAGTTTATTTATCCACTTATATTTATTTTGTTTCCTCATGCAATGAGCTTTAGTAAAGTCGTTAAAAACATATGATTTTTTAAGGTACTCAGAATTTTCCCAAGAACGCGAAATAAATGCCTTACTTGTGCAGTCTTGAAATCAGTATAATATTTTATTTTATTTTATCGGAATAAACGGCACTTAGTGCCTTTTACATATTAGTTACAAATACAATTAAATATACATACATGTAAGCAAAAGTAATACAGAGCATTTAAAACAATATTATTAATTAAGAAAGTCTAAGAAATATAAACTATATAAAAGAATAAAATATTACCAGTTATAGAATTATCGATAAAAAAAGATAATTTGGTATTTGAAATACTTTGAACCATTTAAAAAAAAAAAACCAAGAAAACAATTTTGAATAACATTAAAATATATATATATATATATGTATTATTATTGAAAACTAATATTTAGGTAAATAGTTTATGTTTATGTATAAAAATATATAATGATGTAAAAAAAGTGATAAAGAGAAATATTTTTTACTTATAAATATGTTTTATCTTAAAGTTTGTTTTTTTAAAATAACGCTTAACACATTAATTCTTATGATATTTTCATTTGTAGGTATTTGGAAAAAATATTGTAATTCGTACGTTGTATAAGCAATAAAAAAAACCGAAAATTTACTAACATTCATTAAAACGTTTGACCACAAAGTTAATGCTTTAAACATTAATAATACATTTAATTAATAAATAATAATTTTAAAAAATCTCAACGTATTTTTACCACAGTCAAATTATCGTGGATTTAAATATATGAAATTAGCTGATAATCGATTTTTTAATTGAAACCTGGATATCTAATTTATTTTAACCACATCCGTGATACGTGATATGCTTTATTTATTTAAATACTTTATCTACATATAAGGGCGGATATATTGCCTTAAGGCAATTTTTCCTCCCTACCTCCACAGTTTGATTTGAGAAAATAAATAGTAAATATAAACGTATTGCGATTACATTTATATTGTGATTTTTTATCAAATACAGCTCCCCTTTTTAAAATGTAATACAATTTTGATGACGTTCGTCTGGAATTTTCTATTTCTAGAAGGGTATCTTTCCAGCTAGAAGGCAGAAAGGGGTTGTAATTTATCCACCTGTCAGATACGACGTAATCTTTCTAACCCCTCCATTACCTGTGAAGGTAGTCATCAGTATCTAATCAGATTATCCGGTACACGGTATACCTGATTGAACTGTTCGTCATGTGCCGGTAGCCAGCATGATTAGTGATCAGCCCATCAGATCTTCCCACATGGCGTAATACCGTGGGTCCGGCATTCAATTTTACAAGGTCTTAAAATAAAGTATAATCTTCATACAGTATATTTTTATTTACTAAAAATTAAACACTTTGTAATTTTTACCACATTAGAGTTTAATGTATTATAACACAACTAGTTTCAGGTATTCTGGATTACCCATCATCAGGTGTAAATATACTAAAATAAAGTGTTTTCTACGGCCGCGAGAGCGGTTCAGAATAGTACCGCAGGGTAATATTGTTCGATAAAATTTGAAACATAAAGTCAGTAGCACGTGTTCTGTCAAAAGTTTAATTTAGATATTGTTCAAATACTGATTTCTTAAATCTCTCTTTTTTAAAGATTCGAAGTTATAATTGTTTCTGCACCTTTCATTGTTAGATAAAAAAATATTATTAAAAACGTTATTTCCCTTTTTCCTTATATTTTTGTATTTTCGAAACTTATGACCATTGTAGCATATTGTCTATATACCTAAAATATAAAACTGTTTTTTTGTAATATTTTTCCCAGTATCTTACATAAAAAACACACACAAATATATATTTTTAACCAGAATTAGAGAAATTGGGTAGTGAAGGGTTAATTAAATTAATACTGAAATTATATGTTTTTACGGGAATTATGAATTGGATAAGTGAATCTTGTAAATTTGTATTTAGATAATTTATTGTGTTTTTTTATTATTTTTATTCAGATAACAAATATACGTATACAATCGGGTTGTGGTCCTGTGGCTAGTGTCTCGGACTCACGGACCAAAGGTCTGTGGTTCGAATCCCACTCTACCCCAACTTGATTCCATTTTCTAATAGTGAGTTATTTACAACTCGTTGAAAATGGCCCTCAAAATGAAATATTTGGGTAAATCATAAGAACGCAAATATTTCTTTTAAAAAAAATAAAATATTACTACTAAATACAATTTTTATATTAATTAAATACATATATTTACATTAACGTTTCCCATTACGTAAAAGAAAAGAAAAACATTCTTGTGTACATAATGGGGAGTTACGTCTTCAATGGTTTGTTCATTTAATTATTAATTATTAATATTTTTAGGATAACATATAAATTACAAAAACATTACATAAACTGTGTTTTTTATTCGTGCTACACAAAGAAGAATTATAAATATAACCACTTCTTTCTTATATATATTGAATTCCTGATTGCACTTTTTATTTACTTTGTTCATTTTATTCAAAAAAAATATTCCTCTGTAAGTATAATGATGTTGTGCTGTTGTTGTTTTTAATTTGGGAATTAAGATATTACCACCTGTTCTAGGTCGCGTACTTACATTTTGTGACCTAGAAACACGACTATTTATTTTGTCTTTATGTATTTGAAGCAAACAATTCTTTTTTCTAATTAGTAAAATAATCAGTACATAATTTGTAACACCTTTATGTGTGGGCCCCACTAAGTTATAAATACTTGAATCAAATTTAACACGCTTAACATCAATCTTAAATTTTCATAGCATCTCGAAAAAATATATCATCGTGTCATCAAATCGTAAGATAAAAATACAAATTGCAAAAAAAATTGAGAGTATTTTTGAAGATTACTTTTTTGTGTTCTGAAATTTTTTGTCTTAATATTGTATACTTAAATATTGTATACTTAAATTCTTATATTGTATACTTAAATAAACTGGCAAATCATATACCTATATAAAATACGAAAATTAATTATGTGTTTTGACAATTTACCCGTCTGTTTCAGTAACTGAAAGTAATAATGTTTCTAGCTCCTGAGTATTTTTTCTGTTTCTTTTAGCCACTGTATTCAATATTTTTTTGTCTATCAATCGTTTTCAGCTAAAATAACTGAAACCGGATACATTTAATAAATTTAACTATAACGTCATTAAAAATTATGTATTTGTCTTATCACAATTATTGTCTACTCTGAATGCCTGTTAAAATTATTATCGTTTTGATGGTGTCATTATTTAATCTATAACACATTATTTAAACGAATTCAATGTACACGTATATGTTTATAAATATGTATAAACCACTTTAATTTAGAGTTATACTTCGACCGGTTTCGAGGTTACAACCTCATCGTCAGGAATTAAACTAACTTATAATTTTGATGTTTTTTTGTTGATATTTCTTGATAAAACTCCATAGTTAATGATTATGATAAAATTATGTAAACTTCCCTGTCAAAAATCACGTATTGTCCTAACTTTATCTGTTAAAATGTGTATTTCCCACTCTGTTGTATTTTGCCATGTGTTCTTTTCCACCTTTTAAATAATAAAAGCTTAATCCCAATTTCGGTCCAAAAACTCCCAAAAATGAACTGTTTAGCAAGCTAGTTGTAAATATTTATGTTCCTGTCCCCTGTTAAAATACTTATTTGATCTTATCTCCAAAATATGTTAAGAATAGTATAAAAACTGTAAATGTTGTAAACAATTCACCAGTCTTGAAGATGCCTACTAAGGCGAAAGCGCTCGTTGGTCAAAATATTAAAAAGTAAAACTAAACCAAGAAGTTTCATTGATAAGTTTATTTATAATTTTATCATAATCATTAACTGATAATTACTCGCGTTGCTATTTATATTATAAAATATTGTATGAAAGGGACAGAAAGATGAAAAAAAGAGAGAGAAAGAAGATAAAATGAATCATAACGGGAACATTTTTTAAAGAGGACTCGAAGTTAAATTTAATTGATTATTTATTATTTGAAGTTTTTGATTAATGGCTTTACTAATTTATAATCGCTCTAAATTGTCCGAACGAAAACCATTTTTATTGACATTCAAAATTTCTACACCCGTTTCTTGATTAAAATCATGGTTTTCGGATATAAGATGACTTGCGAGTTTAACTCTTAATTAAAGTGGTGTATCCAAATTTATAAACATGTAAGTGTAAAATGTCATACCACAAAGTGAAAAATGTTTTTGATAACAATAATGAATTCAATGTAGTCCGACAGTTCACAGAGCTCACCTCGTTTGTCCGCTAATGACAATTTCGCCCAGCGCAGCGGTGTTGTATTGCAATAATAACCGCTAACAACATTCATAACGTAATATAGATTTTAAAATGGCGCCCCGAACCAAAATTGTAACCACTTAACAAACAAGTGACTTCCTCTAGTCTGCCCGTCTGCCGTGTCTTCCGGATTATTGTGGAGCGTTTCCACAGCTCGTGTACTTTTTTTATTTTTCTCTTACACAAAACAACGTGGAAATAAAGAGACGGAAATATAGGTGGCGGTGTTTTCACACACTTTTGGTCTAACGCCTACGCGTGATATAACTTACTTAAACACTAGTTTTATTTACTCTATTAGCGGAATAGAAATCATTTGCATCATCAGACATACTATGCCGGGTTCAATTCCTAGTAAGATTTCAGAAATATATGTTTTAAGGCCGGGCTGACGTGTGATGTGATTACTACTGTAATTGGGCCTTTTGGCCTGTTTTGGTGTTAGAAGATTTAACATAATAATTATTCCCTTCACTCGACGATTCATAGGATGCTGCGATGGTATCTACTCCAAACGTAGCATATCTCAATAAAAAAATGTACATTTTAAGCAAGATGATCAGCATTACGCTAAGACGGTAAAAATTTGTCGTGGTGTAAAATAACTCATATACACGGTTTTTCCGGGCCAGACCGCGAAACTTCAGAAGAACATTCCTCATGGTAAGCTTTAAAAAAAATCATTATGAAATTTTTCCAGTCATTTAAAAAAATAAATATATATATATATATATATATATATATATATATATATATATATATATGTATATGTAATCTCAAAATGTAGTAAATCCTTCATTTCTCGGACAAGCAGTCCCTCCACAAACCCCTACCCATTTCCTACCCAGCCGCTTCCCTTGTCCGCGTCTGGTGCGTATCGCTTCGTTAGTCCAATAAGTTTACATCTCTATTTTTTTGTAGGGGAGGGGTAGGGGTTTGCGGAAGGGATGCTAGTGCGAGAAATTAAAGATTTACTCCATTTTGAGATTATAAAAATTTTCACAATGACTTATTTGAAATTTTTTATTAGGATATTTTTCAAAGCTTACTGTGAGGAATGTTCCTCTGAAGTTTCGCGGTCTGACCCTGAAAAACCGTGTATAAGAACGCATCTGTTGTAAAAAATCACTGTCGTTACATATTTGTCTTTTTTAAAGTAGTTTCGGCCATTTTGAAGCAATTAGTTTCAAAAAATTACTCCGGGGATCTGTTTTGCGTAGAGCTGTCACCCGTTTGGCTGTGTAAAATTACTACCTCAAAATTATAATTATAATAACAAGTTGGTTTTTTTAAAAATATTTTTGTGGTTTGTAATATATCGTATTGGAAAAATAACAGCTTTTTATATTGCAATTCCCTGACCATAAAAATTTGTACCACTTTTTTTTATATAGACTTTCAAAAAGAAAAAAAAACAAGAAAAATAAATAGGTAAACGTTTTCAGACTGTGAATAACATCATTCAAAAAGATAAAAAGTTCAAAAACTCTACTAAATTTATGTTCAGGGATTAAAGGTTCAACGTGCCAGTCCAGGGAAAATTAAATATTTCAGTGTGAAAAAAAACTTGATTTATAAGTCAAACCTTGCGCAATAAGAATTTATGCATAGTAGGGAAATACTCCAACCAGTAGACAATTCGGCGAGCTAAGAAGACTTTGTAACAATATTTTGTTGGCTAGATTTTCACATTCCCTAATATTTTTTGTTACATATTTTTTTAATATTTTATTTTTTTGTAATTTCTTTATTTTTGTTTTAATAAATATATTAATATTCTTAATATAATTTATAATATATATAATTATTATTTATAATATGTTTAGTATAATTTATAATTTAGTTCACATGCATGGGTCGTTCCTGATTGTGTCACTATAAACTGTGTCTCTGTCTCGTATAAATGTATGTAAAATGTTATTAATAAATTAATAAATATATGTATGTAGCTTTAAAACTAAGCCAAAAAGTATTTTTTTTTAAATATATATATATCGTGTTATTAGCGCTATGATTTCTTAAAGTTTTGTACTTACTTTTGAAATAACTCCGCGTGTGACCTCAGAGGTTCTCTTCCGCTTATTCTCGATCAGTTCCGCCCATTGATCCATTGACTGCAAGCAAACTGGAAATCTTCCATAACTCTCGTGCCATCGGTAGATTCATATGAACCAGTGACGTCGTTCAAAGTAGTTCGTTTTTAGTAAAATATGTATTTTTATTTTTTCAACAGGAAACTTTGCCGTACAATTTAATGCGCCAATTTTAACCGCGCGCAAGAAAACAGTTATTGTATCCGATTTCCCATAGGGCTTAAGTTCCTCATTTACGTGTCAAATTATATTGTTCACTACCTACTTTATACATTAAGCACTTATTATTATTTTTTTTGTATCGCAAGTAAATTATATATACTATTTTTTGCCAATAAACGACGTATTTCGGTACTGAAACTAAATTCCTTCATCTTGGTTGAAATAAAATTTAAATGGTAATTTATTTGTCTCCGTTGAGACATCGGTCCATTCAGATTGTTACGAATTTATTTGCTGTGGAATCGTGAAAATAATGCACTTACCAACTGTTTTGATTTTTTTTTTTTTTATTCGTTTTTAAACGGTGTTGTTTTACCTTTTCATGCTGAATTAATATTATTCTGCGGTCTACATTGTCATAATAATATTATAGAGTGTTGAAATCAAATTACAACTATTCACACTATTTTTAAAAATAAATATTATTTTTATCTAGAATTAGAAAGCGCGCGAATTCCGAAACGTTTTTTTGAGATGTGTCAATGTTCGTTTTGATGCTTTTTGCGCGGTAAATTCCAGCCGCGTCCGTGCCTTGATTCAATTTATATTCCGTAAATGCTCGATTAAATATTATACCAAATTATTATATATCAATCACTGCCGGTTAGATATTTTTAAACATATTTATCCGAAATATGTTTCGTGCAAAATTATACAAAACCTTTGTTTACCTTTTAAAACTCTGCTGAAAATTCCTTTGCAAACAGTGCTGTAACGTTGCTTTAGACTAACAAAAGACGAGATATTTTGAAATTGTATTTAAAAATAGAGATTTAAAATATACTGTTTCAGCATATATTTTCCATAATTTATAAAAAAATATAATTTAGGCCTGTTGTAGCAAAATACGACTTCATTATTTTTTTTTAATAAGAGATATATCAAGTCTTGTATTCTATGTATACTGATGTGACATCATATGACAACATAGCGGCCTCCGTGGTGTAATGATTACGTTTCCGGGTTCGATTCTCGGCAAGAACACAAAAAGTAAATGGGATATTTCTCATGCCTGGGTGTTCTGTGCTATAATTCACAATCGTACTTGGGCCTCATGGCTATTGTCGTGAAAGAAAATGACAATTAAATCTTATTTTTTCTTAATATACAACAAATGAAAATACGTTCATCTCAAGTGCGCTCAAGTGATTATATTGTTATAAAAGTACTGAAATAAACTAAATTATATTTGTAATTGATTAAAATTGTTTTTAGAAAAAAGGTCCATCTCATCATGTTACATCAGTGGTTCATCTAACTATTTCCTATCTTGAGCCATCAGCCATTGTATATTGTTTTTTAAAGTAATAAGTATTAATATTTTGTATTATATCCAGCAGGAGATTATTGTAAATGTTTAGTTTTGTATTACTACAGAGGAAGAGAATATTTTAGAGAAGGAAATATGGAAGTTTAGGCATTAACAGGGCTCATAACCCGCCAATGACTGGTTTAAATAACCACTTTACACACTGTAACATTCACTATTTTATGAAATATGGATACTGAAACTTGGGCAAAATGATGAATGTTACTATTTCTAAAATGGCCACTTAAACCAGCCATTGACGGGTCACGAGCCATGTAAATGCCTTCCATATTTCCTTTTTTTTTTTAATGTTCTTCATATCTGTTGTGATTTATGTTAGCATAACGTACAACTTGATTAAATCGGCTTGTCCGAGGCAGAGGTCCGAGGTTCGAACGCCACTCTACTCCAACTTGATTTCTATTTTCCAATGGTAAGTTATTGACAACCCGGTAAAAATGGATATTGAAATATTTGGATAAATAATAAGAACGGTAATTCGTAAAAAAAACATTTTTTTAAACTATCATTTACTTTCTTACATGATTTTATACACTTTCTAAACTCAGGAACATTACCTTAAAATAAATTTAGCGCGTATTATTACTTAACCTTGAAAATCGGCGTTTTCACGCTAAATTAAAGGTATATTACTAAACATGAGGTAAGTATATTCGTAATTAATTTATTATTATATTGATAGTTTTTATTCGTTCGTAATGGCTCCCCGATAAATATTTTAGCTGACTGTCCTCAAAAGCGTTCAAACGGAACTCCACTTCCTTTATTTGTTGAATTTTGCTAGCACAATGTATGTAATAATTTATTGGAAACGGAACGGGTTCCTCGTGGTCGTGGAATCGAAGTAATTGATTTATTCATGACTGATCGTCCGCCATATTTGTTCGATGGGCTGTAATCACACACGAATACTCAGCTTGTCGGTAAAGGATTCCAAGCGTTTATGAATTCTGTTCAACTCAACTATGGCGTTGTATAGAAATACTTAAATGGTATCTAATACACAAGTAACAGTAATGCATTTTTGAATCCAGTGGTAGCAGAATCGTGTATGAAATTTACTATTATACAGACAAACAACCCATCACGCCGTTCCCCATGGGGTAAGGCAAAGAGTATATGACGCCACTTAAGGCTGCCTTTGCGTACAAACCTCGTTTCCTCTGGATTTTTTTCATTCGTGACCTTTGACATATCGATTTTCAAGTATTCGGTGAATTTGGTCGTGCCATGTCGTCATCGTTTTCTTCATCCATCAACATTGATGTCGTAAATCCTTTTAGCCATTCTTTTGCTATCCGTTCTCTCTACATGTCCAAACCAACGCAGAACCCCTTTCTTGATTCTGTTGGTAATGCATGTCTCAGCCTTACATAGTTCACGGATCACGACATTTATGCACCTATCATACATCGCTTTACCACACATTCGCCTAAGAGATCGCATTTCGTCAGCATTTAACCTAATTTCACAATTATTTTTTCAACTGCTTACTTCGCTCCCATACATTAGGGTTAGCTCCTTTCTTGGTTTTGTCCATGTTTGTCTCAGTTTTACATAATGCACGGGTCTTCGCATTTGTGCACCTATCGTACATAATTTTACCGCACAATCGCATTAGAGATCGCTTTTCGATAGCACATATATAGACAATATTTTGAGTTTGTCAATTTTTGCAGACAAGTACTGGATTCAACTCCCTAGGGAGCTGTTAATATTAACATATTACAACAGAGATGAATAACGTTTTAGTGAAGGCAATATAGAAGTCTAGGCATCTACAGGCCGGCTTGTCAGCGTGTTTATATTTTCTTTGGTAATTAAGCAGCAAAATATAAATTTTACCATCATTATTTCTTTTCCGCACCTAATGGTGCATAGGGCACTGCATTCGTACACCAATCGTAGTGTATTTTGATCATTTTTGTTACATGAAGGTAAAATGATCAGTCTTTCGCTACAGGTACCAGTCCAGGGATTATGGAATATCAAGTGAAAAAACGCACTTCTAAATAAATATTTCATATCAACCATGTCGGGAATCGAACCCGAGACCTCGTGCATGGTAGGCAAACGCGCTGACCATTACACCACGAGGCTGACAGAATATGAATATTAGGTATTAAATAAAATTTAAATTACAAAATATAGAACGACGTAAGTGGTAAATAATTGTAAAAAAAACTTTTTTTAATACAGGGTTTTTTAACCTAAATTTAATATTTATGCTTTCTTTTGTCGTGTAATTAGATATTTCATTGTTTTTTCATAATTTTTTGAATAGTGGAATTTCGGTTCTGTCGGCCTCGTGGAGTAGTGGTCAGCGCGTTTGCCTACCACGCAAGAGTTCGATGCCCGACATGTTTGACTTGGAATATTTATTTAAAAAGACGTTTTTACACTAGAATATGTCATAGTCTCTGCGCTGGTACCCGAAGCCTTAGACTGATCATCTTACCTTCGTGTAACAGAAATGATCAAGATAACCGGCGGTTGGCGTACCAGTCCAGTGCCCTGTGCACCATTAGGTGTGGAAAGGGAATGATGATGATATTAGAATTTAGGTTGCATTAATATAATTTGGCATAAAATCCACATATGCATTTTGAACAATTTTGAACCTGTAGTTAGAAGCCTTTCTTGTCATGTGTGTACATGAGTATGATTCTCTGAAAAAAACTAAATTTATTCTCTTGGGAACGGGAAGATTAACAAATGATTCTAATTGATTTCTGTAATTTGTTCAATAATAGTGGACATCATCAAAATACCGCTAATAAATAAAGGGCTTTTCTTATAAATCTAGTATAAAATTACGCCTAGGCATAGGTAGTTTCTACCATTTTCCATTATAGTAAGGATGGTATCCGTATTTTTTCGCTTACCGGGTTTATTCGTAAGGCTCTAAATAATGTATTTATAAATATAAAATAAATAAAAATTAAATTACTAAATTAATTTTTGTTTATCATGGCTTAATTTAAAAAAAAGTACTTTATTCCGAAAGAAAGAATGCTAAGTCTTATTCCAGAATACAGTCAATTTTGATTTGTGTAATCGTATATTACCGTCAATTATTTTTTGAAATGGCTGAAGTCGAAAATAAATAAAAAATACTTTTATTTTATTAATGTACACAGTGCAAATGCCTTTTATAAATATAAACAAATACACTGAACATAACAGTGTTATTTAAATTTATTTCAACAGAGAGGGAATTTTTTTTTAGAAGGGAATATGGAAGTCTTGGCATTTACAGGGCTTATGACCTGTCATTGGCTGGTTTAAGTGGCCACCAGTGTTATATTACAAATTTATGAAATAATATAAAAACAATATAGTTATACATATTCCACAGTTGTTTTATACATTGTACTATATTATAATATCATACTATACATCATACTTAACATGCTTAGGAAAATAAATAAAAAAGACAACGCAGTAAATTAGAAATTGCAAAAATCATAAATTCTTTATTTGTTGGTATTATCGCCATGTATACTGGTGTTCTTTAAACCCTGTCACATCCGAAACCACGTGATCAGATTGGGCAAGAAGACATATTAGCATATTAAAAAAAAAATTAGAATGAAGAAAATTTTTAAAAATAAAAAAACAAAAAAAACAAATGGTTGCTGACTTCTGCAGGGGAGAAGCGAGGGGGGCGTGGCTGCGTGGTTGACAGTGTATCAGACTCCCCACTCCCCCCTCCTCGTTTCCCGCCCACGGAAGTAAGCAACCAGTTGTTTTATTTGATATTTTATTTTTGCAAATTTTATTCGTTC
Organism: Micrasema longulum; assembly: GCF_059751315.1. Classification (NCBI taxonomy): domain Eukaryota; kingdom Metazoa; phylum Arthropoda; class Insecta; order Trichoptera; family Brachycentridae; genus Micrasema; species Micrasema longulum. The sequence goes on from NW_028277766.1 coordinate 184,091, forward strand.
TAAAAAATATTTTAATGTGCCAATATGTCTTCTTACTCATACTGATCATCGTGGTTTCGGATGTGACAGGGTTTTAAAAACACCCAGTATATCGTATTGAATGCCCTAGGTATAAAACAAACCGCCTCGTGCTAAGAGCTCAGGGGTTCACAACAATTTTAAAAATAAAATAATAAACCTTAAACACATTAAATATAAAGAAATACAAAAAACTACAAAAATCAAAAATCTTCTCATACGTATATGTATAAATTTATCATATATTTATTTATACATTTTTTTCACTTTTTACAAATAAACATGAATATTTGAACAGCAGTAAGAATCCTACACTATTTCTTTAATAGCAATTTTAAACTTGATTTAGTGTGAAAAATGTCAAAACAGCTGATCCGGTCCGTAGATGTGCAATATTGAAATATATGAATTAGAAGAATACTTTGTTGTAGCAATTTCTACATGAAATACTACACTATGTCTAGTAGTCCTGACAGGTATTCGAAATTGAATCATATTTAGCAGGTAGAGTCCAACGTGCCATTTATTATATTAAAGAGAAACATCAAATCAAGTGTATTCATTAAAAAGTCATAGTTAACAAAAACAATATAATAATTATGCAAGCTGGTTTAATCTTAAAAATATTTATTTAGTAATTTCACTGTTTTAACAATGTACCGATGTTTTTTGTTTATGAATAAACATCTCATTAAAAAATAAATATGTATGTAAAAAAAACATTAAGAATTTGCTCAACAACTTAAACGTTTTCAAAATAATGTTTTTTTTACGTATGTAAATAAGTGATTTCGTGTGTATTTTTTTCTTTTGTTTAATTTATTATATAAATAAAAAACGAGTAATACTTTAATCCACAAATTTGGAAAATCCAGTGACCGGTTTCATCGCTTTCGCGACATCTTCGATACTGGTATCTTTATTGAGGAGTTTAATGTATTTATACAAAACAGAGGTAAGGATAGATAATTCAAAATTATATGAAAGTAAATTAAATAAAGTTATTTTTATTTTAAGGATCATTATCAAAATGTTTTTGCTTAACTAATGAGTTGATATAATGCTATTTTAATGAGTTTAAGTATTTTATTTTTAGTGTTCCATCCTTCGTGAGTGTGATTTTTGACAATTATGATTTCTGAAAAACAAAGGGTAAAAAGTCATTAGTAAAAATTTATAACAATGGGTAAAGTAATGGAGAATGCACGTCTGTTATCTGTTCATTAAGTAATTCTACGTTGGGTTTATTTTTAATTCATTTATTTCGGTAATTTATAGTTTGTCAAGTTTATGGACTTTAGGTGTAATATGAATTATGAACTTCCATCAAGAATTTTCACTTACAAACTTAAATCTTTTGTTTAAATTATTTTGTTTGGAGAACCCACAGTTTTGCATATTTATAGTATAACATATCTGAGAACATGTCCATTTTCGGTACTTAGATTATTATTAACTGAATTTATAAGTAGTATTTACTCTCATGGCGCCTTCTAAATATTGTGTGTGTAGGCTTGTGAATATTTTATAACTCTTAATATAATAATTTTCCGAAATCCCTGAGTTTCTAGGAAACGGATATCAGCTCCCACCTCCCGCAATGTAATTTTCACATATTCCCGTGTTCAATGAAAGTGCTTCTCGGAAAGCCAGGACAAAATTTATTAATATTTCATACAGCAGTAGGTGGCTCCATCGGAACTTGTCTGTGTTCAAACCGCATAACGGCACAGCTTGGAGGCTCGGCCGGTTCGTAACTCGCGCACTAAATAGTTCCGGAAAATGTCGCTAGATGGCCACTAGTCGTTACTTCGATCGGTAAAAACCTTTATTTTAAATAATTAATGCTAGTTTTCGTCAAGTGATAGTTTTTGATAAATTATATTTTTGTAGAAATGAAAATAAAAAAACAATTTTAACAAGCAAATTTAAGTATTTTTACAAAAAAAGATCACATCGCTAGCCCAAAGCAACATCTGCAGTTTATCTCGAAATAAAAAATATAAAAAACGGTTTTATCTCAATGTTGCTTTTGGCTAGCGACGTGTTAAATAAGCAAGGATTCCAAAAGTACTGTGACATAATATACTAACAAGTAAATTCAGTCCTATGATAAATTGGATATAAAAAATGATTTCTTTCACGATGTTAAAATTAAAGAATTTAATTGAATTGTACCCACTTAGAAAGGTATATACCATACAAACAAAAAAAAAACAACTTATTTAAACGTAAAATGGTATATATAGTAACGAGGCACCATTGACAATCATTGCATTTTTTGAAATAAGCATTGTATTTTTTTATCAATAAAACTAAAGCTTTGCTTTAATGTTTTTGTTTAATTACTCTAAAAATACGAAATAACGTATACCATTATACGTGCGCATGATTCAATTGTACCGCGAAGTTTCTCTAAAATGTATGAAAACGAAAATGATTTTGATTAAATATGATCAAAAACAGTTGTAGACGTTCACATAATACAAGATTGGCTGGAACATAATACTCGTACATATTATTATTTGATTTTTTTTATGACAATGTCTGTAAATAAGCAAAAAATCACAGAAATATTGAGAAGCAGATATTTCGTTAATTTTATTATTATATACATATTTTTCATTTCTTATATTTTACATTTGCTGTATTTATCTTAATTTAAATTATTTTCTGAAGCGTAAACAATTTTTTTGGTGTGTGCATGAGTGTCCTACACAAATATACAAATTTTATGTACATACTGTTTGTTTACCCAATAAAATAAATAAATGTATTTAGTTCAAATACAAGGCAAAACCAAACGAGATTTATCTTTTTTTTATATTTCATGCACTAACTTTGTTATTATTCATTATAATAAAATAAAACTTTGTTTTTCTACCGACTTGTTAGTTAAGTATACCTTCATAAAGAAGCTTGTGTAGCTTTGAGGTTTCGACCGGTTGGTTAGTAGAAAAAAGGGAAAAATAAGAGACTTATCTGATTTTATTATTTAACTACCTAGGTTTTTGTTTATGATTGCATTCCAAAGCCAAAAAATAATGATATATTTTCAAATATTGAATTTAAGTAGGTACTTGTTTATGGTTGAATTCCAAAACTTAAAATAATTCATTTTCAAATATAGCATTCTTTTTGCATATGTCAAATTCGGCTCTTCTCACCAACAGGGGAGCACTTTATTCATGAATGAGATTTTCAAAAATGTATTTATTTTAAAAATAAATAAATGGGAAGAAATTATGAGAAATGTACAAAAAAAATCTGATTGAGATCCATAAAAAGCGAATGTTGTTTGTAAACATTAAAAAACAAACTTTTTTTAAAAGAAAAAAACACATCCTTCTATATTTTTTTGTAAATTATGCATTCTCGTCGAATGCACCCCTGGTAGATCGATAAAAAAACGATTTATGCTTCTAACTTTTTTTTTCACAGATTCGATTGAAAATTTTTATTATTATTATTATTATTATTATTATTATTATTATGATTATTATAAATAAATAATATAGAGCCATTTTCGTTATATAATACCTCAAGGGCGCTTGACATAGTGATTCTATTGTTAAATAAATTTAATTGAAGCTTTTAAATTTGTAATTTAATTAAAACAATTTATTTTGTTGTCACTTGCTACGGATTTATTCAAACGATTTAGAGAACAAGTGGGTTTTAAGTTTTTTTCCGAAACGTCACTTCACTTTCACAGCCTCGCACTTCTGCTGGGAGAGCATTCCATGCCATAGGGCCTGCGAACGCAAATGCGCGTTCACTAAATTTAGTGCGCTGTTTGCGTAGAGGTATAATAACTTTTCCTCTCGCTGTAGACGTAGCTGATCTAAGCGTGAGACGCCTGTCAGCTAGTTCATCTGGAATGCATAGTTCCTTTAGATATTCCGGAGCAGAGTTGTGCAGTGACTTATACATAAGCCAACAGAGTTTGTATTTTTTTTTTTTTAAGTTGTGTGTTGTGAGAGTACCGGGTCGTGTAGTGGTTTACTGCATACTAAAATAAAACAGGGACGAGTTTGAGTTTTGTCTATTGTCTTGTTAACCTTAATAATAAGTTAAGGAATGCTATCTTTGTTTAGATTTTTATATTTTACTTTTTGTGCTATTACATGTTCACTTAATTGCCATACTTACTAGTTCTTTGCCCGATGTATTATTATTGCGTTTTTTAAAATTATTTTTTATTATTAACTTTTTAAAATCATTATTATGTGTTTGAAATTCTATTTGTCGATGCGTTTTTAAGCTGCAAGACTTTTTGTGATTTTACATTACATTTTTACATTTTTTATTTTTTTTTTTGCACCACAACAGGCCAGGAAGCCTAATTATAGTGGTGAATTACATCACAAAGCACCCAGGCTTGAGAAAAATCACACTTTAATTTTTGTGTTCTCACCGGGAATCGAACCCGGAACCTGCCGTGTGTGAATCAAGCGTCTTGACCACTACACCACGGAGGCCGCCGTGATGTTAGCTATCATATTACATAAATGTTATCAACTATCAAATATCTAAATTTAGTAAATGGGGTCTAGAATTTTAACCGTCCATGCGCTCAGTAGCTGCAAGACTTGTTCTTATCTAACTTCTAATTTTATATATTTGCTTTTTATTTCGTTTTTAAAATATAACTTAAACTCTAAACTTCATTGTCAAATAAAAATTTTAAATATAAAAATGTAAATAGGGGCTAGATTTCTTATTGTCCATGCGCTCTGTAGCTGCAAGACGTTCTGTTACCTAGATCATTTATATCATAATTGGAGACGAGGAACTAGAATCCCAACCGTCCATGCGCTCTGTAGCTGCAAGGCGTGCTGGGATATTTATTTATTGTACAGCGACCTTTAGGGGATTTTCACAAAAATGGCGCTATATAAATTATCCAAACATTATTATTATTACGGGCCGGGCACCGAGCGCCTCCGCCGGCGGAATGTCGCATGTCGCCGAGAATACGCCGGCGCCTGGCGCCAACGGCGCGCGGTGGCGCGCGTTTTGTTTTCTTTTGAAGAAAGTATCTCCGTTATCTCGGCGCGTCCAGCTTCCCAACATTGCGCGAACAAGCCTTAATCACTGCCTACATTCAGGGTCTCAGGCACGCGCGAAATCGCCAAAACGCACGAGCGACCGATCTTTTCGCTACCCCAAATTTCCTTTCCAACACACAAAAATGTTTTTTTTTTATTTATTTATTTATGTATTAACGGACATTGTCCATGTTTACAATTTATAAGGTTGAAATATTACAATAAAAGAATAGTTTAAAACATTTTTTTTAAAAAAGAAAGAAGCATTGACAAACATAAGGAACATCGAGACAAGATCTGGACTATTTATTTAGTGCTCGTTTAAATCGTTGTAAACTTAAACCAAAAAAGTCCAGATCCTGTCTTGAGTTAACAATACGACAAAGGCGGGTCATTGGAGAATTTAGGCCATAGTTTGTTCTATGCTGATCGATGAACAGTACTTCATTGTTTCTCAATCTACGAGTCGGAATATTGAATTTTACTTGTCCCAGTAATGATGGAACATCGATTATACCATTTAGTATGCCGAACATATATATGGAGTCAATATTAGTTCTACGTTTTTGTAGACTAGAAATATTTAACATTGACTCTATTTCAGCATAAGAATAATTATTTTTGTTTGCATGCCAAAAGAAGAATAGATTTAAAACTTGCCACTAATAAAATGGAAAAACATATGAACTATAATAATTTGCATACCCTTATGATTTACAACGCTCATTCTACAATAGTTTTAGTTTCGGAGTTATAAATCTTTTTTATATGTATTGTGATATATCCGCACTTTAAAAATATGTTTTCCTATTAACTTCCACGCATATGTTTTTATAATGGCGTAAAAACATTTTTTGTTACTGTTAAAACTAAAAAAAAAATTGAAAGCAATTACTGTAAATCGGTGGATAAGTTTTTTTGTATCGTCATTTAAAACATATTTTACTTACGTGTACATTCAGTAAAATTATTACTATTTTTTTATTTAGGGAGGTTTATATGACTTAATTTTTTTTTAATACCTCAAGGGCGCTTTACATACATAATATCCCAAGCCAACTTTTTCTGAGCCCCGATAACAAAGGGAAGTTTACTGAGTTTTCTTCGACTGTGTATGAAGAAAAACCGATATTTGTGTACGAAAATGAGTATATTTGCACGAACATTTAAAGTATCTTTGTCGGTAATCTAAAATTAAACGTGTTCAAAAGAAAAAAAATGTATGCATATTCTGCTTTTCATACAGAAAACTTAATTTAATTTCTAGATAAAATTGAAGATAAATGTTAACTTCCCATTCAGCATATTGGTACTTGGGACTCTAGATTCAAGTTTGCAGTTTTAAATTCTAGTTTTTTTTAATTATTTGATTTACTAATAATATTATGATTACGATGCTTCTTACACTTAGATATTAGAATTAGATAACAAACTACCAAATACGTTTTTATGTTGTTTTATAGCAGCTTCATAAAAATAAGCCGATGAAAAATTTCGACGATTGGACGATTTGGCGATTCGGTACATGCTAAAGGTCCAGTTTGTCCCGATATATTTTTTGTGCGGCGATTTATTGTTTCGTTTACCGAGACAAAAATTTATGACTGCTATTTATCAATTCTGATGTTTGTAGTTTATAAGATGAAATGCCTCTTTATTACATCCAAATAAATATATTTTCCCTACCTACATTCGAAAAATAGCGTTTATTGTGGTTAGTTTATTACCATCATTGAATAAATTTGAATTTGAATTTATGTAGTGCGTTAAAAGTATTACAAAAAATAATCATTCATAAGCGCCGTGATAATTTAACTTCAGTAGGTAGTATATTGTTACGGCGTAACTTTTTATGCTACGTTTAATTTGTAAATAATAATTACATTAAAATAAAACAAGAGATTTAATCCTCATCTTTAAAATACTTTATATTTGATTCTCCAACCTCTTAATGTTCCTTCACGTACTCGGAAATTATTAAATTCTGTTCCTCGGTCATCGTAAGACAAATTATTATGGTTTCTAAGCACTTCTACCCAGAATGACTCGTTAAGAAAACCAGGATATAAATTATTTTGGTTGTAAATTTAATAATCAATTAAAAAATAAATCATTAATATCCTTGCGCCTATAATCAATCTATCCCATAATGTTTGTCCATTACAATATTTACCTACTTGTCTCTGCTTTTCTCCTTATTGTTTCGTTATAATATATATTTAAAATTAACCTTGTCCATAAATTAATTGAATCGATCCGGCGGCTAGTGTTGCAGACCCACGGATCAGAGGTCCGAGGTTCGAAACCCACTCTATCCTAATTTGATTTCCATTTTCTAATAGTGAATTATTTACAACTCTGTGCATAAAGTTTTTTTTTTCATTTTTTTCTCTTTAAAAGCAAACAATGATCCTGCGGTTTTAATGAATTAAATTTAAATAATTAACAGTAATAAAATAATTTAACAATAATCTCTTTGTTTTTAACCAGTTTTTTTTTCTACCGTCGGCGTCCGTTTCAAAGCTACGCGAGCTTCTTCATCAATGTATACTTAACTAATACAATATACGAGCCCAATACTCGTACCTTGATATTGAAGCTTGTGTAGATTTGAAACCAGTCTGTTGAAAAAAAAAGCGTTTTTTTTTTTTTTAAAGGAATAATCCGCTAAGCCTCAATTCCAGAAGCTTGTCAGCAGGTAAGAAAGAAGGGATGTGGAAGGAGGTTATGAATAATACACCACAACACCCAGACCAATTGAAGGGCTGAAATCAAAAACAGCGTACGTCAAGAGAGTAAAATTTTTCAGGAGAGCGCAAAAACTTCACAGCACATGACGTGTGTTCTTTTTACCCCAATCAAACAAACTTTAAAGCCTTGTAGTTCGTTTTTTCCACGAGTCGTTTTTTAATGAACAGTCTTCTAACTGCCGGAAATCGAACCCGCGACGCCAGTTTCACAGTTGGCCGTTGAACCAACTGCGCTACGGCGCCTTAAAATCGAAATAGTTTTTATTTATTTTATTATAATGAATAACCACAAATTCAGTACTTCAAATATAAAATGTAAATTAATAGTAAGTTTGAACGCTTTTCGGGCTGCATTCGTTGCTCGCTTGTCGTGTGCGATTGAACATGTTGAGAAGTGCACTCGATATGAAATGCGCAATGTTTCCAATCTCTGGTTTGCCGTGATATTGCACGAGACTGCAACATGCAGTGACTCGTGACTACTCATTGCATCACACGGGAACGTTACCGTAAATACAACTTAGGATTTACACAGTTGCATATTCCCAAAGCCAACTCATTGACATGCGCTCTCCTTTGTTTACTGAATATCTTTTCTTCTCCGCAGTCTAAATCCTGGGGATCGGTTTGCAGCAAAGTCCCGCATCTCGTCCTCAATTGGTCTCTATTTTCTGCAGCCCTCTTCAGCTCGACATATGACGCGCAGTTTAAATCTTCGCACACTTGCTCCAAATATTCCCGTCGGGGGCGCCCTCTATAATTTGTCCCCTAAGCCATCCCCTCTATGATGTCGTGCAGGAGACCCTCATGGCGCATAATGTGGCCGATCCATCGGGCTCGCCTCTCTGAGATGGTTTTGATTAGGTGCCTACCTTCTTCGATTCTGTTGAGAACCTTGTCATTAGTGATGTGGTCTCTCCAGCAAATTCCTAATATTTTTTTGTAGCACCACATCTCGAAGGCCTCTAGCCTTTTTTTATCTCTTTCGGTAAGGCACCATGTCTCACAACCGTACATCAATATGCTCCATACATATGTCTTGGCAAGTTGCTTGAGGAGTTTTAGATTGATATTATTCGACTCAAAAATGTTTGATTTATGTTAAACGCAAGCCTCGCTCGGTGTATGCGGCAGTCGACTTCTCTTTTTGTTCTCCTATCCCAGGTGATCCTGCTTCAAGGTACACAAACTCTTTCGCGTTTTTCAGAGTTGCTCCTGACATTACTATATTTATTCGTTGCTCATTACGGGCCACAGTCATTACTTTGGTTTTGTTCCTGTTTATTTTCATATTATATTTATTATTGAATACATTTGCCATGGATAACAAAGGTTTTAAAAGTATGTCCTTTTTGAAATATTTATGTATAACGATTCCTGTCATGTCAAATCCTTCAAACCCCCTTATTATTTTTTTCATTTATCTTTTTTTGTTTCCCCGGGGTGAGATTTGTTCCTCGCGTGTGATCTTCATTTCCTCTCGTCTCTGTCCATTCTTGTCCAGTTACGTTCGTTATTTTTCCGTGCTGCAGTCGTCTTCCACACAATCTATTTATCCTTCGTTCATACCAAAATGGACACCAAGTCAGCGGAACAATACGCACCATCCCTCGGTTACAGCAGTTCCAAGAATAAGCGAGCAGCCTCTTGGCCACATGTCCGGCTATGATACATACAGTCTACAATAGCTACCGTTCGGATATCTTTTTTTATTTCTTTAGCCATAATGTTAGAACAGTGCTTTATTTATTTATTGTTTACTTTTTTTGCATGAACACTTAAAAAATTATCTACTCTTCTTAATGTTTATTTCTTGTAAATTCATTGATATAATTTAATATTGCTAGAATTCCACTCGTCCGTGCGCTTCGTCGCTGCACGACGATTGGTAATCTTGCTTCAATATGTAAATGTTATCAACTATAAAATACTGAAATTTTGTAAATGGTGTCTATAATTTCAACAGTCCATGCGCTCAGTGGCTGCAAGACTTGTTATAATCTAACTCCTATTTTTAAAAATGAGTTTTTTATGTTTTTATTTTAATATCATTCAAACACTTCACTTCATTGTCAAATTAAAGCAAAATGTAAATGGGGGCTAGATTACGTACCGTCCATGCGCTCTGTAGCTGCAAGACGTGCTGTAACCTAGCTCCCATATGTTAAAATTGAAATATATCATAATTGGAAAGGAGGAACTAGAATCCCAATCGTCCATGCGCTCTGTAGGAACAAGACGTGCAGGGATACTTATTTATTGTACAGCGCCCTCGCGTTGATTTTCACAAAAATGGCGCCATATAAAATATTCAACCATATATCTTTATATTGGTCTGCCTTTAGGTCGTTTTTGTTAAAATACATACATAGTTAAAACAGTGCCCTATCTCCCAATATTTTTTCTACGGGTTTAAACCGTCTAAACCATCGCAACCCTTTCAGCTTAAATAAAAGCCTATATATTTTTTTATTTATAATAAACTTTCGAAATGATGAATAATTTTTCTTTCGGTTGGTTTAGTTTTCTAGCTAATTCCCAAATGTTTCCCTCACTTGTGTTTCCCTCACTTGTGTTTCCCTCACTTGTGTTTCCCTCACTTGTGTTTCGGGATATTTTTTCATATATTTTTATTTACTTGTTTGAGAAACGAGCCAGAAAGCCTACGAGTTTATAAAACTACCCAAAAAATATGTCTCTACCTGATAAATATTAATATTTTCGTGCACTTTAAATTCACGATTGAGTTAAACAATTTCGTAACTTTTAGACTATTTTTGTGTGTTTATTATGAAATGATTTTGAAATCGACCACCCGATTAGCGAGTCGATGTATATCTATTAAATTACCTATTTAAGTATATTTTCTACTAGATTGTCGGCCGTTAATAATATCGTCAACTACAGATACATTTTAATGGAGTTGCTCGTGCATAATTTATAACTAATTATAATTAGTAGTTGCGATTTACGTCTCGTTAGAAGATTAATATTACATCGGGTTCTGCTTGTGTGCAAGAGTGATCATAATAAAATCTGGTACATTGTTTGCGCACAGGCCGAGTGATTGCGAGCAACGAGGATCAGATCCGAAGATTAAGATCAGACGACTTGTATGGATTTATTGTTTCGCTTTTTGCTCTAGATCGCCAAGCTGGCGTGTCAGTTAGTTGTACGCTTCGCAGTAATGCCTATTGGCGCCTAATAACCGTTCTGAAAGTTGTTGATGGATACTTTAACACCAGAATGTTGCTCTGATGGTTCTAGCAGAGTCCTATAATATACTTTCGGCGCCGTTCCATTAATTACAATATATCGTAACTTATATACAGCTTACATATCTAAAACGTTAATAAACACATTAGATTTAAATAACTAGATTACTCTTCCTTAAGAAAGTTATTAAAATTTTATGTTCCTTTTACGTACCTCGGTGCGATAACTTTATCTTTACTTCGAGTAAAGAGTAGATGTATTAACGTTGTTCCCAAAACAAGGATGAACGCCGCGCTTCTAGTACGTAGTAAATAGAGTTCTATAATTATTTAATAACATTCTAACTGAAAAAGTGACATCACTAGAATCAATTTAAAGACAAATTGAACGTAGTTATGCAGAAGGCAGCCAGCCATAGAAAAGTGAAACTGAGATAATAGCACTTTTGTGAAAAGGGTGAATAATCTAATCTACACGACAGTTGGAATGATTTTTACTTTAACAAATGATAAACAATGAATACACTAGTTTTTTTTTACATTAAAAACAAGAATCTAATTATGTGTTTGACCAGTTGTAACGATTTCTAAAGTACCGTAAGATTTGTCTAGTGCTTTGGGTGTTTTCTGCAAATTGAAATATGCCATTTTGTGATCGACACAATTTCCAGAAGATGATTAATACCGTTTTTTGTGTGAAAGCGGTCTGGCTGTTTTTAGCAGGACATAGAACTGATCTTACTGCACCCAATAACACCAATATCTATTTTTTCAAAATTGTGGACTGAGTGCTTTCTGCATAACTACGTTCAATTGGTGTTCGTACAATTGTATCAACATTTACATGTATTTATTTACAACTTTTCTGCCAATCTATCACTATTTTATATTTACCATTCATAACGTGTACTTTTTTTTTTGAGAAGTGCTAACTATATGTATATATATATTTTATAATGTATGATTTTAACGTATAAAATAAACGTATGGTTGATTCCATGGACATGTGTTGAGGGAGGGATTCGAGTCGAGGGGGCTAAATGCAAAACCGCCACTGTCCACGATCAGTGTTTTTGGCAAGGCCAACAAAACCTGCAGCAAAAATACTCCTTTTAAGTTCGATGTGCAACTTATGCGTGGTATATCAGCAGCACAATCACAAATGACTATCGACGTGCTAATTAGGGGCGTGATAACAATTTTTCACCGTGGTTGTTTATCGTACGCGCGGTCACAATGAAACATCCGTGGAAGTTATCGATCGGGATTATTATATTTTTTTAATATTGTCATACTTCAACTTGATGCTTGGCAACACCTAATATTAAATGTCATAATTCAAAATATTTACGTTTTGCAACGCATAATCAATCACATATTTGAATTTCACCCTTGTAAATATGGAGAATATTCCTAAGTAAAATAATTTAGTTTTATTTTTTGTTCACAATTTATCATGCTATTTATTTGTTTTGAATCAAATTGAGAAAGCTATTAAACGAAACAATTGTTGAAGGCGTTTGGCGTTTTGCAACGCGACCGCGATAACTTCAGCGTGTTCATAATTGTTCGTTGTGATCGCTCAAATACTTGGCATGTTTTTTAGCACGTCGATAGTCATTTGTGATTGAACCCCAGGTAGCGAAAACACTCTTTATTTTAAGTTGAATGTGCACATTCAACTTAAAAGGAAGAGTCATTTGGCTACTTGTTTCGTCGGTCTTTCCAAATACTGTGATTATGGAGAGTGGTGGTTTTGCATTTAACCCCCTCAGTTAGAAAATATGTTTTTCTTGTACATCAAATGCTTGTCTTTGTTTGTTCTTATATTGATGTGCTCAGTGTTATTTTTAATGAAATTCTTGTTTTGTATATTATTATTGTTATACTATTATTTACATAGTGTAACAATGTATATTATTCGTCCCAACTTAACACAGGACTTTGGAGTTTTATTGTTAATAAATAAATATGTATGTATCAATGTTTCAACTGTTCGTAAAAGATAAAGGTTCTCAAAACTAAGAGAGGAAAGTACGTGTATATATGAATTTTTAATTTGTAAAATAATTCGTGCTGTACTCGTTAATATGTGACGTTTATTTATTTACTTACCGAAACCATTTTTTAGATTAGCATTGAATAGTGTTTTCCTGTTAGAATTGAATAGGTAATTAAATCATTTATTCACGATTGATATCTATAATCGATTGTTAAGATCCTTGTTTTAAGTGACAGATAAATCTTGAACCCCTGAATTGCCTTTCTACTCGTGTTCATCTATCCAACACAACTATCATATTGAACTAAATATATATATTTATGGGAATAATTTCTCTTAGATCGCAAGCACGCGCGATCTTTACAATTTCCTAACCCATAGACAAATTCATCAAGTGAGGAAATCGCGTCAATGTTAGTTATGTAAGTATGTAAATAATATCGCGAAATGTGACTTGCGTATCGATACAATGCTGGCATGGCGGGCGCACTGACCCCGAGACCTCAGGCCAATTATGACCTTAGGTGGAAATTTTGCTCATTTTAATTAGTTCGGTTCGAGGAAGTGTTTTTTGTTGTTTTTATTATGTCTATTTGTAAAATCATTATTCATTTAATCAACATTCAGAACATTTCCGATCCTCAGATGTTGGATTTACTCTCATCCGAAAATATTACTGTCTTCCACTCATTGTGTCCAGCTTTTGTGAACTTTCGCCGATTTCAATCTGGTTTTACGCATTTTTGGCGTTAGACGTGTTTTTTTGTTGCCATGGCATAAAAATAGTCCCGATTTAAGCCCAATTAAAAATTTTTGGGCAATATTTGGGGCTAAAACACAAAAAAATAAAACAGCGAAAGAGGTGAAGAAAGCACTAGAAAATACTTAGGATTAAGAGATTTCGGAAATGACTATTGATGTAGTTATGTTTTAGAATCTTTTTTCATATTTCTTTTGAATTTTGACACAACAATTTATGTGAAAGTATGTACAATTATGTATAAAATAAATAATACACTGACACTCTGGAACGTGCCTGTGGGCCAGCGGAGTGGCTACATCTATAAATAAAAAATAAATTATATCGAATGTACCAATTGTACATTTTTTTTTTTCAATTATGTATTTGTATTTTTTATTGGATTAAATAAATAAATAAAATTTCATTTTATAAATACCGTCTCGAATTGCTGCCGTCATTGAAAGGGCCCAAAAAATATATATTATTTCGTATTTTATGATAATGTTTATGTTTATTGAGTTTGAACAACATTAATGTATTCAACACTGGTTGTTTTAATTTTTTTTATTCGATTTTTCCGTTTTTCAAATATTTTCTTCACACGAGAAAAGGCAAGCCAATGTTAGGTAATCTTATTGAAATATATCAGGTCTGATCTTAATTTTGTTTTTTGAAAATCAAACATATAAGTCAATTTTACACTCGCAATTTCTGAAAAACCTTAATATGGTATTTCTGTGACCGCGACTGTATATTTTTATAGCCATTATAAGAAGGTTAGTCAACCTGAAACCGGTGGCGGTAGATGGATATGATTATAATAAATTAAGCGATAGTAATTTAATATTGAATGTAATCAACAATGGTACCTATGTTTTACCACAGTATTGTTTGCAATAACCAAAATCGATTGTTTTTTTCTATATATGTATGTAAATTGTCTGCGGCTATCACGCCACTTAAGGAAACAATAATCATATATTATAACGCCTTTACTTTAATGTACACCAACCAGTAATACAAAATCCAATGAAGACTGTTTTAGATAAATTCTACTAAATACCCGTTATACCTGCATTCTTTCAATGAATTATAAATACCATAAATCGCCTGGCAATTCATAAATGTTGTTTTAAATGGTTAAATGAGTGTCTTGCCTAACAAAAACCGGCGCAAAGAGAGTGGTTTAATCTTATTTCTCCACTTAATTAGTATTTTTAAACGTTAAAGCCTCTTATAGCTTCCTTCTGTCGTTTTCAAAGATTTAATATGCAATTAAATAATAAAAAATATGTAAGTTATAAATTTAGTATGGTTGCGTCACCTTTCGGGTGAAATTAACTTTCCTATCCCTTTTTGGGAATAAATCTATTATATTTATATCACAATTGTTTTTGGTAACACTTAAAATTATATAAGACGTATATTTATTTATTCTTTCGCAGTTTTTCGTGTTATTATTTTTTTTATTTCAAATAATGTTCCCTTACTGAGGCGTCCGGTGCTAGGGAACATTTTACATAGTTTTGATACATGCTCTAAATACATAGTTAAACAAATTTCATTTCTACATTTATCCTACAACTTACATTAAAAATAAAAACAAGAGTATATTCGGTCAGTAAGCTCAATTATTCCAATATATTTATTAAAGAAACTTCAAAAAAATGATCAAGAAGTATTATTTTTTTTAAATCTCAGGAATATTATTGCATTTTTGATAAAATTATTTTTATAAAAATGCAAGAGAATTATAAATGAACCCTTAGATTTACCTGAAACTCGCTGTTAAATATTATTACTTATTAATTATTATATTTTAGCTACGTTTAAGTTAGGGGTAAGACTGATCATCTTACATTCATGTAACAAAAATTGATCAGGATATGCTGCGATCGGTGTACCAATGAAGTACCCTATGCACCATTAGGTGCTGAAAGGGAATGATGATGATGATAATATTTTAGTTCCAATACTTTTTTAATAACATGTTTCAATGTTTATCAAATAACAATGCATAATATGATTAATAATTACCGCCTGCATAGCCTTCCACAATGCATTCTAAATACTAACGAGTTTGTTCTTTAACAGAATTTGATTGGGATAAGCGCTATGAGAATTCGATGATGCAATTAATATAATTATTATAATACTGCAACCTTCCTTTCATTTCAATAACTAAATTGCAATAAAAAAGCATTCTTTCTAATATAGCTTATTACATATTATCGATACTAGATTTATCCGGCACTTGCGTCATATTATGTCATTCCCTCTAATTGTTCACCTTGCTAAAATTATGACGTCTGTACTTAGGAACTCAAATAGATACTTTTTTTATTTCGGGGCGACTTTTATCTGCATTAGTTATACCAGTTTTCTAAAAAAAACGATACATCTAAATTCGTTATCAAAATTTGCTATTATAGTTTTACTGGAGGATTCGAAAGAATAGGTGGTCTAGTGTTGAAATTTTTACTCAAACTGTAATCAACATGCTCTTTAAATATATTATCATTTATGAGTTTAATCAATTTTTAAAAAATAAAACTTTTTTCAAAACTTGCAAGAAAAAAATATTATTCACCAAATTGCGAGTTACGGTGTCGAGTTCAGGCTGTATAAATAGTCTGATAAAAAGTAAGGGAATCATAGGATTTTGCCAGTTTCCGCCCCATAAATAAATATCGTACAAATAAATCAGATATTTTTCAAACGATTATTAAAGGCATAATTTAAGACGTTTGTATTGCTTTTTAAAAACCATTTAAAAAAATAAAATAGTTTTCCTATTTAACTTATTATCTTCAAAACGTGAAAACTCATTTTTCTTAATTTTTATATGATAACCAATGTGCCGTAGTTTCGTTTAAATTTCAAGGGGCGTAATCTGTCGGTCGAAAGAAATTAATTTTGGTTATATTTATAATATGAAAATTCCTAAATTCCCGAATTCCACGCAAGTTGTGGTCAAATTAGTTTTGTTTTCAAGAAATAAAAAATTACAATAATCTCGCCAATGGTCGAAAAACTATTAAAACTAATATATCAATAAATAAATTTTAAGTAAATTTAAAGAATTTTTTTCAACCCGAGTAACAACAGCATTCTATATTAATTAATATTATTATTTTTCTTTTTGTTTCGTATATTTATTTTTTTTATATTTGAAATTATATAATTCCAACTACTAAATAAATACAACAGTGTAAGTCACTATTCAAGCACAAGAACTAGTCTCTTTTTTGGTACGTCAGAGTTATAACATTAAAAAAAATATAAAAGTAGATTGTAAGTGCGTCATTTATTGAGAAAAAAAAACTCGTTTTTTTATCAGAAATAATAGAAAGTAATTGTGTTTTTATCAAATGTTTTATTTACTTAATTTTTTTATAACGTGATTTTGAAAGAACGGCGTTTTAAAATGGCAAAATCGTACATTTTCTTTACGTTTTATCAGTCCACAGCCTTTACTACTGCGCCTAGTTGGCTTCTATTTCTTGTTTCCACGCGCCCATCTTCTGCAATTGTTGCAACACATCTTCAGGCGATCTGAACCACATGTATTACATTTTGCAATAAAATCTCCAATCGTACTGTCCGAAGTGTCGTTAAATTGAATAACTTTACAAAGGGCGCTATACAATGCAATATCGAATTAAATTTTACTTAAAATTTCAGTAAAACAATTGATGTTTTAACAAATTACAACAGGGATGGAGAATACCTTAAATAAGGAAATATGGAAGTCTAGGCATTTACAGGACTTATGACCTGTCATTGGCTGGTTTAAGTGGCCACTTTACACACTGTGTAACATTCACCATTTTGCCTATGTTTGAACATCCAAATTTCTTCAATTCTTCCATTTGTTGATTTTAGTGAAGTTGAAGAGCTGAAACCTTTATTGTTGTGAAGAGATTCATCTGACTTAATTATTTCACATACTAGGCAACGCCTGAAAACAATAATTTTAAAACTTTTTCTTGGACCGGTTGGTTTCATTACAATATTTGAGTTTGTCCAAATGTTCGTAGACAAAAGACTTAAACCAGCCAATGACAGGTCATAAGCCCTTTTTTTTACATTTACATTTTTTTTTTGCACCACAACAGGCCAGGAGGCCTAATTACAGTGGTGAATTACATCACAGAGCACCCAGGCTTGAGAAAAATCACATTTTAATTTTTGTGTTCTCACCGGGAATCGAACCCGGAACCTTCCGTGCGTGAGTCAAGCGTCTTGACCACTACACCACGGAGGCCGCTTTTAATGCCTAGACTTCCATATTTCCTCATTTAAGGTATTCTCCATCCCTGTGCTAATTTGTTAATCTTAACGACTCCCAATAGGGTGAAATCCAGTCTTTTCTCTACGAACAATTGGACAAACTCAAATATTGTAATTGATGTTTTGTCTTTAAATGGTTTTAAGTTTTGTTTTGGAAAAACATCACATCATTCACAATTTCACAGCTTTTGCTGGGAGAACGTTCCATGGGCCATACAGATTTTCATTCCACTGATATTTGATGGTCGTTTCTCCTTACAATGCCATTATGAAATGTTTAACAATGACCTTTTAATGCGAAATTTAATTTCATTAATATCTTATCATTTTTAACAATTTTATTTCATTTTATTCGCTTCCTTAATGTGGGCGTTTTATTTGGTACCCGTGTAGCTTTTCATTTCATTTCATTTATTTTTGCACCACTACAGGCCAGTAGGCCCAATTACAGTGGTGAATTACATCACAGAACACCCAGGCTTGAGAAAAATTCATTTTGATTTTTGTGTTCTCACCGGGAATCGAACCCGGAACCTTCCGAGCGTGAGTCAAGCGTCTTGACCACTACACCACGGAGGCCGCCTATAGCTTTTCTATAATGCGGGTAATATGTATTACCTGTAGGTACGTCACGTCATGTCAGTCTGCTTTACGACACGATTTCATTATTTGTTGAGATAATCGGAGTAATTCCGGAGTACGAGAAGAGTGGCAACTTTCTACCCGAGACGGGGCGCCCGCGCCCGCTCCTTGGCGACGCGGCGCGGCGCCCCGTCCGGTAGTACATAATATAGTACAACGTACTGCATTTATATAATACGTCGACGTTCTAGCTGTGGATTTTCCCCCATCACTTGTTGAAAAATAATATTCTACAAAAAAGTAATCAAAACCTTATATCTGATAAGTATGGTTTATCAAATGTGAGATGATGTTCATAACAATATGGTTTTTGACTCTTTCATAACGAAGTATTCAACCCTAGTTTAGCAGTGAAAAAAAAACCCGTCTTGTCGTTTCCCCTTTAAAGATGGGGATAAACAGCTACAACACTTTGTATTTGCCTACAAACCTCGCTTCCTCTACATTCATACCTCTTCTCATGAACGCACGCCGATTATTCCGACATTCGACATGTCCACCTTCAAGTATTGGATAAATAATAAATAGGCAGTCAATTACCTACTTCAATACTTTTTTATTTAAACCCTTTATTTATTGTTAATTTGCTGCATACCTATGTTATAATTTCTTTTTTAATTTTGATTTCCTTATTTTCTGCTGATTTTATTTCGTGTATCATATTTTTTATACTGTGTTCAGGTGTTTTGTTTTATTATAATTGTTTTTCAATATTAATTTATATTTTGTCAAAGGCGTAAGCCGTCGAAATAAATAAATATATTTTTTTTTAATATTATTATTTTGTCGCTTACATAAAACCGGGTAGTGGTTCCGTAGTAGTGTGGCGGATTTACGGATCAGAGGTCGGGATTCGAACCCCGCTCTACCACAATTTGATTATTTATTTTTTATCCAAAATTTATTTATAAACCCTTACGGATACATTACATTTATTTTAAAAAAATCACGATTAATGATATAATATTTTGGACATCTTTTGTAAATGTTGTCAGAGTCTTTTGTTATGTTTTGTCTGGTAGTTATTTACATCACCTTGAAAATAGTAATAGAAATGGAGACATTCGTTTAGGTTAATAGTACGAACGCTTATATTAGCTTTAATTTTTATATTTGAAAAACACTAACCCTTTTTTTGTCTGCGTTTATATACAAGTCCACGTATCGCATGTAAATACATGCCAACAAAGTATTCATAAGCTTACTGTACTGTTCGTTGGCGCCAATATTTGGGAACTGGCCAACGGTACTTTTTCATTGTGGCACATCATTAAAATAACTACATGAAATCCATTTTTCAATTCTTATTTTTAATAAAAGTGAGTAATAGAAGAGTTAAGTATTTTCTCTGTAGTGCTTTTTTTATAAATTTTATCAAATTTTTCTTTAAAAAAAATTTAATCAATTTTAAAATATATGAATTTCAGCCAATTCAATGTTTAATTTTTTTAACATTAAATTAAAGTGCTCTCCTGCAAAACGAACAACATACTGGGAACAGTATTTCTTTTGTCGTTGAATATTTCTTTAATTTTAAAAAGGCCATAGTCCTTCACAGTTGAAGGACCTCACCTTGCTTTCGCCCCCGAGTCGTGGCGTGACGTAATGAAATATGTCGTACTTTCGGGACCTTTTTTCTCGTGAATTATTCACGTGCGGATATATGGCGGAATGTGCCCGACCGGGGCCAGCATCTAGGGTTGCCAACCCCTCTGGAATTACGAAATTCTCCCGCAACCATGCTTACCATGCTTTCCATTTTTTAATCTCGTGACTCCCGGAATGGAGCTAAAATCTTACGCAAAGATTGCTGATGTGGTGATGGTTACTGTTTGTTTCGAGGAGTTCGTGTAGCTGTGGTGAGCGAAACAAATAGACCAGATGTTGGGTAATTTTTTTTTTTATGTAAAGACGAATGTGGGAAAGAAATAAGTAAATAAATAAAATGCTGAATTTCCAACCGCAATCTGAAATGCCGCATTTATGCGCGTTTTTTACATAGTAAATACACTTATATCAAAATGATATAATCGGCTCAATGAACTTCACGTAAAATTAAAAATATAAATGTGCGCTTACTCAAAATGTACTACTTGTAAAGTAAGTTCTATAAGTTATTGTGGCCAATCTGATTAAATTGTATAATTTAAAAAGAGATACCTAGTTTTTCAGTTACAAATTTAATTACGTGTTATAAAATACATAATACATATTGAGCCGCGATCGCCAAAACATCGTATCTGACAAAAACAATATTTTACAGGAAAACAAGTCTTCCTCTCGATTAACAAGGAATACACTTTGAGAATCGACCTCTATTTCTGCTACATATTTAATTGACATCATTAAATTGAAAAAAACGAAATAAAATTTTGTTCTCAAAGTATATTCCTTAATAATTAAGAAGAAAAAATATTCTCCCGTGAAATATTGCTCCGGTCGTTTACGATATTTTTTTAATAAACACATCACACATTTGATGTTAGGTAGTTGTTTTTTTTTACCTCCCGGATTTTCGGACGATGGAGTTGGCAACCCTACCAGCATCCCGTGTGATCCTTACCGCGGGGGGTGGAGAGAAATACGAGCATGACCCGGCACGAAGACTAAAGGGAAGAGTTAGCACAGAAGGTTGCGTGCGCTGTTGGAGAAAGTTAATACCTTATCTTGCCATTTTGTTCGATTGCAATATCATTGTGGTGCATCCTATCTACAAAATATTACGTTGACCATCCAAATAGCTTTTGGGAAATTTAGATTTACTCAACTCGAATTTTCCGTGCGAAAATCACAATAATCGTATGAAATTTCGAGTTGTCGTCATGTTAGTTTAATATGTTGTAACTTTAAACAAATGCAATTTTCAGATTTACTTTATGTACTTTAAATTTACGTTAAAAAATCAAAGTGTGGTTCTCTAACCATTTCTAACTATTTCTACACCACATTGTAAAACGAGGCTCGCACAGAGACATGCATATTTTATGGGCCCAAAAATTTTTAATTCTTTTTTTACTGATAATATTTCATTGATTCCAAACTTTCAAAATTTTCATTCTTTTAAAAAACATGCACTATCCTGGATTCAAACTAAAGATATGAACTCTTTTTTTCTATGATTTATTTTGTTGCCCTTTAATAATAAGGAATATTTTTGTGTTTTTTTTTAATATTCTTTATTTCCTTTTTTAATTACTATAAAAAAATATAATACCATATTTTATCTTTTAGAGAATATTTTATTTTTTCTTTCTTATGTTATACAAAAATATTACAACTGTCCATTATTTACTATAGGAGCAAATATTCATTAACATTTTCTTGTATACTCACGAACAGACCATGCCTTTGTGGGATTTTTTTGTTTACTATTTTTTTATTAATGTGTATTTCATTGATATGTAATTATGCTTTATTTTTTTAAAACTCTGATTTATTATTATGTTTATTGTAAAAAAACAAAAAATAAAAAAATATAAAAAAGTAATGTACCTACCTATAACACAACGTATATACTTTTTTGTTTTTTTTTTCAAATACGCTGTAATTAAAGTGCATTGCCCTATGTTCCACTGGGTGCAAATATGAATATGAATATGACAGTTAATAAATACAAACTAAATAAATATATGCGAAAAAATACTCTTCACAACTGGTAACAACAACAATAATTCTTGAAAGACAGTGCTGAAAAAATAATTTTCCAATGATGATGTAACGTCGTGTTACATCCAGCTAATTGAAATTGAAATACAGGTATTTAATCACAAAAAACTGACACAATGTGTGCACTGTTTCATTATTTATTTTCCACGACATATAAAAATAGATTATAATATAATTAAGACTTGCTACAGCAAAATGCGACTTTATTATTTAAAAAATAAGAGAGATATATCAAGTCTTGTATTTTGTGTGGACTTGTGTACGAGGTGTGTTCAGAAAATAACGAGATTTTTTAAAGTTCGCGGGTTTGGAGAGTCCGATTGTCATTTTTTTTTATTATCTTGGTATACGTGCTCCTGAAGTATGCTAAAATTTTAAGCTGTATCCATTGTTTTGGTTCAGCAATTGCAGTCGCTAAGGTTAGACGTGTTCGGCGTGCTCGGCGATTTTTGTCTTGGCGATCCAGATTGCCTCCCCTGGGACGATTAAGCCTTAGTTTCAACGTCATATCCATAAACCCGAGTTTCGTCACCTGTTATAACACGTTTAAGTAATTCTGCATCGTCGTTTACTTCATTTAGTGACACCTGAGCAACTTCCATTCGCCGCTGTTTTTGTTCAAAATTTAAGAAATTGGAACAAATTTTGCCGCCACGCGTTTTATACCCAAAACATTCGAAAAAATTTCATGGCATGAGCCAATCGACAATCTAACATTACCAGCGACTTCTCTGATTGTGATTCGGCGATCGTTCATAGCCATTTCATTCACTTTTTCCACGTTTTCATCGGTTGTTGATGTGCTGGGGCGTCCGGGCCGTTCGTCATCTTCAACGTCTTCACGGCCATCTTGGAAACGCTTAAACCACTAGTAAACTATTGTTTTACTCATAGCAGACTCACCATAAGTTAACATTTCAAACACTTTGCTACACTTTATTTCATTATTTATACAAAATTTTATTCAAATTTTTTGATCCGTTTTTTTAACAAACGAAAATCGCCAAGCTCATAAAAACACGTCTACCTTAGCGGCTGCCACAAAGTAAACAATGAATACAGCTGAAAATTTTAGCATACTTCAGGGACATGTATACCAACATAAAAAAATGACAATCGGACTCTCCAAACCCACGAAATTAAAAATTTCTTGTTATTTTCTGAACACATCTCGTATGTGACATCATAGCCACCACCCTTTTCACTGTAAAAAGGTAAATCGCGAAAATACACTGTTTGAAAAGAAAATTTTTACGACTGTATATTATACATACGTCTTTTGGAAAAG
The DNA here is from genome assembly GCF_059751315.1 of Micrasema longulum. Lineage (NCBI taxonomy): Eukaryota > Metazoa > Arthropoda > Insecta > Trichoptera > Brachycentridae > Micrasema > Micrasema longulum. Next base: position 207,758 of record NW_028277766.1, read on the forward strand.
ATGTGTGTGTTTTTTGACCGCAAACTCGATATTGTTGCATTACTACTGTATATGCGTGTATAGATTCAATTATTATTAATTATGCAGTATTGTTCCGTGTTCAGTTTAGTGTTATTGTTATTCCGTTGATTTTTATTGTTTATAACAGTGTGACTGGTCAGAAGTGGTTATTATTAATCAATAACAGTAAAAGGCCGACATGACTACGCATGCTAATTACAATATCAAGGTTTGCACTTCTTCAAGCTCTCCCAGGAGCCACCACAGACTCTCAAAAATATTCACCAATTTTAATGTGTGCATTATTTTAGTAAAAAATGCTTTAATAATTAATTTGTTTTTATAAAAAATAAAAATGTCTATTGGTATTATAAAAGGTAATTTCGAACTAATATAAAATGTTCCGTTTTCATACTTTTGATTTTCAAGACTCACATGCTCAACGAATAGGCAAGCGTAAAACCTAATTTTTCAAATACTAGATTTTTCACTGTCTAATTTATTTCAAATATTATCATCATAATAACCATATTAGCACTCCGTGGTGCATAGGGCACTGAATAAATACACCAAATGCAGCGTATCTTAATATTCGGTTACATACAGGTAGAAGATCAGTATTACGTTTCAGGTAACGATCGATGTAACAGCCAGTAAAATATTTAAATATAAAACCACTTTTAAAACAAATATTTCAATACGGACATATATATAGTTTCATAACTGTAAACCTGCTAATTGTTTATGCCCGTTGCAAAAAAGTTTAAAATAAAAAATGTATTTTTTAAATTAATTTCTCATCTCTGTTTCATGTGGTATTTAGTTTCGTTTTTTCAAAGGCAGTTTTTGCTTAAATATGTACCATTTATGTAAAAATATTACTTGTTTAATATCATGTTACCTTACATGTGTATATTTTTAATTATCGAGTTATTTTTGCTTACATCAAAGAATGTGGATTGTGGTCTCACTGCTATGCAGATGATACGCAGATTTATTTTTATTGCAAACCAGACGAGAGAAGTGTGCTTGTCAATTTAATTGATGGATGCATCAAGAAAATAGGAAACTGGATTGCTGAAAACAGACTAACATTAAACCCATCAAAAACTGAACAACTGTGGGTGGCTTCAGCCAGACGACAGAATTTGATCCAGGATACGGCTTTACCCAATGTAGGGAGTACCGCTTTACCCACCGTTAAACTACTGGGAGTTTTACTCAATTCTGACCTATCTCTTGACTCTCAAATTAGTAGAACGATAAGTTCATGCTTCTACCAGCTGAGACAAATTAAATGCATACGCAAAAATTTGCCGGTTAATGCCGCCCGTCAATTAATAAATGCGTTTGTAGTGTCTAGAGTCGATTATTGTAATGGTATCTATGCAGGTCTACCAATGAACAAAATGACTCGCCTACAATCTGTATTGAATCAATCAGTCCAACATCGCTTGCTTCGAAAAATAGCGTGGATGCTTGGACTAGAAAGAGATAATTATTCTTATGCTGAAATAGAGTCAATGTTAAATATTTCTAGTCTACAAAAACGTAGAACTAATATTGACTCCATATATATGTTCGGCATACTAAATGGTATAATCGATGTTCCATCATTACTGGGACAAGTAAAATTCAATATTCCGACTCGTAGATTGAGAAACAATGAAGTACTGTTCATCGATCAGCATAGAACAAACTATGGCCTAAATTCTCCAATGACCCGCCTTTGTCGTATTGTTAACTCAAGACAGGATCTGGACTTTTTTGGTTTAAGTTTACAACGATTTAAACGAGCACTAAATAAATAGTCCAGATCTTGTCTCGATGTCCCTTATGTTTGTCAATGCTTCTTTCTTTTTTCTTTAAATGTTTTAAACTACTCTTTTATTGTAATATTTAAACCTTATAAATTGTATACATGGACAATGTCCGTTAATAAATAAATAAATAAATGAATGTCGCAGCGAGACTTATTTTCGGAATCTCTAAGTTCAGTTATATCACTCCACTACTTCGGGAACTACACTGGCTACGTTTTCCACAAAGGGTCGAATACAAACTCTGTTGACTTATGTATAAGTCACTGCACAACTCTGCTCCGGAATATCTAAGGGAACTATGCATTCCAGATGAACTAGCTGACAGGCGTCTCACGCTTAGATCAGCTACGTCTACGGCGAGAGGAAAAGTTATTATACCTCTACGCAAACAGCGCACTAAATTTAGTGAACGTGCATTTGCGGTCGCAGGCCCTATGGCATGGAATGCTCTCCCAGCAGAGGTGCGAGGCTGTGAAAGTGAAGTGATGTTTCGGAAAAAACTCAAAACCTACTTGGTCTCTAAATCATTTGAATAAATCTGTAGCATGTGACAACAAAATAAATTGTTTTAATTAAATTACAAATCTAAAAGCTTCAATTAAATTAATTTAACAATAGAATCACTATGTAAAGCGCCGTTAAGGTATTTTATTACGAAAATGGCCCTGTATAAGTTATCTATAATAATAATTATAATACATTTCTACAAACCAATTTTTCACTCAAAATGGCGAGTCAATTCTCTCATTCTCTGTTGTGTGTGAATGTTCATTACCAAGATTTTCGCGCGCCACACACATTAGGAGCGCGTGTATTATTGTTTTGGCTCAGAGCGCGGAAGTGGCCGGTCGACCTTGCGCGGGGGGTTTCCTGCCAGCGCTTCCGGTCTTCTGCGCTAGGCGTTTCCGCCGCGGGCGCGGGTCCATAAATCATCGAACATCATGACACGCTATGACTTGTACCCATTATTGTCGCGATAATTATGAAGTGCAATGACACCCATATTTTAACTTGATAGTGCTTTTATTTTAGTAATAAAAGACGAGCAATAACTAAGTCCACAAATTTGGAATAACCAGTCACCGGTTTCATCGTTTTCCCGGCATCTTCGAGATTTGAATCGGTATTATAAAATGAAATGTATGTGATTTATTGTATAAATAAAAGACGAGTGATACTTTAATCCACAAATTTGGAATCTCCAGTGACCGGTTTCGAAGATGTCGCAAAAGCGACGAAACCGGTCACTGGGTATTCCAAATTTGTGGATTAAAGTATCACTTGTCTTTTATTTATATAATAAATTACAATAAACTTCCATCAAGAATTTTCACTTAAAAACTTAAATGTTTTAAATTTATGCGTACAAAAACAATAAGGATAAAAATCTATATTACATGTACATTAACGTATTACAACAGAGATGAAAAACTTTTTTGAGAAGGGAATATAGAAGTCTAGGCATCCACAGGGCTTATGTCCTGTCATTGGCTGGTTTAAGTGGCAACTTTACACACTGTGTAACATTCACCATTCTGCCTATATTTGAACATCTATGTTCCTTCGATCCTTCCATCTGTTGACGTTTGTGAAGTTAAAGAGCCGAAACTATTGTTGCCGGTAAAATTCATATGATTAAATTATTTCACCTACATACCAGACAACGCCTGAAATATTTTTTAATTTTCATGCTTCTTCTTGGACCAGGTGGATTTATCAACAATGTTTTGAGCTTGTTCAAATTTTTGTAGACAGGGACTGGATTCAACCCTCTAGGGAGCTCTTTATATTAACACATTACTACAGAGATGAACATTTAGACAAACTCGTAACATTTTTGATAAATCCATCTGGTCCACGAAGAAGTATTAAAATTGAAAAATATTTTTAGGCGTTGCCTAGTATGCAGGTGAAATAATTCAACTATATGAATCTCACCCGCAACAATAAAGGTTTCGGCTCTTTAACTTCACAAACGTCATTTTTTTTCAAATTGTCAGTTTTCTCTATTCGTATCGCAAAAAATAAATTGTGCACCTCAAAAAAATATTTTACGTGGTATATTAGTTCACAGCAAAAATAATGACGGTTATAAATTCTACGCTGGCACGTTCATAATATTGTCTAGCAAAACACAATATGTAAACTTGTTCGCCATTTAAAAGGTCTTAAATGTAAAGCTAGGGTTTCCTAGGACAGCGGTGCCCGTATTTTAACGGCCGTAGTGAACGGTGATGCAGTGGACAGCCGTCGTAAAGGTGATTAGAGAGTGGTTTCCTAGGAAAACGGTGTTAAATGGTGTTGATAACACCGTTTTCCTAGAAAACCACACTCTAGTCATCGTTACGACGGCTGTCCACCGCATCACCGTTCACTACGGCCGTTAAAATACGGGCACCGCTGTCCTAGGAAACCCTAGCTTTAGCAGCTTGCTGATAAATTCCCCCAACGAATATCGCGAACGTGATTCGGAAGTGAATTTCCTATTTTTTGGCGTGTCCTTGCCGCGTGGGTTGCACATCACTGTATTAGATCCTGCCAGAGCGACTCTATACATTTTACGCCTATCAATTTACAGTTTGATTTGTTCATAGTCACGCAGTTTAGGAAGTACCTACTTATCTCTTAATGTATTTACTTATCTTACTCACGCCCACTGAATACCAGATATCCTCTAAGATCTAAGGATACAGTCTTTATTCAAATATACACAATATTACAATATTAATACATTATAAAGAAAACAAAGTATTAAAATATATTTTGTCTCGAAAAACTATTCTATAATAGTTTGTCATCGGGTGCTCAGACATTAGTTTCGATTAATAATCAAATAAAAAGAATACCGACATAATATAAAATAAAAGAATAGCAATTTACTTGAATATATTTAAATAAAAGAAAAAAATTAAACACATTTTAAATAGTGTTTGCTCATAAATGTAATCAAAACAAGATAAAAAATAAAAAGTAATAAAACAATTAAGAGTACCTATTAAAATTAAGATCTAAAAAATGTCAATAAAATAAGAAAGAAATAATAGAAAAGGTTAACCTAAGAAAATAACAAAAATGAGAGATAAAAAAATGTTTTACATAAATAATAATAAATCAATGTAGGAACGTTCTGTCTACTAACCACTTACGTAATAAAAAGATAATTTTATTTTTACTGTGACATGTTTTCATGTCAAGTGGCAACATATTAAATATTTTTGGAACAATATAATCCAACATACGTTGTCCATATTTATTTTTAAATTTTCGTGCAACTAGACCATCAACAAATGTAAATCTTGTATATCGCTAATACAATAATCACGTTGAATAATTAAAACAACCTTAAATCCAATATCTACGAAACGTTGTACACATATTAGCCGATGTATTTTACGAGTGAGATTTTTAATTTGGTGTAAAATTTTGCTATGATTTTAAATAGTAAATAATCTAGTCGGATGATTCTCACCCGTATCAATAAAGGTTTCAGATTTTTAACTTCAAAAAAATCAACAGATGGAAGACTTTCATCGGGTTAGTTTCTGGCACAAGTTAGTAACTACATGTTACTAGTTGTGAGATATTGCACTTTTAAAGTTAAAAGCTCATCTCAAATCAACAATTCAAATTAAATTGCAATTGGAATATTATTTTTTGTGTTTATTAAATATGAAATGTTTTTATTTACTTTCAAACAAAGATTACGTTTATGAAGACATCTTTCAAAAAATTGTATTTACCGACTTGTGCCAGAAACCCGATGAAATTGGCGGCCTCCGTAGTGGTGCAGTGGTCAAGACGCTTGACTCATGCACGGATGGCTCCGGGTTCGATTCCCGGTGAGAACAAAATAATTGAAATTTGAATTTTCTCAAGCCTGGGTGTTCTGTGATGTAATTCACCACTGTAATCGGGCCTCCTGGCCTGTTGTGGTGCAAAAATAAATAAATATGGATGTTCACATTAAGGCAGAATATTGAATGTTACACAATCTGTAAATTGGTCACTTAAAGCAACCAATGAGAGGTCCTGTAAATGCCAAGACTTCCATATTCCCTTCTCTAAAATAATCTCCACTTTTTTTTTTAAAAAAGGAAAAATTTGCGTTATGATTTACTCAAAATTTTTAAATTTGGGTGCTTTTTTTGAAGAGTTGTAAATAACTTACTATTAAAAAATGGGAATCAAGTTAGGTGAAAACGTGAGGCCGCAACGGCGGCCTCCGTGGTGTAGTGGTCAAGACGCTTGACTCACGCACGGAAGGTTCTGGGTTCGATTCCCGGTGAGAACACAAAAATTGAAATGTGATTTTTCTCAAGCCTGGGTGCTCTGTGATGTAATTCACCACTGTAATTAGGCCTCCTGGCCTGTTGTGGTGCAAAAAAAAAATGGAATGTAAAAATTTAAAATGTAAAAAAACTCGTTTATAATTGTCAGTATCAATTTAAATGGATATATTTAAGTTGTTTTTTTTTCAGCAAGTCTTTTATGTTTTGATTAGTACCTAAATAGAGCTCTCTTTCTTCTTGGATTTAGTTATTCATCAATGCAGCGATGTTTTGGCATGAGCCTTTGCTTGCTTGTTTTTACTGGCAAGTTTGAAATTGTATGTTAGCCACTGCAGAAACCGGTCGAGTAGTGTTGCCATTGCGTATTGTGCGCTTAATTAGTCATAATCATCTGGTAAAGCCACTTCGCTATTTTGGTATAAATATAATAACACCTCTCCGGACTTTCTAACCTGCGAGTGCATTTAATATTAGGTGCTAACCTATGAAATTGTTGATTTGTATAAAAAAATATGCTGTTTTTTTCCTTTATAAATTAGATATTCAAGTAATCAAAATATTGCCCCATATCATCTATGCAATTTTGCCATTTAAATGATAATGGATTTATGCGTTTGCCGTAAACGTCCTTTGGGCGAGAGTCGATAAATACTATAAATACGCCTTTCTCCGACTCTTCGGAGTTAAATGATACCGCAATTTCGAAAAAAAAAAAATGGTTATTAGTTGAAGCAAAGTCCATCGAGTATTTAATTTAATTTAATTTTGTTGTTTTTTTATATTTTATTTTATTTGGAAATCATACAGCTTTTTCTTAAAAAGGAATAACCCGCTGAGCCTCTATTTTAGAGGCTTGTCAGCAGGTGGAAAAGAGAGGATATGGAAGGAGGTAATGAAAAATTCATCACAACACCCAGACCTATTGAGAAAAAAATCTTTCATGGATTTTTTCTTGTAACTGGCGGGAATCGAACTCGCGACGCCAGTTTCACAGTCGGCCGTCTAACCAACTGCCAACAAATTATAAAACATAATTACATTAAACAATTACAAAATTATTTAAACGACTGCGTATATAAAAATTGTAACGTAAAAACTAGAAAGAGAAGCAAGTGATGCATAAGTAATATATGGGTGTGTGTGAGGGTGTTCTTGCCTATTTTAAGTGTAGTGGGTGACCGTGAGTCTCAAGCTTTAGCCGTTGCAGCTTAGCACTAGGTGAAGTGCACGAGCGGGCGTTGTCGTGAAGTTGCCAGTGGCGATGAGCGGTTGACCAGCTTCGGTTGTTCTACTGCGAGCTTCTACATCATTGTCTCGGAATTCTCGACAATATACGTCTGTAGTTACAATTGAGTTAGATTTTATGACGCTGTAGTGGATAACGCTGACTCGGGACCACCATACCGTTACCATAAGCCTAGGTCGAAATTCCCCGAACGGAAGCGATTAAACCAAAAACGGGCAGCGCGTTTGCTCGCGGTGTTAAGCCAGTAGACATCATCGGTGTTGCGTGCCGTCTGCGCTACCTTACTACCGCGATGGAATTCGTATTTTTTTTAAAATCTGAACATGTCAATCATTAAATTCGTGGAAATATCTGATCAATAACAAACAACGGAAAAACAAATGACGAACCGATTTTAATAAAAAGGTTAACTTAGTTTTTAAACAAAAAATATTTGAATTTTTTACGTAAACAAAAGTTGACCACGTTCAAATTGGCCATTTTGTAAAAACGATCATTTCGTATGTAAGCACCTAAATTGGCATTAATTTTTCTTTTAAAACTGTTTAAATTGGCGACATGGTTCCGCCGTTCTATTTATAGTCTCGGCCGGTTGGTGTTTCCCTTTTGCAGCGCTAGAAATTGCAATGCCATAGAAAGGAATTCGCGTCACTCGGGCACTAAGTACTTATCACCTTCTACCTGCACTCTGCACACTGCACACTGTGCACTGCACACTGCACACTGCGCACTGTGCACCGCGCACCGTCCAAGTCTAGGCAACGTTATCGAGTAGTGATCCGTACCCAACGTTTGGGATTTTTATTTAGCCAACATTAACATTATTTAATTTCCGTGAGAAATATAGACATAAAAAGTTTCATGTATACACCTTTCTTCTAATGCATGAGTTACTTAAGGACTACTACTGCTACTACTACCATCACGCCATTTCCCAGTAGGGGTACGCACAGAAGATAAACTGCCACACACGCCTATCCTGACATACATTCCTAGCTTCTTACATCTTGTCATACGTGCCTTCCGGTTGCGTCTGCTTTTGACGCGACCAGGCTTGAGATTTATCTGATCGTGCCATGTCTTTCTTGGTCGTCCACATCCTACGTTACCATTCGTTCTAGCCATATGTATAAATCTGTTTTACCATTATTTTGTCAGCCATTCGTTCTACATGACCAAACCATCTTAGTGGTGCTTTCTTAATCTTATCAATTACACCTTTCTCAGATTTGCACTCTCGCCTGTTTTCATCATTCATAACCCTATCATACATTGATATCCAACACATTCGTCTAAGCGACCGCGTTTCGACCGCTTTCAATCCGCTTTCATCATTCCTCTGCCAGTTCCATATTTCGCTTCCATACACGAGTTTTGGGGTTTAAAAAAAATTCTGACCTAAAAAAAAAAGAGGGATTTCTATCTGAAGTATGTTTATAATGTGGTGACAAAAATTCCTGCTGTTCAGTTTTTAAAAAATCCTTAATGTGTATTACATGATATTAACGTGATACTTCATTATTAGAATCTTGGGCACGTATCTTTGTCGTATTTAAACGATATTTCAAACTTTCACAAACTATTATTTTACATCTAAACCATTCTTAAGTGAATCGTCACTAATTTTTGTACCATTTCACATTTTCTGCTGATAATGAGGATTGCCAAACTTAACCGTTCTAAATTATGCTCGAGTACTTTTTAAACACGTAATTTACCGGTAAATAAATAATTTCAATGTGTAACACCGTCCGTGCAACCACCCTGTTTGATTAGAGAATAATTTTCTATCTCACTGTCGATCAGGCTTCGGCTCCGGCTCCGGCGCTGTCAGTCTCCTGTCGCCACAGCCACTGGTGCTGTTGGACACGATACCCGTTTTGCTGTTTCAATAATGCCTTCTATTGCATAACTCCCTACAATGTTCACTCTGGCGCTGAAAACATTTACTGCAGTACGGAAGATGTACCTGTACCGTGTACTGTTTGTACACCGCACAACCTGCCTTCCCAAAGTGGTTTTACGCGTGTTTTTAATTCAATTTATCCATGTTTTCTCCGCTTTTAGATCTGCCTGGTAATCCGCTTGATTGACACGAATCTTTTCACGGGACGCAATTTACTATGAAGTTAATACGTTTGTTTGTTCGGCAACGCAGATCAGAGGCGGTTTGTGATTCAAAGTGCATCTCATATGATAGATAGCTCACCCGCTGGCACACAAAATCCGCTTTTTTAAAATATGTTTAAAATATGTTAAAACTTAACGATAGAAGAAAAATTATAGACCTTGTAAATTTATTCAAAATTGTAAATTCAATATGGGATTGCCCTGAACTACTCGTATTATCTCTCATCAACTTCAGGGTGCCTGGAAGAATAACTAGACAGGTGCCACCGTTTTGTAGCAACAATTCACGGACAGTGTATACTTGTAATGCCGTATTAAATAGACTTAATGAACTCGGCAATAGTTATTCCCACGTATCTGATATATTTAGTGTAGGGTATTGTTCCTATAGAACAAACCTTTTGAACTTTTTCAAAGATGGTGAATGGTAATTATATTTAATTATTCATGCATTTTATAATATACAAATATACAGTTTTTTGTTCACTTTGCCTCGCTGTGTGAAACAGTACTTATGATTTTCTTGTTGTTTTACCGTAGAATGTTTTATTATTTAAACTTTCTACTGAATATGCTGTATAATTTTTAGGTTAATTGTTTTAAAATCTTTCTTGGGTATAAGAAAATTCATGTTTTTAAAAAAAATACATATTAAGCCAAATATGTTAATATTATAAATGTTTGTAAAAGGCAGATTTGCCGTTTATGTTTATAAAATAAAATAAAATATTTATTCTTTTTTATTTATATTGTATATACAAGAAGCGTGCAGTGAGGTTTTTAATTGCGGCAGCATTCACTTAGTACATACACAAATAAAATTATTTTGCTACTACTAACACAGAAATTTAACTTAGTGCTTTGAAATAAACTAAAAAGCAATTTTATCCCATATTTTCAGCATAAAAGAGTTGTATTTCATAGTTTAAAATTATAATACCATCTTGTCAACCGATTTAAGTGCGAAATTTGTTACGAAACCGTCACAATGTATGGAAAATTAACCTGGATTGGTACGTTAGAATTGGTTCCAGAGATACAAAAGATCTCAATTTGCGCATGCGCGGACTTGTGAAATTCATTACTGGAAGATCGACCTAAAGGAACTTAAACACTTACGCAGTTCCATATTCCAGAATTAGACTGAGCGCAGTGTATTTTACACCAGTCCGCGCATAACTGCGCAGTCGGAAGGTTGTGTGTGGGGTTGTGGCAATTTTTTAGAAGTTCTTAATGTATGAACATCAAACCCATCTGAGATCGCTACAATTAAAACAACAAACTAATTAAAAAATAGTTACTGTTGATATTTAAAAGATAAGTTAACTCATAGCTGACTTAGTTCAATAATTAAAAAAATAGATACTGATTGTTTAAAGGTCAAATTTTTACGGAAGCATTGGTTCCGTCTATTCTATGGACCGCACATGGTATATATTTATCTTTATTCTAAAATACCTCACAAAAATTGATCTGATATGCCGTATATATAAAATGACGTGACAAGCGAAGTATTCGGACTTGTTCAGCATAAATATTTTCTTCTTACGTATGATTTGCCGCGACGAAGTATAATCCGTCTAGCTCACCACGGGTTTTAACGCATTCGTTCGTCCCCTGGCCAAATGCATAAGGCTATCTGTATTCATAAAAGTTTTCTGAGTAAGTACTGCAATTCTTAAAATCTTTGTTATCTTTTCAGATTACATTGTGTTTTTTTTATGGAATTTACCACCTGCTACTTTATTTTCCGATTAGGGGCGTAGTTTATTTTTAAATACTTCATTTACTTATTGCGCGGATCAGGTCTATCTACGAAGCCTTGCTCTACAGTAAGTTCAAACAGTTTGATTTCCTGTTCCCCATAGTAGTTGCGTATAACATATTTTAGTTTTTACATAGGCTTCATACATTAAAATCTTTTCCTTTATTGGAACAAAGTTTTTGATTTTAAAAAATAGACTCGATAAAGTCGCCACTTTGCTAATTAAATTGTTGATATGAATTGTCCATGTCAATTGTCTGTCTATTGTTAATCCTAAGTATTTAACATGTTCAATTTCAGTTAGTCGTTCATTATTTATGGAAGCATCTACTTTGTGACATTTTTTTCTAGATTCAAAATGGATAATATTGCTTTTTTTTTCAGTAAGTGTAAGTAAGTTTGTGTTTGTCCATTTAGTCAATATAGTAAGGTCTTCGTTTATGTCATTGTTTGTTAATACGTCTGTCTGATTTTTATAGAAAAGTCCAATGTCGTCGGCATACATAATAATTTTCCCATTAAAATTATACAGTGATGAGTCATTAATATATAAAATATATAATAGTGGACCCAAAATGGATCCTTGTGGGACTCCAAAATTTACTGTTTGTATTTTACTTTTTTTTTCATTTACAAAGGTATACTGCTTCCGATTTGTTAAGTATGATTTTAATAGTTTGTATTCTTGCCTTTTTAAAATCTAATATTACTCCTGTGGTTGGAATTTTAGCATCCATATTTGTTTGAATATAATTAATTAAATTTACTAGAGCAGTTCCAGTTCCTTTATAATGCTTAAAACAGGCGAGTTAAGTGAAAGTTATAGCAGATTTTTTTTTTGATTCAGAGGTGTTATCCCAGGGTAATCCCACCAAAAATCCGAGTTTGTTATGGGTGCCTAGTACATTTAACCAAGGGGTGTATGTTTCATACTGATTCATCTTAATATATCATGTTTATATATCACGCGCACGAAATTAAGGTTCAAAGAGCTGACAGGGTAAAAAAATAATCTGGTTCGTGTTGCACTGAAACCTTGTTGCTTTATATTAATTTTTAACATCAAGTAATTAAGTATAATTTTACTTGGCTGAACACTTCACTTTTTCGTATACCAATAAATCGTCTGTGACGCGGATACACGCTAGGGCGCCGCCTTGTCCTCTTTATCGTGTGGGTTCTCTGCTCGGCCCCTTCACCTGGAGTACGAAGATTTCTTCTCGGAATTGGAGCAAACTGGTCAGCCACATCCACTTTGGATTCGTGGAGCAGTCTCGTTATTATTCTGCTCGATAATCTTCTTTAGTCTCAGTAAAAACCTCATTCAGTACCGCATTCTTTTTTACGCCACAGTTGTAGCAATTGTTCTACTCATAAAAATAAAGGTTTGTAGGTCAAAGTATTATTTATTGTTGCAGGCATAATAAACGTCGTTAGAATGGAGTACCTTTTTATTTTATGATCTTAACGTTTTGATTTCCATCAATTTCATTTTTTATGGCGCATGGCTCAGTTTCTAATTAAAAGTAATTTAGGCGAAAAATTAGAATACTCCAATAAAACTATCTCCAAATCTTTTTAGATTAATACCGGATTCTAACCCTTACAGGATTGTACATATACGCATATAATATGTCAGATATCTAAACTTTCGAAGAAGTGAATGGACGAAAAAATGCGCGTAAAGTAATAACTGGAAGCAACTAATAAGCCTTAAAGTCTGTCGTAGCAAATAAGTGTCTATCGCAAGAGGCTAAATTAGCAGTTCATAATGGAGTTCTGGTACCAACCCTAATGTATGGAAGCGAAGCATGGAGTTGGAAAAAAAGGGACGAAAGTTGACTGAATGCTGTTGAAATGCGATCCCTCAGGCGAATGTGCGGAAAAACAATGTATGATAGGTGCCCTAATGTCGAAATTAGAGCAGAATGCAAGGCTGAGTTAAGCTTTATCGACAAAATTAAGAAAGGTCTTTTGCGATGGTTCGGTCATGTGGAGCGAATGAATGATGAAAGAACGGCTAAAAAGATTTATGATGCGAATGTGTCTGGTTGTAGAAGTCGAGGAAGGCCGAGAAAGACATGGCATGATCGAGTACAACAAATTCTTGAAAGTGGTCATGTGAAAAGTCGGAATAATCGACGTGCGTGCATGAGAAGATGTATGAATGTGAAGGAAGCAAAGGAAGTGTGCCAGGACAGAGTGGTGTGGCGTTCTATCCTCTCTGCCTACCCCTCCGGGGAAATGGCGTGATGGTTAGTTAGTTAGTTAGTTAGTTAATTAATAAGCCGTTTAAATATGTTCATATTCTTTTTTTTTAATATATATTATTGTCATTTGTTTTAATATGCTACATCATTTTCATTTCATTAGTACGCTTTTAAAATTGAAAATAAGCATTAAAAACAAAAAACTTTTTTATTATATAAATAAAAGACGAGTGATACTTTAATCCACAAATTTGGAATATCCAGCCTTATGTTTCAACATCCACATTTCCTCAACCCTTCCATCTGTTGACTTTTGTGAAGTAAAAGAGCCGAATCACGTGGGTGAGATTCATCCGGCTGAACCAATTTACTAAATTTTACATTATTTTTTTATTACTAATTTTTACCTTGGTAAGGAAGCTTTGAAACCGGTCGGTAATCTAATAAATAGTAAGTGGTTAAAATGTTTTTTTTAATTTTTAATCGTATAATTTATAACCACAAAGTTTACTGCTTCAAATATGAATTTAAAAAATAAGCGTTTGATCCCACTATCAGTTTGTATCGACGAATGCACCACCCGTGTCTGCGACCTAACGGTGCACGGTGCCTTGGATAGTGCTCGTGATGGATGATTCCTATTGCCCGCCGCAGCGCCAGTAAGGAGACCTGCCACCCGAGATTGAATGCTGGCTCCGATTGTGTTCGGTCCACGAGAGGATGCAGTAGGCAGTAGGCAGCAGTCAGTGGACAGTGGATGGTAGGTAAAGAGTACCGAATATAACGGCAATTTGTCGGCACACATCCCAGAGTTGACTTTACATCTACGCAACAAACTTGACCATAAATGGTCATATTGTGTGTACCTATTCGTTTTTGCTCGGCCACCTGAATAACGATCATTTTCTTCCAACGGCGGATATGAAAGCCTCTATACGTTATTTCTCTTAATAGAAAATTATTTGTTTTAACAATTTGAGCAACTTTTTGTTAAGAATTTTTATTTTTATTATTATTCCATGTCCGCTCCCTAGTTGGAGCATATGGTGCTCACAAAGATCTGTGGATGCCAGCTCCTGTGCATTCTCCCAAGTTACGTTCGCGTCCCGTAGTTCTGACACGAACTGTCAGCAGTGGAAGTGAACTCATTTTTAAATCGCATTGTAGGGTAGGCTACATTATCAGCCTGTTTGTGTTGATGCAGGTACGCTGCAATGCGATACAATGTGCAATGATTTGGCTATGTTCAAATTTTTGGAAACACTACTGCTTTTATTTATTTGACACTTTATATACCTTTACAATATATATACACATAAGGGCGTGCATATTGCCTTAAGGCAATTTCTTCCACCTACCCAAACCGTTCTGTTTAAAAATTGTAAATACGGACACATTGAATCTTATAATTTTATACAAAAACTAAAAAACAAAGATTAACAAAATAAATATAAATAAAAAAAATTATTACACTATACTGTGAAGAGAGGAGAGGGGATGGGAAGGAAAGAAGGAGGATAAAGGAACAATTTAAATATTTAGATAGTGACATTTCAATCTCGACTTAAATGTAAATAAAGAAAGGGCTGGTTCTAACCCTCGAATGATTTCATCAAGATAGGTTGAAGAATTTGTGTATCTGGGAATTGTGTTTTCAAGAGATGGAAGAGTTGAAAAAGATCTTGAAAAGAGAGTGAATGCTTGCAACAAAATTAACGGCGCCCTAAGTACAGTAAGTTAATAAAATACAGTAGTTAATAAAAATATGTCAATCGAAGCTAAACTGGCAGTGCACGACGGAATTTTAGTCCCAACACTTATGTATGGGAGTGAAACATGGAACTGGGAGAGGAAGGGTGAAAGCAGAGTGAACGCGGTCGACACGCGATCTCTTAGACGAATGTGTGGGAAATCAATGCGTGACAATTATTGTATTATTAGTGATTGAATGCATGAAATTAATTTATTATAGAAATAAAAGACTAGTGATACTTTAATCCACAAATTTGTAAAGAAAGGATAGAAAATTCAATTAAGTAAATTAAATAAAATTAATTTTATCTTAAAGATCATTAACAAAAAATTTTTGGGTTAACTAATGAGTAAATAATAATGCGGTTTAACTAATAATGCTATTTTAATGAGTTTAAGTATTGTTTAAATATTTATTTATTTTTTTACTGTCCCATTCTTCGTGAGTGTAATTTTGGCAATTATGATTTCTGAAAAACAAAGGGTAAAAAGTCATAAGAAAAATATATTACAATGGGTATTAATGGAGAATGCACGTGTGTTGTCTGTTCATTATGTAATTCTACATCGGGTTTATTTTTTAATATATTCATTTCGAGAATTTATAGTTTGTCAAGTTTGAGGCCTTTAGGTGCAATATGAATTAGTTTTGCGTTATTTTTAAATCAAAGTGTTTATTTTCTATTAAATGATTGTATATGCTATTTTATGCGTGTTTTAAAGGCTCGATGTCGCGAAAGCGATAAAACCGGTCACTGGATATTCCAAATTTGTGGATTAAAGTATCACTCGTCTATTATTTCTATGATAAATTACAATGAACTTCCATCAATAATTTTTACTTACAAACTTAAATTAATGTTTTACATGAATTTCCGGTACAAAAATAGTATTGTGGGAATTGTGTATCTTATTATTTGGGTATTTAATATACAAAGCGCTTTGACAAAGAAACAAGCTATGTTCTAAACCAGTCACTATTTTTTTTTAAATGAGAAATCAGAATTGTGCTTTAGTGACGAATTATAAAACTGATAATGTTTCATTTTAATTTCCAAATGTTATTCGATAGTGCAATGTTTTATATTTTAGTCTCTTGAAAATTAGTTAAGGGTTATTCATCGATCGCAATGTTTTGTGTTTCTCGACATATTTCGCTGATGGACAGTTTCACAGATAATAAAATAAGTCGTGACCGAGTGAAGCAAAATATAAATGAAGCGACGTCATAAGCCAATAAAACAATTTTCTGATTGTCAGTTAAGAAACGGAAGATAATTAATGAGATCTGTCGAGGTGTGATAACTGTGCTTTGTACCGGCGTGTATTATTAAATGACGTCCGATTGAATCCCAAATAATATTTTTCGTTACATCGTATCTCTAAGTAAATAAATTCTCCATAATATATTTAAGTTTTTATGTACATGTTTTTAACACGTTTTTTGTGTTTAAATTTAAAGAATTTCACTTCGTTTTTACAAGTTTTATTACACGTTTGATCCAAAGTAAAGCACCATTGATTATTATAAGTTTAACAATCTTTTAAATAAACTCAAACACAACCGAGCAGTTGATTTTAAGCAAAATTAGGTAAATAAAACTTGACTCACATTATTTTATTTAATTTTCGAATAATAAATTACATAAGGGGCATTCCGTCGTCACGGGTGGGACATTTCCCTAGTTAATTGTCACATATGTATTAAAATTTTGTAACATGTATGCAATTTATAATATTCCTTTTTGAAGAAATCTGCTTATTTTATATCCAATCAATAATTTAGCAACAGAACATAAACCCTATTTTATTTCATTTGGACATAATACTAAAACACTCTAACGTCACGGGTGGGACAAAAAATAGACATCAATTTAGTTATAAGAAATGTTTGACAAAAACTTTGCGAATTTATTTCACATTTTTACTGAAGTTAGACATTTTTACATACATTAGATTCTTAGCTATATGGAGTAGACAAATACACTAAGATTAATTGCACAATTTAATAAAAAAACAGCTTATTTGTCCATGTCACGGGCGGGACAACAATTGTCACGGGTGGGACGCGTGCGATTTTATTGACGAAAACTAAGATTTTTTTAACAATATGGAAGTTTCTTACTATGTTTTTATCTTCTTTAGATAAAGCATGCTTAGCAACTCTTTTTTTTTAGACTCGTTGAGAGAAACATCACCAAAATTGTCATAAACATGTTTGCGGATAATCGCTAATTTCTTGCCTGGACTAGAGGGAAGCGTTCTTTTTACCCTGCTTACAGCTTTTCCGAAGGTTTGCAGACAAGAGTATGACTCCAACAATGAGGATGATTGTTCATGTAAATGCAATGTACTTTTTGTAAGAAGTTTTTTCTATGTCTATATTGTCTGTTTTTTTCAGTTTCTTTACGTCGCCTTTCATTTAATATATTACTAGAAAGTTTTCTTTTTTTCTTCCTTTCTACGCGTCTTTTCTTATCTCTCTTCTTCTCTAGCTGAAGGTGATTTTTTAAATGTTCAGGTCTCTCTTTTAATTTTTGCCTATATTTTCTCATTTGCTCGGCAGATGTTGTTTTACTCATCGTCCTGAAAGTTTAGTAATAAGCAAGCATTAACAAACAAATAATTAACAATCAATAGCCTTAACAACAATGTAACTATTAATGCTGAAGATGGTACCAACAAATTTACATTTTGTTGTTAAATTAAAGCTCTGCGTTAAGTAACGTAAGCATTAAAAGCCCGATTGTTCCACCCATGGCAAGTGTCCGACCCGTGACAGTCACGGGTGGGACATAATTTAAAATTTAAAAACTCTTAATTAACCGTATAGATAAGAAAAATAAAATTAGAAATGGCTTTGCTATGACATTCTACCTGTAGTCAACAAGTTCCAAACATAACATCAGAGTAAGTCAATGAGAATTGCAACTTTTATTAGTTTTTGTAACGGGTGGGATAGGACTAATCATATGTAGTTCATTACATAATATAAATCGAAAGACTTACCTTACTTGGAATTCAATCACACTTGTTTAATAGAAGACACTTCGCGGTATTTATTTATCACAACAAACTCGTGAAATGACAAACATAGGGGATTCTACAGTGCTGCCAACATTACTGATCTATGTAGGGTTCATGAATTTACAAGTGAGCATTCGCGAAACAAAAAATAGTTTTTATTAAATTTTTACAAATTAAATGTTGAATTTAATGTTTTGGCTATTGATTTATTGAATAATCACATGATTTTTTAACCTTTTTTATTTTACATCAAGGTTCACTTTCTCATGGAATACCCCATAACACGTTTATTCTTTGAGATTTTTTAAAAATGTTTTGCTGGAATAGTAAAACGTACGTACTTATTTCTTTTTTCCATATTCATAACTATTTTACGAGAATTTTAAGAATTTTGAAATAGTTTTTTTCTTGTATTATAAAATTCTGTCAGCAATGTACTGATACTTGAATTATAACAAGCTAACAAAAGAGACCGCGAAAAAATACATCTTTAAAACTTGAAACAGGTTCGTGGGAACCAGACTCCCAAGTTCAGGGACCACTCTATTAATATACCGGAAGCATACCGATGCAATTCTCTTTTCCAGCGATCGTCCTTTATTCTCTTTCGCATTCCTCATAAACCCACCACTGAGGATAAAGGGATAGTCTCGAAATAAATAATCAATGTTTTTTTTTTAAATAACATCGTTTTCGATTTTATTATTATATAACAGTAAAGGAAGCCTGTAATTTGCCCCTTACATAAATATTTAGTTTTATTTTTGTAAAAAATAAATTGGTTTATAACTTTTACATCAAAAAATAATATTTAATGGCATTCTTGCACTCTAGATGCGTTCATTTTATCTGCTGTGTTCTTTCCCTTTGGCCAATTTAATTTAACGTTATCTAACAACACTCAATACGATGCGGTGTATCTTAACTCTTAATTTTATAACGTTATTCATAAAATTATCGATTTCATATACTCATCCTGGCGCATAGGAAAGAATGCAACAGTAAGCCATAGAAAAAAAAAACAAACAAGCTAATTCAATATACAGCTCCTATCACACAAATACACTGTCACGGTCGGTTGGGAAGGATCGATAAACTAACTATAATTTAAACTTTGCAAGCATTTGTCCAAGAAATGCCTACACAAACCTGCGATCTTTCCCTCCCAAAACCAGCGGCAACCGGCTAGACCACAACGGTACAACATGAAAAAAAAATATACTCAGACATGTATTGGAGATAAATATCTGAAATGAAACACTTGCTTTGCAGTATGCGAATTTAATTATAAACATGTGAGTTTATACCATTAATATTTGCTAAAGATAGCCAATAGCCAGCGATCCGTCGCTTACATGTTTGACACGAAAAAGAAGGCTTAGAAGTGCCGCGTTTTTAGACACGTATTTGGCATAGAACAAATTCAAAGATTGGTCGTGTCATTATTGTCTGTGACGACCACCTTTAAAATATTTTCCGTTCTGTCAATCTAGTATTTGGTTATCAGTGAGAGGTTTTAATAGCAGTCTCGCTAGAAATATATTTCTACTGCTGTTATACTAAATAGAAGTGCATTCTCGTGGATATTTACCCGACTGAGGCATTTTTCTTCTTCTCGGAATCCTTTTCTATAAATCATTGCATGCATTAAAGGAAATAGTTACTTAATCCAACAAATTTTCTTTCCAAGCTTCGGTCGCTTTTTTCTCCGCCAAGTCCAAGTAATCACGCGGTGCATTTTCTCAATTCCTCGCTGTATCCGAGTATGCTCATTGCTCATATAATATCTAAGTATTCGTAATATTTGTAAATGTAAGGTACAGACATGGAGAATAATTCAATTTACTTCTGCGTGTGTATGTACCAGGAATGTTACCTTTCTTACACAAGACCTTAGGCTGTCAGCGTAATATCTGAAACGCGTGCAGTTTTTCCCCCGGGTAAATGAACTTATTTTATACTCGTCATACAAATAACCAGATCGGGGTATCCTTTCGTTAGACAGACTTTAAAAATATTAATTCGTAATTTTTAAATGACAGTTTTTTTTCTTTATTTTTATACTAAATATCTAACTACCGCCAGCCTAATCTTACGCATGTTTGGCTAAAACGCCTCTTAGTCGATAAAAAAGTACATGGTTTTGCAATTATTCAACCCCATTTTGTGACTATGAACAGAAACTGAAAAAAGTTGAGATAAAACTTCAATAACTACTACCAATTCAGCCGATGACAGATTATAAACCATGTAAATGGCTAGACCTCCACATTCTCACCAACTTCATCCCTGTTGAAAAAATATCTAATTACTATTTAAAAGTATTTCATACGTTTAAGTTTGTTTGAGAAAATTTTTGGTGGAAATTAATTTTATTTAATTATAGAAATAAAAGACGAGTGATATTTAAATACACATGCCGGGTCCATCGCTATCCTGACATCTTCGAAACTGGTAACTTTATTCTAAAATTAAATCCATACAAAATCAATTACATTTACTTGTAGGTACTCAGTACAAAACATAATCTACTGTGAACGAAATTAAGGATGTTTGTGGACTTGTGAATGGTAATTGGGGTCCAGTGTAATTGTAAGAACTGATTGCTGAATTATTTTTATATTATTGTTGTTATTCGTCGGGCTTTGTGGATATGATTAAGAGATATAAAATATTAGTTCGATTATTTTTAAGTATATTTAAACGTACTGTTTTTGTATAATATTGTTGCATTATACTTTTTCCCTGACAAGCGCATTGGTGTGACGCAACTAAAAATAGTAATATGAATATTAGGAGCCGTAAACCACCTGTCTCGCCATCTCGCCAACAGCCGACAGAAGTAATGTCTAGGCCGAAGAAGGCCGCTGTGAGTAACGGTAGTTAGGGCCTCAGGGCCTTACAAGGGCGCGGGCTGACTGCGACTGAAGCAAACGCGACCTTTGTACGAGCTACACTTACAGGTAATACATGTAAATGTGTCAAAGGCAACCGATTACTTTTCGAATAACGTACCTTTGTTATTGATTCGGTAGTTAAAAGCGAAAATAAAACAATAATGCCAATCTAAATCACACGAGAGTGATGAGTAATCTACCCATTATACGAGTATAAGACACTAGCGGACTCGACAGACGTTGTCCTGCCCGAACGTTGGCTTGCCTGCTATTAGCTTGGAAAAATACTCTTCATTGATAAGTAGGTTCCTAGGTACTTGTTTATGATCAATTCCAAAACTAAAAATTATTAATATTCAAATATTGAATTTAAGTAGGTACCTAGGTACTTGTTTATGGTTGAATTCCAAAACATAAAATAATTAATTTAAATTCGACTCTTCTTACCAACACTTCATTCATTAATGCGATTTAATTTTTTTTTATTGAATGTCAGTTAATATTATTTTAGTTTTACCAAAAATCCAGAAATAAGCAATAAGTGGGAAGATATTATAAGGAATGTAACGAAAGAATCTGATTAGGATCAATAAAAATATTGTTTGTAAACATTCAAAAACAAACTTTTATGAAACAAAAAAAAACAACATCCTTTCATTTTTTTTGTATACCCATTCTCGTCGAATGCAACCCTGGTAGGTCGATGAAAAAAAAAATCCGCTTCTAATTTTTTTTTTTACAGATTAGATTGAAAATTTTAATATCTACGAACACGCGCAGCACAAAAATCTACATTTCCCTGAAAACCGCACGTAAATCGGCTAAGCTGTTTAGATGGAGTTCAGTGAAATCAAACGTACAGAAGAATTATATTTATAAAGATAAATATATTTTTTTTAAATGCAACACAAGTGCAGTACAAAACCGTATTACTTAACGATTTTTTTAAAATAAATTTCTTTCCGGAATAATAAGTATTAAATAATTAAAAACCCAAAAATGTATAAAATTCATTCCATCCTAATTTCCCTGCTGTATTTATCGATTATTATTGTAAAACATAGATTTTTTTAATGTTTTTAAAATTATGGAAATTACGCATAAAATACTATAATAAGAAGAGACTGCTGCGAAATATTGTATAGATTTGTAAACTTTTAAGCGTGTTGTCCAGACGTTTAGTGAAATATATGTTTATGCAATAGTTTTTATTTTTGATACTGTTTAAAAATATGCATGCTTCCACTTTTCATTGTGTTGTGTCCCAACTCAACACCGGGCTCTTGGCCTCATAGAGTTAGGGATACGTTATTATTTTTTTTGTAATATATGTATTTGTATAAATAAATAAATTCGTAAAACGAACTCCTTTTCTAAACACGAGCATCTTGCTTCATAGAACTAGAAACGTGAAGTGTATCGTTCAAAAATATCATCTATTTATTTATGCTTTATGACATCTTCACATATAATATGTATTTATAAAATAATTTTGTAAAATCGTTTTTATTTTAATTAAAAAATATGAAAATTCATTTCGCGTTTTTTTCTCTGGAGCAATGATAGATAGAATAGTATCTAAGCCTTATCTCGAAAGCTCAATCATCTGAATTTGTTACGCCTCCATGTAGTAGCCGCTCGATTGTGGAATAATCTACCCACTAATGTTAGAGATGCCTCTTCTTTATTTACATTTAAGTCAAGATTGAAATGTCACTATCTAAATATTTCAATTGTTCCCTTATCCCTCTTCTTTCCTTCCCATCCCCTCTCCTCTCTTCATAGTAAAGTGTTAATTTTTTTAAATGTTTTAATTTTGTTAATCTTTGTTTTTAATTTTTGTACAAAATTGTAAGATTCAATATGTCCATGTATTTATAATTTTCTCAAACTGAACGGTTTGGGTAGGTAGGAAGAAAATTCCTTAAGGCAATATGCCCGCCCTTATATGTATATATATTGTATATGTATATAAAGTGTCAAATAAATGAATAAATGTGCTAGTTGAAATGCGTTGTTTTTGACCAATCCTTCGTTAAATTGGTTACTGTAATTTTAAATGTTCAAATTTCACTTTAATGATAATTAATATGTAATGATAATTATTAAAATATTACAACTAAAAAAAGCTATGAAATGCCTTGATACGAATAATTTCTCATTATAAAAAAATCTGATTTCATTCAATTATCATCTAAATTAATTTGATCGTTCATGTTTTTACGAATGATTTTTTCAAAAAATCTATTTTATTACCAACCGAGTTTCTAAACGTATTATTACGCCTTGCGTTGCTCCTGCGTATTCAGTATATTGTTCTACAATTTAAATCCGAGAAATGTATCGGTTTTCTCGGAAGAAAAGGCTGGACACATGTTTAATAATGTTCAATGCAACCATTTAGTACATCGCACCTTGTAGATCTGCAGGCTGCACACAATTGAATAGAATAATTTGTAAAGCGATCAGTCGAGAATCGCGCAGCACCTTTGGTCACTGACGTTGGTCTCCGTTGACGGCGACTCGACGAGCGGTATGTGCGCTTGTAAAAAGTTCACTTGCCAATAGACAAATCAAGTTATTCTAGTTCTTAAATAAACTGTTTTCGGAATACTGCGGGACTAGAGACCGCCTGTTACTGGATACTAATTTTATGTTCGTCGGCGGTCGCTTCGTATACCTCCACTCCGAATTCGGCGCCGCCGACTCGTTTCATTCATCTTTTTTCGCGAACGATTGCTATTTTTTTATTCTCGTTCGAGTATCTACAGCTATTGTACCTTACTGGGAGCGATCGAATGATGAATTCAATCGCTTCGGTGAAATTCTGGTTGAAAAACATATGTTCGTAATATCAATGCCAAGATTTACCCGTATCGATTGTTGTACGTTTGAAATAAAAGTACTCACGCTTTTGTTTTCTTTATTTGCCACAATAAGTTCTCATCTTCTTGTCCTAATCCCGCCCAATTTACAGTAACGTTCTTAAAATAAAAATAAAAAAATCTTTGATTATTGAGTACATGAAAATAACATTTTTATATGTATGATTTTTTTTTTTTTTAAATCTATGTTGTTTATATACTCATCTTCTTTTTTTATACCAACTTTACTTCTTAACACTGTTCTATTCTATCTTTTGTTGCTTTATATTGTATTTTTTAAATTTAATGTTGTTTATATACTTATATTTTGTAAAACTTTCATGTATGTAAAAGCCTTATGGGCGTGAAAAAATAATAAAAAAAAAAAAATAAAAAAAAATAAAATAAAATGTATAAATTGTATGTATTTATTTGATATGTAATATATTTTCTTTACTAACTTTGTATACTATGTGGAAATCTGTTATTAGTTCTGAGTTTATACACTATATTTGTTTGTTTACTAAAAATATGTATGTAGAACTGTTGATTTCCCAAATAAAATAAATATATATACAGTAGAACCACGATGTAACGAAATCCAAGGGACCAAAAAATTTTAATTCGTTATAACGAATTCCCACATATAACGAAAAAAAATCATATTGGGTATGTATATGTTAAGCGCCGTCGC
The DNA here is from genome assembly GCF_059751315.1 of Micrasema longulum. Lineage (NCBI taxonomy): Eukaryota > Metazoa > Arthropoda > Insecta > Trichoptera > Brachycentridae > Micrasema > Micrasema longulum. The sequence goes on from NW_028277766.1 coordinate 232,455, forward strand.
AAAAAAATGTTGCGCGGCTTCAAAAAACAAAACAGACGGACTGACGTACTCGGCCGTATTCGGAGAGGTTCGGGGGTGTTCCTTCACACACGCGCTTATATACATACATACACACGCACACACACACTGGAAAGCGTTTGTGTTTTGGTGATTCTATCCCCGATTTATTTTATGTAAATTTATTTTCACCTGAAAATAAAATGTGCGTGCATTTATGTCTTCGTGTAGTTTTATTTCATGGAAAATTCTCACTACCAAATAACAATGCGACATTAAGAGATTAACTAATATTTGCCCATGTAAATTATCCGCTCTTATTTCCCATATGAAAAATAATATTTGTATTAAATTGAATCGGTAATATGATCGGTAGGAAAAATGTAAAAAAAAAAAATAATCTAGTCAGTAAATATATTACCTTCCCTTTGTGATTGAATGCCTGATGTTCCAGAGATTCCTAAAGGGATTGAGTACCTTCTCTCCGGATCGTGTATGGGAACTCGTCTCCTCTCGCCTTAAGTTTCGTTGCTCGTTCTGCTGTCCGTCCAGTTTTTCCTCCGACTTACAGTTGGAATGATCGATGAATCATTCGCAGTTTTAATACTGTTCGTTTATCCGTCTGCTGCAAACACGAAACCCGGAAAGACTACCTCGCTGTCACTCAATCCAGTTTATTGTGTACTAAAAAAATCCTGATTGCGTACACGCAAAACCGACAACAGGCCTCGACATAATTATCAATATAAGTCTTAAATTAGGGTTTTTAAAATATATTTACAATGAGCAGGTATTGTAGGTTGATCGTCCGAAAAAATGAGATTTAAGGTTTCAAATTTTATGTAAAAAAGGATATTTATCTTTCTCGCTACTCGCATAATACTTTTATTTTAATGATAAATATTTATGGTCTTGTTATTTTCCCAAATTTATGGGTATTTTCTATTACTTTATTTTTTCAATTTAAAGAAACAAACAGTCGTCAATGAAATAATAACATTTTTTTTAAATACTGTTAAAAGACAGACCAGCAAAGTTTCTAAATAAAAATCATACATGTTATTAAATTGTGTTACAACAAAAGGATGTGTTTGTGTGTATTTGTATGAGAGTAAGTGTAGATGTGTGTTTATGTGTATTAGTGTGGGAGTGAGAGTTCAGGAGTGTGCATCATTAAATAGTAAGTGGGATCGTATCACAGCCAGAAATAATAAGTCTTAATTTATTTTTAAATAAATCAAGGGGTATGTAAAATATATCAATAGATGAAAAAAAACATTATAGTTAGAGCAAGAACGATAGAAGAAAGAGTGTTGTGCATAGTTGGTGCTACAGACTAACAGATGGAATAAATTCTTATTTCTTGTCACGCGAACGGGGGGGCATTGAGATAAATTTTGGAGAGTAGGTTAAAAGAGTCTACTTTATTATTTAGTAATTTATGTAAATAGCATAATTCAGATCCATTTTGTTTGGCAGATTGGCTGTAAGTACAAAGCGTTTTATTGGTTTTATAATCTAGGTATTTTAATATTTATTTATTTCTATTAGTTATAATAACTGTGTTAGAAACTGGGAAACAAGTTGTGCTACATCGGGGTTGAATCTACTAAAAAGTGATAATTTTGCCAGTGCAGCCTATCACTAAATACCGGCTGAAAATTGCACTAATCATCATTATTAGATTTAAAGTGTTCTTCTCTCATTATATTTATACGTGCATTTTGATATGTTTGACTGACAGGACGATCGTTGTATAAAAATGTAACTAATTGTGACTGGCTGAAAATTGCACTAATCATCATTATTAGATTTAAAGTGTTCTTCTCTCATTATATTTATACGTGCATTTTGATATGTTTGACTGACAGGACGATCGTTGTATAAAATGTAACTAATTATGACTGGTTTGCAAGGAAAATATGAATTTCAGCGCTGGTAACGTTATATTTGCGCAGTCGATATCCCTGAATTTATCATTACTTACACAATGAACAAGACCGATAAATAAAAGAGTTCTGAAGTTTATAGACAAAGCGTACTTTATGTAAGCATCATTTTGTTGAGGAACAAAGCGAAGTATACGCGGATGGCCTCAATAGCAAACTTCTAAAACACATAGATGCGTAAATGTATGCATTACAATACCTTCGCGGTGTTTTATTTTATCCAAAAGGGGTCAGCATTATTTGCGATTTACGTGGATAAATTCCTAATGCCTTAGGTTTTAACTGCATTTAATCTTCCGTTCTACTTTTTTATTGTGCGCTTTTCAAGAAACAAAGTAAAATCAAGACTGTCGGAGAATAAAGACTGTTGTCTTAAAGAATCTGAAGGATTCAGTAGACTAAATCAAAGCGTATGAACGTTTGATACTATAATAATATAATATATTACTTCATTTACAGTTGAGGTGATTCTAAATGAAAATATGAAACTTATTATTCATAGATGGCGCTTTTATAATTTTTTTATTAAAAAATATATTTTTGCGTTTATTTTCAATGGAAATTTTACAAAATTGTAACAAATACCATAACAATATAATTTAGTGGGTACGAAGGTTTTTACGGTCACTGTTATCAATATGTTTCTTTTTTGGGTGATACCGTGTGTGTTGGATTTGTTCCGACGTTTCGGCTACCATTGCAGGAGCCATCTTCAGGGTAAATCTTACCCGGCCAACAAATCAAACACACACGGTATCACCCAACAAATAAACATATTAATGTAATTTAGGTTCTTTCCAAAAAATAGTGTACAAAACAAATAATAACATTATCTTTTGTTTTGTACACCGTTTTGTTAAAAGGACCTAAATTATATTGTTATGGTATTTGTTACAAACAATATACTGTAAAGTTTTCGCAAACCAAGTTTTGTAAAATTTCCATTGAAAATAAACGTAATAATGGCATTTTTAATAAAAAATGATAAAAGCGCCATCTATGAATAATTAGTTTCATTAACATATTACAACAGAGATGTAGAACATTTAAGAAAAGGTAATATAGAAGTCTAGGCATCTACAGGGTTTATGACCTGTCAATGGCTGGTTTAAGTGGCCACTTTACACACTGTGTAACATTCACCATTCTGCCTATATTTGAACATCTATATTCCTTCAATTCTTTCATCTGTTGATGTTTGTGAAGTTAAAGAGCTGAAACCTTTATTTATGCAGGTGAGATTCATCTAATTGAATTATTTCACCTACATACTAGGCAACGCCTGAAAATGTTATTTTTTCAATTTGTATACTTCTTCATGGACCAGATAATTTATCAACAATATTTTGAGTTTGTCCAAATTTTTGTAGACAAGGACTGGATTCAACTCCCTGGGGAGCTGTTTATATTAACATATTACAACAGAGATGAAGAACATTTAAGAAAAGGTAATATAGAACAAACATCAACAGATGAAAGAATTGAATGAATATAGATGTTCAAATATAGGCAGAATGGTGAATGTTACACAGTGTGTAAAGTGGCCACTTAAACCAGCCATTGACAGGTCATAAGCCCCGTAGATGCCTAGACTTCTATATTACCTTTTCTTAAATGTTCTTCATCTCTGTTGTAATATGTCAATATAAACGGCTTCCCAGGGAGTTGAATCCAGTCCTTGTCTACAAAAATTTAGACAAACTCAAAATATTGTTAATTAGTTTGATATTTTCGTTTAGAATCACCTTAAACATTTTTTTTAGGAATAACCCGCTAAACCTCTATTTTTAGAGGCTTGGCAACAAGTAGGAAAGAAAGGACATGGAAGGAAGTTATGAATTTCATAATTGTATTTTTGTTTGCGCATCTCAGGTGTATTTACCCGGGGTTTTTGTGCACTAATGCACTGAAGGTAGTTAATTGAACTGTTGTATCTCGATTTCTCGAGCAATTTGGCAATTCCGATTCCAAGGCCGAGAGCACCATCACGTCACCAGAACATGCATAACGATAAAACGGTTAAAATATTTATCGAAGTTTATCGGTATTCTCTCAGTAACTTATCGGTCTTCTCTTTAAAGACCCGGGCTTGGGGAGCGAGAACTATTTTACGTCGCAGTGATATCTGAAACCTATATAGCACTGACTCCCCATCCCGGGTTTGATTCCTGGGAAGGTTGACCTTTAATATTTATTTTTAAAGGCATATAATTGTTTACACTGAAATACTTTACCTGAAGCGTAAAACAGATCAATTTAACTTCGTGTAACATGTGACAGAGATACGCTGCATTTGGTTTGATAATGCAGTGCCCTATGTGCCGTAAATAAGTACTGAAAAGATACAGCATCGCACAATTCTCACACGCAGATACATGTTGAAATCTCTATTACTAAGAAAGTCACGCATTTAGAAAAAGCAGGTACATCTCTATCCTAACTTTAATCTCCCGAGAATTTATTTTACCAATCTATGGTAAAATAAACCAAAGTAGGGAAGAAAATGCCGAACACTCCTCTAGTGGAACGGAAGGCCTGTTGACTACTGCCAACAGGCTGGCTTCTCCCGAAGAGTTTTGAGTGGTTTCCTCTCCACGTGAGCAAATGCTGAAAAGTTCCCGATTGGCCTACATTAGTATATCCCTCCTGATCCCAACAGTTAAGATAAATTTAAAGAAATTTAATTGCAGAAAAATCCACTTTTGAAATATAAACCTTGTGTATTATAAGCAAGGTAAATAATAAAGCAACTCCTATATAAAAAAAAAAAGTATTTAAAAAAATCTCTCAAGAGTGATCTCACTGTAATCGTCAAGTAATATTCTACTTTTACTAATGTTGTCGCTGTATATATTTACTTATACAAGGAATATTTATTATCAATAATTTTAACCATCCATTTAAAAAAAAAGAGTTGTATGTTTGGTAGCATGTAATTTATGAAAGAGATTAAATTTTTTAAATATTGCTGTTTATATCTTTGTACATATGTATATATTTTTATTATGTTAAATTAATATTTCCCATTTTTTTAGACCTACATCAATGAATAACCGGCAAAATCTCTTGAAAATCTCTTACAAATATTCATTTTGATGGGCTAAAAATCCTAGATTGACCATATCGACGGAAATCGAAATATTTCTTGCCGTCTCATTGTAATCGTGGGCCAACTCTCGGAATTCCGCCTTCGGCCTTGCGTAAAATCCCGAACCGAAGATAGCGCCCAATATGTTTTTGGCACTTGAAAACTTTTCTCAGGAAGCCGGAAGCAGCGGTCGAGAATACAATAACCCCTTGTTAATAAATTAATAATATTTTAATTATCCGATAAGTTTCTTTCACTCGCGATTCATTTTCGGTAAAATGACAAGGTTACCTAGCGGAAGAAAGAAAATTTGCATAGTGAATATTTAAATACTACTTGTATGATATATTTTTTTGCAATAAATCATCATGTATTAATTTTCTGATCAAATTTTTATGTAATGTTCTTTGACTACTACTGCCATCACGCCATTTCCATTTCCACGTCTATCCTGACGTACATTCCTAGCTTCCACATTCAAGAGGTAACATCATACATGATCGATATAATAAAGGCAATAAAATGTATCAATGATAGCAGGACACCAAATGCCGAACACTCTTCAAGTGGATCGGAAGATCTGCTGACGAATTACAACGGTCCGCCTTCTCCTGACGAGTTTTCTGTGGTTTCCTCGTCACTAGAGCAAATGCGGAGAAGCTCCTGAAAGAGGCCACGAACCCGAACCTCCCACCCGATCCCTACTTATTATATCAACTAAATAAATAAACAAAGTTTTTTATTAAAGTAAATTTAAGAGATTTGTTTTTTTAAGTAAACAAATAAATAACTATCCCTTTGAAGTAAATATAAACCTTGTACATTACAAGCAAGGTAAAAGAATAATGCAACTCACATATTTAAAAAAAAAAGCTTCCACATTCATACATATTTTCGTACATGCCTTTCCGTTGTGTCTGCTTTTGACATGACCAGATTTAATATGTTGGTTCATCTGATCATGCCACGTCTTTCTTGGTCGTCCTCGTCTCAGTTTACCTTTAGTTCTCGACATCTTTATCTGTTTTGCTCTTTCGTCGTCCATTCGTTCTACATGACCAAACCATCTCAGTGACCCTTTCATAATCTGATCAATTATACCAGTCTCAGATTTGCACTCTCGCCTAATTTCAAAATCGTTCAATGTTCCTTCAACGTCATCGATGTTTCTTCAACATCATTAATGTTCGTTCAACACCATTTATGTTCTCTGATTTATTTAGCGTTATTGCTGTGTAATTTTGAAAAATGACAAATTATTTAACATAAATATTTGGCCGCCTCCACCACGTAGTGTAGTGTGATCTGCTTGTATGGGATCCTGGTTTCGATTCCTGACAATGTTGGCATAAATAATTATTTATGTAAATTTATTAATTTATTTATTTAATGCACAAAATACACAATTTTATCATAGAGCACAATTATATTTTTTTATGTCCCGACTTGTTCGAAAATTCCGTGTTAAGTCGGGACTCTTCTATATATAAATCAAAAACACTTATTAACATATTAAACAATATACAAAATAATCAAAACAATATACAAAATAATAATAGAAAAATATAAATAATAAAAATTTATACATGTCGAAAAACGGAATGCAGAAAAGTTATATAATAAATAATACATGGCAATATGTTATTGATAATTTATAGTAATTTTATCATTCGATTCGGTAAATAATTGATAGTAAAAATAAATACAAAATAATAGAATAAAGTAATAAGAGTAACACGTCTACATATATGGTAGAATATGTAATTTAATAAACATAATAATATAGTTAAAATATATATTTACAAATAATTATGCATCACTATTAAGTTTATTCAAAGATGATATACATATATAATTGTGTTTTTATTTCATACAACAGTGCCCCTTGGAACAATAGTAGCGGTTAGAAAAAAAATCATTGCAGAACACAATTATTTAACTTATTTTTGTTTCAAATACGCTAATATGTATTACTCCATTATTATTTTTTTATTTTTTTATTTTTATTTTTTTATTTTATTTTATTTTGGAAAGCCAACAGATTACAATATTTATTAATTACAGTGTAGGTTAAATTATATATTAAGATCCAATTACAGGCCTTCTCGTAAGCTAAAAGATAAATATTACTAATAAGAAGTTAAGAATAGATATTAAATTTAGATATGTATGTACATTTTACAGTGCGGATAACATAATAATAAGTATACATACATATGCAGCGAGTATAACATTTGCGATAATTATTGAGCCTTATAAGAAGAACAACTTAATTGAAGAAAATAATAATTATAAAAAATAAAATAAAAAACTAAAATAAAATAAAGTTTTTATAATAATTAACCAAATATCAAACTCACATACACATGCACATGTACATATCCATACACAATGTAACTGCACAGGTAGGTATTTCGGTTAAATAAGATATTATATAAGAGAATATTAAAAAACATATTTTAAAAAAAATAAAAAAAAATAAAAATTAGTGAAACATAAATTGATTTTCAATTACTTTTCTAAAATTGTTGCATATTATATTATTAATATCAATATGGTTAAGTTTATTGTTATACAGATTGCAAGTTCTACATATATAAGAATTTTGGCAAGCATTAGTTTTATATTTAAAAATATGAAATTGGTTTTTGTTTCTGGTCTGCGCTACAGGGATCCTAAAACCAATTAGGGATAGGAGCTGTGGACAGTCAACCTGATTATTCATAATTTTGTACAGATATACAAGGTCAGCTACGTTTCTACGGGTTTTCAGTGGTTTTAGGTTAAGATGAGTGAGAAATTCATTGGTTTCATTTTCTGAAACCCTTAATTTAAATCTGCAGTATGATATAAATTTTGATTGAATAGATTCAATTCGATGAATGTATTTTTTATAATGAGGGTTCCAGGCAGGTGACGCAAATTCTAACTGACTTCTTACATATGAACAGTACAATAGTCTAATGGTTTGTATATTACTAAAGTCATTGCCTATGCGAATTAGGAAACCCAACATTTGATAAGCTTTTTTAACGATTGCATTAATGTGAGCTTCAAAAGTTAATTTAGAATCAAGTATAATTCCAAGATCGCGAATTTCGTTTACTCTAGAGAGGATATTGTTATTCATTCGTTATCAGTCGTACTTTTCAGGAGCTAGTTTAGTTCCTGAAAAGTACCTTTATAAAACACCTCTATAAATCAATATATCATGTCGGGAATCGAACCCGAGACCACATGCATCGTAGGCAAACGTTGCTGACCATTTGACAACGAGGCGGAAATATTATAGAGCAATTAAAAATGATCACAGTTTTTTCAATTATAATCATGAAATCAAATTTAAATTCTCACACAGAATTCAATATTGAAAATAAACCAGATAAAAACTATCCTGGGCCTATAACGGTTACAATGGGAAGTTAACAGAGTTATCTTCGTCTGTCTATAAAAAAAAACCTATATTTGTGTAGGAAAATTAGTATTTTTCCTTCTTTTATTTAGGAAACATACAGTACAGTTACATAGTTTTTTATTTTACACAGTTAGACTTAAGTCTAATGGACCAGTGAAGTTTCCATATAATAACGTAGTTATATGTAAGGTTATTAATTAAAGTACAAAAAAGAGAAGGAAAATAAACATAAATAGAAGTTTTTTAAAAATTAAAATTAAAGTAAAAAAATGAAGAAAATTTGTAAAAGTAATTAAAAGTTAAGAATTAAAATAAAGAATGAAAAACATGCTCAGATGTAAAAATAAAATAAAATAAAATAATAATAACATTTTTTTAAAAAGGAAAAACATAAATATACACATACATATTTTAAGGGATTCAAAGAAACGATGAGAAGAATCTTTAAATAATCTTTAAATGGAAAAATAAATTTAAGTCAATTTAAAAACATTTTCAAAATTAATGACACATAGTAAGAGCAGCAATATATTGATTTCATTTACATATACAATATAAGTAATTAAAAGTAGTTTAAAAGTATAAAAACATGTCAATGCAGCAGAGAAAAAAGAAAGAATAACAGGTATAGCAAGTAATATTTAAAATTTGAAAAAGCAATATAAGGAGAAGATTTTAAACCAAAGGTAGTTGATAAAATTTCAGTAAAGCGATTTTCGCAGTAATATAAATTTCAGTAGAAAAATTTGATTAAAATTAACAATATTAATGTATGTAATGTGAAGTGATGTAAGAAAAAAAGGGATTAACGGGAGTTTTATTCAAAAGCTTTCAATACACTATTTTTGAATAATTGTTATCCTATATGATAGATATCTACATGGTTAAAAAAGCTGTTAAAACTGTAACACGATCTATGTAAAAACGAGTATATTTGCATAAACATTTAAAGTATCTTCATCGGTCGTAACGTATAATTAAACGTGTTTAAAAAAATAATTGTATGCATATTCTGCTTTTTATACAGAAAACTTAATTTTACTTTGTATATAAATGTTAACTTTCCATTGTAATACGGGCCCTGAGACGATAAAATTTCCATTTGAAAAGGGTCTGAAATATTTGCAATTGTGGCTGCGAGGAGTTGGCAATTTACGATAAATACTCATTCGTTCAATCCGCTAAGCCCCGAAGTATAAAAAGCAAAATGAAAAAAGTGTATTGAGGGTTTATTTACAGGCCTAATTTCTCCCAATAAAAAAGATTAGAAAACGGCCACAAAATAACATCCAACTTGCATCGTGTAATTTATAATTGCGAATTCGGACTTGAATGTAATAAGAATGTACAGCAGATACCTCCGGTATAAAGTATAATTTGATTCATGTCCGCTTTAATAAGCGCTTGCATCCGCAAGCAATTCGGAGATTGCATCGTACGTGTAAAATTCCGAAGAATATTATCACAAGCCCGGGCCTTCAGCACGTGCGAAATCGCCAAATCGCTCGATAGTTTAAATTTTTTAAATTTAAATTTTTCATTGATAAACCCTTACATTTAACAAAATAATTTTACTCATAAAATTCACATTCTACTGTCAATAATAATGTTTTAACATTTTTTGTTGAGGTTGTATGAGTCTTTTGTTTAGTTTTGTCTGGAAGTCTATTGTATAATTTTAGTCCATGGTTTATTAGTCTCGATTGTCCTTTTCTCGTTTTAGTGTGTATGATATTCTCGTATTTATTTATACATCAACGGTTCAAAGAACCTTTTACAAAAATATATTTATATACAGAAATAATCACAGCAGTGCACAATAATCATGTAGTACATAGTATGAAATAATAGAATAATTAAAACTAAACAATTTAGTAAACATATAATACAAAAAGTTAAAAAGAAACATAACATTTCTAAATAAAGATAGCAACAACCATGATAAAATCTTATGTACTATATATAAATATAACACTTTTAAGTTGAGAATAACTAGATAATAATAATAAAAAAATTAATACAACATTAGTACTTAAAAAATAAAAGTTTTTTGAGCAATAAAACAAAAATAAAAAATGTTAAATTACTTAATAATATCTCTATTTAGTGAAATCATCATCATCAGTTGGTTGGAAGGAGTTGCCATTTGGCAATAAATCCATTATTTTTCTAAAAAATAACAAGTGAGTATCGTGTTCATGTTTACTACAGTTTTTTTCAAGTTTTAATTCTTCGTCTACAATTACATCAGTGGCTAATTTATGAATCAATTTTAAGGATTCTTGTTTAAAGAGTTCAGTTACATTTAATTGTTTAGTTTGTTTAAAAAGTTCTTTAGTTGCTGATAGATAAGGTAGGTCATATATTAACTTTAATGTTTTATTTTGCTGTCTTTGTAGTCTGTTTATGTCATTTTAATTTCCTGTTCCCCATAGAAGTTGCATATAACATATTTTAGTTTTAACATAGGCTTCATACATTTTTTTTTTTTCCTTTTTTGGAACGAAGTTTTTGATTAAAAATAAAAGACTCGATAATCAACTTCAACTTTATTTGTTTGAAACTACTACGCAGTAACAAATGCAATAGAAAAATATCACTTTTTTTACGTTTTCAAAGTAATGAAGTAAAAGTTGAAAAAAAATTGTTACTTATCATAAAAAATATTTTTAAATTCGTACTTTTAAATTCCCGCAAAACGGCAATCCTATTGGCCACGCCCCTAATACGTCACGATTCATGTTATTTTTTTCTGACCATTCAAATTTGTTTAGAACCTTTTAGAAATCTTGACGTTACAACTGTCAAGGCCAAATATTTTGCGTTTTTCTAGCAACTTTTTTTAAATTCTGAAATTCATGTATGAAATCATTTCTCTACAATATATTGATATTGATATCGAAATTACAACAAATTATTTTCAATTCATTTAAAATATTTTTATCGATATTCGTAGTATGTTATATTGCCCTATTGGGAAATATGTATAACTTTTTATTTTATTTTTTAATTATGATACGATACGAGACTCTTTCGAGTAAAATTTTTTTTTGCATTTATCATAAAAAAAAAAATGTCAATTTATAATTTAGGATTCCTGCAAAAACGCTTCATTGCAAATTTGACGTTTTGTCATTCCAATGCGTACTTTGAATGAAGAGACGGTCGTATATTAGTGAATTAACGACTATTTTTTGTGCATTATGTTCGGGAGAAAAGTTTATAAATACTGTTAAGTTTAGTAGCCAGATGCACAACGAATATAATAATAGTAATTTACAAAGTCAAAACCATTCATAAAAACCACGCGCCAATAATGGCCTATATAAATAGTAAGCGATAATGCCAAACATTGTAGACGAAACCGAATCTTGGCGTCATGAGTGTCACGATCAACCCTGTCGCGTTTTCGTAAACGCGTATCTTTCAATGTATTGAAAAAATTAATTAAAACACTGTTCTACAAAATCCATATTGATTTTTAAAATACAGTTAATTTTTCTAAATCTATTTCACATATTTTTATCGGTATTCGTAGGATGTGATATTTCGAAAGAACGGCTAAAAAGTCTACGATGCGAATGTGGATGGATGCAGAAAACGAGGAAAACTGAGAAAGACATGGCACAATCAAGTCAACAAATACTTGAAGGTGGAATAAATAATTTGAATAAATGAAACGAAATGATTAAAAAAATAGTAGAAAAATGCAAATAAACACTTAAAAAATTTTTTTTAGTAGTAGTTAGTTTTTCGATGGAAATAGTGATATTCAAAGGACAGCTAAATATATTCTAAAAAAAAATATTCATCTTTTTATATCTCATTTAAATTAACATATAACACTAGAGATGAAATACATTTGAGAAACGGAATATTGATGTCTAGGGATCTACATGGCCCATAACCTGTTATTGGTTGGTTTAAGGAGCAACTTTACACACTATATAACATTGACCAAATCAACAGATGGAAGAATTTAAGTAATATAGATGTTCAAATATAGGCAGAATTCTGAGTTCTTCGCTTCGCTGTCTGCTTGAATAACTTGTAATTTCTAGTGATCTCCGTATGGAACTGAGACATCGGTATATTATAACTTACTTTAAAATTCAAAGCTAAAATAGTATTAAAAATGACAAATATATAATGCACATTCTCATCACTTTGTTGATCCGGAATATAAAAAAAGAGTTTCCCACTCTCGCAACACTAGATAAAAAACTAAGGGCTCCCTGTTTGTTCCCCTAATTACAAATTACTTTGGAGAGCGAACATTAAATTGCGTTGTTCCAAGATTGTTCAATGATTTTCCATAAACTATCAAAAGATCTTCAAATGAAAAAAAGGAACTGAAGAAATATATTCTAGATACTTTATAGTGCCTGTTTATAAATAAATTTGTGAAATATAAATAAAATAAATGTTATATAAACCTGTCATAAAAAAAAAAAAATGTGTCCTTCCGAAAAGTCTTTAGACTTAGTTGGTAAAAAATTCTTATATGTATTTTTTTAATTATTAAATAAACGCCGCTCTGCAGCACTGAAACTGAAACGTAAATATTTTGACATTTAATATTAGGTGTTCACAGAAGTTCCATTGTGATCGCGAATACGATAAACAACCACGGTGAGAAATCGTTATCACGTCGCTTATTAGAACGTCGATAGTTATTTTCGATTGAGCTACTGAACGCGTTAGCAACTCGACGACGGGGCTGAAGGTTCAAGCGCTCGAGGCCCTGAAGCATCTCGTACGGAGTGTGTGAACTCATTATTGTCTTCTGCGCTTGAAGCCACCCAAATAACTCCAGAACTGGATGGAAAAACCGAGATCAAGATGTGCGTACGTGCATTGTGCATTTCGAATCCAGATTTTTCCCTATTTATTTTCTTTATTTATATGTGGATAATTTATTTGATGTTCGTGCTAAAAAGTAAACAATAAGAAACTAAACAGATAAAGCACTTCAACACTATGGATAGCATAACAGATAAAAATATCCGAAGGGTAGCTTTCGTAGATTCCTTATTTATGCGATTCAGTTAAATTTACCTTGTTGCACATACACTGGGCATTTTAATGTTTTCTTCGAAATGAAAGTTGCTCTCAATATTTCCAACAAAATAACTACCTGTTCTTGTTTTTCTGTCATTATTTTCATCTTGTTTTGCCTCAATTATCGCAAGTTACATGGATACAATCTCAATTAATTTGCACACGTTCAACGTTCACCATTTTACATTTAATCTGACGCATTTATTTATTAGAATTTAATTACATTAAATATGTGTATAAAACTTAACAACACAATAATTTATTTAAAAAGTATATTACGGAATGGAAAAATGAAAGTGTTGATGGTACTATTATTGTAAACATTAACATGAATTAATTTCAACTGCTCATGCTATTTTTAATATTTATGATTAATACATTTAATCCGAAAATAATCCGTATTTTTCAAAATTTCCCTTTGTTTTAAGCGTGCATAGGTGCGCACAAGTGCAGCACAAAATCATTATTCCTTCGCGGGAAAAAGACATTTTCATAAATGGAATAAAAAGTAATAAAAATACAATAGTATTCAATGTGAAACTAAAGAATCATATGAAAAGTACTTCATCCTGACTTCCACACTGCATTCATCAATATTTGTAAAGACTAAAATATTTTTTAATATATTTTTTTGAAGTATAATTTTTAATGTAATTTAAATTGTTAACACAAACATAAGGTAGAGGTAGAAACATTAAATATATAAAGTCTAAACCCTTTAAGTGCCAATCCATGAACAATTAAACGTTGTATCCAAACTGTAAAATATTCAGAGAAAATATAATTATGTGCTTAACATCATCATTCCCTTAAGCTAGGGTTTCCTAGAACGGCGGTGCCCGTATTTTAACGGCCGTAGTGAACGGTAATGCGGTTGACAGCCGTCGTAACGGTGACTAGAGAGTAGTTTCCTAGGAAAACGGTGTTATCAACACCATTTAACACCGTTTCCCTAGGAAACCACCCTCTAGTCGACGTTACGACGGCTGTCCACCGCATCGCCGTTCACTACGGCCGTTAAGATGCGGGCACCGCTGTCCTAGGAAACCCTAGCTTTACCGCACCTAATGGTGCATAGGGCACTGTATTGGCACACCAGTCGCAGCGTATCTTGATCATTTTTGTTACACGAGGGTAAGGTGATCAGTCTTACGCTTCAGGTACCAGTCTAGGGACTATGAAATATTCTAGTGTGAAAACACCATTTTTGAAAAATATTTCATATCAACCATGTCGGGAATCGAACCCGAGACCTCTTGCATGATAGGCAAATGCGCTGAGCATTACACCACGAGGCTGACGTAAAGACCTTAACTGTTTTTGCACACAGTATTATTTCAAATAGACCTTGTCATAAATCAAACCTGTGACCTTATGGATGAGGTGGAGATTTACCGATTGATTTAACACAAAAATACAGTAAAATAAATACATTCTACGAAACTTTTTAAAACCCATTTACTTAATTTATAAGTGTTGACCTTAGTGTGAAATATTGTGATTATGACCAAGATCACCGTCGCTAAAACCTGTTTTAGAGATTTTCGTAATTTTACGCCGCTAGTGTCAATGTCCGTAAAAAAATATTGAAAATGTGCCTACTGCTTACATGTTTTCTATTATGACATAAAAAATATTCATAATCTGCATTATTTGTCGATTTCAATACATCTCGCTCCTCACTTACTATGTAATTATGAAGTCAAGCCAAGAACAACTCTCAGATAGGTTGGTTCAAAAATATTTTTAAAAATGCACAATTTATTTATTTATTTATTTATTAACGGACATTGTCCATGTATACAATTTATAAGGTTTAAATATTACAATAAAAGAATAGTTTAAAACATTTAAAGAAAAAAGAAAGAAGCATTGACAAACATAAGGGACATCGAGACAAGATCTGGACTATTTATTTAGTGCTCGTTTAAATCCTTGTAAACTTAAACCAAAAAAGTCCAGATCCTCTCTTGAGTTAACAATACGACAAAGGCGGGTCATTGGAGAATTTAGGCCATAATTTGTTCTATGCTGATCGATGAACAGTACTTCATTGTTTCTCAATCTACGAATCGGAATATTGTATTTTACTTGTCGCAGTAATGATGGAACATCGATTATACCATTTAGTATGCCGAACATATATATGGAGTCAATATTAGTTCTACGTTTTTGTAGACTAGAAATATTGAGGTTTTCCGTATCATGCAGCGTCAGAGTTGATGATGGACCCAGTAATTCGATCCGAATCGTTGGAAAAGAGTGCGAACCACACACAATAACCCAAAAAACCTAATTGTGCCGAAAAAATCTAAAAAATTGCGACGTTTTATAGTATTTAAAATAACAAAATTATATATTTTATGAGATATCTGGTCAAAACGTTCAATTTTGATTCTATTTTGAACTAATTCTTATAATCTAAGCTGTAAAAATAACTCAACGCTTTGACACAAGTTTCGAATAATCGTCCTGAAAGTTTCTGAAAACAACTGAAAGATCAAATAAATCTGATAACAACTATTTTTTTTCACATTTTGCACACGTATGAAAATCAATAAAAAATAATAATTATCACCGAATATTTATGACTGTTTTCACACTAGTTAAATACGCATACATAATAAGTAATGTCTCATCTCAATCGACCATCACTAATATTATTAATATAATTGATTTTTTACGTTTGATACCTATGTTTTACAGTTTCGTTAGTCAACTGGATCATTTTCTCTCCTAAATGAGTTAAGTCTCTTACTACGGGCGATGATTTATTTCGGCCGAAGCGAGGACCGCGCCGCGGGTCAACGTTTCCATCACCAACTATCTTATTTATTACGACACCATGAGTACGAAGACTTCCATCCACATTCCAACTGCACGACTCCAACATTCTGGTACACGACTGTCGATGCGAATGTGATCCGATCCCGCATTGTTGTTTCGCATAATTCCGTATTAAATCATCCACCCGAACGTTACCATGCCGTCCCAAGTTTACATGGTCCTAAGCGACTGGGTTCACGATGAGCCAATGTGATCCTTACGCATATCCGTTATTAAATACTATTGTAGAGCCCTGTTTGTATTCTTAGATCGTAATGTTTTGCATCGTCCGCGAACGTCCTTGGCGAAGGTCGCCATTGGTGTTGCGAGCTTAAAAGTTTTCCTGTTATGCATTTTGTTATATTCGCAGACGCTTATCTCAACATCTTCTCGGAATTATGAAATAAGTTTGACCGTCGGATTGTGGCGGATTTATGGCTTTTAGTGGCGACACAATTTATTAACTATCACTTTTTTGTCGAATCTTTACCATGAAATAACGATTTTTAACTTCACAGGCAAAATGCTTGCCTTTAAAAATCTAATAAATAAATCGAATCAAATTCACCGGCAAACTATATAAATTGGCGTGTGAGTCTTAACAATATATTTTTCGTGTATTTTGACTATCTTTATTGAATATTCAACTTAACATTAAACATATGTTTAATGTTAAGTTTTACGTTATCATTTGATAGTAAATCATTGATTGAACATTGTATTTATCGCTAAGAGGAAACGGTCTCGCTTTCCTTATACAGACGTATTATCGTATTATCGTATTTTCTCCCTGGATTATGGCACTAGAGTAATGATTGTTGTAAACACTATAGATATTTACTATTGGCCTATCGTTTGTTTTTTTTTAAACATAATTTATTATGAAAACTAGAACCATCCAAAAACCCTTAAAACCGCTCAGTTTTATCTGTTGTCTTCGGACGTATAGTTTACAAATATCATATCTATTTTTGGTAAACGCAAAAGGTAACGGCACAGAAAATTTCATTTTTATACTCTTTCTAAAAAATAAACAATAAAATCGGTTCAGTTTTGAGGTGCGAAAACGACACAACGAAACGTCGATTTTAGTTAGGCATAATGTCGTATGTTCATTATTATAGTTTGTACCTTTTACATTATTTTTATAAAACTTTTTTTCTTTTCTTATTCTTTAAATTTTAATTTATCTTGTTTCTATTAACTTTATTTTTATTACTGGATATAAATATATGTATTTTTATTTTATTTGCAACTTGTAAGTGCCTAACATTTCTTAATTGTTAAATTGCTTTTATTTTGATACCGATAATTTACTTAATCAATAGCTTACACCACTGTGGAAAATTTATATTGACTGTTTTCACAATTTTCGTTTATA
Organism: Micrasema longulum; assembly: GCF_059751315.1. Classification (NCBI taxonomy): domain Eukaryota; kingdom Metazoa; phylum Arthropoda; class Insecta; order Trichoptera; family Brachycentridae; genus Micrasema; species Micrasema longulum. The sequence continues at coordinate 250,172 of NW_028277766.1, forward strand.
TATATTCTTATTTTCCGTATACAATATATGTAAAAACTGTTGTTTTTTTCCCAAATAAAAATAAATAATCAATCCGACGTGCAGTTGTCGTTCGCACAGCATCGGGAAAGCATTTGAAACAGCAAAATAATGTTCAAATACATATTTAGTCATAATGATATAGGGTTACTCCGTGTGCATCCGCTGACGAAAGGGTTTTTTTTAAGACAGCGTCAACAAATTTTTTTTTTTCATTTTCTTATGTTCTTTTTCATTATTATTGTTAAATTTATTGTTTTACAAGTGGAATTATACGGAGTGGCTTTCCACGGGTACGCTTTTGTTCTTTTTTTTTTGCATTGTACGAGTATGTAGTTATATGAAAACTATAATTAGCCTACAGTTTTGTTTTTTTTTTGTAAATATTGTGTTTTTTTTGTTACATGAAACTCAAATAATTCCATAAACATGTCACCACAGAACATCAGAACTCGTAAATTTGAATTTGAATCTGGATTATTTTTTTGGCAGTATTGGGGTGTTTTGTTAAATAACTACTAACGTTTATGCTTTTGGTGTTGTGGTCCCGTTGCATACTGACTGATGTGGTTCGATCCCCACTCTATCCCAACTTGATTCCTATTTTCTAATACTGAGTTATTTACAACTTGCTGAAAATGGCCCCCAAATTGAAACTTTCGTGCAAATCTTAAGAACGCAAATATTTCAGTATATATTTCATATATTTCAGAGCTGCGAGTATTCCTTTATTGGTTTTATAATTTTAACAGTGTCTACATAGGTCTAATACATTTTGATTATGTAATGGACAACCACGAAGATAAAGCCTTAACCCTTTATAAGGCAAATTAATGATTGTAGAATTTTAATTTTAAATGTTATATCTTAAAATACTTATTGTCCACATAAAATAAATTCGATTAAAAAAATATTTTTTTTTTTTTAGATTTTCAGAAAAACAAAATTTTTCATCGATTAATATATTGACCAATGATTGTTTAAAGTCATGTTAGAAAAAAAAAATAATAAAAATACACCTATATTATTTACAAAATTTTATTATTGAATATAAACAATTACAAATACAAGTATAAATATCAGTAATTATATTTTTTTACAACCGTTTTGACAACGGCACAAACACTTGGATTTCTAGGTAACCGCGCCAACTTCACGCGGTTGGAACAATAACTTAACCAACGACCGTTCTGGACAACGTATTGAAGCAATAAAGTTGAAATTTCTATGAGCGGTATCGGTAATATGACCCTTAAAGCGACTGGTTAATTTAGAATATATGTTCGGTTAAATTATAGTATATTTTCAAAAGTTTTATTGTGTTGAAAACCTTATAAAATAAGACTTATTCCGTCAATAAATAAATAATTCTAATTTGAGGCCATTTTGCGTCCAATTATGTTACAAAATTCTTACGTACATTCATTTTGTACTTTATAGTACAATAATAATAAGCGCTACCCGCTCTATTTTAAGCGATGGTCGGACTAGCAAATTACGAGCAGTTACAAAACGACTTAATTTCTTGTGACATTCGCTCCATTCACATGTCGCGTTTGTTGAATGCTAAATCTTCTCGTTACGTTTCGATATACGAGTAAGACACATCTACAACTGGCGAATGGCGAATGGCGATAGTCTTCTGTGCGCAATATTTACTGACATTATGAAAATAGAAAGAATCGTACGATTTCCTCACTGCTGCACGCATTATACAGGGTGTTCATTAAACCCTGTCACATCCGAAACCACGATGATCAGTATGAGCAAGAAGACATATTGGCACATTAAAATATTTTTTTAGAACGAATGAAATTTAAAAAAAAAAAAAAAACAAAAAAAACAAATAGTTGCTTACTTCTGCAGGGGAGAAACGAGGCGAGGAGAGGGGAGAGTCTGATACTACGCCGCTCTCCTCTTAGTTCTCCCCTGCAGAAGTAAGCAACCATTTGTTTTTTTAAATATTTTCTTATAAAAATAAATATTTTTTTAAATATGCTAATATGTCTTCTTGCCCATACTGATCATCGTGGTTTCGGATGTGACAGGGTTTAAAGAACACCCTGTATAATATTCGCCGCTCGCCGTTGCAAATCCAATTTATTTTATGTATTAAAGTATCCTTTGTTTTTTTTAAACCGTAATCCTAGTTTTCTGTTACATTATGAAATTTCTTGTTAAAGATTTTGTATCAAATTTATTTTTTCTCTAACGTAATATTATTTTACTAACAATACTTTTTTTAGATAGTGTCGCATGAATCTTAAAATTCTGAACATGCGCGATTCGGTCCGAATCTACATTTAAAAAACCTAATTGCCTTGAGATTTTAAATTTTATGAAACTAACGAATTCTCCGTATTCCTAATTTTTTTGGAATATTCAGCCATTTATTTTTTAATGCAATGTGTTACAGGCGCATATTGCAAAAATAGTGAAATATCACATACTACGAATACCGATAAAAATGTATGAAATGGATTTAGAATAATTAATTGCATTTTCGAAATCAATATGGATATTGTGGAAAAATGTTTTCATACATAAATGTAAAAAAGAAATTTAATAAAAATGCGTTGCTAGAACCGACATGTTTGGCCGTGGTAGTTGTGACTTCAAGATTCGTGACAATGTTCTAAACAAATTTGAATGGTAGGAACAAATAAACATGAATCGTGACGTATTAGGGGCGTAGCCAATGGAATAACCGTTTTTGCGGAAATTTAAAATTACACATTTAAAAATATTTTTTATGTTAATAATAATTAGCGAAAAAAATGTAAGAGAAGGTTTAACATTATGACGCAATTAAATATATTTTATAATTATGAAATCCTAAATAAATAAACCTTCGAATGCATTTGCGATATGTTTATGAAACACCGCGTGTCTGATATTGAATATCGGTTTATCTCCATAAGGGTGTCTCTTTTCTTACTCTTAATCATTAAATCAAATGCAATTTTCCACTTCTACCTTCCTTCAATCATCCTTCACCACTCCTTATCGATTTCCTTATTTTCTTTCCCACTATCTCCTTGTTTTGTCCATATTTCTTTTATTTCAATATATAGTATATTTATTCTTTATATAGTTTAAACCGTCGTCGCTTTATTATAGTATAATTAAGTGACTACATATTATTGGATGGCAGGCCCTACTATGTATACATTTTTTATAGTTTTTATTTACGAGTATGTTCATTTGACCTGTACATCTGTTTGCATTCGAAATCAATAAAAATTCATGTTTTTAAAAATAATGCAAGTGCCGACGTGTTAAAAAATTAAACTTGTAGGACTATTTCTTACTTCATTATATCGATTTGCACTTTATTAATCGCTGAAAAATCGGACATTGCAACACAAAATATACATTAAATCTCGTCACAAACTATCAAAGATAACCGGGAGCGGCAACTTGGCACGCTTCAGGTGGCTTTAGAAATCGTTCGGTTCAGTTCGCCTATAATTATGTTTAAAAAATTCACCGCTAAGGTCAGAATCGCCACTTGCGTAACAAAATCGGAAATACCTTTACATGTAATTATCACGTGCTAAACGTCTAGTGCCTAACTCGATTGACCTTTGTAGGCAATCCGGGAAAATCCCTCCATTTCACGCACTGCGCACTGGATGAATTGGGTCATCAATAAATGTTGAATATTGACGTTTACCAGTTGAACAAACTTATATATTGGACGTATTTAAAGGTGGTATTGTGCATTAAAGTTGTGTCAAGAACAAATTAAATTTGTTTTGCTTTCTGATGTAGTAATAATAGCAAAAAAATCTACAGCGCTACTTTAATTAATTGTTTTCATTTATCGATGCTGAATTTTGTCTGCTCGAAGATATATCACCTAGCCTTTGGAATTTATTTTTCTATGATTATTAATTGATGGAATTTAATTTACGTAAGCCTATTCGAAATAGCTTCTGATAAAACATGGCAGAGTTTTTTTTTTGTATTTTATATTTGTATTTTAGTAGCAAGTCGTAACGATAGTTCCATACTATCGTATTGATATTAATAACATTTCAAAAAAATTCGGCTTTTGATTGTACCCAAAGATAACTCGTATGATGTAGTTTTCTTCGTATGATATGAAGTTATCAAAATAACTCATAATTGTATTGACAAATAAGACGATTATGAACTTCCTTATGATTTTAGTTGTATTGCGTACATTTCTCCTGTTTTTGTTGGTTTTACATAAATTTAAATACGCCTTTCTTCCATTTGTACTTCTGTAAATTCAAAACAATCTGTAATTAGTCATCAGCGGAAATTTAATATTATTGCATTAATAATTTTGCATAAATTAATTTAGTTACATTATAGAGTTTCTTTTTGAAGACCTCATTCATTATATCGGAGAAGTTTTTTTTTGTTCTGTTTTTTTTCCGCGTTGCTTTGTCGATGAAATTTATTTGCTCACCTGTAAAACAAAGAACTTATAATATGTTCATTTCATTTCCGTATCAAAACTTCCTTACACTTTAAGAAATATTTTCAAATTTACATAAAAGGAGGCCTGTACAAGTCACTCGTATTGTTTGTGAGTTAACTGTTTAATAAGTACATACTCGTAAACAGTTTTATATTGACTTATTGTATAAGACAAAGCATCTTTTGCATCATCATTTTGCTCAATGTCGAGTCAATGCTCGATTGATAAATTAAATCTGATCAAATCGTTTCCTCTCTCTATCCTGGGTTAAGTTGATAGATGACTGTCCGTCCTCTGCTCGCTATTTTCCCCAATATTGCATTGTAATGAAACAAATATGCTAAATTAATTTTATAAAGAATCCTCGGTGCTGATGCGGACTGACACTTTAAGTTATAGTGCAATCGACTGTAGCCGAATTTGCCCTTGCATGTACAAAGTTCTTTTTTTCTTTATCCCTTATTTTTTATTTGACTTGAAACGCGATAGCTTATGTATGGATTTCATTGACTCGTAATTTTCTTAAACGCATAAGCTAAATAAACACTTTGTTTATATGATTTGACAATTTAACGATTTGACGATTTCACATACGGTTAATAACGATTTATTTTAGTTTACATATATTTTCAGTAAATATGAATTTTTCGTTTGGAGTGTTGTGTTTTTCAATGTGTAATTAATGGCTTTTTTTTTTAAATCATCGATAATCCAAAGTAAACTTTTTGAATCAACTTACAAGTCTACTTAAGAACGTGTTGAACAAAACGTATTTTTTTATTATTGTTAGAATTTATACTCCATGTACATTTCAGTTCAATGACACAGTATCGTTTATTTAGAAATCAAATTTGAGGAAATAGTTTTTTATTTATGGATTCCACTCACCATATATAATATACGTAAATGGTTAACAATTAATTTCTATAGTTGTAATTAGAATTTAAGTGCTAAATCAATTGTAATTTATTTTTTTGAAAGAAGAATTTAACCAAATATTTCAATTTTGGGACCATTCCAGGGTCGTTTTTTCGAGACGCTATGTTTTATCATGTTAATCCCTAATTTCAATAATTTATATTGACTGAAACTGAACCCACCACAGCAAATTCGCATGTAGAGAAGGTCGTTTGCTAATTATTGGATCTTACTTTCCTTAACTAAAGTTTTATAGTTCGGGAGATATGTAAATTTTTATACTTTATTGAGATTTTTCCAAAATTTGACCTTCAAGCATCATTTTCTCATTTTGGTACAGCATTTACTATCAAATAGTTACGGTTATTTTCTCCTTTCGCGTAAACCATTGTGTCGGGTATTTTTTCGTGAATTTTTATGCCGAATTGTTTCAGCGATAGAACTCATACATTTTCAAATATGAAATCGACTTATGCGATGTCAACATTATTCTCATCACATTCCTCGCGAGACCTTACCTTGCCCTGAGCTGGGCGCGATTGTCCTCGCTTATCAATCCCTAATATTTGTTGAGAATCTTCCAAGGGTTTTCTTCGACACGTTGTATAGACGTGGGGTTATAAAGTTAAACGTTAGAGGCTAAATTACGTAATATTTTCTATCCTATTTCAACGGCATTGGTCTATTTTATCGTCCGTGTCAGAATTATCCATAATGAATATACCTTCTTAATGACTACGAAAATTACTTATTAAGCTTTTCATTACATACATAAGTTTTGTTACAATTTTACTATTTTATATCTTATTTAAATATAGTAAGATGTTAAGTGCTTACTTAAAAACATGTTTGTAATTTTTCCGTTTCTTAGATTTATATTAAGTTATTTAAAGCTTTTAGCCTAAATAAAATATCGGGTATACGACTAAACCTTAAATTTATTTTCAAAACTACAGATGTATGAAATTTAATATGACTTGGTGTATTTTGATAGTTTGTATAGCGTTAAAATCTTTACAAAACTGCATCATTAAGTCAAATCCGCATATTTTCGAGTTAACGTTTTTTGCCAGTATACCCACGATATTTACTCTTTTTATTAGTTATTCATACTATCGTTTAATACTACCAAATAAAATTAATTACTCTACTATCTTACGCGATAACATATTGCATTGATTTTTCCGAAAACTTGATATGCTTGATATCCGAATGAATATCTTAATTAAGAAAAAAGCATGAAAATTGAAAAAATTGGTAACAGCCGGATGAATCTCACGTACACGATAAAGGTTTCAGCTCTTTTACTTCGCAAAAGTCAACTGATGGAAGAGTCGACAAAATGTGTAAATTTAAACATAGACAAAATGGTGAATGTTACACAGTGCGTTAAGTGGCCACTCAAACCAGCCAATGACAAGTTCAGGAGCCCTGTAAATGCCTTGACTTTCATATTCCCTTTTGAATAATGCTTTCTCTCTCTGTTGCAACAAATTTAGGAAACACAGCTTTGCATATTGTATAATGTTATTATAATTGACTACTCAAAATAGTTTCGTTTTGAATACGTCATTGTTTTAGTGTTAGTGAAATGAACTATCGAAATTCGCTTGATAATGTCGTGTTGAATAATCTCCTTTAATCCGTGTCTCGCTTTGCATATTACAGTTTGATTAATCGTCCGACAGACGCCTTCCGTACTTCAATCATCAGATGTGCAGGTTTAATGTTAATCTGACATCGATCTATTACTTTGTCAAACACCGGCCACTTACATACGACTACTTGCTATTGTTTATAAATAATCTATTCAACATTCATCCAAGGATTTTTTTTTTTTTTTTTTTTTCATTTCATTTCATTTTTTTTTGCACCACGACAGGCCAGGGGGCCCAATTACAGTGGTGAATTACATTACAGAACAACCAGGCTTGAGTAAAATCACATTTTTAATTTTTGTGTTCTCACCGGGAATCGAACCCGGAACCTTCCGTGCGTGAGTCAAGCGTCTTGACCACTACACCACGGAGGCCGCATTAAACGGTAACTACTCGTTCAAAACCTTATTAGTCCAATGAGAAACTTCAGCCCTACGGGGAATTGGAAACAAAAATTTTTTTCTTGCGCGCGGTAAAAATTAGATCATTAAATTATACGGCAAAGTTTTTTTGAAAATGTACCGAAAAAATAATTAGAAATATTTTAATAAAAACGAACTACTTTGAACAACGTCACCAGTTCATATAAATCTATAAATCAACCAATGATTTGAGAGCTGTGAAAGATATCCGGTTTACTTACCGCCAACGGACCAATCGACAGAACTGACCGATAATAAGCGGATAAGAACCTCTGACGTCACATGCGGAGTAATTTCAGAAATACAAAACTTAAAAATCTTAGCGCTGATAATACGATTTTTAAAAGAAATAAAAAAATTGGTTAGTTTAATGGTATATTAATTAACAATTGAAAAAACCACCGGTCTTCCTAATTTTGTTTCAATTTTCAGTATTTAATTTATGTTCAAAAATGTTTAACAATTAAAGTCTTGGAGAATTGCAAGCGTGCAATTCGTCAGCAGGTTCTTATTTTATTTTACCTATCCAATAAACAAACTACATTCACAATTTTATTTAATAATACACGTCGTTAATATGAGAAATATCTCACCATAATTCACTATATTAGCACTAGCAATTTCATTCATTTCCATTTTATTATTGTTCTTCTTCCTTTCTATAGACCTTGTTTGTATTAGACAATTATTTGTAATATGTCGTTAGATTTTGACGGATTTATTTTGTTATATCTTTTCTTTGTTTTCCGCGGTGGAATTTTCCGCGTTATCACGTTTTATCTAAAATGTGCTCATTTGTATTATTTATCTAATGAAAGTATGACTCATCTGCAGTAAAATATTAAATATTAGTGTACCAGTGAACCTAATGGTATCCGTTTTATTACGTGACTTTGCCCATAAACACAAAAACGTAAAAATCGTGTTTTAAAAGTGTGACTAATATTCATTGAACATTACTATCCACATAATATTTCATTGAAAATAGCGATATGTATAATTTATGTTTTATGAAACTGATTCATACGCTCGTATTCATAAAAAATCTGCAAATAAATGATTAATTTGATTTTACTGCATAAAATAGAATGCGATTTATTTATTTTTATGGGAAAATATTTTTTTTTCAATATTAAATGCGTAGATACAGAATTTTAAAATAAGAGAAACTTAAAGTGTAAAAAATATCTTTGTACATTTTCAACAGTAAATATTATAAATCATTATTAATAAAACGTATAATACAAAAAGTACATATTATACTCCCAGGAGTAATTTAAAAAACTCATTTGGGACCATACATAAAAAAAAATATTTTTGAGACGATACGCAATATCATACATTGTTGATACATCCGAAATAGTAAGAAAACATCATATAAGAAACATAAAACACAGTACTTTACACCATCTATATAAATTACATTAATGACTATCACTATCGAAAAGATGTATGTAATAAAAAATCTAAAAGATTAAAGTTATAAAATGAATTATGATAAAGTATTCAAGATGCCGTGAATTAAAAAAAAAATGTAGGTGTAAGTATTATTTCAAGACTTAATTTATCAATAAAATTTACATTATATGAATAAAGAGAGAGAAAAAAATAGTAAATGCATATGAAGAAAGAAAAACAATAAAAATATATATTTTTTTTAAAGTAAGAAATTTTTGAAATTATAATTAATATCGGTGCATTTAGTTATGCAGTAACCTCAAAACACACTGAACTATAATTAGTCGAGAAAACTTCGTCGATTTTAAATTTACACTGCATTTTCTGTAGCCATTTCATGTGACAATTTCTTTTTGTTCTGGTGCAAATCGTTCTATAATAGGGAGCCGCTAATTCTTTACCTATCTAGGAAATAGAAAGTGACTAGAATCGTAATAATAATTACGATTATGTTAATTGTGATTGGCGACTCCGCTGTCCGCGCTACGACCGACAACCAGCGCCGTAGTATTTTAAAATAACTCCCGCATTACGCATTACATCATTCGGAAATGTACTAACACAGGGAATACTAATTTTGCAGTTCTGCCAGCGAAAAGCTCGATAAGACTCACAAAATGGATATTCAATCGCTCTCCTGCATTGAGGTTTATTATATTATATCTCAATGTTCTCATGCGGAGCTACTAAATTATTCCACATCGATTAACCATAGTAAATCTTTCGCTGGCAGATGGTTCAGTATCCAGGAAATATTCTTCGATTAGAAAATCATATCGACTGTGTAACTTTTCCCATTCTATGCACATATTTTACTCCGAAAGTGAAGCCCCATAGATTCCACGAATGTTTTACAGTTCTTCTCTTCTAGTAACCTGCTTTTTGTGTTCTGTTTTTTTTTTTGCATTTTTTAGTAAAAATATTTCTTTTTAGGTGCACCTAATGCTCGAGAATTGGTATAAAACAAAAGATTTATTGGACCACGAAACCCTTATTCGCATCTAATTGTGCATAGGGCACTGAATTGGTAAAGTAAACGCGGCGTATCTCTATCATTCTTACGCTTCAAGGGCCAGTCTAGGTACAGTGAAATATGGCAACAACCTTATTAACAAATATTTAATGTCGACTCTCTCTGTAAACGAACCCGGACCTTAAGCATAACAGCCATACGCGCCAACTACTACATTTGCGATTCAACTTTTCTCCACTCGATATCTTTTTTCAGGATTTTTACCTGAGAGTAACCATTAATTCGAAAACACTCGTCCAGGATTCTGGTTTTATTTTACACACAGATCTTTATTCTGTGTTCGCCCAGACTCAAATCATTTATTAAATTTATTTTCTCACAGCTACGTATAAAATGTAACTGAATGATTTTAAAATTTTATTTTACTGTGCATTAAATCAGCTCTGTGAAGGTAATTCTTCCTCGTGTAAAGCAATATGCAATGTTGTGAAATCACATATCAGGAATGTCCGTCCAATTAACCGATTTCACCGCAATATTTGCGCCGATATGAAAGTCGAAAATAATTAAATATAAAGGGGCAAGAAAACAAGCCGAGGGGATTCAAAGGTAGTATTTATTTTATTGGTTACGCTAGTTGTTTTTGTTATTTATCAAGTTTCGCTCCTTTTTGCCTACAGTCAACGCAATTCCCCATCATTATGTACAACTATTATAGTGGATTTTCATAACCTCCTTCCATATCCCCTCTTTCCCACCTGCTGACAAGCCTCTGAAATGGAGGCTTTGCTAGTTTTCTAGTTTTGCTAGTCCTTTAAAAAAATGTACGTATATTTTATAAATATTTATGGAAAGTATTAAAAAATGTAAAGTGAATCCCCTGGAATGGGCATTCATGCCTATTTAAATACCACTGTTATACCAAGATGCAAAATTTTAACTATAAAAAATATATTTTGAATCAAGTAAAAATATTGTATTCGCCCGAATATAATGCGAAAGTTTCTTTTAGAAAAATAATTTCAACATAAATCATTCGAGCTAATACGAGTATACGGTAATTAAAATTTTGTGAATAAAACATTCAGAGTACATTACTTGCTTTTGGTTTTAAAACAATACTCAATTTAATTGATTGTTTCGTGATTTACTTGTAGACTAACATCTTAAATTTAAAACAAATAAAACACTTAATATTTATGCCATACACACGTTTAATTTATTTATTTACATACATAAGTATTGAACATTATTTGAGACATAAGTCCCAACTCCATTGGACTAAAAGTCCTGTGTTGAGATGGGACTAGCAATTAGTTGACACAGACACATGAGAATATCACCACAAACATAGAATCAGAAACATAAAAATCATTTTAAAAAAAACATAAATATATATGGCACATCAATACGGTAAACAGTATACTCAAACATTCGGAAAATTATCAAGGAGTTTCCTTCTTAAATCCCTCCCACTGAGGAAAATCCAGTCTTTAATTACTAGCTTTAAAAAAAAGTTTTTGTCCTCGAAAGCTTAATACGCTTTTCCGAAATATTAAACGCTCTCGGTGCGATAAATGAGAGATGCCTCTGAGCAAAAGTCGTACGGGTTTTGGGTATAACATAATTCATGCTCTGGGAAAACCTCGCGCGGACATTTTTCTGAGACCTCTCCTTATTGTTCGACCAGAAGTGTGTAACTGTTTCTTTTAGGTACAGTTGTCTCATATCCAGCACCTTCACGTATTCTGACGGGTATGTTAAAGGGCGCCGGAATATTTTTCTCAATAATATTTTTTGTGAAATTATGAGAGGCTTTAAAACGGATGCCGCACAACCCCCCAGCCAGCTAATGTTAATAATAACACAATAAGTTTCGGGTATTCAGAATTACCCATCGTCAGGTGTAAATACAAACGTTGTTGAAACCACTATTCATGTTGATCTATCGGTTTCTAGATTACCGAAACGGTATAAACTGTATAAATTATATCTCATGTATCGTACAACTACTAACCTTAGTTTATGTTTTTTGTTTAAACCAACAGTAAAGTTGCATGGTATGGTAACAAATGATATTCAATTTTATCGCAATTTAGTTCAATAGAATGTATATTTTTGTTTCATATTTACTGCTTTTTAATAATATTTTGTTTTTACAATACCCAGACTTATTAAACTTAAAATTAACATATGGTTATAAGAAGGCTTACACCATGAATTTTATAATTTTCAAATAATTTGTGTACTTTGCAAGCTTACTCTAGGAGAAAAAAAACCACGACTGAGTTATAGATGTGCAAAATATAGTAAACTTATTTGTATAAGGAAATAAGCTGGAACAATCAGCAGTTTTATTAATATTTTTATTTATTTTTGGAGAAAAATACAAACGGTAGCAATGATTTATACGAAATAATAATTGTATGTTTTTTTCTGTAAATAAAGTTACCGTACAGCATTATTATGGATATCAAAATAAAATAGAAACGTGTGCATAATCGCTTATATAGACAATTCGCTCCTAGTATCTAAATGCCATGTGTAATTTTATTATTTATCTTGTAAATAAATTTTGATCAATAAATAAAAATATATTTTTGAAAACCTTCCTTTATAGAGCAGTATCGTTGGTCGCTTTATAGCACAAGGAAGTATGTATTAAAAGCTCACCGTAAATTTGTGTTGTATTTACTAAGATAGTATGTCTTCATTGAATATGTGACACAAATTAGCAATGCGATATATTTCCACGTGTTTATTTTTTGTAAATAAGCCCTTTGCAGTAGTCACGAGTTTCCGACCATTTCTGTGTCAATGGATTATTAACCTAGAAGATCCTGTGTCATTCAATAATGCACTATAAGAGGGAGTATTATTTACATTTACCATTCGCCGTTGACTTACTCTCCCAAGAGCAGTTTCACTACATTGTACGATAGTTTGTCGTCCCTAGTACAATGGCCCCAAGATTCAGTACTCGAGACTCCGTTGTTGACATTTTGTTCGTCGTCCTAAATATTATAACACATACTTCCTTGTGCTATAAAGCGACCTACAATACTGTTCTATAAAGGAAGGTTTTCAAAAATATATTTTTATTTATTGATCAAAATTTATTTACAAGATAAATAATAAAATTACATATGGCATTTAGATACTAGGGGCGAATTGTCTATATAAGCGATTTTGCACACGTTTCCATTTTATTTTGATATCCATAATAATGTTGTACGGTAACTTATATAAATCATTACTACCGTTTGTATTTTTCTCAAAATATAAATAAAAATATTCATAAAACTGCTGATTATTCCAGCTTATTTCTTCATACAAATAAGATTACTATATTTTGCACATCTTTAACCTAGGTTTTTTTTCTCCTAGAGTGAGCTTGCAAAACACACAAATTATTTGAAGATTCTCAATTTGGAAAACAGCATTTCAAACGTTATCTCTTAAGGGCTATTTTCCTTTGAGGTGATAGTTGACAAATGACCAACATTGCTTTAGTGCTGTCATATCGCAGCACATGTGGGGCTCGACGTGGCCGTTTTTAGCATTTGGCAGAACAAATCGGCCAGTTGACATTTCAATCGTAATGGAATTATTATCGACTGAATTCATTGAGATATTTTTCATAAACTTTTGTATAAGATTTGTATTAAAATAATGGAAAATATAGCTTCATAATATAAAATGTTACGAAGTTAATAATGATCGCCGTTCGAGTTGATTTTATAGATAAGAAATGTTGTATCACACAGAACCTCAGGAAAAAAAAATAGCAATTTCTAGTACATATGTATTACTTATATTATATTATGTACTATGTAGGTACAAATTTATGTTTTTTTTTTATAGCTTACCTGTAAATAAAATCACCGCTCGCCACTCGTAGATACATAAATTGTACTAACGTTTCTACCTCTCTAATAGAGTAAAAACTCGTGTTTAGAGAGGGAGTTCGTTTTACATTCATTTTTATTTTCTAAACAAGTTCCTTAAAATTAGATATTTTATTCTAAAAGAAACATAATTTTCTACTCTATGGCGTTCAGTATAGGGTGAGTCACATGTGTTTTTTTTTTAATTTAGACTTATATATTTAATTTAAGCTGAACAAAACTATCTCTCGTAGTAAAACAATATTAATTTCACATCCAGCATAAAATTTATTTTCACCAAGTTACGCTATAAATACTTAAATTGCGGTTTTAAATTTTCTTAAACTTGAATTGATTTATTTTCTTAATTTTCAGCTGAAATATACAAAAAAAAAATTAAAACAAATGTGTTGTATCCTAAAATAGGTAATTCGTAGTGGGATATGTTTCTGAATAAATTTTAATATGTATGGAAAAAAATATACAATCATTTAGCTACGACATTTTTATCCTTTTTTGAAGTTTTTGCGCTGATTTTGCAACCGTAGTTATTTTGTTTTGAAGATCTTTCGAGTTTATGAAAATTGCTACTTCTTACGACTTTCGCCCACCACCTTCCCTTTACGTAACCTCAAATAATTCACAATTACCAATGACTTGGGTCACCACACTATGGACATGGCATACACTGTTCAAATCTCCCGTGTGTTAAACTAATTGAAAGAAGCAGCCGTGCACATTTAGGTACTGGGCAAGCACATGTTCGAAAGAAAAAAAAACGAAATCAATCCTTAATTATTATTTAGTTTATTAAGTCAATATTAATAAAAAATGTTGTCTTCATTTTAAACTTTCATGTTTCAAAAAAATCACGAATCTACATAGAACCTTGTTTCCTCAATGCGACGAATTGTTAAGTAATAATTTAAATCGTATTAGTAATAGATCCGATAGTGTACTGTCAGTTCCAGGATGCAGAACTAAGTTCGCACAGAGGCACTCCTTACATGTTTGTCCAAGATCCTTCAATCTTCTAACTAAGGAGCTACAAAACATTAAATCACTGGTACAGTTTAAACTAGGTTTGAGGTCTTGGATTAACGTGGAAGGAACAGATATACACATTCTTTAAAATATATATTTTTAAAATTAAAATTAAGATAAATGCATACTGCAAATAAATCATATTTTCGTAATATCAGCGTATGTTGATTTGGTTTTTCTTTTCTTTTCTTTTCATGGTCATGTCATACCATTTTTATATGCTATAAACTTTTTAATAATTAAAAAAGGAATGGCCCACGCTCAGACGCTGAAGTCTTTGAGGGCATTTTTTCCAATTTATGCTTTATCTTAATTTTAAGATGTATTTTTCTAAAGTGTATTTTTGTAATTATATTTTTATGTAAATAATATATGTATGGAAAAAAAACAAATAAAAATAAAAATAAATAATAATAAAATAAAATATATGGATAAATCTCTTGTCTTCCTTATCTAATCGAAAAGCTACTTATTCCTGGAAGCCGTTACATCTAGAGATTTAGCTTCTTTTTTTGCTTGTTCCAAATAAGTAGTAATATTACTGCAGTGCTGCTAGCTGGTGTCTGTTTCAACCACCTTATTATCTACTGGCCGACCATGCAGTCCTCAGGGCATCGTTCAAATCGAATCGGTATTTGGTCCATTCGTACACTTCCGTTCGACATATAAAAAATCATCTTTACGTCCTCGTAAGATTTTTAATCGGTGATTCTATTCGAACGAATTATTAATTATTCTCATTCAATTTTATGATACTTTGTATCATAGTCTATATCCATTTCACAAATGGTTATTTTACCTAATACTGTTTTTTTTTTTAATGATAAAGAAATGGTATAGCAGATCATACGAATCCAGTTTGCGTGAATATTGTGACAGTAACAATAATACGTGATATGTAATTGGAAACCTGCTCTTGGATTTTATGGTAGATTTCTTTTTTTACGTTCACACTTCTGTTACCAATTCCGGCGTTACCTACATGGAAAGAGGTTAATCAGCTTATTTTATTTTTCCTGTCTCTGTAAAACGAAATTGTATATTACCTTAAATCATCTCGCCCAATAGAATCAATTTATATTTTTGTTTAATTTCTTTATTACTAATGTTATATTTTATGCTTCAATTTTTATTATTATCGGTATGTTTTCTATTTTATAATAATTATGTCTCATTTCTTTACTATTAATGTCATATTTTCTAATTTATTTTTATGATTCAATTTTTATTATTATTACTTGCATGTTTTCTAATTTATATTTATATTGATTTTTTCATATGTTATTATTATTCTTTAAATTTATTAAGCATCATTTAATGAAATAATAGATAAAAAAAACACATGTAAAAAATAAGGTCCTTCCTAAACACAGGAATTTCCTAGCTAGTCGGGACCTGAAACAAAGAAACTCTGTACATTTTAAAACTGTGAAATACATTAAAAAATATATAAAAAAAATAATTGTACCGATCCTGCTACAAATTATATTTCTTTAAGATAAAATCATAAATCCTTATTTCATACTTATTTTCGTAAATCAACTGATTTGTGATTTGAGCTAATGCATTATAATGAAGATTAGTGAAAGTTGATATAGTAAAAAAAATGTTTCTTTACGAACCGTAGCGCCCTACTTATAAACCCGGTATAAAGTTACGCCGTGGAATTGTTGTAGAATACGGATGTATTCCGATCCATATTCTATTACTATGCCTAGGCGTAACTTTATACCAAGTTTTTGAGTAAGGCCCGTAAAGTATTACCCCTTACATTGCCCGTAAAGTATTACCCCTTACATTACTGACGTTCCTTATCAAGTCGCGAGTGGCGGGAGGAGGGAGGTTTCGGCGGGACGACTCGCTGCAGCCGGAGGTGCAGCGGATGCGCCGCGCCGGACCGGCGGAGTTCATTACCCCCCCCCCCACCGCGGCCGGCGCCCGCCGCGGCCGCTGGAGCGCCGCTTTCTGCTGCCGCTACCATTGACAGTCTGTCGATCGCCGCGGCCGAGTGAACCGCTCGCTCAACATTGTCCGTAGCTCGCTCGCACTATCATTCGCCGAATATTTACGATACGTTGCACTATTATTGTTATCTTCCAACAATTGGCACCTGGAAGAACACCTCACAATTATTCAGTTTCGCGAACAAACTTTATACGAGTTGCGTCATCTCCGTAAGACCCGCGTCCTTTGTCCTCGAGTCTGATCCTCCGGGTTCCCCGTTTATTCCCGTTTATTTAGAGCCATTCGAGGTAAATATGTTCTCTGGCTAGAAGCGATGTGCCGAAGTCGCTACGTCCGAATGGTCTATATCATTTACGAATCGAGCCGAGAGCGAACGGACCTCAGACCGAGAACTCATGAAACGATTAGATAATTATTTATTTAAAGTATTTAATTTATTCGAACGCGCCGAAAGAATCGGGGAAGTATGGTGTCCGAGGGAAGTACGGTGTCCCAGGGCGCCCTGCCCGTGGTGTGGTGCATGAGGGACAACAAGCTGGTGCCGCACCAGGTGTCGGCCGTGAGGCTGCAGGGGGCCGTGACGGGGGCTCATCTGGCGGCCGTCACGGACTTCCTTCGTCTCGTGGCCACGCGTCGCCTCGTGCTGCCCGCGGGCCCCGAGCCCGAGCAGCGCCCCCGCAAGCTGTCCCGGCAGCTCGAGGTGCCGTGCGTCTTCCTCAACGACAGCCCCAGCCGGAACGACCTCATGGTCAGCGAGGCCGCCACAGAACTGAGAGACATGGAGCCTCCGACGGCGGAAGAGGAGGAACCGCGTAAATGTGATATTAGGATTAGGAAAATGAGCACGTTCGCTCTGTCGCCGCCCAGGCTGAGCGTAGACTCCGCGAGCTCGGATAGTTTATACGCCAATATAGATAATAGGATACAGACCTTGGAGTACCGGGTGGAGGAAGAGAAGAACGACGACCCCCCCGCGTCCCTCCCGCCGGATCCTGTCGGAAATTTCGGTCTGAGGAGGCCCTACATGCCGAGGAAGAAGAGGTCCGTCTGCTCCATAGGATCCTTCGAAAATGACGATCCCGAAAACGACGTTATATTCAAGTCTAAACCGAAATCTAGTCAATGGTTAAGTCTGGACCGCATCGAATACAACCCCAAATACGCGAACACGGATCGCCTCGGTTGCGGAGACAAAGCGGACTTCGTCTCCAAATGGATCACCGACCACTCCAACTTGGACGAAGACATCCTTCCCGAGCTAAGGAGGAAGAGTTTACCTCCCAAGACTAATGAAAAGTACCTGAGCGCGGAGGCTTCTCGCCGCCACAGCGATGGCCTGTCGTGCTGCAAGGAGGACACCGTCAGCGACTCGACCCCGTCCGCCCGCGCCAAGTGGCACAGCCTGGTGAAGCGGCACCTGCTGGCGCTCAAGTCGGACAAGCGCGTGAAGAAGCAGCGCGGGCCGTGGTCGCGCCGCCTGTCCGGAGCCTCCACCGCCTCCACGGCGTCCTCGGACCCGAGCGCGGAGCTCTCCAGTAACGACCCCTACATCAAACTGACCACCCTACCGTAAGTACAACTGACTGTAACCGAATCTTGGTTAACATGAATAGCCGCACTCGAGACGATTCAAGAACTCCTGACTATAGATTAGCGTACATTCGCCTTAATTTGAACACAACGTAAGTCGCCAAATGATAACTTTGGAGACAATAAAAACTCAATGAATCGGCAACTTTTTTTTTGTTTTTATCAATATTTTGTTTTTAAGGTATACATGATTTTTAAGTGTTTTATTTATACAAATTTAAATTACTGTACAACTAAACACCTACTGACATACCCTATATTCCAAGGATTTTTTCCCTTTTTTGAGATTTATGATATTCAGAAATGAGTGATAACGTAATAGAGTCGCCCATGCGGAGAAAAACAATTCTATAATTATTGACCACGAAGTTAACCACAGATTACAGTAATGATTTGATCTGGGGTTACTCCGTGTGCATCCGCTGACGAAATGATTTTTTTAAGACAACAAAAAAAAACTTGAAAATGTGTGAAAAAAAGTGGAATTATACGGAGTGGCTTCTCACTTGTCCGTACGCTTTTTTTCTTATTGTTTTTGCATTGTATTTACTTACGTATAGAAAACTATGACTAGCCTATGATTTTGTTTTATTTATAAATATTGTTTTTTTTTACAATGGCTGTTGTTTTATTGATAAATAAAATTTGAATTTAATTAAATTAATTACAACGGGCCGTAGGTACTTGGGTTGAGAATTTCAAGCGCAAACCGTAACCATCCATTACACGTCAAACTAAAAGCAAATAAAAAAAATGAGATAGATGCTATTTTTTTGCCATGAGAAACATTCATCATATCTCAAATACAGAAAAAAAATCACTTATGTTGTATTCAAATTAAGTCTACGATATGTTAATTGTTCATTTCATTTCAGCGTCTTAAACTTCCTATCACCTGACTTGTCTTCTGTTTTTTTTAACATTTGTTTAAAATGTTCTTATTCATAAAATCCTCGTGTTATTCTGCGAACAATTACGAAGCCCGCATAAATTAAATTAAAATAAATTGCGGCAAAGATTTCAGCACTATTGTTCAGCACAAGTTAGTATTGTTTTGATACTCATCAATTCTGATGACAGGCCATAACAAGAAGCGATTACACCGTGAATAATCGCGTGCGAGTATATACGAAACGATCCCATTAACACTTATTTAAATATAGTATTGACGGTGGTACTATAAAGAATACCAAAGTAAAATAATTCCCGGTGCGATGGATGTATCCACTATTCGTTTATCCACTGTCCGAGAGACGATTAATATTCAAACATTGTCAATCTTCACTGACTCATTTGCTCATTTCAAACGAAGACATTAAACCGAAACATCTTGTTCAATGTTCTCACGTTAATACTACAACGATTCGATGCTTCCATTCGAATCGGTGGCCAAAAATCTCCATAAAATATAAAAACATTTCCTTTACGTTTCTGTTAGTAACATAAAAATTATTATTATTATGGATAACTTTTATAGCGAAATTTTCGTAATATAATACCTCAAGGGCGCTTTACAAAGTGATTTTATAAGGATATAAATTTAATTTTAACTTTTTAATTTAAGAAAAAGAATGTACTTTGTCATCACATGCTAAGAATTTATTCAAATGATTTAGAGAACAATTGGGTTTTTAAGTCTCTTCCGAAACATCACTTCACTCTCACAGTTTCGGACTTCTGCAGGGAGAGCATTCCATGCCGTAGGGCCTGCGACCGCAAATGCACGTTCGCCGAATTTAGTGCGCTGTTTGCGTAGAGGTATAATAACTTTTCCTTTCGACGTAGATGTAGCTGATCCAAGCGTAAGACGTCTGTCAGCTAGTTCATCTGGAATGCAGAGTTCCCTTAGATATTCTTGAGCAGAGTTGTGCCGTGACTTATACATAAGCCAACAGAGTTTGTATTCCACCCTCTGTGGAAAACCTAGCCAGTGCAATTCCCGAAGTAGTGGAGTTATATGACTGAATTTAGAGATTCCAAAAAGAAGTCTCGCTGCGGCATCAGTATTATTTCAACAAGTGACAAATAGTTTGAAAATATCTTTGAGATACGGCTTATTTATTTATGATTCTTATTTATTTATGATTCTTATTTATTTAGTTATTTTATTAGATAAACAAACAGTATATACACAAATATTGTCGATTTCTTTGTATATTAGTGTAGGTCATTCATGCACACACCAAAAAAATGTTTACACTTAATACAATAATCTAAATATAACAAATGTAAAAGAAAATAAATGATAAAATATTTAAATAATAATAAAATTAAATATCTGCTTCTCTCAAAATTTCTATGATTTTTGACCTAAATTTACATACATTATCACAAAAAATTATCAGCCGCGGTAAATCTATTGTTAAATTGGTCGCATATTCTAGGTATTGTAGATTGTTTAAAATAGTTTGTTGACGCGTTTTCTGTGTAAAACAGAAGATTTTGTCTTGTCGGTCTAGATGGCACACGGAATGGAAGTCTTTCAAATAGTTTAGGATAATCAATTTTATTATTTATTAATTTGTAAAAAAATAACTGTTCTAACATTATTCTTCGATTTTTAAGAGAGTTTATTCCATGGTACTGCATACTTTCATCGTGGTTAGAGAAGTTAATGTTTAACCGGTGTCGACCTGCTTAGAAAAAAATTGTTGGGCCCTTTCTAGTCTATTAATACTTACATTATACTAAGGTGTCTAAATAGCAGTACAGTATTCTAGCTGGCGACGAACAAATGTTTTTCATATGTCTTTGCATGTTTAAATTAAAATTGTTTCGATACCCGCATAATAAGTCCGACCATTTTATATGTTTTTTCCAGGACTGATTCAATATGAATATTAAACATCAGTTTCGCATCAATAATAACACCTAAGTCGTGAATTTGACTATCTGTTATACAGATCGGGGTGTTACTGAAAGAGCAAGGGAAGCTGATCGTCGTTTGTTTGCGTGGAATACAAAATGAGTGACATTTTCTTATATTTAATTCCAGTAATTTTTAATAACAGTACTGAAAAAGGATTCGGATCTGTTTACGCATAGGTCGCATGGTTACTGCCGAAATATTCATTCGCCCATTTGTAATTCAAATAAGGTACTTTATTATGCAGCTTCGATATTACTTTCAATGTTCAGTGGTACAACAAAGTTAAAACACACGTACAGATATAATGTCATTCGTTCATTAGGAAGATTAAATAATAACATTTATTGAAGGCTGTTAACGTATTTAAAATATGTAGTGACCGTTATGCATACTGATTTCTTATTTTTTACGTTTATTTGTCCAGGTTATTATATCTGATACTGGAATCTTTGTTTACGAGCATCAACTTGAATTCAGGGCTCCGATGACAATGGGATGTTAACAGAGTTATATTCGACTGTCTATAAAGAAAAATCGATATTTGTGTACGAAAATGAGTATATTTGCATGAACATTTAAAACTATCTTTATCGGTTACCTCTAATTGAACATGTTTAAAAGAAAAAAATCATTCATTCAGAAAACTTAATTTTGATTATAGATAAAAATGAAGATAAACGTTAACTTCCCTAATCGGGGCCCTGGACGAGTTTCCACATTAATGACATTTTGAGTAATCATCATCATCAGCCGTCTCTTGTCCAATGTTGAACATAGGCCTCCCCCTTTAGTCTCCATATTTCCCTATCCTGAGCCAACCGCATCCAACCACTTCCTGCAACTCGTCTTATGTCATCAGACCACCTTGTCTGAGGCCTGCCGACACTTCTTCTACCCGTTCTAGGTCGCCATTCCAGGGTTTTTTTGGTCCATCTAGTCTGTGATTCTGGCTATATGACCAGCCCAGCTCCGTTTCTGGTTGGCAGCCCTATGGACCACACCGGTGATCTTTGTTCTCGCTCTAATCCATGTATTGGTTTTTCTGTCTCTCAACGAAATACCCAGCATTCTCCTTTCCATGGCTTTCTGTGTCACTGATAATTTGTGTAAAAATGTTTTCGTGAACACAAAGTTTCACAGCCATATGTCAGTACAGGGAGAACACAAGCATCAAAAAGTTTCTTCTTTAAGTAATGTAAATACTTCGGAGATTTTAGGATAAATGAGAGCTTACCAAAGGCGGCCCATGCTAAACCTCGCCTTCTTTCTATTTCTACCTCTTGATTATCTTTGCCGAGCTTTATTTCATGTCCCAAGTATATATAACTATCAATCTTTTCAAAAGTAGTATTTTTTCTGAGTAATATTATGTTATAAATATTTAAATTTGGTGCTAAAATACGACATTTATTGACAAAAATTAGTACATAGAATTGCCTTGCATTACAATCACATAAGGGTTCGTTCGCTGTCGGCCTCGTGGTGTCATGGTCAGCGCGTTTGCCTACCACCATGCAAGAGGTCTCGGATTCGATTCCCGACATGGTTAATATGAAATATTTATTTAAAAGGGTGTTTTATTTAACAAAAAAAAGATCAAGATACGCTCCAATTGGCGTACTAATGCAGTGCCTCATACGCCATTAGGTGCGGAAAGGGAATGATGACAATCACATAAATAAAGTAGATATTGTAACCTGCAAAATTTAACAATGTAAAATTGCAAGGAAATATTCCTAGCAAATAACAATAATGTGTAATATGAATAGTAATAATATTTAATAACAAAAATAGAATTAATGAAATAATAACCTAGACCGCTAACAATCTAAATTCAGAAAACTAGGTTTAAAAGACAATTACAGATTGAAAGAATAGGGAAAAATGTATTAATAATAAATATATTTATATCTTTAAATTCTTGTATAAATTCATATTTTCAATGCCCATGTAGATGATACGCACTTTATTCTCTTTTCTTCGACAGCATCCACGTAAACTATCTTATATTTTTTCAAACACCAACATTTGAGGGAATCTGATTAAAGACACGTAACTCTAATCTTTGTTTTGGATTTCAATGTAAACTTAATCATGATATTATAAAGTGACGCATAACTTAAACCATTAAACGTCTGATTGGATGTCCCAAAAAATCATATTGATAAACCTAATTATTTACACTCATAGATCTTTTACATAATTAATTATATAAATATAATCTATAATATAAAAGTGTATTGTATAACCTAAACATAATTCCACTAAAATATTAGAAATTTTATTTTATTGAAATAAACGGCACTTAGTGCCTTTTACATATTAGTTACAAATACAATTAAATATACATACATGTAAGCATAATTATAAGTAATACAGAGCATTTAAAACAATATTATTAATTTAAAAATTAAGAAAGTCTAAAAAAGATAAACTATATAAAAGAATAAAATATTACCAGTTATAGAATTATCGATAAAAAAAAGATAATTTGGTATTAGAAATATTTTGAACCAGTTTAAAAAAACTAAGAAAACAATTTTGAATAACATTAAAATATATATATATATGTATATATATATATATATATATATATATATATATATATATATACATATATATATATGTATTATTATTTAAAACTAATACTTAGGTAAATAGTATATATTTATGTATAAAAATATATAATGATGTAAAAAAAATGATGAAGAGAAATATTTTGTACTTATAAGTTAATTCAAGAAAAGAAATGAAAAAAGAAAAAAAAACACTAATAAAGAAGGTTAAAACAATTCTTAACAATAGTAACAAATAGTTACCTAGAACAATTACCAATGAAATAAAGAAATGGTATACCTTAAAATGATTTTTCAAAGTACAGGACTTGAAGTCAAAGTCGATGTAAAAAAACATTTGTTAATTGTAAGCCATACGGGTAACTGGAAAATAGTTAGACTGGATAAATCTGGAAATACGTTGATTTTGAAATTGCGTTGTAAGTTAGTTTCGAAGAAAACATCAAAAGACTCCTGTGCATATTCATTCATTTAATCACTTATGTTTTGATAGTATAATACAAACCAGATGATTTATGCACGCTTACGATAAGTCTAAAGAACTGTGTTATTGATTTCGTTTTTGTTTTTTTGTTTTCTATTTTTAGTTTCACAACAGTAAATATAATCTATTGTTTGAACACCTTTGCTTCTATTTTGTTCGTATTATCATACCTTTGCTACTAGACTTGTCACCGCAAACCTATGCATAACTTGTACCACGAAAACAATCGACTCTGTAGTTTTCTGCAGTCCAAAAGCATACCGTTCTAATGTTTATACTCAACGAAATCACAATACGGTACGATTTCTGTGTTCGTGGACTTGCCCCTATTCGCAAGAAAGTAAATAACTAAATTAAATCAATGTATTTCTAATATTTGCAAAAATATTTTGACCTATTATCAGAGCCAGGCACCAAAAAAATTAAGTCTAATCATTTTTGCGTTTTCGTCAAAATCAACAAAAAAGGTTCCATAAAAATTTAAGATAAAATAACAAACAACCCGTTTCGACGAAAACACATAGTGCCGTTTATGTATAAAGACGATTTGACAAAATTATGTCAAGTAAAACAAATAATAATCTGTCATCAAAAACAGTGTTTACATTGGTCATGCCTTTACTACTCAATTATTATATTGATGAATGTACTTTTTTCTGTTGGTTTATATAAATATGTGTGTGTATTTTTTTTGTTTCGGTATTTATTCGTTCAGTTATTAATTAACACTTAATTAAAATTCGAACATATCTTTATTTATTTACTATATTTAAATTTACTTTTTAACCTTTGTGTAGAAGGCATAACCCGTACGTATTATTATTACGCCCTCTGGGTGTTTAATGTATTTTTAAAATCATGGGTCATATACATGCTCGTATAGATTCCATTAACCATATAATCAGTGGATTTCTAGAGTTAGTTTTAACTACAATCGTAGTAATTTATTAGTGATAAGCGTTTTTTTAATGCACAAAATCTTGAGTATTTTTAGTTGTAAAACATAGCACAACATAATATTTAAGATTTTATTTTATTTATAGAAACCAAGACAGTTGTACAACATTAAATAATCATACAAAGTAACAAAAAAAAATAGACTAATTACGAGTTTCACATAAGAAATAATAATATGAAAAAACAAAACATTTAGTTCATCAGGCGTTTTAATAAAATGTTTTTTTTAATTGCAAGGGAAAATAGGGAAGGAAGGATGAATGGAAAAAGTAGTTAGAGGAAGTAAATGTTTTTTTTAAACATTATTTAGCATTAAACTTGTTTTATTTTTTTTTTAACTTTTTGTCGTGCAACTGAGACCTTAGAAAACAACTATATGGTCATCACTTTTTTTTTTTTTCATTGAAACTATCAACAACCGCCTATTTCATTTACAAAAAAACTCTTTGAAATGTTTGCCATACTTTGGTATAAAATACTTCATTTTTATAATGTAATTGTCAAGCTGGCAGAATTACAAACTTATTAAATAAAAAAACGCACGTTTTCTCTATTTTGATAACTTTCTGTGTTATTTTCGTCTTATAAGAAGCATTACAGAATCCATATTTATTTAAAAAATATATATATTTACAATCGTAAAATGGGGAAGCAGGCAGTTTAGGCAGTTTAGTTATAAATATTTTATTTTTCAATGAATGTATGTAAGTAGTAGATAAATAAATTTCTAGTTTTACTGATAATGACATAGGATTTAGATATTTGCGGTAAATTTATTATTTATTTTTAAATCTGTAAATAGGGCACACATAAATATTCTTATGTGTGCTCTAGTAATAATACTGTATATACGTATACGTGTATCTCATTTATAAATAATTTTATATGTATTATGTTTTAACTTTAAGTTTGAAAAACTATCAAAATTATTTATTTAAGTAAATGATATTTATGACAAAAATAACTTTAAAAAAATACATTATTTACTGCCTTCGAACGGGGAAGCTATCCCTAGTTAAGCAGTTTAGATTCACTAGGAAAAACAAAAAATATGTATGTGTACTTTTACTACTCAATTAAACTATTATATAAATAATTAAATGTATGTTGCTGTAATAAATATGTAAATATGTAACAACTAAATAAAAAAATAAAAATTAAGGAGGCAATACTTAACTAGGTGGTCGCGGCTCAATTATGTATGCAATTAGCTCAGTATTCTCGGTTAATTAATTCAGTGACAGTGTTCTATATAATCGATATTATAGTGTCACCAGTCACCACCTGTACTGGTGCAATATTAGGCTTACCTGATTGTATTCAGCCGAACTGTCATTAAATTTCATAATATGTTTTAAAAATATATACATACAGGGTGTTCTTTAAACCCTGTCACATCTGAAACCACGATGATCAGTATGGGCAAGAAGATATATTAGCATATTTAAAAAACTATTTAGAACAAATATATTTTTTTAAATAAAATATTTTTAATACAAATGGTTGCTTACTTCTGCAGGGGAGAAGTGAGGGGAGCGCGGTGCAGTATCAGACTCCCCCCTACCCCCTCCTCGTTTCACCCCTGCAGAAGTAAACAACCATTTGCTTTTTTTGATATTTAAAAAAAAAACTTTTTCATTCTAAAAAAATATTTGAATGTGCCAATGTGTCTTTTTGCTCATACTGATCATCGTGGTTTCGGATGTGGCAGGGTTTAATGAACACTCTGTATATAAAATACAAACTATTTTACCATCGATAATAACACAAAAATTCAAAATATACATTTAAAAAAATTACATTGACATGATGACACGAGAATCAAATATCAAAATTATCAGTTTCCAAAACACAGTAATAGGGAAATATCGCATACTACGAATACCGATAAAAATATATGAAACCGATTTAGAATAATTAATTGTATTTTCAAAATCAATATAAATATTGTGGAGAAATGCTTTCATAGAAAAATGTAAAAAATTTATTTAATAAAAATACGTTGCAAGAAAAACGCGACGTGTTTGGCCTTGGTTGTTGAGATGTCAGGATTCGTGATAATGTTCTAAACTCATTTCAATGGCCAGGAACAAATAAACATGAATCGTGACGTATTAGGGACGTGGTTAATGGAATGGCCGTTTTTGCGGGAATTCAAAAAAGATATTTTAATTTTTTCTACGTATACATAGACCAAGAACATTAATAATGTCATCATCATTCCATATCCGCTTCCTAGTTGGAGCATGTTCATGTTCATAAAGAGCCTCCATGCATCTCTTTCGGCTGCCAGCTCCTCTACGTCCTTCTAAGTCAGGTTCGCGTCCCCTAGTTCTGACATTAACATTGATTTAATTGAAAAAAAAAGAAATATTTGCGTTCTTATGATTTACCCAAATATTTAATTTTGAGGGCCATTTTCAACGAATTGTAAATAACTCACTATTATAAAATGGTAATCAAGTTGGGGTAGAGTGGGATTCGAACAACGGACCTTTGGTCCATGAGTCCGAGACACTAGCCCCAGGACCACAACCCGATTCACTGCCGATGAACAGTCAACAGTGGACGTTCAGGACGCCGAGAACCTGATGCCTTGTAAATTATACATACGTATTTTTATTTTTTAAAATTAAAATGCAGTTTCCCTAAGAAATGTCAGTAGAAAAACTCAACAGGTCTTACAACCTGGTATAAAGTTACGTCTAGGCATAGTGATAGAACAAGGATGGGAATACCACTATGCCTGGGCTCTAACTTTGTACCAATTTTATGAGTAAGGCCCTAAATATTATAAAAATGAAATTAAAATAAGACAAGTATTTAAGCTATATTTGTAGGAACTTACTTCCATTTGACATTTATTACTACTTTTTTGTTTAGGTACACGTAAAATACATTTATTTACAGATTGTCGTTTCGGTGGAGTTTTAAATAATGTTCTTAATAAAAAACAGTATAATATAAACTATCGACAATGAATGGAGTGCTAGTGTTTAGGTAGCATTTCACCTTTTTATTTTAAAAGTGTGTTTTTTTAAAAAAAATATTTTTAGACTCTTACGGATTACATTCATTTAACAAAATAATTTATTTAAAAAATATAAATATGAATGTAAATATTTTAAACATCTTTGTAAAGGTTGTCTGAGTCTTTTATTTAGTTTTGTCTGGTAGTATTGTACAATTTCAGTCCCTGGTTTATTTGTCTCGTTTTAGAATGTTGCATATGATGTTGTTTTGATATTCTCGTATTTTGTCCATGTTTACTACAATTGTTTTCAAGTTTTAGTTCTTCGTCTACAATTACATCGATGCTTCTCTATGAATAAATTTTAAGGATTCTAGTATTTTTCTGGTACTTCAGAATTTTAAAAACGAAAAAAAATTACTATTCTACTACTAACTTAATTGTATTGATTTATACCCGAGGTAAATTAACAAATTTACAAACATTAACAGAGATGTCAATCAGAGTTATTTATTCTTCCTTCTAGAAATAAAAACGGACATCAGTGATACGAATTGATTTTTTCTGTCCAATTCCTTATTAGTTCACCTCTATAAAAAAATCATTGTTTAATCATCCCTGTTTACTAAGAATCCTGTACTTATGTAATCCAACTGATTACCTACCCGGATAGTTGACATAGTTGTCATAAATCATTGTGTATAGAACTATTTAATCGACCATACATTAAATTTAAAAAATATATATTCTTATGGTTTCTTCATACAGTACGAATACTCAGTGCATGATTCACATAGCTGTTAACATTTTCAGTTTGCACTATAAATGTAAAGCTTGTAAAGATTATGCAATTCATAATTTATTGTTATTGCAATAGTAGCAATGCCGTTATTACGTAAACTTACGTTTAAATTTGCAAAGCTTTTGTGTCTATAGACCGGTGATCTAATTTTGCCGACGACCTTAGATATTTTTTTTAAATATGTATAAAATGTTTGTGTTAAAAGTTCTGAAAATATTTTATATCATTGAACTAAATTTCAATTCAGACAACCTTGTTTTTAAAACGTCATGGTTATATAATATGTGTTTGATCTTATTTAAAAATTATATGCGACTATAACACTGCGTTTTTTAAAATCAAAAACCGCGATTTCCCTTTTTGATCAGTTGGAGTGTTTTTATATACCCTTATCGTGTAAAATTATATGTACTTTAACATAAAATATAAGAAAAAAGCGTTTTGGCTTCCTGAATTTTGTTACTTCATAGAAGCCGATACGATGCTTGAACTTGAACATTTTTAATTATTGGTCAGATAATATAATGCGCTGAGAGCCAAATGAACTTAAGTGACATTCTAACAGTTTATGGCAAAATGACTTCCAAACATTTATGACCTTTGCTTTTCATATAAAATGCCTAAGACTACAATTGAGCTGATATATATCAATCGCAGGTATGTCCATAACGATCCACCAGTGTCCATGTGGACCTCCTAGTTTCTGAATTGAAGCAGAGTTTTTTTAACCGTTTTATTGTAATAATGAGGACATGTTTTAATTTGAACAGTACTGAAATGGTCATATTTTTTTTCTGTTCATTTTGTAGAACAAATATTTTTTTTTAATTGGTGGACATACTGGCGTTAGATATTATCAACTCGATTAATGTTACGACCCACATAAATAAAAAGATAGTTTAAATTTCATATTTGAAGCAATAACTTTGTGGTTGCTCATTATTTTATTTTATTTTATTTGGGAAACTAACAGTTCTACATACATATTTATAGTAAACAAACAGATATAATTACAGATTTCCACAACGTATACAAAGTTAGTAAAGAAAATATATTACATATTAAATAAATACATATAAGTTCATACAAATAAAAATGATATTTTCATGTACTCGTAAATATTTTTCAATAATATTTTTTTTAAGAACAGTAAGTTATTGTAAATTGGGCAGGATTAGACAAGGATGCTTGAAAAGATTATAATTGATATATTTCGTTTATCTTTAAATAATTATAGGTTAAATATTCTAAAGGTTATAAATTAATCCGTATACAATTTCTCAATAATATTATTTATTTACTCAATTTTCCTAAATGTTTCTTTATTTTTTTGAGGTATCTCTATAATAATATATATATGTTTATGTGTATGTGTGTATATATATATATATATACGTATATGAAATATATATGTGTATCTATGTATGCAAATGCATGTGTACGTATGTAAATACTCGTATATTTAATATCTTACTGTATACCCATATATGTGGGTATATTTCCTCATTTTAACTTCTTGCTTATTTTACTATTTCTTATGTTATTCTCTATTTTAACTTCATTTATATACTTATGTAACACTGCTACTCTTGAATGTATTGCTCATAAATGCAAAAGCACATTTTTTTATTGTTTTCAAGCACTTTTTTTTTTTACCCACCGGTTTCCGACATGTTTGGAAATTCATTAGTAAATTATACCTTGATAAAAAAAACTTGTGTAGCTTTAAAAACGGCCCATAGAAAAAAAAAATTGGCTAAAAAGAAAGTTGTTATATTATTATTATTATGAAAATATATTATGTAAACTGACAGCTTATACAAATTTGGCGATTATGTATCTCTGGCATTTTTTTTTGTAGAACTTTAATTCAGCCGTACAGATTTTTAAAAAATTTAGTTTCTTGAGTTAGTGTGGCCGAAAGTTTTTTTTTCTTCATCTAATTACGTACTCTGATTAAATTTATGTCAAATGTCGCTCAAGCTTCAAGAGAGCCTTCTCAGCGCCTCAATATTGTATCTGAGCTCTAAATAGCTGTTTATTTGAACCGTGTTCTACTTAGGATAATAATGTCAATGGATCGATCCTAAGACTTCAATTAAAACTACAGCGACTATAGAAGCATTTTTTAAATTTTTTTTTACACTATACATAAGAGGTAAAACGGAGTATTAAAAAATAAAGGATAATTACATAGAAATGAAATACATATTTACAGTAAAAATAGTAAACAAAAAAATCCCATAAAGGCATGGCCTGTTCGCACCCACGAAAAATGTTTATGAATTTTCGCTCCTATAATAAATAGACAGTTTTAATATTTTTGTGTAACATAAAAAGAAAATAAAATATTATGTAAAAGATTCTAAGGTATTTTTTATTAAATTAGGAATGTGTAAAACTAGATTAGACTGAAAGTAATAAATTGTTGAATTATTGGCAAGTACTATCAAAAGTTTTACGACGCTGCTAAAAATATAAAACTTTCCTTGGCGAGGATGTACCCATCCGAAAATTCTTCGAATCGAGTCGATTTCTCGCTGATCTCTTCCTCTCGTTCTAAGAAATAATATTTCTGCTTCTCGAATCCTCAGTACGGAGAAGCCGCGCGATAAAAATTGCCAATATTTATTTTGCGCGCTTATTAACACACTTTCCCGGCCTTCAAACGTGATTTCAGATTGTATTGTCCTTGTTAAATTGATGTCCCAAGAATACATGCGCTTTTGGCTCTAACTTACACATTATAAGTTAGTTAAGGTACCCGTAATATACACGAATCTACTTTTTTTTTTTTAGTAAACCTTAAGAACACTTCAGGTTGTGGGCCAAAAAAGAATCAGGCTCTTGTGTTTGGCAGGTGTACAAAATAATAACAAACAAAAATGCATAACAAAAAAAATCAAAGATTGCATTGCAAAAACATTTTTAAAAATAACAGTAAAAAGAAAAGACAAAATTAATTAACATTTACAGGTATTTATATATTTATACCTACTTATACAATACATAAGTTACAATATTTGTCGGCCTCGTGGTGTAGTGGTCAGCGCGTTTGCCTGCCATGCAAGAGGCTTCGGGTTCGATTGCCGACATGGTTAATATGAAATATTTATTTGAAAGGCTGTTTTCACACTAGAATATTGCATAGTCTGGTGGTACCTAACGCATAAGACTGATCATCTTACCTTCATGTAACAAACACGATCAAGATACGCTATGATAGGTGTAGATGAAAGTAAATATAGGGCATTCTATCGTCTACGTTTGTTTTTTTATTTGATTTTCAGGAAGTATTAATCTTTTTAAACTGTTATAAATCGGGTTGGTGGTCCCGTGGCTAGTGTTGAGAATTTGGAAAACCACAAATAAAATGTTTGTACATATTTACCATTGTAAATTTAAAATAAAATGAAAAAATAATATTATATTTACTCATCACTACTCACCCACGGTGACAATGCCTGCATGCTGTCGCTGATTTCCCTTTTGAATTTATTATTATTCAAGTTGAAGATATCACTCGCATTGGCTCCAATAATATTATTGTATAGGTTGCATATTCTATAAATGCACGAATTTTTTGCTGCGTAAGTGTTTACATCGGTGCAGTAAAATAATTTGGTGTGACGGGTACGTTTAAAAGGTACATGGGAATTAATTAAACTTAGTAAATTTATGTAAATTATCTCTACATTGTTATATTATATTTTATTTTATTTTTTTTAGTAAAAGAAATATTTGCGTTCTTATGATTTACCCAAATATTTCATTTTGAGGGCCATTCTCAACGAGTTTTAAATAACTCACTATTAGAAAATGGAATCAAGTTGGGGTAGAGTGATTCGAACGACGGACCTTCGGTCCGTGAGTCTGAGACACTAGCCACGGGACCACAACCCGATATTAAAATAAAATATGTTTTTATTTTGTATGGTATAATAGGCTCAGCACTATTTAACAATTTTACTGGAATAAAAATTATTATTATTTGAAGCGCGGTGTAGTGGTATCTTGTAGCTTCTAATAATAACACGATTATGTTATATTATTTCATTTAGTATTCACAGCTGTTAAGTGATTTTAATTGATTAATGAGTTTTAGTTAATATTTTTAAATACTGTATTTTATGTTTTTGCGAACATAATATATCTCCTGCCTTTCATGCAACGACTTATTGAATTTTTAAAATTAATTTAGTGTTCAGCCAGTTATGTAATCTAAATTATTTACTTTAATACATTCTTAGAATGCGTTCAATATGCAGGTATCTATAATAATAATTATTTTAATCAATTTGAAGCCCCTACATTCCTGTTTTAATTATATTTATAATGAAACCTTCGGGAAAATGATATTCGTTTAATGGAAATCGAAGAACGTTTTTTAATTGTTATTTTATCTATAAGTATAAAAACGCTAACATTACCATAGAATGCCTGAAACGACTTTAGTATATACAACCGATGGTTCCAAGTATTACTGTATATTTAAGCGTAAAATTATTATAGGTACTCGTTATTTATTAATTTATTATATAAAACTTGTAAATAGAAAATGAAAACGGAGTGTTCTCTGTTTTGGGTAGTCTTCATCTAACATGGCTCAGCCTGTTCTAAATTTTTTTATCTTTTAAAGCATAACTAGTTCTATACTAATGTAACAATAACAAAAAAAAAACTAAAACTACTTAATTATAAATGCCAAGCTAATCAAATGTAAGAAATTAATCATTGTTATTTTACAATAATAAAGTATATACATGTGCCAAGAACATATTTATTTAGTTTAAAGAAACAAACAGTCGACAATGAGATAATAACATTTTTTTAAAATACGATTTAAAGACAGACCAGCGAAGTTTCTAAATAAAAATCATACATATTATTAAATTGTGTTACAACAAAAGGATCTGTTTATGTGTATTTGTATGAGACTAAGTGTAGATGTGTGTTTATGTGTATTAGTGTGGGAGTAAGTGTTCAAGTGTGTGTAAGTGTGAGCATCATTAAATAGTAAGTGGGATCGTATCGCAGCCGGAAATAATAAGTCTTAATTTATTTTTTAATAAATTAAGGGGGCATGTTACTTAGACATAAATAATATAGCATAATATATAATAAAAAACTAATATAATGTAATTAAATACAAAAAATATAAATAATATGTGTACCAATTATATAAAGTACTACGTTTATTAATCTACATATATTTTTGAAAAAAATCTCTCGCTACACTATTTATATGTGCAGTTATTTTTATTTTATTTTAACTATTATAAATTTTAGTCGTTTTCTTGTTTGCCATAAATACATTTGTTTACTTCTGTGTACTAATAAGTACTTTTTTAATGATGTAGATACTCGATTACCCTCGACCTAAAAAAATTTTACCCTTCCAGTACTTTTTCTAGAGAGATTATCAATATTTACATAATATGTTCTTTTTGTCATTCATACACAGCAAAATTAATATATATACTATGCTTTTTATGAGTACTTTTTTAAATTAATTTTTACTAAAAAATTAATTAAATCATTATAAATTTATCGCTAGTCATCGCATAGCATGATTTGTCATTCCAAAACGAATAAACATGTTTCTGTATACAAAAGATACTTACGCCTAAAGAACTCGCATGGATTTATAGCATGCTTTGATATAACGTTTTAACTAGGCTAATTTAAATAGTTAACAGCCATTAAAATACGAAGCCTCTTCAAGTCTATAGATGAAAGGGAAGGCATTTGTTTTATTTATTTAAAACTTACTACAAATAATAAGTACTTTGACGGACTTATTGCTAAAAGCAATATCTTCTAGTCAACCAAAAAACCGACTGATCAAAAGAAAAATTGGTCGAAAATTTGTTGTAAAAATTTGTACTAAAAAAATTACAGTGGGTATTGGCTTGTTTTAGTGTTTATGTTTGAAAATTAGTATTTATTCGATGTCTTTCATCGTATGCTTTCTCTAAAGTAAAAGAGCTGAAATCTTTATCATTTTATTTCATAAAAATCTTCTCAATACAGCTGTTTAAAAGCCATTTATCAATTACTTTTAGGTTATTGCTATTGTACCTTCAATTAACCTTTTTTCTGGTTTGAATCCTTAAGAGTGATTTACAGTACACATTCGCATCACCTTCTTCATTCTTTCGGTCCTCAGCGGGCTTTTAACTGGCCATGTGATCTTCTTTAATTTGATCAAGGTTCTCTCGTCCTCTATGGTTCGTGCCTTCTATCGTTCCTACAAAAATAGTATGCCAGAGATTTTCGTGCTCCAAAAAAACCCAATGATTCACCGTCTTTTAACGGACGTTTAAATGATATTTTTATTTAAAAAATATTTAATGAAATGTTTCAAATTACGTAAATTACCTCCCTGGGCAAATATTATGCTTTAATTTTTATTGAAATAGCTTTGTAAGACTAGTGTTTTCCAATATGTTTGCTTTGTTTTAATTAGTTTGTTTTTTCATACGTCGTCGCATATATTAGTATGAATTAATAATATGCTACATATATTTCAACGCGCTCAATACTTATGATAATGGATTGATTAACTTATCTCAAGTATGTAATTCTCCTCGTCTTCGTACAAGATACAGCACAGCACCGATACCCATATGACGCTCGTATGTACGAGTACATTACATCACACTCGTCCCTCAAACTAGGGGTCTGGATCCTAGTACTAGTAGCAGTCGCAATTTGTCCAAAACGGAGGCGAAAATACACGAAAAACCTTTAATTCCTTAAAACTAATTATGTAACGTCATGATTATTAACTGAATAAGTTACTGAAACATTTTCGAGCATATAACGACGATTTCTAAAAAAATGGTTCAGATTAGCGACGAACTTATAGTTAGTAGACGTTTTTGTATGAGAGTAAGTGTAGATGTGTGTTTATGTGTATTAGTGTGGGAGTAAGTGTTCAGGAGTGTGCATCATTAAATAGTAAGCGGGATCGTATTGCAGCCAGAAATAAAAAGTCTTAATTTATTTTTAAATAAATTAAGGGAAATGTAAAATATATCAATAGATGAAAAAAAAAATCATATTATACAAAACAATGACGATGTATCGAATTCCCAGGAGTTACCGAAACTTAATTTGGGACTAACATTAAATAAATGACAAATCTAGATCAATAAAGAAACAAACAAGATAAACATTTTTATAAATAAATACATCAATGCAAAACATAAACCAAACAAATTTATAATTTTTTTCAAAAATATTTTTCTCTGATATTTCAAAAACGGGACTAGGTAGGGCCACGCCTTGAGAGATATTCTCTTCAAAAGACATTTTATCAAAAATTCAAAATTTTAATTTCGACCAGCATACATCAAGTTATTTTTAACTCCGTCGTCTGTCCACGGACCTCGGATGCCCGGCACCCGCACGAGAGATGAATATGTTTGATCTAGAGGTAACAATATTTCCAAGGTATCCAACGGTACTCGTGACGTGAGTTCGTTACCCCCCCAAGTAATAGCGACAGAAACTGCTGCAGCGAATTGGAGCATTTATTTTGCCTCTCCATACATTTTTACACTGGTTACATTTTCCCTTACTCTATACTTCACCCGGAACTCGACTGTCGAGTCGGCTCGAAAATGGCCAAATCAACCAAATAAAAGTGCACACGTAATATTATATGGATTTACTGCTTACGTTTCTACCATTTTCCGGAGTTTTAAATTGTTAAATGTGAGCTTACGCAAGCTGCGATTCATCTGTTTTTTATGAGTCAAAAACATATTATTATTCAAATTATTATTTTTAAAAAACATTTGACAGCTTGTGTAAATATAATCATATGTGCACTTACTAATCATCATTATTTTTTCATTCGTAGCATTTAACAGTTTTTCTTGCAAATTAAGGTACTTTTGTCAACAAGAATGAATAATTATTGATCGTAAGCAGTTGTGTTTATTTTGGTCTTTGGTTTTAATTCAATTAGCTTTGCTTGTGGTGTTATCTTATATTTCATCATCATTCCATGTCCGCTCCCTAGTTGGAGCATATGGTGTTCACAAAGAGCCTACGTGCATCTCTATCGGCTGTTAGCTCATTTGCGTCCTCCCAAGTCGGGTTCGCGCCCCGAAGTTCCGACGAACAGTCTGCAGCGGACGTCCAGAACGTCGAGAACCCGATGCCTTGTAAAGTAGGCAAGCGTAGTTAAAGCTCTCAGGAGGCATCCACAGTATTTGGCCTAGCCAACCGTATCGCCTCCGCTTGACGACAGTTGTCACCGGAGTTTGCTGCGTCCTTTTTCTTATTACTTCATTCCTCATAAAGTCAAACCCCCGCACACCCGAGATCCTTCTAGGACACCTATTCTCAAAACTCAGAATTTTGCTGTTTTGGGCCCTAGTGAGGTGCCACGATTCGCACCCACCCGTAGAGGAGAAAAGGATATCTTTTATTTACGAGTACTTTTCATAATTTCGGTGCGTAACTGTATTTTAAGTAGGTAGATATTTATCAATGTAATTATTGGTTTATTTTATTTTTGAACATATCTTTCCGTCCCGTATAAGTCCCGGCTTAGCATGGATTTTATTTCTAGGAAGTCGAGACATGAATATGAAATAATTATGTAAGTATTTATTGTAAACTTACGAATCATCGACAGTCCCAGTCAGTTCAGATCCCAATTAAAATCCCATTTCTTTAAACTATCATACCCTCAATTTTAAATCTGGAAATATAATGTATCACTTAAGTTTAGTTAGAATGTAAGTTTAGATATACAATTGTAAAGCGCCCTTGAGGTGATTTTTAAAAAAAAATGGCGCTATATAAATCAGCCAAATATTATTATTATTAAATATCAGTAAAAATGTTTTTTATTACAATTAATTATTAGCATTACGGCAAACGAATTGAGTAAAATTCAAGTATTTAAGAATTTTATTTTTGCACCACAACAGGCCAGGAGGCCCAATTACAGTGGTGAATTACATAACAGAACACCCAGGCTTTAGAAAAATCACATTTATTTTTTTGTGTTTCATGGGGAATCGAACCCGGAACCTTCCGTGTGTGAGTCAAGCGTCTTGACCACTACACCACAGAGGCCGCCGTAAACGAATTTACAAATATTTTTTACAAATAAAATAAAAATATATCTAGTTTAAAACCATTTATATTTGAGCCTTAAAACACGTGCTACTTTTTAGTAAAATTACATTCCTGTCAATGAATGTTTTAATTTAAAAATATATATTATTATTTATGCTTAAAGTATTATCTTTGCGATCAAACATTTCACTAAATATTTGTAAAAAACCACTTACCGACTTTTCTATGTCTACCGGTTACGAGACATACCCCGTCTCTTCGTCAGGACACCAATTAAACCAACATGCAAAACCCACTATACACCTTCACCATAGTTGTTGCACAAAAATATATGTGTCGGCACAATAACAATTTCTCCGATTTCGCAAATAACCTAATCAATTTTAATCATGACTTTAATAAAGATACGGCAGTTAAAATCGTGCATGCACATAATAAACGGTTAAGAGTAAATAAAATGGAAATATTTCACACTGGAAAAGCTTTAAAAAATAATATTCCATTGGACAATAATCAAACCTTTCAATATAGCCCATTATACGATGTACCATTGTAATGGTCAATCTATACCTATTAATTTCACGCCCGTCCCTTTATTCCCTCCCTGTTTTTTCAACTATTTCTTCCTTAACTTCCTTAATTAGTGAATGTAAGGGATGCTTATTAAAATGCATGGCGAGTTGGTTTTATATTTTTGTGCAGCAACTACGGTGAAGGTATATAGTGGGTTTTGCATGTTGGTTTAATTGGTTTTCTGACAAATAGACGAGTACGTCTCGAAACCGGACATAGAAAAGTCGTTAAGTGGTTATACAGGGTGTTCTTTAAACCCTGTCACATCCGAAACCACAATGATCAGTGTGGGCAAGAAGACATATTCGCATATATAAAAATATATTTAGAACAAAGAAAATTTTAAAAATTAAATATTTAAAAAAACATATGGTTGCTTATTTCTGCAGGGGAGAAGTGAGGGGAGGGCGGCGTCGTATCAGATTCTCCCCTCCCCCTCCTCGTTTCTTTCCTGCAGAAGTAAGCAACCATTTGCTTTTTTAAATATTTTATTTTTAAAATTTTTAATAGTTCTAAAAAAATATTTTAATGTGCCAATATGTCTTCTTGCTCATACTAATCATCGTGGTTTCGGATGTGACAGGGTTTAATGAACATCCTGTATACAAATATTTAAAAGCATTTAGTAATTTTATTATTTTTCTTTGTTCTGTTAATTCGATGTCCAAATCGTCAGGACGGAGAGACGATTCTTGCAGTGCTTGTCATTGCACCGATTAATGGGAACACGAATAGCAGCAACGTGAGCGTGTTCGTTAGCGAATATTGCTCTCGAAACCGGTCGCGGTCGTGTCTCTTTCCATCACGGTACCGGCTGACAGGCGAGACGAGGTGCAACAGCTTGAACAAAGATATTTCGGCATTCCGAACACCGAACCTACCGCCGAAAAAGCGACGTATTTTCATTCTGTAACCAAACTTTTGTGTCAAGTGTACCGAACACGACTTCTGGAGAAACGGTCTTTTTTATTTAATATAATTTTAATGCCTCTGATAATCAACTTGAAATAAAATTACTAAATGTTTGTGTTCTTTTATTTACTTATATTTCATTTCATGAAACCAACACAGTCATATTATTAACAATACATACAGAATTACAACAAATAACAAAACCAATTACGGATTTCACATAGGAACAAAAATATAGAAAACAAGACAGAACAAGAAAACTAGGTACGGTTTACTAGGAGTGAAAGAAAGTGGAATGGGAATATAGGAAAGAAAGAGAGAAAGGAAGATGAGAATAAATAAATATAAAACAATGCAAAAAGAAATAAAAAATAATATAAATATACACGTACAACATACTAACACATATCCATACACAAAAACATATCGGTACTGTGATGGCAAAATGTTATATCTGTCTCCGGCGCTATTTTACAGGAGAGCAAAAAGAAAGTTTCAAAATCTGATGGGCAGGGCGTTGTAAAAGATAATTCCGTGTATCTTATATCTTTATCCTTCTATTATTATAGCTTTATCCTTTTGCCACATCAAAGGATAAACTATTTGGGTCATTTTTTGGAACAAACTTGAAAAATGACAAAAACTGCATCTATAACCATTTGCCATCACATTACCGACATATGCATACACAAATACACATACATAAATACATACGCGTACATATATATAATTAATAATAAAGAAAGAAAAAAATAGCAACTAAAAATTTTGCTCATGCGACGTCTCCATCGCAATTTTGAGGTGTTTTTAAAAACAGTATTTTGTTTCCTTGAAAAAATTTAAAAGCTTAAGCTAAAGTTTTTATCGTATGAAGAAAATACCACATTAATTTATTATTTTTTTTACCCGGATTCGAGTGTTAAATATATCAATTTTGAGAGCATTTTCTTTGAATTGTAAATAACCGTGTTAGAAATGGGAAACAAGTCGTGAGAGCGGGGTTTGAACTTTGACTCTGCAACACTACGCATCGCATTATGCACTTATGCGGTTATTGTGTGTTACATACATGTGATTGGAAATTCGACTTGTTCCCCGAGAGAAGTGGTCATATATTATGTAACAAATTAACCACTGTCATCTAGGTGTTGTGTCTGAGTTGACGTGTACCAAAATAATACATTGTAAACCAACTGCTTCACTCTGGGCACTCGAGTAATACTTTTATAAAAACTGATAAAGCAATTCCCCTGCTCAGGGACTATTTTTTAATTTGCTTTCATATCATTTAAACACTAAACTTATTTATTTATTGAAAACTTCAAGTACAAAGAATAACTTATTGCTAAAAGCAATATCTCCCAGCCAACCAAAAAACAGACTGATCAAAAGAAGAGTTTGTACTAAAAAAACATAAATATATATCAAAAGATACGTACATAAAATAAAAATTACATTAGTAATGAAAACTAACGGCTGTTTTATAATTGGGAGTTAAGGCTTGCACATATTACTTTTTTTTTTTCAATTGCATTATGTTATACATATTAAATAATGGGGAGTGTGGAATCAGATGATAAGTTTGGAAGGAGAGAGAAAGAGGAACCAAGGAAAGAAAATGAGATAAAAATACATATTTTTGAAAAAAAAAACAGTAAAATTCAGGGAGTTCAGGATTCTGGGGAATAATAATGTTTCAGGCGTTTCTTGAAGGTGGCTAGAGAAGTAACATTTTTTTTATATGAAGAGGTAGCTCATTCCAAAGGAATAGCTGAAAAATGATGTGCCATGTCGAAACTCGTATATAAACTTCACTGTCAAATTAAAACATGTAAATCTAGATTACTTACCGCCCATGCGCTCTGTAGCTGCAAAACGCACTGTAATCTCGCTCCTATATGTTTTAATTGAAATATATCATATTTGGAAACGAGGAACTGGAATCAAATCGTCCATGCGCTCTGTAGCTGCAAGACGTGCTGCGATATTTGTTTATTGTACAGCGCCGTTGTGGTGATTTTCGTAAAAATTTCGCTTTATAAATCATCCAACTATGTTAGTAATAATAAGGGCAAGAAATAATATCGCTGTCAATCAAATTATTGAATATGCTTAACTATTAACTAAAATTATTATAAATTATAAAATTATGTTTACTATGAATAAACATATTTCGATTGCGAAAGATATTTTGCAATCCATATGACTGGAGTTCGGATAAACGGAGTTCTACTGTATTTAAATGTCAAAATGGACCCAAAATAATGTCAATAAAAAACAGTAATTTGATTAATTTTATATACGTTTTATACTTGAAAGAAGCAGAACAATAATGGTTAACATGAAATTAAAATATGAGGAAATGAATAAAGGTTTTGGATTCTGGAGCTTTATCTTTAAGATGTTGTAAATAATATCAGTTCGTGCAGAGAGAAGTTTTGTAAATATACTTACTTGAATTGCATAGATTTCTCGCAGTTTTACTGTGGTTGATGTAAGTATTGTAATTTTTACTGGCTTGCATGCGTCTTTCTTGTGACCTCTGATAACAAACGATATATAATTATTGGTTTATCATCATAACTATCATAAATTGAAAACCTAAAGCGACTCCTAAAGAACCTTCCATCTTCTTTATTAAAAATTCTGAATAATTAATATTTATTCTGAATAAATCGACCGTTTTTGGGCAGCTAATAATATGCTTCTGAAAAGTCTATTGGCAAAATTATATAGGATGGATTTATTTTTATTATATTATTATTAATTTATTTAATAGCAGGCATACGCACTAACCAGTACTCCACGAAGCCGGCTAATCTCCACTCGATTTCACCTAAGAGTAGCCTCTAAATAATAAAACAAAGTATTAAAATTTCACCTTAATTTCGACGTGTCGTGTGCATTTGTACGACCCTTGTAAAATCAGCTGCATATTTTTTTAGCATTTTAGTAAATCGATAAATTTTTTGTCGATTTTTTTACATAGTGCAAACCGTGTTTATCACTCTTTCTCATATATTTTTTTTAATTTTCTTAAAATAAATTGCCAAAAATAATTTCTGTATAATGTCTGTTTACAATACTGATTTCTTTTCTAAATTTGACACGCTATTAATCTAACCAGATAAAATTTATAATTGCAACAGATAATTATTATAGTTTCTTATCGTATTATCAGTTTCGCGACAATTCGTAAATAATATTTCTGTTTATTTTCTGCACGTTACTTACCTCTATCTAGTTTCGTTTTGGCGTTTGGCGAAAGCGAACAGCTTAATTTAAACATAAAGAAAAACGCCGTTAAAATAATTCGAATATAGGTTTTTTGTGTTTTTGATTTTATACGGAGTACGTCATC
Organism: Micrasema longulum; assembly: GCF_059751315.1. Taxonomy (NCBI): domain Eukaryota; kingdom Metazoa; phylum Arthropoda; class Insecta; order Trichoptera; family Brachycentridae; genus Micrasema; species Micrasema longulum. The sequence continues at coordinate 293,165 of NW_028277766.1, forward strand.
ATAATGTTTTTCTCGTATTCAAATTTTGAAAATATTTCATCTTTGCAAAATGCCGTAAATTGGACTTTTACGAGTTATAGTTTTCTTGACGATTACTCAAATATACCCAAGGATCACTCGGTGTTTGAGTGCATTTTCAATTCGAGGAACGGTGATGGTAAATCCGTGGTGTGATGTGACTTAGTGACAGGTGAATTTCTCCATGCGTGCAAAAAATATCATCAGGTTTAATGAATCATGAGGATTGGGGATTTGGAGACATCAGATATCTGGAATGTAAATTTAATACTTGAACAAAGGGAAGGTCTTGCACTGTGCAGGTAAATAAAATACTGAATCCAAATTAACATCGTGCTTCGCGTTTGTATTTTGTAAATCTGAAGTTGTATTTTTAGTTTTAAATTAAATAAATAATACTAAGTACTGTGGTGGATAACCAATGACACGCGTGTCATCCGAACCTTTTTGGTAACACGCATAGTTTACGGACGATCTGCGAACATTTGTGAGATCTCTTTTTAGGCGTTGAATAATGTTAAAACAAATAAACGAAACCGACTGCCTGATGAGTTTGTAACGTTTGCTTGTGTTTAAAATGTACAAAACACCAACCTTCGATTGAAGATTTATCAAATGAAATTCAGCACTAAAATGTCACATTATTGCTTTTAAATAATAATTAATAAATAGTTTTAAAAAAAAACTTTCATTTTCTAGGGCTGCAAAAATGATTAATATTCTAGAACCGAGGCCGAGCCAAAAAGGTAACCTATCAATGACGTAGTACGTAGTAGTGATAAGTTGGCAGGATTCGTAAACATTGTTTTATGATCGATACTTTTTCCTGAAAACGTTTTGAACTATCGGGTTTTTAATCTACCTCGACTATTTTACCACTCTTTATTAAGATGATCATCACCTTTGTTTTTTTATATCCTGATTTCCAATCTAATGTTGCCTTGCACGAAAAAAATATCTTTATTTCCTAAATTTCAAAGAAATTAGCGTGCATGAAGAAAAGTGATGTTCTCACTTGTCCCAATTAAAAAAAAATTCAATGTGTTACTGTCCTTACAAGAAGAAATTGCTGTCATAAAAAAATAATCTGAAATTATTATTTACGTTTATTGAAAGCGTAAAGGCCTTTTTTGGAAGAGATACATTTATCAGCTATCTTTCAAATTTCGGGCGTCAGAACTCAAAGAGTCAGTAATTTGTCGTCTCGTAAGGTATTAGTTATTAAGTTTTTGAAGCAAATTCCATACAAAAATAATATTTTATTTGAAATCCTAAAATAACAAAGTCTCGTGAGTCCTACAGCTCCTACGAATCAAACGTAATCTTGTTGTTGGTAATGATAATTCATTGACAAGATTGTAACTATTTGTTTGATAAGACGTGATTGATTTACTATCATCATTCCCATTTCTTTGTTGATTAGTACATGTACGAGGGCATACCCTATTTTATTGCAGTGATGTTTGTTTACCAAACACGAGGAATTAATATGAAGTGTGTTTATGCGTATCAGCATTTAATTAAGGTAGAGCGTAGGACATACAAAGTTATTGGGTCAATCACGTATTTTTTACCTATACGAGAAAACAACCATTTGCGAGTTTTTATTTTTTTCAATGTGAAATAATAAAAACAGTAATTTTGTTTGTCTATTTAAATTTTAATTCATAAATTATCTTTATACTATTCGCTTTAATTGAGATAAAGAAAAGTTAATCGTTCTTACACTTAGATGCCAGTCCAGATATATGATAATATGCTATTTTATAGCAAAATCTAAGGAAGTGGCATGTTTTTTTATGAAAATAAAAATCTTATGATATTATTTTTTATATTTTGTTTTTTATATTTTGTATTTATATTCGAAAATCTATGTTTTACATGCGAATGACTATTTTTTTCTAAAAAAATAATAAATAAAATGAACACACATAAATTTATATTTTTCTCGGTGTTAGTGTGTTGAATTCTTTATAATGTAGAGAATATAATATAATACTGTGATATTATTTAATAAAACGTAGGTATATAAGTCCTCGGTCACGATTACAAACAATTCATCGGTGCATATCGAGACGGTGTAAAGTTAAATCGATATTTTTGTACGAAAATGAGTATATTTGTTTGCAAATTCAAAGTATCTTCATCGGTAACTTGTAATTGAACATGTTTAGAGAAAAAATATACATTCTGTCTAAAGATATTTTTAATACAGAAAATTTAGTTTTACTTTGTAGATAAAATTGAAGGTAACCCATTGTAACACGGGCTTTGGACCGCAATTACAAACGCTGTCTATATCGGCACATATCGAGGTAGTGGGTGTAAAGTAAAATCGAAATTTATGTACCAAAATGTGTATATTTTTATGGGAAAGTATCTACGTTGGTAACCTATTGAACCTGTTTAGAAAAAAAAAATGTGCACATATTCTATTAATGCAGGAAACTTAATTTTACTTTGTAGATAAAATTGAAGAAAAATGTTAACTTCCCATTGTAATACGAGCCCTGTAATCTAAATCACCATCATCATCATGAAAAGTTATATTCTTAATTCATTTTTGTGTAGCACTGATTGAAAACACGTGTATATATTTTTTGTAATTTATTTATTATACTGAAAATATTTAATAATTAAAAATAAAATAAACGCATTATTGTAAGAAGTCACTACCCATTATGTACACAAAAATTGTTTTTCTTTTACGTAATGGGAAACGTAAATGTAAAAATTTGTTATAATATTACTTTTTTTTTAAATTAGAAAAAATCATTCATTCTCCTTTCCGCACCTAATGGTGCATTGGGTACTGCATTGGTATACCAATCGCAGCGTATTTTGATTTAAAAAATGTTAAATGAAGGGAAGATGATCAGTCTTACGCTTCGGGTGCCAGTCCAGGGATTGAAATCGCAGAACAATTCGTTGATTTAAATTGTCTTTTAATTTGCGCTGTAACCATACACGATCGTTTTGTTTGTTTACATATTGCTGAACCGTAATTTTTTTTATCAGATAAGATTTTATCAAATTGTTAAGCTCGCCACCAACGTGCAAGTTTTTTAACACCTTTGTTCTTGCTAGGCGAACCGCCTTTCGTGCAGGCGTTAAATCTTGCACTTTTTGTATTTTGTAGGGCTTCAATCGTAGTTCATTTTTTAATATTCGCCCCATGCTACGAGCAGACGCATTGAGATTTTTCGCCAATTGAACTGCGCTTTGTCGTGGATTACGTTGATTTCTGGCCTTCACCGTTTGAACTAGTTCTATCGATATTGCTGTATTTGGACGTCCACCTCCATGGCGTTTTTTATGCTTCCAGTATCATTGTAACGTGGAACAGTCCGATACACAAACATTTTGTTCACATGTAAATGTCGTAGCTCATTAATAATGGCTGGTTGCGATTTTCCAGCCAAATACAGAGCAATAACACTGTGGAGTTTAAATTCCATTTCGATAACTTTTTTTAACTGTGACGTAAAACGATATGCTTCGGTAGAATTAGAAAACAATATAACAGAGTGACACGTGTCAAAACATGAGCGCATTTTCATTAGTCGTTAGGTTACTACAGCAGCGTGAAGTTGGTAACACTTCGAGCGCCTACCCTTGTTAAATACTTTATAAAAACACCACCTTAACTTAAAATTTTGTGTTTTTTCTTCTTCATAAATGTTTATCCCATATCATAAAATTATTTTAATGCCTTTATAAAATTAAATTTTGTGACTTCGCCTTTTCTTCTCAATTAGATTCTGATTTTTGCCTTTTCTCATTATTATGATCATGTTCTAGGTTTTTTCCCCAAATTCTATGTTTTTTCGAAATAATATTAGTTAACTTATAATCAATAATTTATTTATTTACATACATAAGTTTACTGTACATTATTTGAGACAATAAGTCCAAACTCCATGGGACTAAAAGTCCTGTGTTGAGATGGGACGAGCAATTATATAACACAGACACACGAGTATATCACCACAAATAAAGGATTAGAAACATAAAAAATAATTATAAAAAAATATTTTTTAAAAAAAAACATTTATATGGCACATCAATATGGTAATCAGAAAACTCAAGCATTCGGAAAATCATTAAGGAGTTTCCTACTCAAATCCCTTCCACTATGGAAAATCCAGTCCTTAATTCCTTTCTTAAAAATATTTTTTGTCCTTGAGAGCTTAATACGTTCTTCCAAAATATTGAACACTCTCGATGCGATAAATGAGAGATGTCTTCGAGCAAAAGTCGTACGAGTTTTGGGTATGACATAATTCATGCTCTGGGAAAACCTCGTACGGACATTTTGCTGAGACCTCTCCTTATTGTTCGACCAGAAGTGCTTCTTTTAGGTACAGTTGTCTCATATCCAGCACCTGTGTCGGAACAGCTGTTCTGACGGGTATGTTGGAGTTAATAATAATTTCTGTGAAATTATGAGCGGCTTGAAAATGGATGCCGCACAACCCCCCCAGCCAGCTGTTCCATAGGTTGCCGTGGATTGAAACAGAGCAAAGTACACACTTCTGAGAGTGTCAATATCCAGAATGTCTCTAAGAGAGCAGAATAGATGGCACAGCTTTCTCAACCTAGAGTTCAGTGACCGGACCTAAGCCTCCCATCGCAAATTCCTATTAATGATAACACCAGGGTATTTTATGGAATCTATTTCTAGAATCTATAATGTATTATAATTTATTAATATTTATTATATAAATAAAATAATAATGAAACACGTTAAAATAAAGAACCTTCAAGGGGGCTCGATAATTTAAACAAACTCCCACAAAAACTGCATTCAAATCTCAGCTTACTTAAACAATCAACTATTTTATAATAGTCAAAATATGTAATTAAATGTATATATACAGCTTTGTAATATAGAAATCATAATATAAATACCCATCTCGGAGATGTTATCCCTTTCATTGACCATCAGCCCGTAGAACTGCTAATAAAAACGGTTTATATCGAAACGACCATGTTGCGAACGTGACTGCGCTATACTATACGACATAGAGGTATAGACCTTCTCTAATACGAGTCCGCATATGATGCAACACCCATGATCCATGTCCTAGGGAACCCTGTTTCTTCCACTCAGTGATGCGCATAACCGGTTAAAATCTCTTCAGAACCGGGGGTTATGATCGAATTATGACGTGTGCCTGCGCTATAGAGGCATAGAGATCTTCTTTTCTGCATTCCATTTTTCGAAATGTATAAATTTTTACTATTTATATTCTTCTATTATTATTTTGTTTATCGTTTAATATGTTAATAAATATTTTTGATTTATATATAGAAGAGTCCCGAGTTAACACGGAATTTTCTCACAAGTCGGGACATAAAAAAATATAATTGTGCTCTATGATAAAATTGTGTATTTTGTACATTAAATAAATAAAAAAATATACAAGTCCGCATATAATGCAACACCCATGATCCATGTCCTAGGGAACCCAGTTCCTTCCACTCAGTGATTCGCATAACCCGTTGAAATCTCTTTACAACCGGGGGTTATGATCGAAATATATAATAAAATCCGTAATTGTTGGAAATAATCTGCTACAAAAAATATAAGCTATCGAATTAACCAGTTCTGAAAATAACTGAAATGACTGAAAGATCCTGAAAAATATTGCTTTGTAAATTCTGACTGAAATATCTTGATTTTTTATCCTCAATAAAGCCTGCTGAAAGAATTCTTCCTAAAAATGTCTAATCGTCAACATCATTCCCATTTCGGTGCATAGGGCACTGCATCGGTAAACCAAATGCATTTCTATTTCATGCATCATCGTTTAAAAGTGTTCAAAAAAGTGTTGTTTGTTTATTATTTTTAATGTATTTCGGTATCAAAAAGACTGTATTTTACTTTTATTTTTTACTTTATTTTGTTGATATATTCAAGATTTTTTTATGTGTACATTTTATTGTGTTATTAAAATATTTTAAGAGAGAAATTCCTGCAAAAAAACTTCGTTTGCAGTTTGGCGGGAATTAAATGAATGTTCAAAAAAATGCTTATGTAAAAAAATAAAATAATATAAAAATAATATTCGCATAAACGTTTACGAGTGCTTCATATAAATGCTTAAAACCACTGGATTCAAATCAAGTCATCAAAGGCATCGTCCAAAAGAGCTGGCAGTGCGGCTAGATCAATCGAATATTCGCACGACCGGTTACGAATGCCTCTGTGAATTCTACCAATCGCTCACTCGCATCCCTAGCAGTGTCCCTTGGAGCCGGTGGAAGCGGGTTCAGTGGTCACCGCGGCCCTATTTAAGTTGAATGTTACGCAACAAGTGGGGCCGAGTCGCGGCTGGCGCTGCGGGCGGCGGATGCGCGCCGTCATATCTCCGCGCACCGCACGCCGCACTACATTCTGCATTCTAACCTCGTAAAACACAAAGCAGGCGTTGCTAAGCGGATGGAGAGAGATATGCACTATCCAGCTGCCGGCTCACTTTAAAACAAACTTTGACCACAGAATCTCGTTAAAAAATATATTGGTGCACAGCCACAGTTAGTTTATCAACCCAATCAAACCGGTACGCCGTTTCCTCGCAGAGGAGATCGAACACCATGGCCCCGATTACAATGGGAAGTTATCTATGTACGATAGGTGCGCAAATGTCGAGATCCGTGCATTATGTAAGGCTGAGATAAGCACTATAGACAAAATCAAGAAAGGAGTTCAGTGTTGGTTCGGAGATGTAAAGCGAAACAACGGTGAGAGAGCGGCTGAAAAAAATTAAGATGCGAATTGTGAAGGATGCAGGAAATGAGGAAGACCGAGACAGGCATAGCATGACCAAATCAAACAAGTACTCGAAAATGGACATGTCAAAAGTAGGGGCAGTGGGGGCGTGTATGAGAAGATGTATGAATTTAGAGGAAGCGAGGTCTGTATGCAAAGACAGAGCGATATGGGCCCCGATTACAATGGGAAGTTAACATTTATCTTCAATTTGATCTACAAAGTAAAATTAAGTTTTCTGCATGAAAGGCAGAATATGCGTACAACCCTTTCTTCTGAACATGTTCAATTATAGGTTACCGACAAATATACTTTAAATGTTCATGCAAATATACTCATTTTCGTACAAAAATATCGGTTTTTCTTTATAGACAGTCGAAGATAACTCTTTTAACTTTCTATTGTAATCGTGGCCCTAGTATTGCAAATACTAATCAGTCTCGTTAAACCGGGGAGAGGCCCAGAGCAGAGCTGCTATCCCGAACGCTCTCATGGCCGTAGAAAACACTTTTACACCGCGTATTTTGTATGTAAATTCGCGCTATAAAAGATTTTTCTACGGCCGCGAGAGCGTTTAAAATCGCAGCCCAGGCGCCATTCGCCATTTTATAAAAATATATTGTATCACTAAGAATTCTTCGCTTAGAAAAGAATGAAATTAAACATTTGCGAATTACAAAATCAAATGCGTAACCAAATTCCTCTCTTATCCCTTTCCCTTCCAGTATATTCCATTTGATACACACTCACACTTACATATTAAACGCTAACTTCTACCTTTTTTTTATATTTATTTTTTCCCGTGGAATCGTTTTAATTGGCTTTGTAATTGTTTAATCTATTTTTTGTAATTTTTCTGTACCAAGCCGTATAATTCCTTAATAAATAAAATAATTTAAAAAATCCTTTTTTACGTATATTTTGTTTGTAAAACCGCCATCTCGTAATCCATATTATTATCTTTGAAATATGTTGCATTCAATGACATTATTTTTTTTGTACAGCTTTAGGTTTTTATCAATTTTCGATAATGAATAATACCTGTTAAAATACCACTAATCTGAGCGACTCCGCATGCTAAAATATTATGATTTTTTATCAATTATTAATAAAACGCTTTACGGATTTGATGAATTCCTTTGATACAGTGGTTTTTACGAAAAAATGGATACATGTCAATCAAACGATTCGCCATAATAATTTAAGTTTTAAAATATCGCGAAAAGTACATACCTTTTGAAATAAACCTTTTTTAATCTATTGTCGTTATTTTTTTCTCATTAGGTATAAGCTAGTACTAAATAAGCATTGACAATATTCATTATCACCATCATCATTCCCTTTCCGCACATAATGGTGCATAGGGCACTGAATTGGTACACTCATCGCGGCGTATCTTGATCATATTTGTTACATGAAGGTCAGATGATCAGTCTTACGCTTCAGGTACTATAAAATATTCTAGTTTTGAAAACACCTTTTTAAATAAATATTTCATATCAACCATGTCGGGAATCGAACCCGAGACCTCTTGCATGGTAGGCAAACACGCTGACCATTGCACCACGAGGCCGACGATACTCATAGAATAACAAAAAGACACATTACAAAACAAACAAAATGCACCATAAAAATATGACATTATGGGGAAAAAATGCTTAGAGGAGCTTTGATATATTTTTTTAATATTTATTTCATTCATTAGTTATGGAAAGTGTTTTAAGTTACTCAAAAACCTATTAATCAAAATCTTTTTGACTTTAAATTTTAGAGATGAGCTAATTGTGATTGTTCATAGAAATAAAGCATGTTTTTTTTGTTTATATGGTGAAATTATCTCTGCGCCATTTAGGGATTTAACTGGATTAAATTATTATTATGAATATTAGAATTAAAAAGTTGTGAGTCGCTCAATATTTAAATAATGAAATCTAAGACAATATTCGTACCTTAGAGAATAAAACACGGAAGTCCACTTTTTTCCGTATTGAAGATAATAACGCAGAAATTATCGCAATGAGCTATTTTATACGTAAATAAAACATCGATGTCCACTCTCGTCATAAAAATGTATTTCTAAGTCAAAATAAAAATCTGAAATCTATTTTGTCCCATCAGTAGTCCGAGATATGCTATGCTTAATAAATATTTCATATGGAGATAACAAATTAAGTATTTTTGTCTTGTAAGGATGGAAAGCGTAATGTGAGATGGATACGATTTTTTTTTTAAATATTTTTTTTTAACTATTATTTTTTTTTTAAAAATGGCTTTAAAACAACGTTGTTTTTTTTATTTTATTATAATGAATAACCACAAAGTTGGTGCTTCAAATATAAATTTTATACATAGTTTTACTTAATTTATTGGCTGCCTCAGCTCGGTAGATATCTCTAAGATATACTAGTACAAATCGTAGGTACACAAAGATTGATTTTCTTAATGTAGGCCTATCCAACAATACCTGTATGGGCGTGTCCACGTCCACTAGTAATCTTCTACTCTCCTAGATAATAATACCGCTCTATCCGGGTCGCGTGTCTATGCTTCGCGAAAGAAAAATAAACTAAGGAATGATTTTCAAATAATTAACTTATTTAATGTTCATGTCAATGATGCAATCGACCACAGATAAGTTCAATTCATACCAAAATTCACAACTGTATTCGGATTTCTATATTTTTTTAGCCTATTGCGGGTGAAGTAAACTATCGTTTTTGAGGTGAAGTAAATTCATTTCTTATATTGCTGTAATCCCTATAATCCAAATAATAAATCTGGCTCTTTATGTACAAAACGCCCGTGTTAATTAAAAACCCAAAAAGGTTTACTTCACCTGCAACGGGTTAATTTATTACGTGTTTATTATAAAAGGGTTGCAAAATTATTGAACTAGATCATCTTAGCATAAATATACAATTTGTTTCTATTTTGTTTTTTTTTCTTTATTCTTGTGATTCATTTACTTATATTTTTTTATAAATCTCTCAACCCGAATGCTGTGGACAGATTTTTTTATTTATTATTATTTTTAATTAATTTAGTTACATAAAATGATACATGTTTTTTTTCGTAAAAAAATCTTCTTTTATACGATATTTGTATTTGTATTTATTTTTATGTATACTTACCATACATATATTTATTGTGCACATATTTTTTTGCATTAAAAGACGGATAAATATATTTGTACCGCGACTGATAACAAATTAACTATTAATGAACGTAAATATAACTCAATAAGTGATTCAAATTTAATATATAATTCATCCTATAAGTTTTTTTTTCTCATGTACTCGTTTATTAAAAATTACAAATTCTAATAAATAAATAACTATAACAGTTTAAGTCACTCTCCAAGCACAAGAGCTAGTCTCTTTTTTTGGAGAGTTACAGTTAAAACATTAACTACATGTATAAAAGTAGATTTGTATTAGAATAAAAAAACATGTACCATTTATGAAAATATATTGATTAATAAAATAAAAATAATAATTTAGTTCTTACTATCGTATATTTAGTTACTCGTATATTTAGTTAATTATAAAACTGTAACTTTCCAAAAAAGAGACTAACTATTGTGCTTGGAGAGTGGCATACATTGTTATAGCTTTTCAGTCATTTGTAGTTATATAATTTCGAATTTACATGATAATTAAAATAAAAAAGGTATTCGAAATAAAGAGAAAAGCCGAAAATATTACGGTAATGCTCATTAAAAAAGAATCCTGTTTTTTTTCGCTCAAACAATTTATTTAAATTTACTCAGCATTTATTTAGATATAACAGTTTTTAGTTCATTTTGACCATGACTTGTGTAAAGGATTATAAAAGTTATTAAATATTTATAAAGGATTATTGGCCCAGATTTTTTTTTTTAAAGATTTATAATTTCAAAAGCCCCTTTAGTGTTGATGTCCTGTCTTGTCTTGTCCTGTCTTTTCATTTATTCCTGTTGATTTGTTATCATTCGTAAATAAATAATTACATGTAGTGTAATATTTTATCACTTCAAACGCCGAAATAATTAACACTATAAAGCCACTTCTCTTTCCACAATTCGCCTAAATCATTTATCCGTCTTTCCGAGATTTATTAAGATCATTCTAGTAAAATCTTCTTATCCATTTGTCTGCAAGCTCATTTAGCCTGGAAACGTCTGGCTTCAGCCGCCCTTTGAGATTTTTCACTTCCGCTCCAACGTGCTACTTTGTTGGAAAGGGTATTTGACCCTTCGCTGTAATATTTTCCTGTATCACTCGTCTATCACGATAAGACTGATGGATTCTAATTTTAATAGCAAATGTCGCCCGCGGCGCTGTCGTGGTATGCAATATGCACCATCAAATGATCGATGTCTTGTTGGTAATTAATAATTCCGCTACGACTACTATTAACTTTTATGTTATAACCGATCACCGCTTAGTTAACTTTAACTCGGCGTTTTAGATGTCTATTTGTTTTTTTCAAATCAAAATTGTACAATCAACCCTAATACTAAAATATATCATCTTTATATATATAATTCCTCTGTACGTGTGATGTCACCGTACACAGCTTAACCGATTTACGTGCGGTTTTTAGAGATATAGATATTTGCGCCGTGCGTGTTCGTAGATATTAAAATCTTCAGTGGAATATGTAAAAAAAGAAGTTAGGAGCATATATGTTTTATTCATCGATCTACCAGGGTTGCATTCGAGGAGAATGCATTAGCAAAAAAATGGAAAGATGTTGTTTTTTTGTGTATGCAAAAAGTTGGTTTTTGAATGTTTACAAACAGCATTTATTTTTTATGGATCTCAATCAGATTTTTTCCTTAAATTCCTTATAATTTCTACGCATTTATTTCTTTTTATTGGATTTTCGGTAACACTTAAATAATACTAAATTCAATACATTTTTCAAAATCGTATTCCTACATAAGTACATCCCTTTGTTGATGAGACGACCGGAGTTTGACGTTTGCAAAAAGAATGCCATCTTCGAAAAAATATTTATTTTATGTTTTGGAATTCAACCATAAACAAGTGCCTACTTAAATGTAATATTTGAATATTAATCATTTTTAGTTTCGGAATTTAATCACAAACAAGTACCTAGGTACCTACTTATCAATAAAAAGTATTTTTCCAAGTCAAGCCAACGTTCGGGCAGGACAACGTCTGTCGGGTCAGCTAGTATATGTATAAAATTGCAATGGCACTCCATAGAGCAATGTAATGTACCGAAGTTAAAATCAATGTTTATTGTAAATAATAACCTCAGAAGTCATTCATATAAATTAAACGCTCCTTCACATCAGACCCCAGGAAGAACTTCCTGATGAACCGAGTTGTGGAGCAATAGAATTGCCTCCAAAAAGTGATAAGTGGACGCTCCGTTAATGAGTTTTAAAACTTCCTGTACGAACACATGACTTTATGTTTTATATTCATATTTATTTTGTTTATTATTAATATACTAGATGTACAACACGTATTAGCTTAATAGCTAGTTAATCTATGTGAAAATATAATATTCATAATTTACTTCAAATAATTTAATTCAGTCAGACCCTCTGCACACCTCAAAGTCCAATTATCTCAGAATATGTTCTTCAGATATATCTCACTGTTGCTTTAGACTAGCGATATATTATTTGTCAGTTTTTATGGAGATCTATTGTACAAACAGTTATTCAAGATTTTTTAAATCTATCTTCTCCATGCAATATTTTCTTAATCTGACAAATTAAACTGTAAGAACTATAACGAATGTAAATATGGCGCCCTTCATGTACACTTGACTCACGCATGGAAGGTTCCGGGTTCGATTCCCAGTGAGAACACAAAAATTTAATGTGATTTTTCTCAAGCGTGGGTGCTCTGTTTTGTTATTCGCCACTGTAATTGGGCCTCCTGGCCCTGTGTGGTGCAAAAAAACACTCGAAAACTCAAACAAATTGGTAAGTTAGAACAAACCTGAAACTTTTTGATACGAAATCTCCATTTCAATGTGGATTGCTGTGTTAGTACAAATAACATTCGGCTAAGGAATCGTTCGGTATGCGGATTGAATTCCTAATATGGACGCTTCATGCAGAATACAGACTAGGATACTTCCACATAAGGTATTGTTGGCTGGGAAGTACTTGTCGAATCTTGCGTGTTATACCTTTGCCATATAACCCGTCCCCGTGGGAATAAAGGCGAAGACAGGTGCCGAAATCTCGCACGTTTTCGCATTAAAGCAACTTTTGATGTTTTAACGGCATATTAAAATTCTTTTAGCGGTTGACTCATTTTTCAATCGGTGAAAAATTGGATTTGGCAGTGAGTCAAGTGATATTAGTTATCACAGTTCGCGAGCATGAATCCATTTAAAATTTGAAACACGGTCGTTCAAACGAAACAAACAAACCATCACACCGTTTCCCCGTGGAGACAGAGAGAATAGAACACCACTTTATTCTGTCTTTGCATACATACCTCGCTTTCTCTACATTCATACATCTTCTCATGCACGCCCGACGATTATTCCGACTTTTGATATATCCATCTTCAAGTACTTGTTGATTTTGATCGTGCCATGTCTTTCTCGGTTTTCCTCGGTTTCTGCATAAGTCGACATTCGCATCGTTAATCCTTATAGCCGTTTTTTCACTGTCCATTTGCTCTGCATGTCCTAACCAACGCAGCACTCCTTTCTTGATTTTGTCGACAATGCTTTTGTCAGCCTTACATAATGCGTGGATATCCATATTCTCGTGGTTGTTCACTTTCAGGTCTGGTATTCCAAACGCTCTCGCGGCCGTATTTCGTGTATTTACATACAAAATACACGTGAAAAACTGTTTTCTCGTGCCGCGAAAGTGGTTCAGAATAGCGCCCCAAAATCCTGAAATTCCACTCCATATTTTTCGTTTATCAGTCGGTTGGAAAACATAAAGGTAAACTTATTTTAACCACCGTATTTCTACATATACGCTTTAAAATATCACTCCACACCGTAGAGACACTCGTGAAATCGCGTCTTTGTGTATGAAAAAAATATTTTTTTTATTTTCATTTATTTACTTAAGTTAGTTAATATTACATTGTATATTAACTAATATATTTACAATTATAACAAATACTTATTAAATATTTCTTACATAACTACATTATTACAATAAACATAACATTTTTTTTTTAAATCCGTAAGTTTTCTTTCATTCTTCATACTTTCAGGCATCTCATCATACAGTTTTAACCCTTTATACATTAAGCTATTTTGTGATTTTGTTTTTTTCTTAAGTGGTAGTCTTATCCTATTTATATTTCTTGTCCTATATTTATGTACTTTTCTATTTAATATAATTTCACTTATAAAATACTTTGGTATGAGATTATTAAACACTTTATATATAAATACAAATACATTATACAATAGTCTTTTCTTTATTCCTATCCAGTTCAATTGTTTTCTCATTTTTTCAACACTATTATATTTGCTTTTTTTCAGTATAATTCTCATTGCTCTATTTGTAAAATATGAGTAAAATTGTTTTTTTCAATGTGTATGTAATTACTACTACTACTACATATATTTAATTATTACTACTACAGCCATCACGCCATTTCCCCGTAGAGGTAGGCAGAGAGAATGGACCGCCACACACATCTATCCTGGCATACATTTCTAGCTTCTTCCACATTCATGCATCTTGTCATACATGCCCTTCTGTTATGCCTGCTTTTTTTTTTTTTTTTAAAGAAATACTTGCGTTCTTATGATTTACCCAAATATTTCATTTTGAGGGCCATTTTCAACGAGTCGTAAATAACTCACTATTAGAAAATGGGAATCGAGTTGGGCTAGAGTGGGATTCGAACCACTGACCTTTGGTCCACGAGTCCGAGACACTAGCCACAGGACCACAACCCGATTGACATGACCAGACTCAAGATTAGGTTTATCCGATCATGCTACGTCTTCCTTGGTCGTCCTCGTCTCACTTACCGTTCATTTTTGCCATAGGTATGTACTTGTTTTACCATTCTTTCGTCATCCATTCGTTCTACATGACCAAACCATCTCTGAGACCCTTTCTTAATCTTATCAATTATACCTGACTCAGATCTACACTCTCGCCTGATTTCATCATTCGTAACCCTGTCATACATTGATTTTCCACACATTCGTCTAAGATATCGCATTTCGACCGCGTTCCCCGGCTTTTATCTTCCTCTGCCAGTTCCACGTTTCGCTTCCGTACATATATTTCATAATCGATTAAATTAAGAATTCCTTAAATATTTTGCTGAAATAAGTCGTGTCCGCTACCCGCCCAGCGTCAGTCTTTGAGCTTAGATTTTTTCTAGAAGTTGTAAGATCACCCGTCACCACAACTCCGCTGGCGTGACAACAGTCTATGGCTGTAGCTCAATTTGTATGCGGCAATTATTTTTTCAATCAACGGCTCTTCCGCTTATAGAATGGGCGAGGTTGGTCATGAGCCATTATTATTGCTGTCGCACACGGCGAGGACGGACGACCGATTGTCTCGGAGCCGACGAGCCTACCCGAGGTCGCGAAGGTGATGATGCTACGAAGAAATCATTCCGCAGAATAATCTTAATATTTTCGTAAACGTATCTGATATTTCGGGTAACGTTTTCTCAAATTAATTTAACCCTACTTTGCCGAATGCAGACGATCTGCTACATACCGATAATCGGTGTATAAAAGTGATTGCAAACATGACATGTGTATCACTCGGCGACTAGTTTATTATATTATATACATACTAGCTATTATAATTTATTTTAAAATGTCGCTACCAGCGTAATTTTTTTCGAAAAAATTGGAAACAAAAAGTCAGTTGCACCTATTCTGTCAAAAGTGTAATTTAATTCATGTTCAAAGGGTGATTTCTTTGTTTTCTTTTTACGATTTGAAGTTATAATTGTTTCCGTAACTTGCATTATTATATGAAAAGCCGTTCATAAGAATCGTTATTTCTTGTTTTCCTTACATTCTTGTATTTTTTTACCTTTTAATGCCCGATATAGCATATTGTCCACATAAATATATGATATTAAATCTGGAATTTATTATTTTTCATTATTTGTTCCAATATTTGCACAAAAATACATACATAAATATATGTTTTAGTTAGAATTAGAAAAATTGGGCTTTAAATTTGGCTTTTTAGGCAAAAATTGAAGGGTTAAATTATTTTCTAAACACGTTCCACGCCTTTACCGTCCACTTGACTGGCCAAGATTTTGAACGTAGGTGCATATACATAATTTAAAAAAAACTTTGACAATACATTAAAAATCATTTATTAAAAACACCCATACCTAGTTTACCGTACTATTTTCGTTCACGGCTAGCATCAATATTCAATATGCGACCTTTACTATTTTATGTTATTCCAACATCATTTCTCAGTCTTTTGTGTTTTTATTGTAGAAATTGTTTACTATTTCAAACTATTTCATTATCTATTGAGATTAGCTGTTCAGATATTGAGCAATACTTACTGCAAATATCCTTCGCATCAGTCATGAAGTTTTTACTCAACAGCAAACAATTAAAATAATCTTGGATCTATGATAAATTATCACTTACTCATAACTAACTAATATCAGTTGGCATATTCTTTCATTCGGTGACATTTGCTTTCCAACCTCATGAAATCGAATTCCCCGTTTCGAATTATTTATGAATAAATTAGGGAATATAATATTTAAGGGCCTACCCATAACAAAAACGTAAAACTCCGTTCATTAGACCAAATCCGAAAAGGAAAACTTTACTGTATTGCATCTACCTAAAATTTTGAAGATATTAATTTAGAATTTTAAGCGGCTACACATACACAACACAGTTCAATTTGCTTATTGATGACACATTTTTAGAAATCAATTTACCCCCACGAGGTTTTTCAAACCCGTTCATTTTAGGTTTTCAATTACATATTTTAAAAAACCGTCTACGAATAATGAAATCATATGTAACTTACCTGATATCTGCGTTGCTGCGTGCCTTTACACTTTGATTAATTTAACTCAAACTTTACTGAAAATGTTACTATTTTATCTTCCAGTTTGGTGTAACCACAAACTATCCTCGGTCATTGCCAACAGAGTGCACTCACTCTTGCGGATACAGGACATTCACATTTATCGATTTCATAACCTGTCAATTGTATTCAAATCAACATTTGTTTTAGTCTGTGGCAAAACGCAGTTTGTAATATTTAGTAATCTTGTGTTGATTTTATTTTTTTCATCACTTCAATCTAATTTCTCGCTTAATATATTTTAGCTTGTTTAATTGTCATAATTCACAATAAACTTGAAGGCATTAAAAAAACCAACACTCTTGTATTTAATTTTGAGATATATATTACTCGTAAATGAAAAATCCATGTTTTAAATCGTCGATAGTATTTAAATCTCTTTACATGAAGGTTTTATTACGTGATTTAGTTATCATGTTACTATTTATTAAAGTGGTTGGATCTTATCTTTTACGTAATTAAAATAACAAAATCATGTATCTATCATAACAGTTTGAGTTTATAATCCCGACACATAGGCCCTAAAGTCAAATCGAATTTCTGCATGAAAAATTGAACATCTACCCTAAAAAAATAAACGTGATTAATTAATGACTTCAAATTTTCCTGCAGAAGATTCGATTTTACAATATAGACGATTTAAGATAATTCTACTGATTTTCCATCGTAATTTGATAATGGTTAATAATTATATGTGTTTATTTGAAACATTAAAAAATACGTTCTCAAATCAACTATTTTGTGCACTCGAAAAACATTTTTTTTTTCAATTGAATCGGCATTCACTTCGTAACACTTCATTATAAATTATTATGAAAATAAAACTTTGTTATTAGTGTTACACAATTTTTAATTTTTACCCAATATCACCCATCGATGGGAGGAGTACTCTCCCGAAACTGTAGTAGTGTTCTTGTAAAATGATAAAAATTGTGTAACACTAATAACAAAGTTTTATTTTCATAATAGTTTAAACAAATATTTTAATTATTATGGTTTATTCACATCAACTTTTCATTGGCGATGCATTAACATACTAACTCTTTTAAAAAATATGTATAAAATTAAATATTTTGTGCTTTTCTGTAATATAGATTATATTTGTGTGTCTGTTTTTTTATATTCAAATATTTAATTTAAGAAGGTACTTGTTTATGGTTAATTCCAAAACATAAAATAAATATTTTTTCAATTATGTTATTCTTTTTGCAAACGTCAAACTCCGGTATTCTCACCAACAGAGGGGTGTACTTATGTAGGAATTCGATTTTTTTTTAAATGCATTGAATTTGATATTATCAAAGTATTACCAAAAATCCGGTAAAAATAACATACTTTAATGAACTATGTTAAATGTAAGAAAATTTTAATAGAATAAATAAATAATTGTTTTTATTAATTATAACATGATTAAAATAAAAATTGCCCACAATTTTTACTTGATGTAACTTTCCTATCTGGTTATAACTGTTAGAATTTATCATATAAATCTTTACCGTCCCAAATAATATTTTATTAGCCCCTGCTTTTGTCTGTTACTTCTTTGGCGAGCGATGACCTCCGCCATTATTCGGGCGCTGTTGATTTATCGGGCGGTGTCGATACCCGGTACTCGGTACTTGGTACTCGGTATCCTCCACTTTGGCATTGCTATAATTTACAATTCTCGCCATGACAGCTTTAGTGTCAGAACATTAAACTGCAGTGCAGATTGCGTACTTGTTGCTAAACCGACATGATGCACATACGAGTATACTCCTCGATGGCGCCAACCGCCAACACATATCACACGACCTGCTTCCTTTCTACACAACTCTTTTTTTACGTAATTATAATCTTGGCCAATTTATATAACGCCGTTTTTATGATGTATTATTTATTTTTATTTGGGAAAAAACAACAGTTTTTACATATACTGTATACAGAAAATAAGAATATATATAAACGAAAATTGTGAAAACAGTCAATAAAAATTTTCCACAGTGGTGTGAGCTATTGATTAAGTACATTATCGGTATCAAAATAAAAGCAACTAACAATTCAGAAATGTTAGGCACTTAGAAGTCGCAAATAAAATAAAAATACATTTATTTATATACAGTTTTAAAAATAAAGTAAATAGAAAGATAAATTAAGATAAATTTAAAGAATAAGAAAAGAAAAAAAAATCGAAAAAAACACAGAAAAAAAATATTTCAAGGGCGTGGCTTTCTGATAAGTGCATTCATGTATAAGTACTTAATTGTTGTTTTGCAATAAAAATCCGTTAAAAATACATGTTTAGTTTGAAGATTTTATTTTATTGTTTCGTAAGTAGGTACCGTTTTGCGACAGAGAAACTGTGCAAAACAAAAAGGTGTATACATGCAAAATAAAATCAATGAAAATTTATTATGTTTAAGTAAATGACACAACGAATACACTTATTTATTCATTTTTACTGGCTTTTTAATGTTATTTTAATTATTGAATCGGGTTATGGGCCCGTGGCTAGTGTCGCCGACTCACAGATCAGAGATCCGAGGTTCGAACCCCACTTGATTCCCATTTTCTAAAAGTGAATTACGTATTTACAGCTCGTTGAAAATGGCTCCCAGAATTGAGATATTTAAGTAAATTATAAGAACGCAAATTAGCTTTAGTATTAAGGAAAAATTAACAAGCTTCTACAGACTTTTAATAAATTGTGCCCACAGGTGAGACATTTTTAGCGTTTTCGTCCATATTAAGATATGATTATCTGTTTTCGCGTATGACATAGAGTAATAATAGTTTGCATATAGTAAACTTTACTTCTTTTTCTTTGCGTGCAATTTTTTAAAACATTTTAATACTTTATGCCAATATCTACGCCCACAGTATACCTCGCTTGCCTATTTCGCGCCCATAATAAAAGTTTTTTTCTGTGAATGTCCTCCGCGATTGTTTCATCGGATTCGTGAGAATAACGATAGCCGCTCAGCGGTCGCTTGTGTTTAATTCTTACAACCTTTGATTACATCGATGATGAGTTTTTATATTAGCAGTGTTTTCTTACAATCACGCTATTTCGTGTCGTTGTTGTATTGCTAAATCAGGAATTAATTACCCGTCTTCACAAAGTGGCATTTTTCTCAAGAGTGTCGAAAACTTTCCTCGGAAGAATGCTCGCAGACACTTTTCTCGCGATCACCGTTATCGGTTCGCACCAGACGTATTGATTTTTAATCTCGATGCCAGCCGTGACTGGTAATAAAATTCATAAGCGGGATGTGTTTCCTCTTGTAAAGCTTTCTCCCTTCACTCGCCGTGTCGATGTTGACGCCTGTTTTTTTAATTAGAATCTCGCGCCGTAGAGCTTCATCACGGCGGCAGGCGGAGTACCTCCGAATGTCCGAATACGGTTACTTCTTTAATGACTTTGGGTGGTTTGATAATGTCACGATCGGTGCAACAAATCACACCGGTAATCGGTTTCTTATGCCCCTAACTGGATAATGATTGTACTATTGTACAACTACACAATGCAAAATGCGGTGGACCGGATTACCAATTGTGCTCAGTTAATATTTTTATTGCACTATGGTTAATATATCTTTGAACGAATCATCCATCTGAACTTTTAATGCCTTCTCGTATCGTGATTTCATTTTCCAATTATAAATAATTAATATGCTTACAAGAATCATAAATAATCAATATTTCATTATGACATTGCTAGAATTACATCCAATTATCATATAAATCTGAGCAAAAGTTTGTTTTATTCATTTTTTCTCTTTCGTATTGAAGTTAGTATGAGAATTAATGTATAGTTGTAATCGTGTTATGTAATGTTTTCAAAAAAACAATTTTTACATTTATTTTATACTTATAAAATTGTTGGTTTTTACGAGATACTAATGTATTGATTTTCCATAATCAATCATTTGATATTGCATAATACTTCATAAATCATATAAACTTACGCTAATACTTTCATAAGTGGTCATAAAATAGCATTTAATATCCGCTTAAATCCCTTTATTCGCGACACGCAGTATCGAACTACAAAAGTTCTCCGAGTAAAGGAATATAGAATGCGTATGACATTATACTTATTCAATGTACCTCTATTTGAGAAGAACTTTTCTCCAGCAAAGGAAACTTGATTCTGACTCATTGAGTTTTCCCAACGCGTGCGACATTTCTGAGTAATGGCACACATCTCTTATCAACTCTTCTACTAAATTAATATACAATTTAAACGGTGAGTTAGAACTGAACTATACCATTTAAATAAGATTTATCTGTTTAGAAATAATGTAATGTTTTTCTTGCGACAAATAATGCAAAAATAAAATAAAATTCAAATCATTTATTCACAAAGTAACATAACAAATAACAAGACATTAAAATGGAACTTTATATCAAACCATGAACCCTTGAGCAATGGTTCGACATTATTAAGGTATAGTATTCTCTAATAGCAAGAGTATTTGCCTCTTAAACATAGTTTCACTAATGTGAAAGATGTCGATCTCCAAAGTGATAATGTTCAGCTGCTTGACTGCTCTTCCAATCGGCATGACCAGAGGCAGGTCGGTTCTGGAAACCGGGAGGTAAAACAAATAAATGTTATTCTATACCAAAACTACATTTTATATCATATTTTCTTTTGAAAATGTTTGTTAAAATATTGCGTATCGTAACAGGAAATCGTTTAGAACAAATGTCTTAATGTAATATGTATTATATAAATTATCTAAAATTCTAATTGAGTTCGTCTATGCCATTGGATATTTTTAACATCAATATAATTCATTTGCATAAATAATATTTATAAAGCGATACTACTTACATAATATGAATTTCACTTCGAAATTATCCAACTTTAATTAGGTCACCATACAATGTTTTTTTAATAAACGGAACTTCTAACATTGACTAACATTACACAACATCACTCGTGACATTTTGCAGCAGGAAGCGACACATAGATCATTTTGCAATAACATACGAGAATTTGCCACGCACAAATTCAAACATAATATTATTATTTTATCAAAACTTGTTACAATATTTAAAACTTTCAGTCTGATAATTTTTCAGTAAAATAGCGTAACAATTACTATTCATTAAATGTATTTTTAAGTCTTGACAAAGGAACAGTCATGTTCTTAAACCGATCGAAATATTAAAAATATATATGTATTTATTTTTGGGAATTTACATTAACTAAATACGTAGTTATATTATTTGACATGGAAAATCACAAAGTTAGCGCTTTAAATATTCATTTTAATTTCTATTTTATTTACATCGTTTTATTAATGTTCTTATTTCGTTTGTTCCAGATGGTATTTCCGAAAGATCAAAAGGATCGAGGCGGAGAAGAAACTTCTGCTACCGGAAAATGAACATGGCGCCTTCCTTATCAGAGATTCCGAGAGTAGACACAATGACTTCTCACTTTCAGGTAATTTGGATAAACTTTCAGATTTATTGTGCGCCCACGAAAGTCTCCAGGCTTGAACGAAATTCAACGATCGTCTGTTTTAAATCAGCATCAGGCTCTCGGCATTCTTGAGTTTCACCGACTACAGATCGACTGCAGTTTGTCTAAGTCTAATAAGCCTGCCAAACACTCGACGAGTGGCATGGGAAGTAGCGAGGGAAGGAGGCAGAGACGTAGTGTGGCAACATTACCCGACATGCCGCACGTCATGCTCCTCGTCGTGCCCACCGCTCCCTATTTTGTCGGTTTTTGAGCGCGAGTCAAAGGACCGGCAATATAAGCGCGAGTGGTTGGCCGCATAATCGCGCGGTCGCAGTACGCATGTGGTACGCATCGAGCGCTCACACAAGACACACGCGTCATTTTTTAATGATGTGTATTTCTTTGTATGACATTGATATAATTAGCTATACTTAAAATGCATAGCGCGCACGCTGTCACAGTTTCATCGTCCATTGTATAGAAAGACAAATGACAAGTGCGGGAGGACAACATCGGGCGAGAGGGCGGCAGCGCGAGGAGCAAAGTGATGAGCAGCGCAAGGAGCATAGTGTGGCGGGGCTATAAATAGTACAGTATGAATTTCTGAATGAGGAAGTTCAGCGGTTTTTTGTTTATTTGTTGGTAGACTATCAAATTAACTAAAAACTTTTTTGGCTTAGTCTCCCCGACGGAATGTTCCTATCTGTTTAGGCAGGACCTTTTTTGTTTCTCTTGCTTTTTTCATTGGATGATGCTTAAACAATTAAAATCAAATCTTATAATTATGAGAATTTAAAAAAATATAAACGTAAATTATTAAGTATTTTTTAAAAAGTAAAAAAATAACGAGGTGTAAACAAAATATTTAAGCAACTAAGTAATATAATTTATATGGCGCCATTTTTGTGAAAATCACCTCAAGGGCGCTTTACAATAAGCATCACAACACGCCTTGCAGCTACAGAGCTCATAGGCGGTTGGGATTCTAGTTCCCCATTTCCATTAAGATTAAATTTTAATAATTATATAAATGCTAGATTACAACTCGTCTTGTAGCTACATAGCCCCCATTTACACTGCACAAAGAAATAAGTAAAAAGGGTTTTTTTTTATAAATAATTGTTTGCAAATAGACTCCAGATTACATATTCTGCAGCTACAGAGCGCATGGGCGGTTAAAAATCTAAACCCCGTTTGCAGTTCAAGTTCAATTTAGATATAACATAAAAGCTAGCTTCACTTGCAGCTACAAAGCGCATCAATGAGTGAAATTCCAGCAACATAAAAATGATTTTAAAAAGTTTATAACAAAAAAATACAATAACCTTACGTAATGCATTTCCGCTCAACACGGGTTTAAAACGAAGAGTTGAAATGCACTCAACATAATAAAAATGTATTTTTCATATCGAAATAAATAATAAGGAAATTCAGTACTCCGAGAAATTGGATGTAAAAAATGTTTGCTTACGCGCGGTATAAATTAGAGCAATGGTAATAATAAGTAACTTGGTCACCATACCGTGAAATGCCTCGGAAATAAGGTAGAAAGTTGAGGAAAATTGAGGTAGCCTAAAGTTAATGCTCGTTGGACATCGTGCTTTAACCCTTAGACTGCTAAACAACGATATATCGATACATATATATATATATATATATATATATATATATATATATATTGATGTATGTTTAATATGTGCCTGTGTTTATAAATTTTGTGTTTTTATTTTTAAAAAAATATTGTTATATTTTCTCAATTTTTAAAATTGTTTAATTTTTAATTTATTTTGTTATTTTGTTTTGCATTTTTTGTTTTTTTTTATGTTGTTTTATAAACTTGCCAAACCCAAGAGACAGACTCTTTTTTGGCAAGTTCAACCTTAAGTGTTCCATTTTTTTTACTGAATGTATAGTTTATTTGTGCTAAGCAAGGTTTTTATTAAAAAATAAATAAATATATCGTTGTTGTTAATCCGGGCAATAAAAGTCTAACTAGATTGTTGCTGACGTCATAATCCTCTAAAGGTAAATACATTTAGGAACTTGCTGTTGCACTTTCCCGTCAGTGGTATGAAAACATTGGATCCAATTCTAAGATTCTGGATAAAGAAGAGTAAAAATCGTAATTCGTTTTATGGTTTAGTGTTATTTTTTTCCCACAAAGAGCGGTATATTTTACATTATATGTACAAATATTACTTGGCATTGCATCGCGATGTTGCCAGAAGACAAATTTGTATTACAAATTCCACTAAGTGACCATAAATTATTTTACATCAAAAAAACATATATTTCCCGCTTATAATTGGGATATTCTGACATGTCCCGTATATTTTTTTAAAAAATATTAAAAATATTACGGCTTTGGTCGGCCTCTTGTTGTAGTGGTCAGCGCGTCTGCCTACCGTGCAAGAGGTCTCGAATCCGATTGCCGGTATGGTCGACATTAAATATTTATTTAAAAGGTGTTTTAACAATATAATATTTCATAGTCCCTGGACTGGCACCTGAAGCGTAAGACAGATCACCTTACCTTCATTTAAATTAAATTGACAAGTTACGCTGAGATTGGTGTGCCAATGTAGTGCCCTATGCACCATTAGGTCCAGAAAGGTAATGATGATAATTGATATATTTTGACATGTACTGTATACTTTTGAAACAGTATTAAAAATATTATGTTCATAGTACGTGCGATTTTGGCTATATGATGTCTTAAAAAGCACTCCTTCCACATACCCGAAAATCGTTTTAAAGACCGTGGGTCTTTTTATCGGTTTCCGCCATCCTAAAATTGACAGTAAACAAATTGATATTTAGCTTCTTTTTTTTAATTTCATAAACCACGATTTTCATTTAATTTAATTATATACCTTTCATTGCCTGTTTCACAGTGAGTTTGGAAAATTACTAATGATGTGGAAGAAGCTAGAAATGTATGCTAGGATAGTCGTGTCTGGCGGTCCATTCTCTCTGCCTACCCCTACGAGGAAATGTCATAGTAGTAAACAAAATAATTATAAAATTACTCTCCTAATAGAGTGAAAATTCGTGTTAAATTATGCTTTTATTAAATTCAGTTACAAAAATATATTTCCACTATGGTATTTTATACATTTTATAACATAAATTTAGATTATTCTTAACATTGTTTTGAAAAATTGCTCAACTCTGGCGCCCTTCATACGAGTCAGGAAAAGATTCCACAACCATGCAGTACATTGCTGATATACTGTCTCCGTTTCCAGTACGCGATGGTGACACCGTCAAGCACTACAGGATCCGGCAGCTGGACGAGGGTGGCTTCTTCATAGCGCGCCGGACCACCTTCCGTACCCTCCAAGAACTGGTGGAGCACTATAGCAGAGATGCCGACGGCCTCTGCGTCAGCCTCAGCAAACCCTGCGTACAGGTCAGCATAACCCACCTACTACAACCCATAAGTTTAAACACTCGTAACGGACGAGCCCTCCTAAAGAAAGTTATCGAAATGTGTTCACGATGCAATAACTCTATCTCTTCTTTCCTGATATGGCCGGCAGCCATAAATAACTCCACAAGTGCCAATGTATTGCTGAGAAAAATGTTAGCGATAGAGAAATATCACTTTTTTAAACATTTTTAAAGTAATAAAGGTCTATGAAATACTGTCCAGTAAAAAAAAAAACTAACTATTAGTAGTACAAAAAATACTTTTAAATTTGTAATTTTGAATTCGTCGGCCTCGTGGTGTAATGGTCAGCGCGTTAGCCTGCTATGCAAGAGGCCGCGGGTTCGATTCCCGACATGGTTGATATGAAATATTTATTTAAAATAGTGTTTTCACACTATAATATTTCATAGTCCCCTGGACTAGTACCTAAAGCGTAAGGCTGATCATCTTTTTTTTTTTTTTGCACCACAACAGGCCAGGAGGCCCAATAACAATCTTACCTTTATGTTACAAAAAAATATCAAGATACGCTGCGATTGGTGTATTAAAGCAGTGCCCTATGCACCATTAGGTGCGGAAAGGGAATGATAACTGAATAATTAATGAATTTTGAATTCCCGCAAAAACTATGATTCCATTGGCCACGCCCCTAATACGTCACGATTCATGTTTATTTGTTCCTGCCATTATAATTTTTCTAGAACAATTTCACGAATCTTGACGTCACAACAACCAAGGCCAAACACGTCGCGTTTTTCTACGCACGTATTTTTATTGAATTTTTTTTTACATTTATGTATGAAAAAATATTCATGTTGATTTTGAAAATACAATTAATTATTCTAAATCCATTTCATATATTTTTATCGGTATTCGTAGTATGTGATATTTGCCTATTAGCTGCTGCACATTGATAGGAACGAGGTTGTCAATCTTTTTAACATTGAGATTAGCGAAAATTTACTAATCTGCTTTCCTTCCATACTTTTATTAGCCTTTTATATATCTTGATATTTTTATGTTTTTTCATTGTGTATTTTTGTATTATTTAATTTAGTACTCACTGTTATTTGCCATATTATTTATTACTCTCATTTCTTAAGCTAGGGTTTCCTAGGACAGCGGTGACCGTATCTTAACGGCCGTAGTGAACGGTGATGCGGTGGACAGCCGTCGTAACGGTGACTAGAGAGTGGTTACCCAGGAAAACGGTGTTGATAACATTTAACAACACCGTTTTCCCAAGAAACCACTCTCTAGTCACCGTAACGACGGCTGTCCACTGCATCACCGTTCACTACGGCCGTTAAGATACGGTCACCGCTGTCCTAGGATAGGAAACCCTAGCTTTACCGAGCGAGTGAGAGAGAGTTTACAGAAAACAAATCTCAATTATTATTTCAATTATGTTCATGTAATTTTTTTCAATTAATTTTAATGATACTATTATTTTATGTTTTTGATTATGTATGAATCTTAATTTGTATAATTTATATTTATATCAGACTTTCTTTTTATATTGTCTTCTTTGGAATTTTATTATTTATTATCTATACCTTGTTTTTCTGGATTGTTATTCTATTGCATCATAGGCCTGGCCTTACTTATTAGATTTCCTTATACCAGGTTTATATTCAGAAATAAATATACCCGGTTTAACTATTTATAACCGATATAAAAAAAAAGCTTACTTATAAAAATATTTATTACCTAGAGTAACAATTCACAGGTTATTTCATGCTTAATTTTTTTAAACAGTCAACACTGATATGTGCGCGTGCGCAGTAACTTTTATAACAACACAAACAAACGTCTAAGTCAAATCGAGACTACTGTCAGTGTAATCGAGAACATGGAGAAAACCGTTAGAAAAAGAACTCAAAATTAGGAAGAAGAAAAGTTAAAAACGAATTCTATAGTTTATTCGTGTTTCTTTTTTATCACAATTCATTAAAACACATACAAACATATAACATATTATTTAGACAGATATTATACAGATATAATAAACAAATAATTAAAAATCACATGAATCGCATTGAGAACGTCGCAGGACTTCGAAATTGTTTAAAATTGAAAAAAAAACACGGATCTCGTCATTTGTGCACCTGTTATGCATCGTTTTACCACACATTCGCCTGAGGGATCGCATTTCGACAGCATTTAACCTACTTTCATAATTATTTTCCAATTCCATACTTCGCTCCCAAGAGTTGGCACTAGAACTCCTTGTGAACTGCTAATTTTGCCTCCTGCGATAAACATTTGTTTGCCAAAGTAGATTTCATTGCACCGTTCACCCTCCTTTTAATATCTTTCTCAGTCTTACCATCTCTAATAAACATACTTCCCAGATACACAAATTCTTTTACCTGCTTCAGAATATCTCCGTTCACTCTGAACTCACATTTGGTTATATTTTCATTCCTTATAAAAACCATCACTATATCAACATTCATTAGAAAATCGCTTTTCTTGCATACGAGGGCGGATAGATAATGAAGCTACCTAGCGCTAGATGGCAGCACATACACAAAAAAAAAATTGTTTTTCCAAATTGCGATCTGTCAAACGGCAGCTGTTAAAATGTCATCCAAATTCATCGATTAGTTTATTTGTTGTAGTCATTTGAAGTAAACAACTTTTGTGTTTCTTGAAAAATGGAAAATAGCGAATTTCGTGCAGTGATTAAACGCTATTATTTGAAAGAGAAAACGGCGAAAGAGACAAAAGAAAAGCTCGATAAACATTACGGTGAGTCTGCTCCGTCAGATTACATGGTCAAATATTGAATTGCTGAATTTTAACGCGGCCGAACAAGCACTGCAACAATACCATCAACAGGAAGGCCAAAAGAGGTGGTTACTGAAAAAAATATCAAAAAAATCCTCGATATAGTTATGAATGATCGCCGAGTGAAGTTGCGTGAGATCGTTGAAATGGTAAACATTTCATATGAACGTGTGTTCAACATTTTGCATGAACATTTGCATATGAAAAAGCTATCGGCAAGATGGGTTCCGCGTTTGCTCAGTGTCGAACAATAACGAGTTCGAGAGACCACTTCACAGCAGTATTTGGACATGATAAAGCGTAATCCTGTTGATTTTTGGCGTCGATTAATAACTGTTGATGAAACGTGGGTGCACTACTATACACCTGAAACCAAAAATCAATCAAAACAATGTGTGGAAGCTGGTGGAAGTGCTCCGAAGAAGCCAAAGGCAGAGAAATCGGCTGGCAAGGTTATGGCCACTGTATTTTGAGATGCACTCGGAATATTGCTCATCGATTATCTTGAAAAAGGATCCACAATCACAGGTAAGTATTATCGTGCATTATTGGATCAATTGAATGATGCAATCAAGGAAAAACGACCACATTTAAAGAAGAAAAAAGTGCTCTTTCCTCAAGAGAACCCACCGGTTCACACAGCATTAGATACGATGCTAAAATTACGTGAAATACACTTCGAATTGGTTGATCATCCACCTTATAGTCCAGATTTAGCTCCTAGTGACTTTTTCCTGTTTCCAAACTTGAAAATATGGCTCTCAAGAAGCACGGCATCATCAGCATACAGAAGATAGTTAACAGTTATACCACTCATTTTTGCACCCATTCTTAAATCTTTCAGTTCTTTCATACAGTTATCGATGTATGTGTTGAACAACCATGGTGACATCGTAATATACGTAATAAAAGTAAAACACCTATTATTTTTTTAAGATCTTTATTCTAAACGCGCTGAGGACATGTAACCGTAACTCTATTCCTAAAACACAGCTGAACGCTGCGCTTCTAGCAAGTGCGAGTAGTGTGTACATTCATACATAAAGCACACAGCTCTGTGTTATAACTATACAAATATGCGTTACAAAACCCACGGTCTTATAGGCGTTTCTAATAATGCATGCTTGCTCGAATACGTGTCTATTAATTATTATTTTCACGTACAATAATTCGCCAATGTACAATAATCACGTTTATTCAAAAAATATTGATGTTAAGTACGAAATGCAATGAAATCAAAAAAGTGTTAGCGGTGTTTCGCAAAATTAAATTAAATATTTGTTAACTTCTGGTATAAGATGACCGCAATAAAGTTGATAGAACGAGGATCTTTTTATTAGAACCATTTGGAAAAAATGTGCTATCTCTTTAAATTCTGCTCGGTACGAAATAAATGTAAATCTAAACACACATATTTTTTTCGGATAGCAGACAAAAATAATTAGATTTTTCAAATAAAATAATTGATAATCCGTCGACGGCTTTCATGATCGCACATCTAGCATGTTGCCAGTAATATATCTACAATGACTACCGTATCGTAAATCGTAATGCACACTCGTGAAACTAATATCTGCAGTTGTTTATTACATAATAACAATAATAATCAAATTAAAATTATTTACATATTATTGAGTGCCACTTTGACCCCTGAAAGATAATTCAAGGTCATACCTACTGTCATGGTTTCTTTGGATTTTATGTCAAGTGCCTAACCCTCGCATTAATTTGTATTAAATTAATGACGAAAAGTGGATACTGAAGACTTTTATCACATCATTCAAATTTAATTAATATTATGACAACATTTTTGTTTGGTGAATAATTATTTAATGTACCAAAGAGTGCACAAAAATACTTCCATTGTGATGGTACAGTACGATGTACATATTATGTTAAACCCAAATTTAAATTTTAAAAAACTGCATGAATTTTTCTAAGCAATATCAATTTAACCCTTAGTGTCCCGTCGGTACATATAAGTACCACACGTTTGTGAATTTATTACAAGTATATAAGGCATGTTGTGGCTGTTTTTTTTATAATTGGTGCCTAAAAGTACATAAATGCAACCACGTAATTCATTTTTTTTTCTTGAATAGCCCTATCTTTTATAATCTTAATTCACACAGTTATCACAGGCCGTCAGCGTCAAATAACTCCACGTAAAACGTATTTTACTGGTTAAAAACAACTGATTCTTGAGATTTTTTGGTTGTTATACAGAGATAACGAGATAAGAAGCTTTATTTATATTATTAAAAAATGACTGCAATTAATAAAGGGTCTTAAAATCCCATAGTTATTTTTTAGGGGGGGGGGCGGAATTTTTTTCCCACGTAAATAATCTAACTACATTAATGCTAATTTATAAACACCGAAAACTTATTGATTGATTTGGTGTTTATTGTGTAGAACTCCATATTTAAACTTATAGTATTAGAATCAAACACTGATTTGAGTCTACTGAACACTTCATTTTATTTTTACAAATATGAAAAATATATAAAAGCAAAATTTCGTGACAATTGTTTCGCCTTGTTAGGGCATTTTCAAACGAATGTGAAATTTAGATGGATTGAAAGTCCTTATATAGTTATAAATTTTAAGTACTTAAGTATATAATTCAAGGTAATCAATGTACATGTTATAGGTCATAAGATTATTTTTATTTTCTACTTAAGTACCTTGAATTATATAACTATATAAGGACATTCAATGTTTGTTATAATTCGTAAGGGTTAATAAAGCTCGGCCTTAAAAGTAGGCTGAATGCTGTCGAAGTGCGATCTCTTAGGCGAATGTGTGGTAAAACTATGTACGATAGATGCAAAAATGTAGAGATCCGTACATTATGTAAGGCTGAGATAAGCATTATTGACAAAATCAAGAAAGGAGCTCTGCGCTGGTTTGGACATGTAGAGCGAACGGACAGCGAAAGAACGGCTAAGAATATTTACAATGCGAATGTTGATGGATGCAGAAATAGAGGAAGACCGAGAAAGACAAATACTTGAAGATGGACATGTCAAAAGACGGAATAATTGGCGCGCGTGCATAAAAGATGTATGAATGTGGAGGAAGCGGGATCTGTATGCAAAGATAGAGTGTTGTGGCGTTCTATCCTCTCTGCCTACCCTCACGGGGAAACGGCGTGATGGTTTGTTGTTGTTGTTGTTGTTGTTATTATGTAAATGAGATAAATGGGCAAGATTCCCACGCCTCGCGATTTCTGGTTTCGTTTACACTCGCAACGGTAGATTTGGCTTCATAACATTGAACTTGAAACTTGGTTTCATCTCGAGTTGCTGCAACCTTGCTACTAACACCTACCCAACTCTATATCACTATCGGAATCCACAATATAAACTAATATCTCACTACTCACCGTACATTCACGGAGACCGGACCGCTGTGCGCGTGCAAACCACGAGCCCACTGCGTGCTGTCGCGTGATTGGCCCATTTCACCCCACGGCATGATAAAATACATTACGGTCGATCGACATATTTACTTATTTAATGCCTGGCGAACGCAATAACAAGTACACCATGAGACCGACTAATCTCCAGTCCATTTCCATTTGCAGGATTTTTACCTGAGAGTAATCGCTAAATTATTTTTTTTTTTTTAAATAACTATCATTAAAATCTCTTTTTTTAAGTTTTACTATATTGTTTGAATCGGGTTGTGGTCCAGTGGCGAGTGTTGCGAACTCACGGATCTGAGGTCCGAGGTTCAAACCCCACTCTACCCCAACTTGATTACCATGTTCTAATAGTGAGTTATTTACAACTCGTTGAAAATGGTCACCAAAATTGAAATATTTGGGTAAATTTTAAGAACCTTTGTATTTCTTCTTTTTTTAACAATAAACCTAGATTTTTTCATAATATTTTTATTAAAGTCATTGACTATGGTGTTTTATAAAAAAATATAAATATTATCAAATTGAAAAAGGTACTAACGAATTTAATAAATTAATGTCAATCCACTATAACCGTGCCGTTCAAATTAAGATAACATTAAAAAAAAAAAAATTACATAAACGGCAAATCTGCATTTTACAATCATTTATAATACTAACATATTTGGCTTAATATATATATTTTATTTTTTTTAAGCATAAATTTCCTTATACCCAAGATATGTGTAAATTAGGCTATTCTCTGTCGGGTATCACGCGGCTGGTTTGTTTATTTAGAAATTCTTGTAATAATGAACAGACTTTAGTCTAACTACGGTGTCTAGAACCGCGTTACGCGCGCCTTCTGGGAAGGGAGATTTTAGCTAATTTTTAATAGTTAATGTTAGGTACCCGAACCTACACAATCAATCCTTAAAGAACTTGCCTATCCATGGAAAACTCGTCATTTTAATAAA
Organism: Micrasema longulum; assembly: GCF_059751315.1. NCBI lineage: Eukaryota > Metazoa > Arthropoda > Insecta > Trichoptera > Brachycentridae > Micrasema > Micrasema longulum. Next base: position 326,079 of record NW_028277766.1, read on the forward strand.
TCTACTGTTTTGCACCACAGCCGAGCAAATAAAGTTGAAATATCAATCGAACTCGGAACCCCCGCGCGTGAGAAAGGCGTCTTGGTCGTTATACCAAGGTGACGTTTTCTAAAACCAGTAACAGTTTTTTTCTCATGTCATATCACAAAAACGCTCTGCAAAAAAATATGTATTATTTTACTCTTAATTCATTAAATTTTTCATATCAATATTCAACGAGTTCATATTATTAAGTATTGATTAATAACAATTTACCATCCGTCTTTTTTTATAAGAACCGCGTTCGTGCAAACAAATAATTATCTTTACAATTAGAATATTTATATAAAGTTTTGTCTTCATGTATTAGATAAAAATATCATACAAAATGTATAGTTTTCTCATGCAAACTTCCCGTTTTCTAAATTGTACGACAAAAAGTTAGCGTTTTCTGCGTTCGTGTAATAATTAGACACTCATTATTCATTACATGTCATCATAATTATTGTGAGAGGATTTAATTTGACGTATTATGTACTTACTGTATATACGTTCTTAATCGCCTTTCGTTTTACCGCCTGCTGTTTTTTTTTTAAATCTTTTTCTATATTTTTTTATCTTATCTTTGTTTTATCTAATTAACAGTATAAAGTTAATACTATAATATTGCCTTTATATTACACGATACACGAAACTAGAAAAGTATTTTATCAGTGTATTTACCATTTCAATTAACGGACCCCCGCGTCCATTTATGTTATAAATGTAAACCAGATACATTTTCAACAATATTTTGAGTTTGTCCAAATTTTCGTAGACAAGGACTGGATTCAACTCCCTGGGGAGCTGTTTATATTAACAAACTCAAAATATTGTTGATAAATTACCTGGTCCATGAAGAAGTATACAAATTGAAAAAATAACATTTTCAGGCGTTGCCTAGTATGTAGGTGAAATAATTCAATTAGATGAATCTCACCCGCATAAATAAAGGTTTCAGCTCTTTAACTTCACAAACATCAACAGATGAAAGAATCGAAGGAATATAGATGGTCAAATATAGGCAGAATGGTGAATGTTACACAGTGTGTAAAGTGGCCACTTAAACCAGCCATTGACAGGTCATAAGCCCTGTAGGTGCCTAGACTTCTATATTACCTTATCTTAAATGTTCTTTATCTCTGTTGTAATATGTTAACAGATACATTTTATATAAAGTCGAAATTACAAATATAAAAGATGAACTAAGAAATAACAGAACATTAACCTTTCCCTTGCTGTCCCAAAAACATCCGCGCGTTACGGTGATGTGTAGTCACACTTGAAAAAAATTAGAGATTTTAAAACGGAAAAATGGAATATTCATAGGCAATGGTTTCAATTATTTATAGTTGAAGTCATGTGATCATATTATAAATCTAATTGCCATAAACATGAAAAAAACATTAGTTCATGCCCGCAGCGCGGGTGAAAGAACAGCCCATACTGAAAATCGGAGAGCTACTAACTATCCTCTGGGAGAAGTACTAGAAACTTTGCTGATCGCGCGTGTGACGTGTAAAATTGTCTCTCTCTCAAATTCGTACTCCGCAATATATGACACATTGGTAAACTTTCTTTTGCATTGGTGATTTATCTTCAATTTTTAATAAAATGTTTTTTCTGTTCCCAATAAGTATTAATTGTTCAATCAAAAAAATATTTTTGCCGATACATAAATGATAAATGAATAACGAAGGAATACTGAAAATCTTAACACAATTTTTTTTGTATTTATGGAGATATTAAAGTTGCAATGTGTACTAGCTACACGTCACCGGGAAGGGAGAGTTAACAAAACATTAACTAACTAACCATCACGCCATTTCCCCGGAGGGGTAGACAGAGAGGATAGAACGCCACACCACTCTGTCCTGGCACACTTCCTTTGCTTCCTTCACATTCATACATCTTCTCATGCACGCACGTCGATTATTCCGACTTTTCACATGACCACTTTCAAGAATTTGTTGTACTTGATCATGCCATGTCTTTCTCGGCCTTCCTCGACTTCTACAACCAGACACATTCGCATCATAAATCTTTTTAGCCGTTCTTTCATCATTCATTCGCTCCACATGACCGAACCATCGCAAAAGACCTTTCTTAATTTTGTCGATAATGCTTAACTCAGCCTTGCATTCTGCTCTAATTTCGACATTAGGGCACCTATCATACATTGTTTTTCCGCACATTCGCCTGAGGGATCGCATTTCAACAGCATTCAGTCTACCTTCGTCCCTTTTTTTCCAACTCCATGCTTCGCTTCCATACATTAGGGTTGAACAAAACATTAAATTACATAAATACAAGATCTGGACTATTTATTTAGTGTCCCAAGTGGTAAACTTATACCGAAAAATTCCAGATCTTGTCTCGAGTTTACAATACCATAAAAAAGGAACATTGGTGCATTCTGGCCATAGTTTGTTCAATGCTGATCGAGGAACAGTACTTCATTGTTTCATTTAATACGCTAAATATAGTCGATGTTTGTTCTACGTTTTTGTATAACATAGATCCAGTTAGAATTTTTCGCAAATACAAATATATTAGTAGAACATGTTATGTCTAATATTCTGCAGAATAACAAACAAATAATATAAACTATTTTATTCATTTTTAAACAATCTTTAATTTTAAAATCGACCCTTTGGTTTTCCATTTTAATATTTTACATATATTTTATATTTATGAGGTGAAAACAATAATAGGAAAATATTACTTTTTTTGCATTTTAAAGTAACCAAAGTCTTTAAAATACTGTCCAGTAAAAAAAATCATTTTACTAATAATATTAGTAGCATAAAAGATATTTTTAAATTTGTAATTTAGGATTCCTGCAAAAACGGCCGTTCCTTCGGCCACGCCCCTAATACGTCACGATTCATGTTTATTTGTTCCTGGCCGTTGAAACTTGTGTAGAATAATATCACGAATCTTGACGTCACAACAACCAAGGCCAAACACGTCGCGTTTTTCTACAAACGTATTTTTATTGAATTTCTTTTTTACATTTATGCATAAAAACATTTCTCCACAATATCCATATTGATTCTGAAAATACAATTAATTATTCTAAATCCATTTCATATATTTTTATCGGTATTCGTAGTATGTGATATTTCCCTACTGTATTTATTCAAAATATTAAATATAGAAAATATCATCTTCATCATTCACTTTCCGCACCGAATGGTGCATAGGGCACTGCTTCGGTACTCTAACCACAGCACATCTTTATCATTTTTGTTGCTTGAAAGTAGGATAATCAGACTTACGCTTCAGGCGCCAGTCCAGGGATTTTGTATTAAGCAATACTACACAGTACAGTAAAACTTCGATATAACGGACCTCTATTTAACGAACTTCGGATATAACGGATAAAAAATCCGGTCAAATGTAAAAAAATAAAAACGTCCTGTTAATATTATACATGCCTAAATTCAAATGTCGCCGCGTGTAAACAATTTTTTGTTTAGCACTAGAATTTGAGGCATAATGCCATCCTGCTCGTATACAGCACCTAGCTGGAGCTGGAGCGATAGTATATTGGGGGATTCTCTGATATAATAACGCGCAGGTTTCAAACTATTTTGTACGCATTTTCGTAATTTTAGAGAGTTGACTGTAAAAATACAGCAAACTTCAAAGGTGCAAACGAAACTTGATTCCTTTCTCAAAACAGGATTATCGAGAGCAAGTGCGTTGATATCAAACAGCAACGTCACTTCACGTCGAGTATCCGAAGACAATAAATATATTTTTGCTTGTATTGTTTATTTTTATATTTTATTTAGTAATGTATACAAAATAAAACACGTTTATTGGATTTCAATTCTACTAATTTTTAAAAATATACAAGATGGTATATTGTGACGCGCTTCGTCTTGTTAGGACATTTTCAAACGAACGCAAATATTTACAAAGTTTCCTTATGTACTAAAAATAATTGCCGTTTAATGGTGGAGGATTTCTATACAAGCCAAGAAAAGTAGAATTTAAATCCAATAAACGTGTTTTATTTTGGATACATTTCAAATTTAATAGGGAATTATACCAATTGTCTGCATACACAATAAACTATTTTATATAACGGACTTTCGGCTTTAACGGACACTCCCTCCCCACAATAATTATTAGTCCGTTATATCGAGGTTTTACTGTACTTATTTATTTTTCTGTATTTTCGCTTTACGTAAATATTTTTTTGATTTCTTTTATTCCGATATGCTTGAAACAAATGTTTTTTTTAAAGGCTTATTTATTATTTATATTTGCTGACGTTCGTTTGAATTATTTTATTATATTGAAATCATCTAACTATTCGTTTACTTTTTTTTGTACAAATTGGCTATAATCTCATGTTCATTTTGCATTTATTTTCATGTCTGCTATGTCATATCGCCATTCAGGAGTTGGATGAGGTATGTGTGCTGCTTGTTTAGAGTTCCTTAGTTTTAGTCCAACCAATTTCCCTCCCTTAAGTGTGAACTTGAAGATCCCCATCACATATTCATTTAGATAATACCTAGGTGCCTAGATACATACATCGATAAGTGTCGATCGTCAGAAGACGCTAATTGCTACCAGGAGCTCAATCACAAATAACTATCGGCGTGCTTAAAAACATGCTAAGCATTTGAGCGATCACAATGAACAATAATGAACGTTTAAATTTGGTAATGTATCCAAAATAAAACAAGTTTATTGGAATATAATTCTACTTTATTTGTATAAAATATACAAAGGTATATTATGACGCGTTTCGTCTTATTAGGACATTTTTAAACAAACTAACTTAAATATTTACAAAGTTTCCTTATATACTAAAAATAATAGCTGTTTTATGTTTGTGGATTTCTATACAAGCCAAAATAAGTAGAGTAATTAAAAATCAATTTAGGGTATACTGAGTATATTTTAAAGGAATATTTTGGTTATATTGGGGGAAACCTTCCATTATTTAAAAATATTTGTAAGGGTTTGACTTTAAAATTAATATAATAATTATGTAAATATTGATTTCATTTATACAGGTTTATTTTAAAAATAAACCAAATCTACCAATTGTCTGCAAACACAATAAATAATGAACATGCTTAAGTTATCGCGGTCATAAGTCAACGCGTGTGTAGTCTCTAAGTCAACTCTCGTGTTAGTTTGTTTTTTTGTTTTCCTCGTAAATAAATACAGTTCACCGGCAAAAAATCGGCGTTTAATATAAAAAATAACACAATATATTTCATTTGCAAAATAGTAAGGAGTATCTAAGACAAAAAAGTTAAATTTAAATTACAATTACTATGGCGACTGCTTTTCTCGACATTTGGCTTGCCAACCGCCGGCCAAATGCAATAAATAATATGGTAAATAATAAATTAATTAATACAAATAGCAATTTTGGAATATTTTCCATATTTACACCGGCAAATTCGAATATGTGATTGCGCAGCAGGATTATACGTCGCGAAACGTAAATATTTTGACATTTAATATTAGGTGTTCACGGATGTTCGATTGTGATCGCAAATACGATAAACAACCACGGTGAGAAATCGTTATCACGTCGCTTATTAGCACGTCGATAGTTATTTGTAATTGAGCTACTGATTATGCTCGATTTTAGACGATCGTAACATGTCGGCGACAAATATCATGTGTGTTTGTAGAAACCTTAACCCATAATATATAGCCCCGTGCTTGCTTTTAGATATAAAATCTTACCTTCTCTTAAATGTTCTTCATCTCTGTTGTAATATGTTAATGTAAACAGCTCCCCAGGGAGTCGAATCCAGTCCTTGTCTACAAAAATTTGGACAAATTCAAAATATTGTTTATAAAATCTAGATTAATTTATTATGAACGTTCCTTCAAAAATATTTCAACTTGATTTAAAAGATAAATCGCTACCCCAGAAGTACACTGTGGTCATACTACTACTAGACATACTTAATCGACTATTTTGCAACAGAGCTAAAACAAACTTTATTAATGCTCTAACTTAAAATATTAGGTGTCAACATAAGTTGTGTCCGTTTTTTCCAAATTAAAAATGAGCACCAAACGTATAATCGGGTTGTGGTCTCACGGTTGTGGACTCACGGATCAGAGGTCTGAGGTTCGAACCCCACTCGACCCCAATTTGATTCGCATTTTCTATTAGCGAGTTATTTATAACTCAACAATGTTTGAGTATGTCTAAATGCTTGCAGACTCGCTGGATTTTCTCCCTAGGGAGTTATTCATATTTAAATTTATTCCAACAGAGAGGGAAAACGTTTTTGAGAAGAGATATGGAAGTCTAGGCATTTACAGGGCTTATGACCTGTCATTGGCTGGTTTAAGTGGCCACTTTACGAAGAAGTATAAAAATTGGAAAATTGTTTTCAGGCGTTGCCTAGTAGGTGATATGGTTCAGCCGGATGAATCTCACCCACGTGATAAAGGTTTCAGCTCTTTTACTTCACAAAAGTCAGCAGATGGAAGAGTTGAGGAAATGTGGATGTTCAAACATGGGCAGAATGGTGAATGTTACACAGCGTGTAAAGTGGCCACCTAAACCGGCCAATGAGCAGATGTTTTTAGTAAACGCGAGATGTTTGTGTGATACAATCGATGAATTTCACCCACTAGGCAACGACTAATAATACCTTTCAGTTTTTAATTGGTTATCATTAATTTCAATCTGAAAAGTAAAATTAAATTTTGTAATTAATTTTTATCTTTGGGCATGAAGATTAACGGATAATTCGTTTTTATTTGTGCTAATTGCTATTTTAGCATCTAAAGCCACGGTAGATTTTATAAAATTTGTTTTCATTTTTGAAAAAATTAATTTATCTGTTATTCTACGGTCGAAGCGTCTTCCCATCTCCAATCTTTTACAAGAAAATAAATTACTGTTTATCTACGCATTAAGATTGAATCGGGTTGTGGTCCTGTGGCTAGTCTTAATCCCACTTAATCCCATTTTCTAATAGTGAGTTATTTATAACCCGTTGAAAATGGCCCTTTAAAATTAAATATTTGGGTAAATCATAACAACGCAAATACTTCTTTAAAAAAAAAAAGGGGTCAAAAATGTTGTACCATTGAGCAATTTTTCCTTTAATTATGATTTATTACATATTTAATCGTTTTGATGTTAGCACTTTTTTTTTTAAAGGCCTATTAAAAATATGAGAGAGAAATAAGTCAATTTTAAAGTCGAATTAAATTCCGACATAACTGTCAGTTTAATAAAATGAACGCCTAGATGCGAAAATAATGTCGCTAGGTCTGTCCTATTAACATATAAGAGTAGAGAACGTTTAGAGAGTCGGCCTTGTAATCGCTCAGTACTACCTCAGTAGATAAATGCAGACAATCGTTAAGCATATCGTTTTGGCAATGGTTAGAAATCATATTTAAGCGAGTTTTTTTTTTGCTTGAATTGGGATTTATTGGAGTTTATCATCGCTTTGAAGTGGGCACTTTCTATCACAGAAGCCTATTTAAAATATAAATTAGAAATATTTTAAATGTTAATGGCCTAAGGAACGCGGACTAATTGTTTGCCGTCATTCATTGGCTTGTTTCGATTATATGATGTCGATATGACAAGTAGGTAGAACATACCGAGGTAAGATCCAGATAGTACAGAAGTTAAGTATACCGTCTCGATATATACAGATGAAGATAGCGTTCTTAATCGAGGCACTGGTTTGCCAAGAAAACCGACACGAGTATTTACAAGTTCCTCTAGTAAAAGATGAGATAAGAAAATTCAGTTTGGAAAATTCAACAGTCTGGCGAACAGCTCACTAGATGTAAATCGATATGTTAGGCGTCTCAATCGCTTTAACGTTCTGGATTTGTCAAATAGGTAGTTAGCCTACCTGTTTAGTAAAAGACATGTTTGAGGTCACCTGATGATTTAATAAATCATTCGAAAAATCTACTTATAATTGTAGATTGGAAGAGAAGCAAAAATACAATCGGAACATGCCGTATGTTATGTTGTTCTAAATGGAAAATTCCGAAACAGATCAATTTACCGACTTTTAAATACAACAAATAAATTTAGATTATTGCTTAAATAGATTATTTAAGATTTATAACACTATTGTCATTTTTTTCTATTGTGTTTTTATATTTTATCTTTAGTGCATTGACTGCATAGGTATACGCAACTGTCGTGTGTTTTAATCTAATATGTTTGTTTGTTTTTTTTATAAATCAAATATTCATAAACTCAAATAAAATACACAGAAAAAAAATATTTTAACTAAGCCCGATTTCGTTTTCCTTATATTGTCACGAAAAATGTAAATTAAATGTAATTCAGTAAAAGATAATATTTATCTGTACATCATATTTAATTTTATATATTTATTTATACTTTTACATTATTTGTATTCTATTTTTTATACACAATAATGTTCCCTCACTGGAGTGTGCCGTGCCGAGGGAAACATTTTACAAAATCTGAAACATGCCTTAAAATAGTTATTTAACAAAGTTAACATAATAATAAAAATACGTAATTAATCTAATCAACCTAATTATCATTAACATAATAAACAATATAAACTAAAATAATCATAACAAACATAACCAATTTATACAGACCCATAGAACAAATTTCCAAACCAACAAACAAATTAAACTCGTTTTTTAGGTATCTCGTGGTATAAAAAATTTAACTAGATAAAACAACAATATATATTTTTTAATTAACAAAAATAATTGTTAACATACGTATAAGTAAATTTCAAAACAAAGTTTTATTAATATGTTTAATCAAATATTAAATTCAAAAAAATAATTGTTAACATACGTATAAGTAAATTTCAAAACAAGGTTTTATTAATATGTTTAATCAAATATTAAATTCAAATTATTAACTGAAACTATGACGCTTTTATTTTATACAATTTCGTCTTCTCCCATTTTAAAAACGATAAATCAATTTGATTAATTAAACTTTTCCTTATTCAATTTTATATGCGTATTTCAATTTACCACATTCCCACTAAAAATATGGCCAAAATGTTATTAGTTAATTTGATTTTGAATGTTTTTTTTTTACGTTTCGCACTTTCGTAAGAACAGTGACACTTTAAAAATTCTTTTTTTTTCATTATAAGAAAGAAAAATAAATATTTAACATCACAGTAAAATTTTAATACGCAATTTTTACAACACAAAAGAAATTTTAGCTTTAAAAAAACTTCTGCAACTCCATAAATAAAATATATTCAATTCTTTGTTTTATTTCATGACGGAGGATACATTGTATTACTTTTCCATAGATATTGTAGCAATAACTTATTAATGTTGCTACTCTGAATAAAATTAGAATACATTATGTACATTCCGTAATTAAAATATTTTTTATTGAATACGAGTAACTTATAGGTATAGTCTTAGATAAACTATAGTTAGATTGTAGTTATGTAGTTATACTTTTATGTGTCTACAATATTCCAATTACATGACCAAACTTTTTTTTAATGTAAATTTATAATAGAACTCTGTTTATCGGAACTTCAGTCATCCGGATTGCCAAACATCCGAATCGTTATCAGGAAGTAAAAAATAAAGGAGATATGATATAATATGATCTTCGTCAAAGTAATTAACTTTGCTGTGGACATGTTTAAGTAAGTTTCTAATGTGATTGCATTTTCTTTCTAAAAATTGCCTAAATTAAATGGTTAATCAAATTGTGATTAGATTATAAAACTCAACATCTCAGTATAAGACGATACAAAAATGACAGATTCTGCTCTGAAATCTCATTAAAAAAATATTATTTTTTATGTATATCACATATTACTTTTCTTTCTTCTTTTTTTTCATTTTTTCATTTTTTTGACTCACACACGAAAGGTTCCGGGTTCGATTCCCGGTGAGAACACAAAAATTAAATGTGATTTTTCTCAAGCCTTGGTGTTCCTTGGTGTAACTCACCACTGTAATTGAGCCTCCTGGCCTGTTGTGGTGCTTAAAAAAATATATTTTTCAAAAATAGATTTTTTTCTGAGCGGGCGTACGTGTTTTTGGTATTGAATAATTGAAATTACAGGAAAACCTCGTACGAGAATTATTGTGCCATGTGTTTTTTTTTAATATAAAAGAAATATTAGCGTTCTTACAATTTACCCTAATATTTCAATGTTGGTGGCCATTTTCAACGAGTTGTAAATAACTCACTATTAGAACATGGATATCAAGTTGGGGTAGAGTGGGGTTTGAGCCTCGGACCTCCGGCCCGTGAGTCCGCAACACTAGCCACGGGACCACAACCCGATGCCACCCGTGTTGATTGCACTATTTGAAACCTTTCGTCAAAGTTCCGATGTCTTCTTGCTCACACAGACCATCGTGGCATCGTGGCATCGTGGGTTCGGATGTGACGGAGTTTATACGCCGATCTGTATCATGTTTGTAATCGCGCGAATGCCTCTCGGCAGGTGGAGAAACCGGTGACGGAGGGCCTGTCGCACCGGACGCGCGACCAGTGGGAGATCGACCGCGCCTCGCTCAAGTTCATCCGCAAGCTCGGCCACGGCCAGTTCGGGGAGGTGTGGGAGGGCCAGTGGAACAACACCACGCCCGTGGCCGTCAAGACGCTCAAGTCGGGCACCATGGACCCCAAGGACTTCCTGGCGGAGGCGCAGATCATGAAGAAGCTCCGCCACCCCAAGCTCATCCAGCTGTACGCCGTGTGCACCCTAGAGGAGCCCATCTACATCATCACGGAGCTCATGAAGAATGGATCCCTCCTAGAGTTCTTGCAAGGTACCTGCAATACCGCGATTTATTGTATGATATATTTATCATCTTCCTGGTGGTGAAAATACCCAAGCATAGAATCCGTGTACGCACATCAAACTGTAAAAAACTCATAAATGAGTAGTTTTACGTTTTGGTCATTAGTTACTCTGAAGACGTCGCCTTGTACGCAACTGCCGATTTGAATTCAATTACGCCGTGTTGTGTCGTTTTTAAGAGTCAAAATACTGCTGGGGTTTTTTTATACATGTTTTAAATGTTTATTGAGAAATCTTGAACAAATATGTATAAAATTACAAAATGATGGTACATACACAATTAAAGGGGAATAGTTTGGGATCACATTTCATGTGTAAGTAGCAAATTCACAAATAATATTATTTAAGAACTCGATTATTTTACCTTCTGTCAGATTGTTAAATAAAACCAGTATTACCAGGGTAGTTGAATTTTTTACCCGGCTTTCTAGCCAGCTTAGTATAATATTAAACGGTTTTTGACTTAATTATTATATGATTATTTAATGTTTTTTTTTTACATTTGCCTAAAAAAAGTACCAGTTTTTTAAAAATGTTAATCATGTTTAGCGCCGCTTCAAATTACATCTTCATACCCATGTTTGTTCATTCCAGGTAAAGGCAGAGGACTAAAACTACCCCAGCTGATCGATATGTCGGCGCAGATAGCATCCGGCATGGCATACCTCGAGTCTCAGAACTATATCCACAGAGATTTGGCAGCCAGAAATGTACTTGTAGCAGAAAGCAATATTGTCAAGATTGCCGATTTTGGCCTAGCGAGACTTATTAAGGTAGGCTTTTTTATCCTACATTCTATTAGCATAATTACCTACCTGTATCGAGGCAGAAATGGTATATTTTTATTATTATTTATTACCATGTTTCATTTCTTTTTTTATAATAAAAAAAAACTATTACTGCTATCTTTGCCTACATGCAAAGGCTCTCAGGTTTAATGAGAAAATTCAGTGGTTTTTTTAAAATTATTTTATTTGTTACTAAATTATCAAAATAAGCCAAATATTTGTATGCATCGTATTATCAGCGCTCTGGTTTTGAAATTACTCCGCCTGTGACGATTGGTGGGTTGGCTTCCTGTAATCTGGAAATCTATCGCAATACTCTATCACTGGTTGATTCGGAGGAACTAGTGACGTCGTTCAAAGTAGTTTTTTTTTTTAAATTCATTCATTTTTGAGAAACTTTGCTGTACAATTGAATGCTCTAATTTTTACTGCGCATAAGAAAATACTTTTTTGTCCAATTTCCCATAGCACTGAACTTCTTCATTCCCAACATGGTTGACACGAAATATTTGTTAAAAAAGGTGTATTTTTACTAGTATATTTCATGCTCCCTGGACTGTCACCTTTGCCGCGATTGTGAACACTATCTTCATCTGTACATTTGGAGATGGTACACTTATCTTCTGTACTATTTCTATTAACCTCGGTATGTTCTACCGACTTGTCATCTTGACGTCATATGATCGAATCCAACCAATGAATGACCCCGAAAATTTAGTCCGCGTTCCTAACTATCTAGCTTCCTTTGGGATAAATTTATGGTTCGTTTGGTGTTTGGAAATTCAAAAAGTCATTTTTATGATGTGAATAATCATTTAACAGGAGGACGAGTACGAAGCGCGAGTCGGAGCCAGGTTCCCCATCAAGTGGACAGCCCCAGAAGCAGCCAACTACAGCAAATTCTCCATTAAGTCCGATGTCTGGTCATTCGGCATTCTCCTCACAGAACTGGTCACCTTTGGCAGAATACCGTACCCGGGTCAGTGGCCTTTCGTACATTAACAAAACCTTTTTATTTTACTTACGTAACCCATAGTAATTATGCGCCACAGATATCTATTCCCTCACGATTGTAGGACAACGACGCATGTGATATTCATCAACTTTACATGAGAGTGGTTTAAATTTTTTTTTCAACACTTGAGTCACAAACTCGTTAGGTTAATTATATATTTTAAAAAAATCTTAATTGAAATATAAAGTCTTTATGAAACCTTTTCAAGATCAAATATAAAAGAAAATCAATGACGCATTTTTCACACATCCGCCTATCGACAACGATTTGTTTGCTGGCGAGTTGAAAGTTTTCTAGAATTATTGCAAGTATAAGTGTCCCAGTAGAGGTCTATCAGTGGGAGTTCAAATGATCGTAGTACTATGCAGCAATGATGCAGTGTGTTCCAACAGTGGAATGAATTAAAACTAACAAAAGTTCAATAGTACTCGTATGTTCTACTGTGTCAGAGTAAAAGTCCAATTAAGGAAAAAATAGTAAGAATATCTCTCTAAGCACCACAAAGATTTAAACATACTACAACTGTGAAGGCGTAACTATTGAAGGCGACCTTATTGAAATTTATAAAATGCTGCCCGGGAATTATGATTGTGAACTTGATTTTAAAATTTTCACATTTATCAGGAATACGCAACTGAAAGGACATTTTGTGAAATTATGGAGCCTAGGAGAAGTTTAACATCAATCCAGCTAAACATTTTATCAATGACAGATCTGCGCACACGTGAAATGGTCTGCCTCAAGAAATAGCTTACCAAAAAGGCAAGATATACGCTGATAGCCGCCTGTCCCTAATTAAATAATAATAATTGGGGTACACTTCTTGTCTTTTTAAGGCTCGACTGTTGCAACAGTACTTCAGATATGTTGTACATGTACAGAAATAAAAATGTATCGGTTTTCTTTCTAGGTATGACGAATGCGGAGGTACTCCACCAAGTGGACCACGGGTACCGCATGCCTTGCCCGCCCAACTGTCCCCCCGCGCTGTACGAGATCATGCTGGAGTGCTGGCACAAGGACCCCGTGAAGCGGCCCACCTTCGAGACGCTCCAGTGGAAACTGGAGGACTTCTTCACCATGGAGGGCAGCGAGTACAAGGAGGCTTCGGCCTACTGAGACAAGCCCTCCCTGCCGAGCCGCTGCCCCGCGCCGCCGCGCCACCACCACCGCCCGCCGCACTTCCACCACCACCACCACCAGCAGCAGCAGCAGCTCCTGCAGCAGCAGCAGCAGCAGCTGCTGCACCTGCACCGGCTGCAGCACACGCAGCGCCAGCAGGCCGCGGGGGCGCCGCCCGCCGCAGCCGCCGCCGCGCGGCCGCAGCCCCAGGCGCCCACCTACACGCTCATGGCCTAGCCTGGCACTCGGCAGCGGAGAATCCTTCCGGTGTTTGCTTCTTATGGACTTGTGGCTCGAGCCTCGCAATATCTCGCACCCGAATAGTGTGATAGTGTTGTTGTTCCCCCCTTCAGCAAGGTTGTGGCCTCTCCGACCCGCAGTCCTCCTTTGGGATTATCTTACGATAGTTTTTTCTACTGGGGATGCGTATGTTACATCCGTGTTGAAAAATCATCGGTCCATTGTTGAAAATGTTAGCTTTTTGAAAAAGACAATCAATATATCAAAATTACTATGTTTTATTTATCAAAATCACTGAGATATCTGATTTGTAATGACATACAGAAATTCACTTTTGTGAAACCAGTGAAATAATAAAGATTTTTTTTATTTAACATAAAGTATATCGATGTTTTTCAGCTCTACGAACATTGTTATATCGATCTTCTTGTAGACAATGCTGCATCCCCATTTACTACCTACTACGATTCCGTTCTCGATTGAATGAAAAAAGGATTGTACATGTTTAAGAACTATTTTTACGGAATAGATAGCAGACAAAATTCTAACATAATAAGTAGGTGCTTTTCAACGATTTTTGAATAATGCGAATCAACCTTTTGTATTAGAATTTTAATAACTGAATTCCTGCCTTTTATAATACGAAATCCATACGCACATTCAATTATACACATAAATTAATATTTCTGGTCAGAACGTAATGAACTCGAGGGTGACTGAAAGCATCACTTTACATTTAATTTATGGTGCTTTTTCTTAACTCAACCGTTTATTTACTATCCATTTTCAGAATATGTATTTATTCTCTTTTATGCAATTGCGTTGTTGTCATTTGTTAAAATTTCGAATCATTTGATTTGTATGTGGATTTTAGAAATGTACGCACCAGTTTCTTTTTTAAACACAGTGACAAGAAATTACTCTTTTACTGATCTTTTTTGACTTAAGCATAAAATATTTATGATTAATTTATTATATTGTAATCCTTGTGAGGCTTGTTTGATGTGGAAATGACATAAACATCAGCTGTTTGTTTTGTGCTGGACATTTGGACAGTTGTAAGGCAAGTTGTCGAAGAAAGAGATTAAGAGGCAAACGGGGCAAATTTAGTAAATTTTGGCATTGGTAGGGATTGGAGTACAATTATTAGTCTCTCGATGGCTTTTATGATGTATTGTTGAATTATTTGTATTTAAGGTAAAACAATAACAACCGCTCGGCGTGAATTCCTCTTAACCACTCGTGGAGAAAGATTCCCTCGCAATGGGAAGAATTTTCGCCGAGCGGTTATTGAATAAATGTAAAAGAACTGAATTTTGTATATTTATCCAATGTGAGGGTACGTAGATGTTAATGATAAGTTTGAAAATTTACAACACTAAATTGTAATTTCTTCTTTGAATCATCAAAGGCAATATTTTATGATCGTGTATAAATGTGTGATGTCTTCTTTTTTACAATTTTACTGCATTCTCAGTTCATGTCCTTGTTGCGAATTCGGAGTTGTGTGTATCGAGATTATGTGCTCAACTTGAAGTTATAATTTACGGACATGTTTCGGTTTGCGTTTTTATTATACCGAACATTGTCCGTTCATTATTCTCAATCTTTCGAGACCATTTGTTTAAGCCAAACTTCATTCCATTCTGAATTGCGTTTTTCTCTATATTATTTTTTTACAATTAACCGACTTTTAGAAATGAATTTTAATTTGTTTACAATTTTGAAAAGCAATGTATTTTATCGAATTCATATTTTGAAATGGTGTACCCGAAGAACTTTTCTTCCTAATTAATGGTCAATATTGGACTGACCGTTGTCTGCGCCACTATCATTACGTATACGTATTGACGCAAACAATTGCCAAATTCTGACTTTAGTTTTAGAACTCTCTTTAATAACGTACTGTCAATTCGAGTGATTTATTTTTGTGAGTTTGCGACAGACAATAATTCATTGTAATAAAGATTAACTTTTCATACGATAATGATCATTTTAAATAACTAGATACTCGATATTGCTTTCCATATTTTATTTTCATTTTAGGTATATTCAATTTTATGATTTGGACATGTTTTATTTGACTCTTTATATTTCCCTGTTTATCAAATAATAAAACAAAAAACATTTGTTCAAAATGGACTTTTATTGCTTGTGAAAAAATAACAGTGTAATAAGTCATTTGATTGATATTTATCTTGTAAGCTTGTTGTCGCTGAACTATTATAGTTTGATTAGCAAATTAATTAAATCATTCAATATTCATCACATGTTTAGTAAGATTGTGATTTTATACGTCTTTGGTATACTGTGAAAATCCATGAAATAAATAATGCTGTTTTTGAGATATCGAGTTGACTGTAACATAACTTTTTTCTGTATAAAACATCAATAAAGTATTTGTAATTATATATTTCTCAAATTATTATAGGATTTTTCTTCAAGTTTTTCCACATAACAACTATAAAACCATAAACAAGAATAAATGTGGCCTAGGAAAAGACGTGAAAAGTTTACCCTGGGACAAATGTTTTTTTACTCTTTAGGGATAACTTTGCTATTTGCATAAATATGGCCATTGACAATAGTGTTCACCCACAGTCCTCTTAAACAAGTCAAAATAATCCTCGATGGATTTTTACAGAATACAAAGATAGATATCTTTCTAAATAGAAACTCAAACACTACCATCACTGTAACTGTATAATAATATGTATGGAAGTAATAAAAGTTCCGCCGGTGTTCAAATCACTTCTCGATAATTTGTACGGAAACAACATCCGAGAGTGGAACTTGGCGCTACTGCATGTATAAACAAATGTATATATTTAATACTCGGAAAATATAACAATATAAGCTCACCAGACAGAAGTTTATTTTTATCATTACTAGTTCACATTTCGTGCACAACATGTGAAGGACAATAACCTCCACCCGACACAGACTAGCAATAACAGCCCCCCAATAGAATATACATAAATGAGAAATGGTAGAAAACGATTCACAAATGCATTATTCCTATTAAGTGTTTTTCAAAGATTTCTATGTCATCTACGCTGGTAAAATATTAAGAGATAAATGGAAACCTAGGAAATGTCTTCACGGTGATTCATAAAACACTCGTGTTTACTGTTTGTGGTAAACGACAGTTCAGGAATAAGATGCTTAGGATGTAAGATTGTTTAAGTAGCTGAAATTTTGGAGCACTCTCATGTATTCGTGGCATCTTAGGTTTAAAAGTTATTTTGATATTATTATTAGTTACACAAATAAACTTTAAGTGAACACTTTCTTGGTGATTCTACTACTTATTCGTCTGGTTTTATATTACCTCTGAGATAAGATTGTGAGTACTTCCGTTAGTTGATTTTAATCATATATTAAGATATCAATTATATTGTATAGACACTGTTTTTTTTTTCAAATAAATGTAAAATATTACTTTAAATAATTTGTTTTATTTTTGACCGTATATACGTTACCAATATTGTAATATAAGTATTAAAAAAAATCTCATTCTATAAAACAACTTCCAAGAGTAAATAAAAACAATATGTTCATGTAAACGAGACTTCACGGCAGCCAAAACAAAAACTTTACTGTGTTTGGATTCCTACATTTTGTAGTACACTCTGCGAAGCATTAATAATAATTAAAATGTTATTAATATTTAAAGCATTAACTTTGTGGTCAAATATTTTACTAAATGTTATTAAATATTTGTACATAACCACTTACCGACTTTTCTATGTCTACCGGTTTAGAGACGTACCCGTCTCTTCGTCATGACACCGATCTAACACAACGTAAAATACTTTCATAACCTAATCAGTGCATGTACTTATTAAAATGCATATCGTGTTGGTTTTATATTTTTGTGCAACAACTACAGTGATTGTGTATAGTGGGTTTAGCATGCTGGTTTAATTGGTGTCCTGATGATGAGACAGGTATGTTTCGAAACCGGTAGACATTGCTCAAAATCTATGTCTTACACCCTACTACTTCTGAAAACTTAGGTATTTCTGAGTCAGCTATATCTGTTCTTAATATTGATGAATCTAAAATGGGGAAAAGAAACTGAAGCTCCATAGCTTTGTATTCACCATTGACAAAGCATCAAGCGGGGTACATTTTCAATAAATTTGAGCAACGGTAAAATATTTATTTACAGAGCCGTCATTAGGAAATTCATCCAGCACGATTTCGGCCCAGAAAAACTGTTTCACAACCATCAAAGAAGTCAAGACAGCGAAAAGTTTTCCAATATTTAGGAAATAAGTTACAGTAAATTTTCAGTTCTGCACCTATCGGCTTTTACTGCAATACATGGAATCACAAAAGAAAGGCTGAAGTGGAAAGTGCAGTATATTGATAAAGATATTCACGATGGAAGAGGTCATCATGAAAAGCATCCAAGATCTACGTATGAAAATAATTAAAAATACATAAACGGCCTTCCGAGTCAGGTTTCCCATTAATCCAATAATAAAATAATCCAAGAAAATATTTGGGAGGTGACCTGAGCATCGTAAATCTACATTGTACTTTTCTAAAAGAAAAACCCTGACATGAATATAACATGAGAAAGGTATGAAAATATTCAACAAAGATTTCAATCTATCTTTTGGTTTCCTGAGAAAAGACATTTGTAAGGTGTGTGAAAATTTCTAAGTCGATATAAAATCAGCCAAATTTAAAGAAAAATCTGTGTTTAATAAAATAAGCAAATTTGACTTCTATAACAAATGTTGTCGATTTGCCTTGACTACCAAAAAATATGTCACTCTCAGTTATCAATATTCAAGATAAATACTACTGCCCCGAACTATGAATATGAATTTCGGTATCCACAATTCAAATGAAAATAAAGGAACAATTACCTAAAATTATGCTTTGAAAGGACCTAATTAAATTTGTAATCACATGTTTAAACAATCGAATTAAAAACCATAAAACTCGTGAATAGATTCATCTTGAAATATATAAGAACAAAAATCAATATTGATGAGCTGTGTGCTAACGGCACATTTGAAACTCTAAAGGTAAAGCAAGGTTTAGAACAAAGTTACCAAAGATAGTACCAAGACCGGGGTTGTTAAGGATGAGCATGGACAGCTGCAGTACAAAGATACCGAAATCAAGATCACCTGGCATAAATACTATGATAAACTGTACAACGCCCGTGCTGATACACCGGAAGCTGACATCCATTTCCAAAAACCCTGTATTTAGAGCACCTTTTTGGAGGAAGTTTCGAAAGCAGTTTCACAGTAGGGCCAGACGAAATTTGCGTTCAAATCCTTACGATACTTTGCAATAGGATCCTCGAGACAAACGCAATGGCGAGAGATGAGCTCATGAGAGCAATAGAGGTGAAGGGAGGGCTTATATAGGTTTGTGGGTTTACTGAATGTTCTTGCTCAGTGGATTCTTTCTGGTCTAGGTTACCTTAAACTTTACGAAGATTAAGAGATGCCGGCTGTTAGAGTTTTTCTTCAGGTTATTTATTTTTCTTCTTAAACTACTGATCGTTCTTAATTCCATGAATTGATATTTAAGCTTTAATATTATTTATTATTTTAGATCAAGATACAATCTCGATGTTCAAATTTCATTCTACTTTCCAAGTACCGTGCGCGTCACAATCTTTGGCTACAGGTAATTTATATTTTTTCATTCATTTATTTGTTGAGAATAATCAGTGGTAAAGCTATAAGTAAAAAAATAGTTAGGAAGGAACAAATTGTTTTTATTTTTATATTTGCATGTATCGGTGAAGACACAATAAATTACAATCAGGCTCCAACTATCGGAGAAAACATAATTGTGGGCAATTTCGGCAACTTAAAATTGAAGGGGCGTCACAAAGTAAAATGTCTAGCAAACATTACTGTGTCCATAAAAGTGAAGAACGAAGTTATTGCAATAAATCCGATGCATATTTAGCAAAATGTAGCTCCCTGCCTTATAAATTTTGGACAATTGGCAATTTTTATGACACAGCAGCAGCTTCCCCCCACACACAGATTTCGGCCTTTGCGAGAATAATAAATCTTGAGGTTGGGACACTCGGGTTGATAACTAATCGGATTTATTTTTCTGAATCTACTGATTTTTACTTGATGGAGGTTAGCAATGCTGCTCTCGTGTAAAATTAATTCGTTGTTAATGAGCCCGTTCTTGCCGTGTACCCTGCACTTATTCTCATTGGTCCAAATTTTCTCAAAACAATCATATATTACCGAGAATCAGTTAAAAAATATAAAAAGCGCTCTCAGTTCTCAAACCATGCTTACAACTGGGTAGATTGTTTTAAATGTGGAAATAATTGAGTATTTTGATACTTCAAAATGCCAAACAATAATCAGACCATGTGCGCGGGTTTTCACGGTCACTGTTATCAATATATATCTTTTGTGTGTAAGTTGGATTTGTTCGGACGTTTCGGCTACTATTGCAGGAGCCGTCTCTGAAGAGGTAAGATGTGCTTTTCTTCATCATCTTGTTCATCATGGCTCCTGCAATGGTAATCACCCAAAAAAGATACATATTAATAATCAAATCATCTCGCATTGCCTTGAATTTAATATAATAATGACTAGTAAAAAATAAGAATAAAATAATGTACATTTAAAAATTACATTTCAAGTAGCTGCAAATAGATACAATTGAGCAATAACATTTAAAAGTGGATTGGAATAAAATATTCCACTCTTTTCTTAACCTTCCAATTCGTGAACTAAGGTGTCCCTAACAGTGTGTAAAATCTTCCTATGTTCATCAGACAGAGGTTTAGCTTTGCATAACTTTTTGAGAAGTAGACTATCTAATTTTAACCTCTCAATCAAGGCAATAATTTCCGCATCACTTTCGGAATCCAGTTTACATTTTTTATTAGGAATCTCATCGCAGTCATTGAACACATCGTTTAAATCTCCGATGTCAAAATCCATATCCGAAGATATTGATTTTAGTATTGGCTCGCATTTGTGAATAAAATCTACCGGAGGATTGATTTCATAATAGTCTTCGGCTAATGTCTCGCCGCTCGATTGCAATTCCTTCAAAAAGAAATTGGACACTCTTTGCTTCAAGGCGTTTCTTCCATTGACTGTTCCACTAATGATACTTTCGTCGGAGGTGTTTCTGGCAAAGTGAGTAAATACTTCCAGACTGATGATATTAACTAGAACTTCTTCATCACTGAGCAAGCTTCGAAATAATGTAGAAATCAATGTTATCACGGTGTCCTTGTGATTATCGTCAGATATTTCATAATCGACAAAATATTTTAATAAATCCAATACAGCCACTTTGATGCACGACTGAGATGTCAAAAGAAGTGGCAAAATTGTCCGTAATATCTACGAAAAACAAATAATTATTACATTACGATTATAATGCATTTGGGGAAACATTTTCAAGTAAAAAAAAAGTACAATTGTATTATTTCAAATATCAACATACTGTCTCGTCAGTTTGGTCACGGACGAAAGAATGGATGGATGACAAAAGAACAGTAAAACAGATATATATGGCGAGAATCGATGGTAACGGAAGGCGAGGACAACCAAGAAAGACGTAGCATTCTCAAGTCTGGTCATGTCAAAAATATACGCAACCGAAGGGCTTGATGTCAAGATGTATGAATATGTAAAAGCTAAGAATATGTGACAGGGAAGATGCGTGTGGCAGTTCATCCTCTCTGGCTACCCCTATGGCAAAATGGCGCGATGGTAGTAGTGGTAGTAGTAGTAGTAGAAGTAGAAGTTAACATAAGCGTAAGACCGGTCATCTTTCTTAATATAATGAACTGTCAAAAAATCTCCAGAGTTTTTGATTATGTGCTTTATCACCGGTGATAATACAATATTGCATAACCTGTTATATTTTTACGAAAATGTTTTATTGAAATAAATTCGTTAGAACTGTTAGTTTTAAATTATACAAATTTATAAAGAAGAAAAAATAAAAGAATTTGAGATGAATAAGTCACTCAGATACCAACATAATATTAAAATTCCTAAATTCCACACAAGTCATGGCCAAAATAGCTTTGCCTTTAAAGGTGTAAAAAATTATGATAATCTTCCCAATGAACTAAAAACTATTGAAAATAATATATCAATAAATAAATTTAAAGTAAATCTAAAGAAAGTTTTTGAACACGTGTAAAAACCACATTAAATTTAAATTAGTATGAATGTATTATTGTTTTATGATTTTTCTTTATATATCCTATGTTTTTATTTTTTTTCTCATGTATTTAAAATTATATAAACTCTTATAAATAAACAACTACAACAGTGTAAGTCACTCTCCAAGCTTGTGCTTGGAGAGTGACTTACTCTTGTGAGTTACTCTCTTTTTTTGGAGAGTTAGTGATAACATTAGTAGATGTGTAAAAGTAGATATGTACAGAATTTTTCAAAAACATGTACCTTTTATTAAATTTTTTAGTAAAAATATAAATAAAAATATTATATTATTATTTTAAACAATGATAGTTGTTCAGATATTTCAGCGGTATTTTTGGTTGATTAAAATTGTAAGAATTAACAGAACGCTTTTTCAGATCCCCTGCCAAAAAGATCAATTGATAGTTACGCAGTATTGCAGTATTGCGGTTATGCATTATGTTTTGGAAAGATAAGGAAAAGTTTGTGAAATAAATCCCTGTTTTATTATTGTTACCTTAGTCCATTGTTCATTAGAAAAAGCCAGTTGTATTTTGGATGTGAATTCGCACAGGGTGACAATATAGTGGTTCAGCCATTGACATCCCGGTACGCTGGATTCTTTAGTTTTCAACGCTTTCTTCATACTGTCAGTCAATGTCAGCGCATCCCAAGCCGACAACGTCAGCGAGGCCAATTCAGGTAAAGAAGTGCTTTTATTTAGTACATCATAGGGCGCTGTAGACATCAGACTTATATTATGTATCTGCAAAGAAACATTAAAATCAATGCACAGAAAAAAAAAATTAACCGCTGAGCGATTTCACGTTTCACGAAGTTACAGTTTTAAAATTAGCTAAATAAATAAAGGTAGATTGTAATAGAAAAAAAAACATGCATCATTTTATGTAACTATATTAATTTATAAAATAATAAAAAATCTCTGATACAGGTCTAGCATAGGCTGCCTTTGATAAGGCTATATCCTGATATATCCTGAAGTCTCCGAAGTACCCACATTACTTAAAGAAGAAACAAAAATAAATAAAAAATTGTTTCTTTTTTGGGTGATACCGTGTGTGTTGGGTTTGTTCAGACGTTTGGCTTCCATTGCAGGAGCCATCTTCAGGGTAAACTGAGTAAACTCACCCAAAAAAGAAACAAATTGATAACAGTGACCGTGAAAACCTTCGTACCAATTAATCCTAAAAAAGTCTTACCTTTTGATAAAAATAAAAAACGTTATATTCTGTAACGTACCATGTTTCTGTAATCCAAAGCAGAGCATTTTTGATTAACCAAAAAGCTTTTCATAATTTTACAAGTTGAAGTCACAACATTTTCAACTTCCGAATAGAGATCCTGAGGCAAGTTATGAAGCCCTATAGCTCTCCAAACATGGCGATACTCGGGGACGGGAAAGATGGATACTACTTGCGATTTTGTTTTATTCGGTAGAAGCCCAAACAGTTTGTTCAGGAGATGAGAAAAGTAGATGTCCTGAGGAGTATCTTTGATCATTTCGGATATGTAGATACTATCGTAAGTACTAATGAGATAGCTTATTTGATCAAATCGGAAATCAGCAGAACCATATCTATAAATGCATCAACAATAATATTATTAATTTTGGTGTCCTACATAGACCAAACGAGCATATCAATCAAGATTACGATTCTATTTCACTCAGAACTATTGAGTTATTACATAAATAGTTGATAAATTACCTCGCGATTATGGACCAAAGATCAATGACCAACATGGCACTCCAAACATCTGTATTCAATAAAGAAACCACCATTTTCTTCTCCACGATTTCTAAATCTTTGCATGAAATAATTAGCGCAGCGGTATGCACCAATGTGTGATCATATAGAGAAATTTTATCTTTAGCATTTTGAGAAAATTTCAAATCCATGTTGAATTCCTTGAAACCTGAAATTCACAACAAATTAAGTATTTATATATTTCAACAATGTTTAAGTATGTCCAAATGCTTGCAGACTGGCTGGATTTCCTCCCTAGGGAGTTATTCATTTTTTAATTTATTTTAAGAGATTCAAACATTGTTGAATTAACTACCTGGTAAAAGAAGAAGTATAAAAATTGGAAAATTGTTTTCAAGCGTTGCCTGTTAGGTGATTTGGTAAAGCCGGATGAACCTCACCCACGTGATAAAGGTTTCAGCTCTTTTACTTCACAAAAGCCAACAGATGGAAGAGTTGAGGAAATGTTGATGTGCAAACATGGGCAGAACGGTGAATGTTACATAGTGTGTAAAGTGGCCACTTGAACCAGCCAATGACAGGTCATAAGCCATGTAAATGCCTAGACTTCTATATTCTCTTCTCAAAAATGTTTTCCCTCTGTGTTGGAATAAATTTAAATTTATATATTTGTTCTTTTAAAATTTATGTATGATTTTTTTACATTAAAGACAATGTTCCCTTTAGTAATTTTGTTTGGTGTCATGGGAGGTATTGAATAATTTTTGTATGCATACATAAGTAAAACTTTTGCATAAATTTGTTTTATAGTCGTAACATTCAGTTTTTCGTACATGTTGAGAGCTCGTTCATTCAGGATAATTTTTATTAAAGCTTTTTGTGCAATGATTAGTTGTTTGAGTAATATATCATTTGCACATCCCCATCCAATTATACCATATTCCAAAACTGATTGACATCACTCTGGGAAATATATATCGGCTGTTTATACAATTTTAGTTTTTTTGTACTTTTATTTTCTATTGCATTGTATGTAAAAACTGTTTTTTTCCCAAATAAATAAATGTATTCAAATATTTGTGTACAAAGAATAGTAATACTCTTTTGCTTTTTTTAAAAATAAAAAATAAGTATTAGAGTTCTTATTATTTACCCAAATATAATTTTCAGACCATTTCCTAGTCGTAAATAACTTGTGTTGGAAAAATTCAAATTGAGTTGTAATAGATTGGGATTTGAACATCGGACCGTTAATCTACGAGTTCACAACACTACCACGGAACCACAACCTGATTCTGTATATATAATGGTAATGTCGCAGACTCGCGATTTACGGGTCGATCAAACCCCGTTCTACCACAGTTAGTTTCCCATTTTCTAGCAAGGTTGTTTACGACTAAAAGAAAATGGCCCCAAAATTCAAATGTTTGGATCAATGCCAAATATTTCAATTTTGGGGTCATTGTTGGGCTGAACGCGCCAACCATTATACTACTAGGCGGACATATCTCTACTTGATTTCCCTTTTCAGGGTTTTTACCTGAAATTAGTCGTAAATTCAAAAACACTTCACGCTTCGCATTCTATTTCACACACAAAACTATTTTTTAAAATACCAAACTTTATTGTTGTTTTGAACTTACACTTAGGTGTGATGTCAAACAAACAAGATATGATGTTGAGCTCATCATCATGAAGAGTCCAATTATTTCTGATTTCTTCATCAACCTGCAGCAGCAGTCTCATTATGTTGATGGTAAAAAGTAAGGAGCCGAGAGAAAGGGCCTTGTCCTGAACCATCAATCGAATATGGCGCATGCAACACTAGAATAAATACAAATTATCATTGGTCAAAGTGAAAACTCATAAAAAATAACGTCAGATTTATTACATCCGCGACTGGACGGGAGTGCGCGGAGTTGAGGCGCTGTTCCAGTTGGCGCAGGACCGGAATGCCTACTCTAGAGTGATCGCCGACGTCGGGGAGACCTGATATGGCACAGAAAGAAGAAGGTCATTACAAGGCTATTGTTTGGTGTGGCCATCAGTGATCACTCTACACAGCGTTACACATTCACCATTGAATCCCTATATTTGCCTTCAAAGACTTCGACATACTACTCAATAATGTAACTTAATTAACTGAAACAAATACATAAACGGGCTTTAAGAATTATGCAATTAAAACATATAACCTACTTCCACTATCCATTAGGAAAAAAATCCAATTAAATGTCTCTACGGCATTAAAATCTAAATAGAAAAGTTGCGCATTGAGAATTTAGATTTAAAAAAGCATTTATTTAAATATGAATTGAAGTACAAGTGATGTTAAATGGTATTTATGACAAAAAGCACCAAACCTAAAATAATAATGTCGACACTCAAAAATTATTTTACATTAAAACTAAACACAACTTTCATTATATTGCCTCCTTTGATCCACAGGTGTCGTTAGAAGTCACAATCTAGGCATAGTTTTTGACAGTTACCAAAATTAATACATCGCCGCAACTGTGTTTGTATGCAATACGGAAGATGGATTGAGTTTTTCTATTTCAAAAAAACGATTTCGATTTTCTATATCTAAAGAATTGCTCTGATAAAATAATATTAAACGATCGGGTAACACATGTTAATTCCCCATTATTTTATCCATTAAAATACAAAAAATTCAATAATTCAATAAGAATTAACTGCTGGGAATTTAGCTTTCAGATAATCAATTAATTTTTAAAAATTTATTTTTATTCATACAAATATACGGTTGTTCAAAAAGTAGTTTCGTATTTTGTCGCAAGATGGGGTTGAACTTAATTTTCTCTGGCAACACTGTACCGATTTTGACAAATAGGCTTGCGCTGGAAAGGTGACATTTCAATTTTTTTTTATGGAAATAAAGCTTCGTTTCGATCAATCGTGTGAAAGTTATTCCATTTTGAAAATGAATGTGTCGAGCGAGGAAATTCGTGGTATTTTGAAGTTTTACTTCCTGAAAGCCAAAAATGTATAAAAAAAATTGTGCAGTTTATGGTGACGGTGCTCTAACCCCTGCTTGCACTTATATAATATAACATAGAAAATCATTTAGTCTCTGACTAAAAATTATTAACAAAAGTGGAATAAAATTATATATGTGTTTTTATTATTATAATTACTAATATGGAAGAGGTAAAAAAATTGGATAATGGAGGTCATAAAAGAAAAATGGTCATTTGGCCCAATTACTAATTACAAAACCAATTAAATTTACATAAATGAATTAATAAATATACTCACTTGTCTAAAGTACGGATCAGGAAGTAAATTTAATAATAATGGTTCAGCTCCGACCGTAATGTGTGACCTGATCCCTTCAATTATCGAGTTTTCCAATCCTAAATGTACCAAATACGGTGTAGTGTACCTGGTGATATATACAAATGTAATATTAACTAACTAAAGGAAACAAATAAAATAATAGTTAAAAGTAAAATAAGAGAGTAGCTGGATCAAGAGATTACATTTGTATTATAAAAATATTTTATTTATAACAAATAATGTTACATCTATAACATTACCATTGGAGTTCTCTCCCAAAACAAGAGTTGTGTTTTTAAAAATATAATGAACTACGTCACAAGTTCTTGCTAATCAACTGCAGCGTTGAATAGATATCAACTCACCAGTCCGGAAAACTCACCGATGACAACTTTAGTTCTTAAGGCGCTATGAACTAACTGAATAAAGCATAAAGTGCAAAATCGTGTAATTTCAAAGTTACAAAAATATTAAAATACGATATATCATTTTTTTTAAACCACTGAACTTCCTCAATGAGAGCCTGAACTTACTGAAATATAGTACAAAAAAACCCAATCAGTTTTTGTAAATCTGTAGATATAAATCCACAATACAGTTCACTAATTTTAATCAAGATCTTGATTACAAAATTACTCATTTTTAAGCATCTAGTCAGGTTTTTGACATCGGTGATTTCCTGAAATAAAAATTATAGCAAATAAAAAATAATTTGAACAAAATAACAGCTTAACTGCCACCTATATTTTTTGTTTATAACTTTTATATTTATTTAGTTAATAAAAATAATTGTAAAAACCCTCTGGGCATTAAATGTATAAATAAATGCCCTTGGCTATTTTTGTCATAAAAATTTTCTTATTTGGCTTGATGTAAATTAGCGTAAATTTAAAATGCTGTAAGGGACAATTAGCAAATCGTTTAAGAGAGAGAAATGTTTTTATTTTAATGAATGAAACATTGTTTTTGTTAAATTGTATTAACAAAAACTATAAAAAAAACTCATTTTCAACAGTCTTTTCCCTCTCTCGACCAATTCCCACTTTTTCCCTTACACCATTTCAAATTTCCATCAACGATATGGTTGGGTTTTATTTGTGAAATTTGGCAAAAATTTACATAGGGAATTTATAAAAAAGCAAGTAGATAACAGGCATAAAAATAACCACAACAACAGACAAACTTTTTTATGCATTTAAGTAAAATTCTTGAAGCAAAATAAACTTACGTTTAGAATCAGATAATTCAAATTATTTTCTATTTCCTTGGACAAAACTGCGATGGCTTTATGGTGGACATATTTATCCTGAAGCCAATCAACATGTTGTTCACACAGTTTGGTATACCCTTTCCATTCCTCAGCCATTGTTTTCACATCCAAAGAAATTACTACTTCCCCAATATCAACTACAATATCTAGAACTGAAAAGATTAACATTTTTCATATAGGAAAAAATTTATTCAAAATAAAACTGTTTGAACGAAAATGGATTGTAAAAATATACCTAGTAAAAATATTTTAAATAGATCCATAATAGACAAGGACTGAATTCCACTCCATAGTGATCAAGATTGGTATTAGTAAAACCCCCTTTTTACGTTTTTCAAGGGAGCAAGAAAAAAAAGTGTAAAACTGAGGAAAACGCTAAAGTGAGGAAATGAAAAATGTATGAAAAAAATTGGAATCACATAAAAATAAAATTAATTTGCTACAATATAAAGTACCTACATATACTTCCATAAAAATTATAAAAACGGAGATAAGTGGAAATTGTCAGTATTTTTTTACCTATTTTCAATGATTTCACTACAAATATTTTTATATTTTTTCAAACAATATTATGTAATCTGTTTTTTATTCGATTTAAAAACAACAATTTAAAATTATTTTATGTGTAAAAAAAAAAACGAAAATAGAATTTTGAATTTGCATGAAATAATTTTTCCCTTAAAAGTTGGGAAATTTTATTTATACGGTATCACTTTTTTTCTATGGCATCACTAAAAACAACTGTCATATAGATCGCAGCATCTTTTTTATAACTTTAACTATTTCTATTGATATGTTTTAAACATCGCAATTTAATGATATTAAAACATTATTGTTTCTAAACGTTTGTCAACTGCGTATCATGATTTGTACAAGTCAATATGATGTTTTTGTTCAAATGAAAACTAAGACTAACCCTAAAGGAAGACACTTAAACAAAAAGGTCAATTACACCGCATCTGCTTTGAATTTAGGTTAAGACGATAATTTAGCCTTTATTAGTTGTTTACCTGTTTTTATTCTTCATCGCGTGGCATACGCGGTGGCGCGCGGGCCGCGGCATCATTATTACGATCTCATTTTGGCTGTTTTGACACATCAAATGAATTCCGAAAATTTTTTAAGCATAAAACTGGGGTGATGAAAAATGTAAAAAACGTTAATTGGGGGAATATTTGTATGAGAATGTATGAAGAAAAATGGTTCCTGAACATTTTGGTGTAAAAAGTGGGTAAACGTAAAATCGAGGAACATAAAAACGAGGTTTTACTGTATATTGTACCAAAGGTGGAAGGCCAGTTAATGCAATGTTCCCTTCTCAACAATGTCTAACCTCTCTGTTAAATAGACTCATTATTCATCATTCACTCATCATTCTCTCATTAAAAAGACATGAACATCTTATATTGTATACATCAAAACACAAAAATCTGATTTTTCCCTGATCTCCAAACTTTCAAATGTTAATGGGTTAGTGACTTTTGCCTGAATGGCGACAATATGTTTGTAAATATTATAATGGTTAAAAAATTTATGAAAATCTAAATATTTATTTTAGATTACATTTTATCCTGTATTTTTTAGCGCCACAACAGGCCAGAAAGCCCAATTACAGTAGTGAATTACAATTAAAAACCTTATTTAATTTTTGTGTTCTTACTGAGACTCAAACCCGGAACGTTCTGTGTGCGAGTCGAGCAAGTTAACCACTACACCACGGAGGCCACCTTTAGTTTTAGGCTAATTATGATTGCTTTAAAAAACGCAGTTTTGATAAATGGATGATTTTACCTTCCAGCAACACATTCATATGCTCGTCTTGAGATAAATTTATTTTAATATATTCCGTCAGAGCAACAAAGTACATAGTTTGTAGTTCATGGCATTTTTTGAAGACATTTGTAATATTTGAGCCAATTTGTTGAAAATACGAAGCATACATAATTTCACTGAAAAAATAAATTATCAAATTTATTATCATATCATATACATAAAATTATACATTTATACTAAGTAACTTTGCCAGATCCATCATAAAAAGTTAATTTAAATAAAGTTGAAAGTTAAATTATTGTTGCATTTTCGTCAAAATGAACAAAACGAGTTGCTTGAAAAGGGTAAGATGGCAAAAAGGCAGCTTTTTTTGCTCATTTTGAAGAAAATGCAACAATTTTTTTTAACTTAACGTATATGATGCAACTGGCCCTAACTAAGGTTATTTACCTCGTTCTATGACAGTCAAAATATTTTTTAAAAAAAATACAAAGAAAAAACAAAAACGTAGCACATAAAAAAAATACTAAAAGACATGGTAAAAAAACATTATAAAAACATAGTAAAAGATATAGTAAAAAAAAATATTAAAAGACATAATAAAAAACATAGTTAAAACATACTAAAAACATAGCGCAAAAGACATAGTAAAAAACATAGTAAAAAGTAATAATGATCTCTAAAATTCAATTAACAAAAAGAAAATAATTCAAATAAGAAAATGTGTGAGTCATCTAAGAGCCATCATCAACCCCTCAGATTCTCCGCGACCATATCACCCCTAAACATGATACAAATTAATGCCATATTGTAGATTAGAATTCTTTACCTGTTTTTGCAATGTTTAAATATATCCAGCAGTACATGTCCAATGCATTTGGGCAATTCAAGAACATTATCAATATCCACGGGAGCGTTCTTGCTTAAATTAGTCAGTAGTGATATAAGAGATTGCAAAATACTCAAACAAAGTTGCAGATTATTGCATAATTCTAATTCAACTTGGGGAGAGACGCTCTCAAAATCGCAAGAATTCAATATTTTTCCTATAGCCAACAACACCTGTAAAAGATAATTTGAGGTTAACAAATGAGTCGTAGAATTACAAAACCAACTCTGGAAGAATTAAAAAAAGAAAAAGATAATGGTATCATTGTTTATTGATGTTTTGAAAAACCTACAAAATAAGACGACTGCGAGTCACAAATCACGTTCACTGAAGTGTAAAAATGTATTTATTTATTTACGACTTCGAGATCCGTGCATTATGTAAGGCTGAGACTGGCATCAACTAAATCAAGAACGGAGTGCTGTGCTGGTTTGGAGTAAAGCAAATGGACCGTGAAAGAACGATTTACAATCAGAATGTTGAAGGATGCAGAAAACAAGGAAGATCAAGAAAGACATGGCATGACCAAATCCAGCAAATACTTGAAGATGGACATGTCAAGAGTCGGAATAATCGGCGTTCGTGCATGAGATGTATGAATGTAGAGGAAGTCAAGTCTGTATACAGGCAGAGTGATATGGCATTCTATCCTCTCTGCTTACCTCTACAGTTAAAGATGGTGTAAAGACTTCTATAATAATATCTAACAGACAAATTTCTAAAACGAAAAAAAATGAGCATCGTGTTAGTATTTTCAATACACATACTTAATATGCATTCAAAATTAATTACCTCTTTCAAACAGACTGTAGAAGCTGAGAGGCCAACCTTGATTATATTTTTCCGTGACTGTAAACTAGAAATTGCTGAAAGTAGCTCTGAGAATATGCGGCAAATGTCTGAGACTCTGGACTCAGTGCTTCGAACATCTTCATGGCAGTTGTAAACATAGAGTTAAGGACAATTTGCATTACATGGCACTGAGTTAAGGACAATTTGCAGGATATGGCACAGAGTGAAGGACAATTTGCATTACATGGCACTGAGTTAAGGACAATTTGCAGGATATGGCTCAGAGTTAAGGACAATTTGCAGGATATGGAACAAAGTTAAGGACAATTTGCAGGATATGGCACAGAATTAAGAACAATTACAAGAGAAAATATTTCAATCTGATTTTTTTTACAGTGGAACCTCTATATTCATCAACCTTCACATTCTTAATATTTGATAATCACATTGTTATGACAATTTTACTCCCCAATGTTCCCGCTGGCTCTGATGCTGCGACCCCGCATCAGAAATGGAATTAGTATTCACTGATTTGTTTTGAATGATGGCAACTACTTTGTATAACGTCGTTTTGCATCGTAAAAAACCAACTACTTTACATGACGTCACTAGTTCTTCCGAATCAACCGAGAATAAGAGTTTTTTATTTTTTTTAAAAAAGAAATATTTGCGCTCTTATGATTTACCCAAATATTTAATTTTGAGGGCCATTTTCAACGAGTTGTAAATAACTCACTATTAGAAAATGGAATCGAGTTGGGGTAGAGTGGGATTCGAACCACGGACCTTTGGTCCGTGAGTCCGAGACACTAGCCACAGGACCACAACCCGATTCAAAGTTGTAATAGATTTCCGGTAAATCAACTGATGAATCAGCAGACCTCATCGAGAAGAAGGGGAAGAGAACTTGAGAACTACACACAAAGTAATTTAAAAAATACAAAACTGTTTAAGTTTCGTAGTTTTGAATTTACTCCGCCTGCGATGTCACAAGTTCTCTTCGGTGAGTTCTGCTGATTTGTGAGTTGGCTTCCTGTAAACCGGAAATCTATCACCACACTATCATTGATTGATTTGTTAGAACTTGTGACGTGGTTCATTTTAATTTTTTGGTACATTTTTGAAAAATTTGTCATACAATTAAATGCTCTAATTTTTACCCCGTGTAAAAAAACATAATATTGTATATAAATTTTCCCGTAGCGCTGAACTTCCTTGCTATTATCGTAAGCCTCACTCAAGGCAGTCATATACTTGGTCAAGTCAGCATAAGTAACTTACTCTGCTTATAAAATTAAATTTAATAAAAGTTTTTTAAATTACGAAAACAATCCATGAAGTAATTCATTCTAATAATAATGCAGTTAGCGCCAAACGATTATGTATGCAAAAGTCGTTTTTCAATGGCACTTACTTTACGAGGTTAAAATGAAATAAACATGAATCACTTAGGGAAATCAGAAAGATGGCGGTGAAAGGCTTAAGTAATAAATTTATAAAAGGATATTTTTATCAATATAATATCTGGTTCACTAATATCATAATCGCATTTCATTTCTTGCAAAATGTCTTCCATGTGATAAGTTATATCTTGTGATTCCATTCTCGGTGAAAATCACTTAACATATGCAAACGACTTCCCTGAAACTTAAGTTAATAGCGGGCGGTAAACAACTTCAAATTCACTTATTAAAATTACTTGCACTAGCATCAAAAACCAACTCAATATAATTTTTCAAACGTCAAAATTGTTTACCCGGCCAGCCGCCAAAATAATTTTCGATGGTACTGCACAGTATTGCCATCAATATATATATATATATATTTTAAACTTGGTTAAGGTAAGTACTAAAATTTTTAAAAAAACTTCAGATAGTAACTACAATAGTAACATCATCATATCAATTCAAACACAACAATAATTGATTAATGTAGTTATTAAAAAATACAAATATATTTTAATTGTGTCATATCGCCATCTTAACTTGTAAAACTGGTAAATCCACAAATGGTCAAAAATTATATTTAGGCGTTTTCTGTTAGGACTTCTAAATACAACGAATATATATATGCTTATTATATCCGTACAGTCCGTATATCAGAAAAAAAATCGCTACTGAAGTAAAAATTGATTTTACTTTCAAAAAAACAATTTTTTTACTGGCGCTTACGCCTTAGTAGAGAAATTCATGTCCCGCTTTCCAAAACAACCTCTACCCTCTATCGAGATATTATGTATCAAAATAATTTTTGCAGTAGATACTTCTCGTTGACCTGTTTTAAGACACTTAATATTTAAAACCTTTATTTAAATATTTTACAGATATTTTTTAATTACTTCTTTTTGTAAAAATCCATTGACATAATTTACAATATTGGTTATATTCTGCTAATGATAAAAATAAAAAAAAACAATTCCTAATAAATTTATTGACGAATCAAATGAATATATTTTATCAACAATATTTTAACATTTCAGAATTGTTAAGTTAGACAAATACTGGATTTTACTCACTTAAGGATTTTATCAAGTTAAAAAATACCACTTAAAGAAAAAAATAAAGTGCAGAACAATAAATTATCAATAGTTTACTATAGCAGGTGAAATAATTTGGATGTATCTTGCCTACAAATAACTAATTTATTCCAAATTTGTGGATTAAAGTATCACTCGTGTTTTATGTATATAATAATTGATTAAGGTTTCAAAGTATTTCTAAGTTTCAGAAGTACTGAAAAATCAACAGATGAAAGCCTGAGTAAAAAAGTATGTTCAAACATAGTCAGAATAGTGAATTCTACACAGGGTAAAGTAATCACTTACATCGGCCAATGACGGGTCAAATGCCTTGTAAATGTCTAGACTTCCATTTTCCTTCTCAAGAATGTATCTGAGGATGGTAGAACCATACTGGTCCAAGAAGCATTTTCATAAAAAATCAAGATTTTGGCAAACACGCATAAAAAAAAATCTTTCATGCGAAATTGATCAAAGTGCATATACTCCTTTTCCTTAGCAAGCCTCAATTCCTCACTTTGGAATTCATTTCATCTTTGAAATCTGAACCCGCCATACTGGTCCAAGGAGCAAGAGGTTCCCAGGAAGTATTTTCTCACTCTATTACTTCAAGGAAAACTCCGTGCCGGATACCGTCAAAATCCTGTTTTTTTTTTTTTTAGTGACTGCTGTTCTGGTCAAAATAGAAACTGGGACATCTTGCATTTCATGATGTCTCTTGTAAATAAAGCACACCATTTTGATAACATTGTCATACACCACCTCGTGAGCGGCCATACATGTTTGCCCGGTGACTTCAACTTTTCTTTTATAAGTCGAGAGCAAAATAAGCATCTTCAACATCTTCACACCACAAGCCTAGATGGATCTTGTGCATCATTGTAGAAAAAATAAACTATTTACAATTTGAGATATGACCGACAAGTTCTTTGATTTTTAAGGTGTAAAAATATCAAACATGAGTAAAATATCAGTAAAGGATCAAATCTCATGTATATAACTATTCTTAATTTTTTTATGTAATTGACCTCAAACCAAATGAGAGCATTGAATGACTTAGAGAAATTTCTATTAGACCTTAGAAGCTTTGTACCAGAACGCGATCTAGCATTAAAGCCCATTCCATACAAAAAATACAAGAGATTAAAAAAAATCAAAAATTTGTTCCACTTCATCACCCTTTTTATCTATTGATTCCTATGTACACAGAAGATGAGGGGGGGGGGAGGGCTGAGGAAGACGACAATGCAACACCGGCTGGATTTGGAGATTGAATTTGGTTGTTTAGTTTTTTATTACTGATCTCATAACATAAGGTTGATGTAAATGACTACATACTTTTTTATGTTCTGTTTGTGCTAGAGTTATCAAAGTGATTATGAATTCCCTCAAAAAAAAAAAATATTTACTAACATTTGAGGTATCACTTTTTAAAAAAAAAACCTGTTTAAAAAACATATTTTTTCTATAACAAGCCCAAATATGTTTCCATAATTTTCTCAAAAGTATGCAAATGTGACTTGGACCAATCTGGTTCTACATTCCTCATTTATGTTCTAATTCTCATTTTCCAAGGAGCAAATTATCATAACTATGGCGTTTTATGATGGTTGGAGGAATTCTAGCAGAAGTTAGTGGATAGAAAGCTTATTATAAATATTGATTAATTTTATAAGGGTTTTCGTAAATGAGATTTAGACCACAGTTGGCACTCTAAATACCGCACTCAAGTTTCGTGCATATTAAAAAAAAAAAACTTTTGTGTATGTTTAAATATTTGCAAACAGGCTCTTTGTACACAAAAAAGAGAAATAATATGCATATAAGCAGTTGCATCTTTAGTTACTTAGTCATTTTAAAATTAGAGGAGATGTGAACTACACATATTACTATGTAAAGAGCCGCCGAGGACCGAAGTAAATAGAAAATGAGATGAGAAAAATGTTGGCTTTCGTTGAATACAGACCTTCTACAATGTGTGACATAAAAAAGTGCTGCAAAGTAAAATGAACGATCAATAAATGCAAATAATAAGAACCATGTAAATACTTTATTTCTTATTAGAAATCACATAAAATCAGTCTTATTGTAAATCACTATTTTTAGAAACTCTCCAAGGATTTGTTTATGCATGGAGGAAAATTTATTAATTTTATCACAGATGTTTGTCATACATAACATATTCATTTTATTATGCATTTTTGTTAGTTAGATACCTATAAAAATATGACTATATTATAAGCATAAAAGTCAAATTGAATATAATCACAGTGAAACCTCAATGTTTCAAAATATTCATTCATTGTGGTAAGCTTGTTTTAGAACGGCTTGTTAAAAATGACTTAAATTTTTATATAATTACCACACCATTTCCTGTAAAAACTATATTTTTGTCAAAAACTTTATTTTGTCAGATATCAGTTCCTCATAATCATATTGAAGATAAACATAGCAATGATTGAGAGCACTCACCTATCACCTAGAAATATAATTGCAACGTAGCATTATATAAAAAAGTTATAATTATTTCTGTGATTGAGGAAATAATATGATTATAAAAATAGTAAATACAGTATAAATTTATTTTTATAAATACGGTAGAACTCCTTTTATCCGAACTCCAGTCATCCGGATTGCCAAATATCTGGAACATTATCAGGAAATAAAATGTCTCTTAAAACTTTGCTGGACATATTTAAGTAAGTTTTTAATGTGATTCCAATTCATTGTATTATTTCAAAAACAATAAAAAAATAAGTGACCCTAGAGTTAATTATGATACTTAATACTCTTTGATTTATATGACTGCAGTAAAAAAAACTGTGGTAAAAATGGTAATTCAGTTGCGATTTTTGATCTGGATTTCATAACACTACCAAATACCACAATCCAATTGTTTTGTATCCATCAACCATATTCCATGGTACTCAGTAGGTCACATAAGGAGATATTCACAATTCAACTAGGCATGGTCAGATATTTGTTTAAAATGTGTAGTTTTGTGCATAAAATGGAAATGACATCCGAATATAATCCGGCGGCTGTCGTATTCGCATGAGTTAGCTAGTACAAGACCATCTTCAAAAGATGCCATTTTGAGTAAGTGTCAGATATTAGAAACATCGCTTCGTTTCATTCCAACAGAAGCAACATTACTAATGCTTGAACGATCCCATGAGAAATAAATACAGGAATTTAAGTAAAAACAAGTTAAAAAAAAAAGAAGCATCTTTTTCTGTCATGATCTGTGCGCCTGTTAGACATTTTATTAAAAACCCTTTCATAATTCCAGATAAAAGAAGGAATAAACTTATTTATTTATTATTATATTATGAGTTATACGTCGGCAGATTCCGAGGTTACTTCTTCATATCAGGACTCGAACTTATAACTCAAAAGTTAAAGTGGTTTATACTAATTTATAAATAAATAATAATAATAAGTGTAATTCGTTTGAAAATGCCCTAATAAGGCGAAACAATTGTCACGAAGTTTTTATTTTTATATGTTTATATTTGTAAAAATAAAATAAAGTGTTCAGTAGACTCAACTCAGTGTTTGATTTCTAATTATAAGTTGTAATACATCATAATAAAAAGTGAAGAATGTTTTTGATATTAAAAATATGAGTTATAATACTCTAAATGCATTAAAACCACTTAAAGTAATTAAATTTTCTCTGTAATTCAAACTTTGTGAATATTTTGAAACGCCAGTCATCAGTTTCCACGGAGATTTACAATGAAAGTTTTGACTAGCGGCACGCCATGGCGTTTTAAAATAATTCTAATATAGGCATTCGTTTATTTGTCAGTTCAGAAAAATATTTTGAACTGGACGCACGTCAGTTTTAATTGTAAATTATAGATGTTGGACTGAGCAAGCACATAAAATACCTAGCGTCGACGGCCCGCTAGTTTGTGTCTTGGGCCTTATGCCAAAGTGTACATTGAGGACTAATGACAAATTTTGGTAGCTAACAGTGGATGTCTGAATTGCAAAGTCGCATCCATAATTCTTCTTGATAATACGAACCACACTACATATCTAGAATGATGACAACCCAGATAATTAGAAAAACGCTATCAGGGTCTGAAAGGCCTTGAAGATCTTATATAAATTAAATGCGAAAAATCCCAGAGCCCATGATTGTACTGTGATTAAGTGAGTTTTCATGCAATTTATTTTTGTTGAATATTTTTTTTATAATGCAACTCAATTTACTACAACTCTATATTGAGACTAATTCCATTTCCTAAAACAACATACCTACTGAAATAAAATTTAAACTACCGTTTTTCTTTAATTAAAAAAAAGTTCTATAAAATAAAAACAGGCTAAAATTAAAGGGGTTAACATAGCTGTTATGTTTAAAACAAGTGTTTCTTGAAAAATACTTGTGTGAAACAAATAAAATAAACTAGATTGAAATTAACTTAAAGAAATTTCAAGTCCTGTAAAGTTTATACCAATTTAAATCCTTGAATTACAAAAAGTGGCCCTGAAGAGGGTTATAGGTATAAAAATCAGACATCTCACAAACAGGATGGTAGAAGTTCGTTCGTCATATATATCTCCTGTGGAAGCATATAGCCAGTCTTCTTATCTCATGCTCAGATATTTGGTCGACAGTCACCGTTCAAGATAACACAATCATGTTCAAAAAGTTTATTTCTCCATACCAGAATCATTAACACTTCTTGAGCCTTGTTTGTATTTTTCAGCGGACCCATTTACCAAGACACAATATTAGCAATTATTGTTTCCATTCATGTAGGAACTTCAGCATCAAGATTATACTTACGTCATTCTATTAGCATACAATACATGTTCTAGAACAACACGTAATACTTACTCGGGATGTAATCACCAGACAAACTCCATATATATTATAACACCAGCAGACCACAGCAGTTCCTTCTCAGCAGATCATCTTACAGAGGAGTCAATAAGTAGCAAAATAAAACCATTCATCTGCATTACTTGACACATTCTCCTTTATTTAGGATACACAGACTATTGTGTACATACAACCTGTTCCAGTTGTGCAACCAGTGGCCAGTGGCACACCACATAACAGTGCGCATACAACCTCACATCTAGCAGACACGTGGTTAAGGTACTCGATTCTTACAGGTACAACACACATCGGAAGTTATACAGCATTGGAACAAACATATCAATCCACAATGTTCACTATACTTTACCTACCAAATGCGCTACTTTATCTTTACTTTTACATATATGAGAAACATTCATGTTCAAACCTGCATACATAATTGACAGAGTCAATACGCAAAACTGATCTATCCATTACTAACAAGTTAATTAAAGATCGCGATAACGCAAATTTGAGATTTGTGTCTTACGTACTACTTAATAATATAATTGAATTGGAAAAAATAACCGGGTCCGTTCGGTTAACGCAATAATTGAGATGCAATACATCACCTGGGGGAATCTAATGTTGCGCGGAAGTTAAATGAAAGTAAAGTAAACATAGTCCGGACAGAAGGGGAATCTTAAAAGGACAACGGGCAAATGTACCCGCAGTTGTCAAACGTCGGGGAAGTCGGTCGCTCACGTCTTGCTGTTGTTCCACTGCGAGGGCGCCGGTCCGGGCTGCGTCCACGTGCTCTGCTGGGGCCACGAGCCCCCCTGCTGCGGCCAGCCCTTGCCGCCCCCCTGCTGGCCGCCGCCGCCGCCCCCCTGCCCGCCCCAGCCCTGGCCCTGGCTCCAGCCCTGGTTCCAGTTCTTGTTGCCCTGCTGGCTGGGCTGGTTGTTCTGCCAGTTCTGCGGCCAGTTGCCGGGCCCGCCCTGCTGGCCGCCGCTAGGCCCGCCCAGGAGCCCCGCGTTGAGCGCCGCCGCCACCAGGCTGATGGGCACGTTGACGTTGGCCGTGGGCGGCCCGTTGGGGTTGATGCCGAGGTTCTGCAGGTTGAGCGAGTCGAAGTTGGGGTTCCCGCCGTTGTTGCCGCCGCGGGAGTTCCAGTTCCCGCCCTGCTGGCCGCCGGACGGGCCGTCCCTGTAGTTGGTCTTGGTTTTCACTTTGGGGGCGGCGCTCGACACGGACACGGAGACTCCCTTGATGACGTGGTCCTCCCCGCACAAGCTCTGAGCGACTTCGGGGTCGAGGAATGTCACGAAGCCGAAGGCTCGGAACGGACGCGGCACGAACACGTCGGTCACTTCGCCGAACTCGGAAAAGTACTCCCGCAGATCGTCGGCGGTGATATCCTCCGTGCAGCGCCCCACGAACACTTTACACGGGATTTGTGGGACGAGGCCTTCCTTGGAGTTCGGGATCCGCACGTCCACCCAGCGACCGTCGATGTTGTGTCTTTGAGCTAGCGCCCTCATCTGAGAGGCATAAGTACCGAATCGGATGAAACCGAATCCTTTGAAGCTTCCTGACGTGTCTTTTTTCAACTGTACCATGACTACTTCTCCGAACTGCTCAAAGTATAGTCGAACAGATTCTTCGGTAGACTTCCAAGGCAGTCCTAAACAAATAAGATCGGAGCAAGTCAGCTTTTTCTCGAGTCTTTTGGTTTTGGCTGATCGATCAGAATCGGCGGAGTCATCCATTTTCCTTTTCATAGGAAAAACGCAGATATACACGGACTTTTCGTCCCATCCTTCATTTGGCGGATGAAGTACACCATCGCTAAGTCGAACACCCCGGACGGCATTTGTTTCGGGGTTTCGGAATTTCATTCCGCACGCCCCAGGATAAACGCCTTTGACCGTGGTCAAAAGCATTGTTCCATCTTTCTCCAACGGGAGTTCAATCGGTTCTTCATTCTCTTCTTCTGCAACTTGCAAGTACTCCACAAGCATCTTGAAAGTTTCTTGCAGCAAAAGTTATATTTTTTTATATCTTGGGCGAGCAAAGTACACAGAACGCAGAATGTCACAAGTCACAAACGATACCGAAATCAAAATGGCCTCCGGTTAGAGATAGAGATGTATACAACGGCTTGGAACCGGTGAAGTTCCGGTGATGATAATCGAACGACTAGAAGTTTTATAAATGATATCGCTTTTTTAAAGTTGTTTATATCGAATAAATCTTATTAATTTTTGTCTGTTTTCGAATGATATCACGAGGAAGTTCAATGAGATAAATGTTTTTTTCTGATAAATTCTTTTATTTTTTAAACTACTTATTTTTTCTCACAATAAAGTAAACACGTGAAAACTGTTATCGCAAAAATCAATAGGTTGTAATGTATTTGTATTAGACAAACTGAATAAAATGGCAACCAATAAATGTGTTATGATGTTCACATGCATGGTGTTTATTGAATATTAATATGAAGTATAATTTTTTTGGGGCAGCTATATATGTTGATGCTTTTATAATTGAAAAAAAAATGTATTCGGAAAATCGTAAATAGCAAAACGTAGGCCGATATTGACAAATATTTAAATCATGGAACTTTTTCTTTTTGTAAACCATATGTTAAATTATTTATATCACCCAAAATATTGATAATGCTAAAATTCCTTTGTCGAAAATTATTATTTCAAAGAGGGCCTATATAATAAGCTACGAAAAACAACAAAGGAAGTCGGTTGTATCACAGCGTTTACAAAATAGTGGTAAAGTGTTTTCAATTGAAAAATGTTATTACACTATTCATCAAAATAGACAGGTACAGTTGGTAAAACGGCCAACTGTGAATCTGGCGTCGCGGGTTCGAATTCCGCAAGTTGCGAGAAAAAAATCGAAGAAAGTTATTTTCTCAATTGGTCTGAGTGTTGTGTATTTTTCATTACCTCCTTCCATATCATCTCCATCTCACCCATTGACAATCCTCTAAATTCTAAATAGAGGCTTAGCGGGTTATTCCCTTTAAAAATTTATATTTGTAAGACGTAATTACTAAGCAATGTACATGCATTTACTTTCAATGCTGCAGAACAGCGTTTATTCATTATATTTAGTGACATGTTATGATGTTTGTTATCAACTAAGTCCAGAGAGTTTTCGGTAGGACACAATTCTAAAACAGATTTATTTTACAGACATACCTAGTATACCTACATTTAATGTATTAATAAAATGCATTTATTAATTACCTTTTAACGTTTACTATAAAGTATTACGAAGTTAAAGAGTTAATATTATGAGCACTAGGTATCAAATAATTATAAGGTATAAATTTGTATATTTGTTTTATATTTATGACAGGGGCAACAAGTCCGTTAATTAAACATATAAAAGTATGTGGATTGTTTCATTATATTAATCATTATGATAAGTAAATATTTTTACGATTTTATTGAGAATGATTTTTCAGTTAACAATTCAAAATACATTTTATTATAACCAGTTATTCAATTATATTTATATAATCGACAATGCATCCATCACTAACCCCGGATATGGAGGTCATAGACACGAATCGAAAATGTAAAATAGATAAGTGACCGGTCATTATTACTGGTTATTAGGTGGTTATTAGCAAGGGCAACACCTTTAAGACGGACGCGGCTATGCAGAAAAAAACGCTTTTTAAGCCTACTTTTTTATAAAAACAATAATAATTCCGCCCCTCAGATAAATTATATCAAAAATGATTACAGAATAATATGTACAGATCAGAAGTCTATATTTTGCATGGTTTCAGGCAAAACCACTCATTGAATATAATATACTATACCAAAAAAAGTAACGTAATATTATGTTTTCTGAATCTGATGAGGATTAAATCTAGAATCAAGGATCTCATAATTTTGATAACCAAATGCGGCAACCAATATTTCACGGAACGTTATGACTAAATTGTATTTTTAAATAAAATGTTTTTTCATTTTTCATACAGTTTTTTAATTAGAATAAATACGTTTTTGAGGGTTGGATCACTAGACTTGCACATAGACGCACCTAAAACATTAATCCATAGACATTTTGACACTTGACACATGTTTATCGATGGTTGTTGATGGTTAGCCATGTGCTGATTTGAAAATTCACATGGTTGTGTTATTTTTTGTCATGTGATGATTGTAGATGTTAATAAAATGTCTATCGACGGCCACGAATTCGTATTAAATGGCATTTGTATGTTAGAAAGTGAAGCTCAGACGGATACTCTAATTTCTAAATTATGTCGAGAGTTAAAAGTAGGTTTTTTAGATTGTAAAAATGAACTTTTTTTTACTTCTCATTTCAGATGTGTATTACTTTAAAACTTGTTTAATTTCAGGAAAAACTTACCAAATACCCAGAATGTGTTGAAGAAGTAATATATTCAATTTCAGAATATTTATTCCATCGAGACTATACCATAATCATAGCCAAATGTTTTCCCAAAATTCTTCTTCAGATGTTAAGTCACATACTTCCCTTGAAAGCAGAAGAACGCATGGAAAAAAGTATTGAAAATAATAGTCGAATAACTCACCTAGAGAACTGTCTTATTTTAGGAAAACTAATAGTTTTCCATCCAGATGTACTGCAGTAAGTTTTTGCAAATTGATAAAAAAAAAACTCCACATCTTTTAAATATGACTTATAATTAAAATCAATTAATACTGCCTTTATAACACAGAATTGGTAAACTAAGCTTTAAGACGTGATGCTCTTTTATTTTTGTTTAAACA
Source organism: Micrasema longulum (assembly GCF_059751315.1). NCBI lineage: Eukaryota > Metazoa > Arthropoda > Insecta > Trichoptera > Brachycentridae > Micrasema > Micrasema longulum. Next base: position 370,143 of record NW_028277766.1, read on the forward strand.
TAATAAATAAATTTTACATTATTTTGTAATCATTCAAAGATGTATTGAATGAGTTGATAATTACTCATATTCATTGCCATACCGAATCTTTCTCGGTATACGACGATAATTTTGGCTTAAATCATAAAATCATTTTCATTTAACGGGAATTTAAAACATCCATTGGAAATGTTTGTTAAATTTTAAACAGTTAGTATTTTTCTCATATATATAAGTAATAGTTTAGTTGCACAATTAAATATTTAAAATCTTGCATTTTTAATATTATTTATTTATTAAATACAATATATTATATTATTATTCCAATCAGAGAACCCCCTGGTGTTGTCACATTATTACACAAATAAAGCTGAAGCTTCAAAAGGGCCATTTTTTATATTTCTTCCAGTACAAATTTTATCTACTTATACGGGGCCAATTGCTAGCCCAGTAATTTAGTCCCCGTAACGTAAAACTGCAAGAACGGATATTCAAATAAACATTTAAATCAAAAAGTTTAAAACTTGAATTGAACATGTCGAAAGATGTGTTGACCTTTTGACTTATTACCCCGAGAAGATAATTTTCTCTGTATTTGCATTATTACTACAATATTTACACCTCAATTTCTTTTTTAAAATGAGTTATGAGAATATTTTTCATTTTCTTTAAATTTATTATTAGATTTTCGATTATAATTCAGGAATATTTTTATTTGTTGACAAAATTAAAATGACTCCGAGAATATATTTATAAATGCCAATAATTTAATTATTTTTTACATTGCGAATGTAATTAAGTTGTATCCTAAATAATAAAACATATGTCTTTTATTATTATCGTCATCATGGATTACTTATGTAGTGCCAAATTTATGATTATTGATTTCAATTTGTATTATGCATAACTAATATAGCGTATTCAAGATCCTAATTTACCAAGGCCCTAAGAGCCATGAAACCAAGCATGTTGCCTGCTAGTTGAAAATTAGTCTAAAACGTTTTGTCAGCAGGTTTTTTTGATGAGGTCTCTGATACAATTTTGAAAACAGGAACTCTTTTAAATATAATATGTTACATAGGTAATGTCAAATAAAAATAACACTGTTAATATTTTTAAAAAAATGTTATTCCTGTTACTATTTTTTATTTTGTCTGTGTTTGTGCGGGTGAAGAATACAGTACGATGAATAAAATAGAACCAGAATTTAAACTCAATGGCTATATCGAGGCTTTACTGACAGAACGCATTAAGTAATTAAAACAAGTTCCGGGATAAAGCTTTTTTATTCTTTCAATGCATTTTTTCTCCCATCATTTTCTTTTATTAAATTAATTTTAAAGCTTTAAAAGAGTAATCTTTATTCTAGGCATAGTATAAAATTTAAAATCAACTTTTTTCACCCATATATAAAAATATTTGAAATATATCGAGGCTATACTATACTATACATTAAGTCAACAGTTTTTATCTGTAGTCTGTGGTCTTTATGCATTCTGTCAGTAAAACCTTGATATACTATTACAACTAAATACAATTTTTTATATAAATTGAATATGTATATTTATATAATGTTTCCCATTTTTTATCCATAGATATAAACATAATTGTAAAATTCTGTTCTAAATGAAAATTTGAACATTGTTCTGGATTTGTGATAATATCCTATTATGTTGCCGTTGGAATGAATGAACTCAATAGAATTTATGCGTTTTAGGTTTACTCTGCAGTATTTCAAGAATAATCCATCGCCATTTGAATATTTGGATGATTTTGAACATGTCCCAAAGAGGAAGAAGTTGTTCCATACATCCTTTGAAAACAGAGTTCAAGATATTGAAATTGTCGAGTGTTGTTTTAATTTTCTATCTGTTGCCCCCGATTTATTCAGGCAGAAGTGGAAATGGTCATCCTTTGTAGAAAAGTTCATTGTCAATAATGATCCTAGCGTCAAATGGTAAGTTCCTTTTTACTATCATCCTCTTGATGATAAAAGTTATTTGTAATTTAATAATAATTTAAAGTTTATATTTGAAGCACTAACTTTGTGGTTATTCATTATAATAAAATAAATAAAACAACTTTGTTTTTAACCACTAATTTTTATTTACGGTTGGTGAAAAATAAAAATTAGTGGTTAAAAACAAAGTTGTTTTATTTATTTTATTTTAATAATAATTTATTGGTTCTTAGCACTGATATATAAGTACACATAGACATGCCCTGAGCCCTCAAAAATGATGACACTTAACTCATGCCCAAACTCATAGTCATGCCCAGCACGTATTTAGCTGTTCTCCGACCTCCAGCCAGGCGTGGCATTTAGAATTAAAACCAGAACGCCTGCTTGTGTCATGAAATTGTGTAAAAAACTTTTAAATTAACATTGTTATGCATTCTAAATGTTATAATCGATGTGCCATCATTACTGGGACAGGTAAAATTCTATATTCCGATTCGTAGGTTCAGAAACAATTGATCAATCTGTTCATCGATCAGCATAGAACAAACTATGGCCTTAATTCTCCAATGACCCGTCTTTGTCATATTGCTAACTAAAGACGAGATCTGGAATTTTTTGGTTTAAGTTTGCAATGATTTAAATCAGCATTAAACAAATAGTCCAGATCTTGTCTTGATGTCCCTTATGTTTGTCGATGCTTCTTTGATTCTTTTTAAATGTTTTCAACTATTCTTATATTGTAATATTCATCCCTATAAATTGTATAAATGGACAATGTCCGTAAACAAATAAATAAATAAGGATTGTGTAACTTTTCATTGGTAAATATTTGTTCATGAGTGATTAACAAAGCTTAAAACAATTAATACTCAAATAGAAATATTACTTTTTGTAAACATCAACCTACGCCTAGCAGTGCAATTGTGGAACTCTTCTTAGTTACAGGGCTGCACTGATAGAAATATGTTTTTAAGATATAGCAAACATGAGTCAATAATTTTTTTGCATTCCCCTAAATCCAGTGAAAATAAATATATGGGTTGAAATTATAAGGAATTTAGGGGAATAATTTGATTGGGATCCACCAAAAACGAATGTTGATTGTTAACGTTGAAATAAAAACTTTTTTAAATGGCAAAAATGAGTATTTTTCATTTTTTGGTAGCATATACTGTAACTTACTTCTGTGAGAAGTGAGAAAATGTCGGGCAAGTCTATGTATTATTATTTCAATGGTTGGTAGCTTCACAGTATCTCATTTAAAAAAAAAACATTAGGTGTTTATGTGATAAATTAGATTCAAATACTTAAAAAACATTTAGAAATTAAATGCACTGAACGATAGACCTTGTATAAATTAATGCTAATTTATTTGTACAGATGCACATTTAACCCTGTTTATAATTGTGATTGACCTTAAATATTTTATGTTAACAACATGTTTTTATGTTATGGATTTCAAAAATTTACCAATCAAATAAGATATTGGACCTCCGATAAAATAGAGCCATAACTTTAAAGATTTTAAGTTATGTATACAGTATAAATTACAAAAGAACTCTAATCTTCTAAAACTAGACATAATTCTAGCTTTACGTTATGACTACTTGATGGCTTTATCACTTAAGACTTATTTGAATGCGGCTATTCTCAATGTGTCATATTTAAACTTTTTTCTTTATGACGTATTACAACATTTTTGTAGACGAATCTAAATATATATGATACATTAGCATTGCTTTGGAGCATATGTGAGCAACTTCCATCCTGCGGCCGGATCTGGCTTGTGGGATGTTTTGATACGCCCCGCGGAAATGTGGAGTTTTTATCAAACCAAAATTTATTAAAAACTGGAAACATCGAACATATGTGTGATTTATTGAAGTTTTTTCATTAACTGACATACAACGAGCATGTAGATAATACGGTAAATAAACCACTGAAATTACTTGGCTTAATAAACGGAATATCCTCTGATTTTATTAATGTCCGCACTATCAAAACTCTTTATTGCTCAACTGTTCACCCTCTTCTAGAATATGCCTCCGTGGTCTGGTCTCCATTCTATATGAATCACATAAATCACATTGAATCAGTCCAATATCACTGGCTTCAAAAAGTTTGGACTAGAGAGAGGTAACTATTCATATGCTGATATAGAGTCAATTAAAAAAAATTCTTGTCTACAAAAACGTAGAGCTAATATTGACTCCATATATATGTTTGGGATACTAAATGGTCTAATCGATGTGCCATCATTGCTGGGACAGGTAAAATTCCATATTCCAGCTCGTATGTTGAGAAACAATAAAGTACTGCTCATCGATCAGCATAGAACAAACTATGGCCTTAATTCTCCTTTGTCATATTGTTAACTCAAGACAAGATCTGGACTTTTTTGGCTTAAGTTTACAACGATTTAAACGAGCACTAAATAAATATTCCAGATCTTGTCTCGAGGTCCCTTATGTTTTTCAATGCTTCTTTTCTTTTTTAAAAAAATGTTTTTAACCATTCTTATATTGTAATATTAAAACCCTATAAATTGTATAAATGGACAATGTCCATTAATAAATAAATAAACTACTGGATGGCTTTATCACATAACACTTATTTGAATGTGGCCATTCTCAATGTGCCCATTCAATCCATTTTTTTTAAGAAACAAAAATCCCCGAGCTCATAAAAACACGTCTAACCTTAGCTGCTGCCACAGACAAAGTAAGCAATGAATACAGCTGAAAATTTTAGCATACTTCAGGGGCATGTATGCCAACATAACGAAATTGACAATCGGACTCTCCAAACCTACGAAATTTAAAAACTACCGTTATTTTCTGAACACACCTCGTATGTGTGATATATTGAATTTTCCTTTCATTGTATCTTGAAAAACATTATTAAAAACTGCTAATTCAATACTAATTAATTATAATGATTTTCTATGACTATTTTTATCTATTTATAATAAATGTAATTCTTCTTTTTAGGTTAACTTGCCAGTGCATTGCGATACTCTCAGGATTGTCTGAAGCGAAATTTCACAGATTAGAGGAAAATGTGCTTGGTAGTTCTGAGGAAGCGACAAATCACATGTTGAAATATGCTACTGCAAAGAGCTGCGCATACAATACAAATATACAGAATGAAGATTTTGCCAAACAACATTTCGAATACCGAACCAAGAATGAAAATGTCGTTAATGTGTCTGGTATTTTGTTACCAGTTTATGATGTCCAGAAAAAAGAAGATGGACAGCTGGTTCTTGTGAAGTCCACACAGGATAATTTACGGAGCCTCGCTCTTGGGGTGGCTACAGGTAATAAACTGAAGACTTGCAATGTTAGAAAAATAATATAGGGTAATTCCTGTCGGTAGAAAAAAAAATAAGGGGTGAAAAAACAAAATTGTTTTATTATTATTATTAAGAAAATTCCAACTTTGCCAATAATTCAATAGAATACATAATTTTTTTGCAAATACTTCATATAATAATAAACTTTTACATGTTAAAATAACAATAAAAAACGGATAAATTAAGCACAAAATATTAGAGATAAAATATACAAAATAAAATGGAAATACTCTTTTTATAAAATTACATTTGTTTAATTTACATGTTTTCATATAGTTTTGTAATATTTTTTTTATAAAACAGTAAAAATTTAATCTTATATAAAACGTTAAACTGGGCACGGGACACCCCAAACACAAAAATTAAAAATACAATTAACTGTAAAAGGATAAATAAATAATTAAAGGCTTCCATTTCTTATGCATGGAATATTTAGAAAAGATAATATTATGTTCAATTAATTTGTATGAATAATTTTAGGCAAGGCTACATGCTTGGTAGGTCCTGTGGGATGTGGTAAAACTGCTTTAGTTGAACATTTAGCCGCGATCACGGGACGGAGTAAAGATTGGTTAAGGAAAGTTCAACTCGGTGATCAAACTGATTCCCGAACACTTCTCGGTACTTACCGATGTACCGACGTTCCAGGGGAATTTGTCTGGCAACCGGGTGTTCTTACACAGGTACAAGGATATGGATTTATTTATATTATCAATGTTATATGTTTTACTTATATGATAAGAACTTTGTTTTTGTAGGCTGTTCAACAAGGACAATGGCTTTTGTTAGAAGATATTGATTGTGCGGCTATCGATGTGGCTTCTGTTTTAAGTTCTTTACTCGAGAGAAATGTTTTGTCTGTTCCTGGATATAGAGACGCTTTGTCCGTGGCACCTGGATTTCAATTATTTGTAACGCAAAGGTACCTAATTATTTCTCCAATATGTGACCTGTGTTAATATAAAATGATGTTAAAATAAATAAACTACTGAATTATGTATTATTGCAGGACAATAAACACTGTTAGTGGACAACAGAAGCAAAATTCTAATGCCAGTGCTTTGCTGCAGAAACATTGGGCACAAATCAATGTAGAGCCGTTGTCAAGATTAGAACTTGTCAATATAATAGAAACAGTTTTTCCCAAACTAAAAACAATTGCTTCACGAATGGTCAATGTCTTTATGCTTTTTTCGGTCGGAAGTCATCAATCTTCCCTCCATAACATTGAAAATGAAGAAAATTACGCCCCTTTATTAAATGCAACGATTTCCGAATCATCCGATATTTTGTCTTTAAGAAGTGGTCGTCTTACATCAACCAGAGATTTGATAAAATGGTGTTCCAGGGCAGTCATCAATTTTGATGTGTCTAGTCACGGTTCCGCTCTTAAAGTATTACAGGATGCGATTGACATCTTTGCTTGTTCTGTCCCTGCAAGAGAAGCGAGGATTCCACTTGCCAAAGCAATAGGAGCGTATTTGGGAATCGTGGAAACGAAAGCGGAATATTATTGCAACACTTACAAGCCAACTGTAAGCCTGCAACCTACGGCCATGCACATTGGAAGAGCAGTTGTACCTAGGAAGGAAATTCCTATTTCATCTATAAGCCTCCAGGGCAAGAAAGTTACATTTTCTTTCACTCGACCATCTACTTGCTTACTGGAAAGAATAGCTTGTTGCGTAAACTCAAATGAACCTGTTTTGCTTGTTGGTGAAACAGGCACAGGTAAAACATCCTCTGTACAATATCTTGCAAAAGAAACTGGTAATAAACTGATTGTTATAAATATGAATCAACAATCTGACTCTGCCGATCTGCTTGGTGGATACAAGCCTGTGGATTTAAAATATATAATGGCGCCGATACGAGAAGAATTTGAATTGCTATTCCGAAGTTATTACGATGTTACAAAAAATGCTAAATTTCTAGAGTACATTGCTGTAACTTTTGAATCTAATGATTGGAAAACGTTACTTATTTTGATGAAGAAAAGTCAACAAGCAGCTATGAAAAGATTGTGCAATACGAATGTAGAACAGATGATAAAATCGGGAAAAGCAAACGCCACAGATCCCAAAACAGAACATGAAAAAACAAACTTACTCCGAAAATGGCTGACTTTTGGATACAAACTCTCCAAGCTAGATTTACAAATAAAAGCACAAACTACTCTAGCTTTTTCTTTTATTGAAGGATCTTTGGTGAGAGCTTTAAGAAAGGGCTACTGGGTTCTTCTCGATGAGATTAATCTAGCATCAGCAGAGACTTTGGAATGTTTATCAGGACTTTTGGAAGGCGGGGACAGCTCAATCAGCCTTCTGGAGCGTGGGGATGATAAAGCTGTAGATAGACACAAGGATTTTACTTTATTTGCTTGTATGAACCCAGCCACGGATGTTGGCAAACGCGATTTGCCAGCTGGATTAAGAAACAGGTTTACAGAGTTCTTTGTTGACGAATTAACAGATAAAAATGATCTATTGCTTTTAGTAGGGGATTACCTAAAAGATTTATCAGTGCCACAAGCTGTACAAGAATCGATATATAAATTTTATATGAATATAAGGAAGGAGGCCAAGGTTAATCTCATGGATGGTACTGGTCAATCACCTCACTTCTCCTTGAGAACTCTGTGTCGCGCATTATCAGCTGCTCCATCAGCCCAGTGTGGTACAGTCACTAGATCTCTCTATGAAACGGCTTGTCTTAGTTTTCTCACACAATTGGATAGTTCATCCCATTCCAAAGTGCAATCTCAAATAGCAAAAGCTGTTCTCGGAAATAAAAATTTAAAAAGTGTTCTAAATCAACCTATTCCAGAACCAAAAACAAGTAAAAACCAGAAATTCATCCAATTTGAAGGATTCTGGGTAGGACAAGGTATGCTCGAACCGACAGTACCGAATGACTATGTTCTAACATCTTCCGTTAGAAAAAACCTTAAAGATTTGGTAAGAATCGTATCATTGGCAAAACTTCCAATACTGCTTCAGGGTGATACTTCAGTAGGAAAAACATCTCTCATTAGGTACATTGCTCAAGTTTCTGGGAATCACTGTGTAAGAATAAATAATCACCAACACACTGATCTACAAGAGTACGTGGGATCATACGCCACTGATTCTAATGGTAAACTGGTATTTAGGGAAGGTGTTCTCGTAGAAGCCATGCGAAAAGGACATTGGATCATTCTCGATGAGTTAAATCTGGCACCTAGTGATGTGTTAGAGGCACTTAACAGGGTACTGGATGACAATAGAGAATTATTCATTCCAGAGACGCAACAAGTTGTGAAGGCTGATCCTAATTTCATGTTGTTTGCGACTCAAAATCCTCCAGGAATTTATGGAGGCAGAAAACTACTTTCTAGAGCTTTCAGAAACCGATTTGTTGAATTGCATTTTGATGAAATACCAAGATCAGAATTAGAAACTATACTGCACCAAAGATGTCATATGCCTCCTTCTTATTGTAAGAAAGTGATTGCAGTAATGGCGGAGCTTCAGGCTAGACGCCGAGGATCGGCCGCTGTTCAGGGAAAGGAAGGTTTTATTACTCTTCGAGATCTTTTTAGGTGGGGGCAGAGGTATAAGGCAGCAGCAGATTCCAATACCGCTACTGGTAAATATTACGATTGGGATCAGCATATAGCTGATGAGGGATATCTCGTTCTGGCTGGCAGAGTGAGACAGTTAGAAGAGAGGTACATAATTAGAGAAGTTTTACAAAAGCATATAAAACGCGATGTCGACCCTGAACATTTATTCTCTCTTTCGGAAAAAACATCTTCCGTCACTCGGGATATCTTGGAAAAAATATTAAACACCGAGATTGAAGAATTTAGCCATGTAGTTTGGACTTTTAATATGAGGCGATTAGCAGTGCTGATAGCGAAGTCGTTTGTTTTTACCGAACCAGTACTGTTAGTAGGAGAAACTGGATGTGGCAAGACTACAGTTTGTCAGGTATTGGCAGCTTTAAATAAATGTGACTTGCTTTCTGTCAACTGCCACATGCATACTGAAGGAGCTGACTTTCTCGGAGGCCTAAGGCCAGTACGGCACCACAATGATGACGGGAAGCTTTTTGAATGGGTTGACGGACCACTTATAGACGCAATGAAAACAGGTCAAATGTTTTTAGCTGATGAAATATCTCTCGCTGATGACAGTGTTTTAGAAAGACTTAATTCCCTTCTTGAGCCAGAGAGGCAATTATTGCTTGCTGAAAAAGGGTTAGATGTAGCAAACAATTCATCCTGTATTATTACAGCTACTGAAGGCTTCCATTTTATTGCTACCATGAATCCCGGAGGTGACTATGGAAAAAAAGAGCTATCACCCGCCTTGAGAAATCGATTCACTGAAATCTGGTGCGATCACATCAGCCAACGGAATGATTTACTTGCAGTTTTAGAACGAAGTGTTCAACCTGGAATATTACTCGAGACTTCTGCGGATGGTTCTTCCGGAGTTGGAAATAATATCTTAGATTTTATTTATTGGTTCAAATCAACAAAAGTAGGCGACAGATTTCCATGCAGCATCAGAGACTTGTTGTCGTGGGTACATTTTATCAATGTTGCTGTGAAAAAAAGCAACCTCGACGTAGGAGAAGCATTTGTCCACGGAGCTAGTCTCATATTCTTGGATTGTTTTGGTACCGGGATATCTGGAGCTGAAACCTTAGAATCCTTAAATGAAATAAAAATAAGAGCCATTAACTTTTTACTGAATCAAATTATTGGAAAAACCTCCGGTAAATCAAACAGCCTTAGAAAACTTTTAATCGATAAAAATGTTAAGTTGGTGGCCAAAATGGTTGATGGGAAATTTGGTATCGATCCATTTTTCATTTCTTGCGGTTTGTCTTCTGAAATGAATACTGCACTCAGTTTGGGTGGACACGGTAATGGGAATGGCGAAAGGAGTTCTATCAGCTTGGCCAGTGATCCGGTAAACTTTAGTTTTACCGCCCCAACTACAGGCGTTAATACAATGCGACTTCTTAGGGGACTGCAACTGAACAAAGCTATCTTATTGGAAGGGAGTCCCGGTGTTGGCAAAACTAGTTTAGTAACTGCGTTGGCGAAGGCTTCTGGCCACAAGATACTTCGAATCAATTTGAGTGACCAAACGGTTAGTATGCTGAAACAATATATTATTTATTTATTGTGCAGATAATTGGTAGAATTCCATATTTAATTTGGTAATGTATCCAAAATAAAACAAGTTTATTGGATTGTAATTCTACTTTATTTTTTATAAAATATACAAAGGGTATATTGTGACGCGTTTCGTCTTGTTAGGACATTTTCAAACAAACTAACTTAAATATTTACAAAGTTTCCTTATATACTAAAAATAATTGCTATTTTATGTTTGTGGATTTCTATACAAGCCAAGCCAAACCAATGTACAATTTCAACAATAATTTTCAAAATAAACCTGTATAAATGAAATCAATATTTTTATAATTATTACATTAATTTTAAAGTCATACCCTTACAAATGTTTCTAAATAATGGAAGGTTTTTCCCCAATATAACCAAAATATTCCTCTAATATACTCAGTATACCCTAATTGAATTTTAATTACTCTACTTATTTTGGCTTGTATAGAAATCCACAAACATAAAATAGCAATTATTTTTAGTATATAAGGAAACTTTGTAAATATTTAAGTTAGTTTGTTTGAAAATGTCCTAACAAGACGAAATGCGTCACAATATACCCTTTGTATATTTTATAAAAAATAAAGTAGAATTACAATCCAATAAACTTGTTTTATTTTGGATACATTACCAAATTAAATATATTATTTTACTTTTTGTCATTATTTCTTCAGTAGTATTATACTAAGATTATTGTGTTAGAAATAAATTATTATTCTCTCATCAATCTGAAATTATAATGCATATTTTTTACAGGATATTAGTGATTTGTTTGGAGCTGACTTGCCTACTCCTGAAGGCACATTTGCTTGGCAAGAAGGTGCCTTCTTAACCGCTCTTCAGAAAGGGGATTGGATTTTGTTGGATGAGCTAAATCTCGCCCCGCAACCTGTTTTGGAAGGTTTGAATGCTTGCCTCGACCACAGAGGAGAAATATTCATCCCAGAACTGGGTAGAACGTTCAAAGTTCAAAAGGAGACTAGAATATTTGCCTGTCAAAATCCGCTGCGACAAGGGGGCTCAAGAAGAGGCTTACCCAAATCATTCCTGAACAGATTTACCCAAGTTTACGTAGACACGCTTTTGGCTGAAGATCTACTTTTCATTACTACATCTCAGTATCCATTGATACCTTCGGAAGTGTTAGAAAAGATGATTAAAATGAACTCACAAATATTACACGAAACGGCAGATTTGCTCTTATGGGGCTATAGAGGCAGCCCATGGGAGTTAAATTTAAGAGACATACAACGCTGGTGCGATGGAATCATGAGAGATATGGGTAGTGAATTCAAAACAGAATTGTTACACCCGGGAAAATTCGCCCAGCTTCTATACATCAATAGAATGAGAACCGCTTTCGATAAAGAGCGCGTCAAATCAATTTACGAAGATTTTTTCTGCCCGCAATATCCATTAAGCAACGAGAATCCAATATTTTATATAACCGAGAAAAATATTCATGTTGGCGATGTTACAATTTCGAGAAATCAATGTGGCGTTAGTAAAACCACGAATCAAGATTTGCTCATTCTACGAAATCAGCTTCCTGTTTTAAAATCGCTAATTCAGTGCATCAATATGAATTGGTTAGCCATACTGGTAAGTACAATTTTAACATACATATCTGAATCATTAAAAAATATAAAGTCCCCAGTAAAGAAGAATCTTCTATCATTTGTTTGATGTGATTAGGACATTGTGGTATGACACCCCACCTTGATAGATCAAAATTATTTGACTCTCCGATGTGTGAATGTCTTCTAGGTGAGAAGGATCTTAAAAACATATCCAAATACTCCTCCTTCCCTACCAAAATGCAAATCTTACTTGATTATCCTAAACTTCTATTAGAATTCTTCCAAATAAATACATCATAATGAAACTAATGTTAGCAAATGTGAGACAAGGATATTGGTTTATTCATTACTATGTTACTTATCGGTTCTCAATTTTAGGTTGGGCCTACATCCACAGGTAAGAATAGTTGTGTTCAAGTGCTGGCTCAGTTAATCGGAAAGGATCTCAATATTTTGCCCGTTGTCTCAGCGATGGATACTTCAGATTTGTTAGGCGGATTCGAACAAGTGAGTTGAGATATTGATTCAAATCTCTAAAAATTTCAAGTGAAATGATTTCGATGTGTAATTTTTGTGTATCCTTTTCTAGGCGGATTACAATCGGCAACTTGAAGATATATCTGGAAAGATAGAAAATATTGTGATGACAACGCACCAAAACCTTTTGCTAGAAAGGAAATTCAAAAGGGCAATAGAAATTTTACATCAGTGGGAGAATTTCAAATTTATGCACTTTACTGGTAAGAACATACAAGGATTTTTCACATTGCTTTATACATTGCAACATTCTTGTTTACACTGCAATTTTTAAAATGACAAATTGACTTTGTAATAAATGTTATACATACGAATTTTTTTTAAATAGGTGATTGATAATGCATATGTAAGAAAACACAAAAAAAAGATAGAATAAACAAATAAAATATACGGATGTGTTTTTTTTATGTGCCATACTACCGCTATGGACATTTTATCAAAATTTTCGCAGCTTACCAATTTAAAAACTCACCCCTCGCTACTGGTATTTAGTCAGATTGGTGAAATGGTAGGTGTTCAGATCTCGGTCCCGTTATGCAATTTCAAATTCACTGGTTTGGTAGAGTGTGCTCCATTTAAAATGAACTCTCGCGGTATATTTAACTCGAAACTGGCAAAAATGCTGATTTACAACTTTGGCATTGGCACGCCGATATGTACCATACAACCCAAATTCGGCTATAGTGGCATATAAGTCCTTATCTGGACTGTCAATATGGTTTTGTGTTTGGTTTTCGGAAGGTATGTTTTTACATTGTGTAATATTATTTTATAAACTAGGTTCTCCATTGGAGCACACAATGGAAGCTGAAACCAAATTATTTGCCAGAAAAGAGCAACAACTTCAGAAAGTATTAAGTATACTGCTCGTCCTCAATATGAACGATGATAGCTTGAAAATCACCATCGATTCTCTTTCCTTCAAATTACAAAGTCTCAAAGAATCGGTCTCCAAGGAGGGCAGTATAAATGCTGGTGGAAAGTTCGAGTGGGTTGATTCATTGCTCGTCAAGGTATTTATAGAATTTATTTTGTATTTACTTGTAGGATTTCGTCGGTTGATGGGGGGAACTCTTACACCGATGTTGATGTTTCCCATTGCATGTTGAATAAAATACAGAATTTGGTTATGGAGGGCATGAGTAACGGCGATAACTGAATTGAACTGTACTGAACTACACGATGTTACCACGCCCCGTGGTCCTTCTGTAGGTCGTGTTCTTTTGTTCTTGATGTCTGTGGCGGGGATTAAGTTGATGCAATGGATTTTTTACCTGATTTCATTATTAAGTTTCAATGTCCTGTCTGTAATGTTAGTTTTGTACTATATCGGTAGTCTGATGGACGAAGAGACCATCTGTATTAAAAAAAAATTAAAAGAGCTGAAATAAGACTTTGATTATACTTAATACACAATTAAAACATTTTTGTGGATTGTTCAGTTTTCAATAATCAACTACCTTTTTCAATAATGGCGTCATTTGTTATTGTATTCACTGAAATATTTATTGAAACTGTTGAAAAGTAAGAAATCAAAAAAATCGCAGATAGTCCCTTCTGCCATATGACTACCGATATAATGTATCGTGTTATGAACAGAAAATGCTAAGTTGCTTTCTTCAGTCGACGCTCTGTATTTCAGGTAAAATAATTTGGTACCCACATACTAAAATCAATAACCAAGAATGTATTTATTGCACACAGAACTGTACCTATCATTTCCTGTGTCCAGACAAAATTAAGAATACAGTTCTGTATGTGAAATAGAACCATAACGTTGTACCTATGTATGTTTATGATTTGATGGCTTATCATCACCATTTCCCTATCCGCACACAGTGGTGCATATCTGGATCATTTTTGTTACTTCTGTGACAATGCAGTGCCTTATGCACCACTTGGGTGTGGATAGGGGATGATGATAGTGCCTTCTGCTATCTGCTTGATGAGATTTGTTATCAATTTTATCATTCTCATTCCTAAATTTTGAATAGCACATATTATCTTCCCTTAGCTAACAAAATTGCATAAGTCATTTTTGTTATTTTTACAGGACGGCAATAACAACTGCTTATTTGATCAAATCGAAGATGAATTGTAATTAAGTTGAGCTTTTTCAATAAAATAAGCAGTTGCAGAGACAATGTATATATTTTATTTAGTATTTGTACGTGTTAATATTGTATTTTTAGTGTTTATTGAATGGCAGCTGGCTTCTGGTAGACAATGTCAACTTGTGTTCCTCTGCGGTTTTGGATCGTCTCAATGGGCTACTGGAACCTAACGGTGTGCTAAGTATACCAGAAAGAGGGGGGTCAGTTAATGAAATCAAACCTCACCCAGATTTTAGGATGTTCTTTACAATGGATCCGAAAAATGGAGAAATATCTAGGTATGTTATTATATTGTGTTTTTTTAAAGATAATTGACCGATGTGACATTTAGGCAATCACAATGTCATAGAATTAAGAATAGTCCAGAAACCGCATACGCACATCAAACAGAAGGCGACTCAACTACTCATAAATGAGCAGGTTTACGTTTTGCCCCATTAGTTTCTTTGTAGACGTTGCTCAGTACGCAACTCCTGATTTGAATTAAACTATGCCGTGTTGTGTCCCTTTAAAGTGTAGAAATACTGCTAGGATCTTAAAAAAACAGGATGGCATCACATTTCATGTGTAATTAACAAACGAATGTTTAAGTAGCAAATGAATTACTTAAAAATTGAATTATTTTTCCTTCTGTCAGATTGTCGAAGAAACAAAATGTAAATTTCGTTAGTGTTGCCCTGGTAGAATTTTTTTTTGCACTACTTTGCTCATTTAATAAAAGAACTAATGAAAATTAGACCTTGGATTAAACAACCCCGTGGGGGACATTTGAACGACATTATCTTTAAAACATCAAATATCATTTAGCATGATATAAAAATATCCTTTTTGTGTCAAATAAAATTTGTTTTATATTTTATGTTCAAAGTTCATGAATTCAATTACTCTTATTAAATGACCCTTTATTTATCTAATCTGTTGTGTCGATCAATGTTTCCGCATGCACAGTAAAATTTTAGAGAAATTAACAGATTGCTTTTTTTTTTACCTTACATTTGTGTTATGATTATTTTTTTTTCCCATCAAGCAACATTACCCGGCGACTTAATGTATGCGCGCGGCGAAAGTGTGTCTAAGTGGGGGAATTATTGCACACAGTCCGATGTATTCAAATATGATTCTACGCTCCTTCTGGACTATTCTTAATTCTATGCACGATGTATTTATTATCGAATTTCAATTTAGAACATATAATATTTTTGAAAATTTAAAATACTTTGTTTTGTCAATTCAGGGTTATTTAACAACTAAACATACATAATATATAAAAGAAACAGTGGCCAAATTAGTGGGTGTCGCTAAGGGTGGGAATGAGGTAATTGTGTTTAATGTAGAGTTAGACTTAAAGGAAGAATATTAAAAATAGGGCTTCGACTTAAGTTTATTTATTATATGTAAATTTAATTTGACGGCTCTTTTTATTTCTAAAATTTTCAAATCATTAAGTTTACTAATTTTATAACTTAGATGCAATTATAAGTAAAATCTAATGTACGCTATGTTTTTTCTAAATAGCAATAACAATTTTAAAAAAATTTACTTTTGTGTTTTTTATTTTTACATTTGTATACTCGTATATATTAATTGTGTAATCCATAATGTATTTATCCATGTAAAAGCTCTATGGGCATTTAAAAATAAATAAATTTGTAAAGTCCCGTAATATTTTACTGCAAAAATTCGATCAACGGGACCACAATCGACATTTTGCAGATTCAATCCCCAAATAGAATTGTCATACTATAAACATCAGCCGATCATTCCTAATTCACAGTTTTCTTGGATTTAACCTAATCAATGCAATATTCTTTCAGAGCTATGCGAAATCGCGGCGTAGAAATATATATTGTCGGTCCTGAAGAAACTCTAAATATTTCACTCACAGAAATAGTTCCCGCATTAGATATGTCAGCGATGCTTTCTTCTACCGGACTTCCGGACAGATATCACCAATTGTTTGTTGCCGCTCATGAAAAAATGTGCTCCTTCATTCAAAGTAATTACTTTTACAAATTCTTGTTTATTGTTTTGGTATTTCCTCTGCGGAATAACATGATTAAATTTATGGCAAATAATTCAAATATTGTGTGTTAAGATCGCACATAAATAGTAATATTGTGTATAAAATTAATCCCAATAAATATAAAACCATACCCTGTACCTTACCCAGTCCTCTTATACTGCCCTTATAAGCAAAAAGGCAGGTACGTATTTGCAAAAGTCATATTTTGAGAAATGACACTTTTGAGTGTTGATTAACTTTATGTAAATTTTTGTTTATGAAAGGTATACCCCTTAAATATCTTTCCCGTGTATTGGAAAATTTAGTTAATAATTATATCTGATAATAGATCTCTACTATTGTGAATCCAACATATGTATAATTTAAAAATAAATAAACTCTGTGTGTTCTTAATAATTATTTATTTAAATTAATCATTTGCTATTAATTTTATTATTTTTTATCTATTTTTTTTAGTAACGGCAATATCAAAGTAATTGTGTTCTTTATTTAAATTTGTATTTTGTTTTAGGCTATGAGAAGCCTTCCCAGTGCCACCTTCTTCAAACCGCATTCCTTACAAATCAACAAATTTTAAGAGGGGAACATGTGATAACCGCAATTATTAAAAGCTTCTCTGATGTTTACATCAAATCTCGGACTCTAGCTGATTTCTTAGGATCACAACAAGCGATAGCGGAGTTTAAGAATAAAATGTTTAATGTTCTCGAGGATTTGATAAATAACGCAGTTACAAATTATGCACCTGACAGGAATCAAAGCCTCTTAGGATCGCATACATTATTTTCTGCAAAGTTGCAAATTCATTCTTCATTAGAAATAGTGAAAAATCAAAGCGCATTTTTAATTATGTCCGCTAAAAATCATATAGATGTAGGTGGACAACGAATGAAAATGTCATTGCTTCTATACTACTTTTATCATCTCGGTAGTAAACACGATCTAAATCTGCGTTTTGAATATATCGCCTCTTTTCTGTCCAGTAAGGATTGCCATCTACAAGAAAAGGAGAGATCTTGGTTATTAACGTTGAATGCTTTAATGTTCAAAACCGTGTTAAATAATCTCAATAATATGGATGAAATTGAGTACCCATGGGACTCTAGATTTTTACCCGAAATTGAGAATGTCTGTAATGCTGAAAGTCGCTCGAATAAATTAGCTATTTGCTTATATTATTTAACGATAAAGGGTATTCAAGAATTAAATGTTAACAGCTCTAGTTCGATGACCGCCTTAGATTATTCCATGAAAATTTCTACCGGAAGTCTCTCGGACTTTTCAAATATACCCATATTAAAGCACTGTTCAGAATTCATAACCATATTAGATGACACCATCGTTCAAATGCTTTCCAGCGAAGAAGTGCAACTAAATAACCGAGACTGGTGTGATATGGTTTTGTTGTTCAACTGGCGGAACAGATTTTACAGAGTCTGTAATGAGCCCCTACTGAAAACGACTATAAAGAATTCTAAAAAGAGCATGTCTTTAAGAGAAGACATTGTAACAAATATGAATATCCATTATAAATGGCTTTCTAAATTCTTAATTGACAAACTCAATACAGTCGGTGGTAATAATAATATACTGATAGATTTGTGCGAACTTATGACCATAATAGACAAAGGAATAATGACACATCACTCTCCATTGAGGCCGATTAGTAAACACATCAAGAAGTATTTAGGACAACCGACACCTTTCCCTAGTGAAAAAGTTTATAATTCTTGCATACTTCGTGATACTGTCATTGAAAATACAAACATCTTAACTTCCCATAAACAAAAACTGAGCGAGAAGGATGTTCGAGATATTATTAATGGCACTCATATGGCAGCCAAAAATACTTTTAAAAATATGGAAGACGCTTTTGATTTTCCTAGCGAAAATTTAGTTCCAATAATAGAAGAAATATCTTCTAACAAACGAGACTCGGACAACAATATCTCTAACAATTCTGATACTAAGGATGATGAAGAATCAAAACCCGATAAGTTAGATGTTGGTATCTTCAGTTACCAAGTCCAATTATGGCCCATTAAGGAATACTTTATTGTTAAAGTAGCTAATATTTACAAAGTGCGGCTATTCACACAGCTGTTAAAACGCACAAAAGCATTGGCTGAAATCGAAGACAAGACAGAAGAAGATGGCCAAATATCTTCCATTTCAATTAATTTAATTAAGTATTTATCGGAGATAGTCCACGTAGCACCCCTTCTCCCTATCAAACTCCACAGTTTGTTATCAGATTTGACTCTTCTTCAAAATGAGACTGAAAATCCAGAGAAATTTAACCGGTAAGTACTATGTTTATTTGCAAACAATTTCAACTCTACAACATATCGTACGAATATGCTCATATCATCTTATAAGTTCGATTCTTCCACTTAAATTTTTCTGTACACACATTTTGTAGCTTGGCGGAAAATTCAGCAGAGCTGTGGGATATAATGACGTCATATCTGGACATGTCTGCAGCCACAAATTCTCAAAGGTGGCTGGAGTGGTCTGTTAATGATTTGATGCCTGCAAATAATTCAATATTTGAAGAGCAAAAGGAAAAAATTGAAACTCTTCCCATTGACTTTCCTCACGTCACTTATACTACTGTGAAATTGGTTTTACAGAGTGATTTATGCAGTCAGAAAAATAAAGGTACTTATTTGATTTGCTACTCTTTATTTCTAAAAATTAAAACAATATTTACTTACATATTGTTTTGTTTTATTTCAGATCTTCCTTCGGATTATTCTCTTGTTCCATCAACACTAACTGGTTGGAAAGGACGCTCGTTACAACTAAAAGCTCTCCATTCTTTGCTCTGGAGGAACATGGCGTTAATAAATGTGCCGTATTTGAAAAGCTAGTATGTTAATCGATTAATACATGTTGTATAGCGTCCTTAATGTATGTATATCAAGAATAATCCTTCTTATTTATCAATCGTTTTATTTTGTTCCAGTCTCACCGATGCCGAAACGATTACCAAGAATTTTGAGAGGATGGTGCTGTGTTTGGAATGTGCTCTGTTAAGAAAAGATAAAACTCTACCCACTTCAGGCCGCGGAGTCATTGACATAGTTAAGAATTGCGTTATTAAAATTAACGAAGCTTACGAAAGGAAAAGTAAATTTTGCACTCGAGAGATGACTAAAATTAAAATTCACGTTACAGAAAGTTTGACAAAATGTGCGTCCTTAGTAAATCATCTAAATGAAATTTTATCCAAGGGAAATGGGAATTGCCATAATGAATCTATAAAAGAAAAAATGACGATTGTTCTTATAACGGCGCAAGCTTGGTCACTTTTTGCATCGTGCAATATACTGTTACTTTCGGAAATAGGCACGATGGATCCAGTTAAAAAGAACAGTTTGAAACTTGAATACATAAAGGAAGATGTGCACTCTATAGAAAATTTATTAGATTTGAACCTACTACATAGTGTTGTACAAGGAAGTGTAATGATATCTAAGGAAGAATCTGAAGCTATCATGTCTTGGAATAACAGCGATGAATTTATTTTGTGGAACTACAATTGTGATGGCGAAGAAAAGATATTGGAGAAAGCTTCCCTCTATAAGAAACTTGTAAAATGTCATCCACATTGTTCTAATTTAATGAAAACAGAAGAGAAAACCAAAGAACAAATTCAAACTCTTTCCAAAGGTTTCACTTTCCGACCAGCTGAACCGACATTTGAAATCCTTTCCAAGGTATTTAAGACTCGTATTACTCATTTCTTAACAAACTAATTTTATACTTGTAATTATTATATTCTTTTTGTTTCCAGGAATATATTCACTTTGTGAATTCCCTTGGGTCACCTTTCGTTGTTATGAAACTCTACAACAATTTATCAAGTCTTTTTGAAAAACTCCTCAAAATAACAATATCTGATAGTTATGATTCTGAGGTTCCTGCAATATTGAGTAAAGCCAATGACGCCGTGAGAGAATGTTCCACTTGGCAATATTCCGTACAGAGTTTCTATACTAAAATAACCAAAATCTTTACATTGACATTCCCCGATTTGACGAAACCTTTCTTGAACGTCATCACCCAGCTCTTTTATGGACTTGGCTTGATGAAAAATTCAATAATTAAGATGGTGGTTTTGATCAAACATGGGAAAAGAGACGCTCAGTCAGTAAGTACGTGGACTGAAGATATTGTTAGATTCCCCGTGATAAATGACAAGACAAATAATTTGATGAACAGCATAGATTTCTTCACTTCTAAATCATTAGCTGATTTCTTGAAGACGTTTAGCACCGAAGATAATACTTTTGCTACTACTGAGTGCTTCAGGTAAGAAATTTTATTTAACGGGCAGTTCAACCAAATAAAAAAGTGGTTTACAGAACTTATAATTTTATTTTAAATCTAGATTATACACTTTTATATAATGTGTAAGTAGATTTAGGTTAACTTTTTGTGATTTTATAGTGCACATTTTTAAATATACTTTTAGAAAATTTTGTACAGCCAAAATATCATAAATACTTACATACACTAACATGAGCAATCATACATTAACACACCCTTACAAATTATACAAACATACATTTGCACTTTCACCTTTTAAAATGTATAGTAAGTATATTAAGGGAAAATGTAATTGAAATACATTTTATATTATCGATATATTCTAATGCTTCTATACATTTTAAAATCTGTTTTGTTTTTTATGGGAAAAAATAAATACATTTATGTAGCCTGTTTTACAATGTGTATTTGTCAAAGTCGCCTACGAACACACTCGGTATTTGTTGCAGACATGTGATGATCACCAAATGTTGAGCGTTTCGGGTGGTAATGTGTCAGTGAAAAATGACAATTGTCGATGGTAGTAATTTGTGATGTTTCACAGTACTTACAACAACACTTGACGATTATCAGAAATCAAATGTATCTGGTAGCAACTCGCAACATTTGAACATTGTCAAATGTTGAGTATGTCTGTAGGTACCTTAAGCTAACTTTGTAAATAATTTGTAAACTTCTTTATCAAATATTTTCTTGATAAAAATATAATTTATTAAATTATAATCTTTCATTAATAATATTGGAGACTGAAAAATTAAAGCCGACCTAACTTCATAATAATTTTGCATCAGTTCATAATGATGGAACGTATGTAGGTATAAACAGTTGGTACCATTTTAATGTTTTTTTTCTGTTGTAAAATAGTAGTATTTATATAATTGCTTTATTTGGTTCTACTGTGTTAAACTTTCGTGGTTACTCGTTTAAAAAATGTATGTAAAAATCCTTAGTATCAGAAATTTATTACCTAGAGAAAAATTTTTCAGACTGTTGAAAGTAAGTCTTAAAGAGCTGTACTCTGGCTGCGTCACACGAGGTTGTTTGGAGAAGGATATGTGGACCACATTTTGCATGATCTTAAACGAAGTTGTAGTTACTTGGCAGAAGCAGCAGCGGGAAATAGACAAGAAAAAACAAGAAGAGGATCTGCTCTATGTCAACAAGTTAGTAATAGAGAAATAATTAATTATTAAGTACGAGGGGGTACCCAAAAGAAACCGAACTAATAATTTAAGTCATTATTTTACAAAAAACCTTGAACAACCTTTAAAGTAATCTCCATCGAAGCTAATGCGTTGGTCCAATCTTCTGTTCCATTGTTGGAAACATTTTTTAAACTTGTCTTGTGATGCTTGACGGTGTCTCTGTCGTTTTTTTCTTCACCTCAGCAACTTTGGCAAAACACTATCCTTTCATGTATCTTTTCTTCAGTGGCAATAAAAAGAAGTCACGGATGGCTAGATTGGGTGATTGGTGGGGCACAGCGGTCAGACCTTTTTTGGTCAAACATTGGCCCATAGAGAGGGCTGTGTGAGAGCAATTTTGGCAGCTACTCATCCCTAAATCTTCACTTAACAATCGCTGCACTGATCTCCAAGTCACTTCAGATAGCTTCACAATTTATTTGATGGTCTGTCGTCAGTTTTCCAGGACGATTTAGCCAATTTTAGCGACATTTTCATCGGTTCAGGTTGTTGAAGGACGTCCAAAGAGGGGTCGGTCATCAATAGACATTTCACCTCTTTTAAAATAAGAAAACCACTCAAACACTTGAATTTCCCAAAACATCATGTTTTTAGTCCGTTGTTAACATATTCAAGAGTTTCTTTGCCAGTTTTCCCGAGCACGATGCAAAACTTCACGGTCGCGCGCTCTATCATCCATTGAAAAAACGACAAGCATACAAAACAACAGTCACAAAAAATTCATACCAGCTAAACGGAATCTTTTCCAGTGATGACAATTGGCATAGTGACTGAGAAATGGTAGTAAAACCTGGTACTGCAAAAACCCGCCTTCAGTCCGGTTTCTTTTGGGTGCTCCCTCATATAACATATTTATATATATATATGTGATGGTCCGAGCACAAATTTTTCTATTAATTCTTTCAGAACTAAGTGTGACGATAAAACAGAAGAAGAGCAGATCGAAGATGAGCTAATAGAAATGTTCCCTTCGTATTCAGATTTAGACTTCGGAGATTTCAAAGCCGCCCTTTTGGAGCAGAAAAAAATCAAACCAACGACCGCAAAACCTAAAGGCGACAATGAATTAGTAACGTACCAAGATATCATCCAGATATCCAATCTGCACTCCGATTTGGTCACTGTGTACACAATAAGTGAATGGCTGTCTGTACCGGCCAGTTATAATTTGCACTGCGATTACTTGACGCCGCTGTTGGAGAGATTCACTACTCTAGCTGGTTTTATGGATCAAGTTTCTACAGGTCTCGGAGAAGATATTGATGGAAAGCTGTTACCGAGTCTTTTGATTCTAGTTGCTCATGCACGGGGGTCGGTAGACGGTGAAGACTATCTCGGTATGTTTTGTATTGTTTTTCTGTCCAATTTGTTTATCAATAAACACCTTTCTAAATAAATGATCATTACAATTATTAATATATTAAATTTATCAGCAAAGTTCAGTAAGTACTTGTGTTTGACGACAGATGGCGTGATTTTGTGACAGATTGTGTGCTACCATCTGTTAAATTATGCCAAAAACAAATTGACTATTGATTCATAGGTTAATTTGTGTTTGACAGCTAGTGCAGTAAGCAATGCAATGTGGTTTTTGCTAAAATGGAGAATGTGCAATATTGTTAGATGGGAAAACGTACGAGGAGATGAAAGTAAAATGCTGTTTATGGACGGCTTCGCCATCAATGACAACAGATAGAAATCTTTTGTTTTTGATGAGAATCTATGTTGAAAAATATTTTTTTTTAAACGATGGAGTATTCATTTCTATAATGGGTACTTGCTGAACCGCCCTTGTAATATTTTCATTGTGATTTTAGGTTAGAATTTAACCCATTAATATGGTATTTAAAAAATATATGTATTCAAAAATTAGCGGAGCATTTATTTGGTGCCTATTAAAAAAAGAAAGAAAACTTATTTGTGAATTAAATATTTCACTATTTATTAGAGATAGATATACAAAATTCATATTATTTTTGAAGTACAGAAAATTATGGATAAAAAAATATATAAATTCGGTTACGTTTGTTACATTATAAAATAAGTTGTTACATAAAAAATAAATAAATTTCACAAATGAATAAAATTGCTATGAGTGTGACTCGTAGATTATACATTTGGATCTGGTTATTTTGTTTTTTTGTCTTTTTATATATCTCTGCTTTTTTAGAAATAAAAAGACAAGGATCTCAGGCCGCTAAGCCCGATTTCTACCACAGCTCCTGGGTGGCGGAAACACAGAAGTGTTTGCCCACCATACAGACCGTCATAAAGGCAACTAAGCTACTGTTGGAACAGTGGCCAGATTTCCCTACCTTGAAAGATGTAAGTTATACATTTTCGTTATGTACATACAAAAGGGAGTTTTGTATTTTCTTTTTGATATGTACTATTTAACTAAGCGAAGAGTATTTGAGAAAAATATATTGTCTTGTTGTGATGCCACATTGATTTTTTAAAAAGATTTTGATTTTTAAACCCCTATTCAATAAAATAAATAAAACAACTTTGTTTTTAACCACAAATTTTAAAAATATTTTTTTCCACCGACCGGTTTCACAGCAAACAAGCTTCTTCGTCAAGGTTTACGTAACTAATGAATTCTTTCCTATTTATTGGAAAAATTTCGTAGGGATTTTTTTTAAAGCTTATCACAAGGAATGTTCCTCTGAAGTTTCGCGGTCTGGCCCTGAAAAATTGTGTATGTATCAGTAGTTACACCCACAGTATACCTTGTTTGTCTATTGCGCGCCCTTACTAAGTTTGATTTTATACCAAAGAAAGACAAAAAGTTTGGCTTCAGAATTGCACTGTTGATCTAGATATCTAGAATGACGTATTCAAATTTCATTTCAGACGGACAAACAAACATACACACATATTTTTGTTTTATAATATAGATAATCATCTAAAATTATAAAAGTCATATCGAACTTAAAGTATGTCTTTTCTTTTCTCTTAGATAATGACAATCACCCAACGAATACTAGAATTTCCCATAACGAGCCCAGTGGCTAGATTCCTCACAGGGCTAGAACTGCTAAGGGACAAGATAGAAGAATGGAACAAGAACGCTCACAAGGGCAACAATATGATGGATGAAGCTATTGTCGTGGCCCACCATATTGTGACGTGGAGGAAACTTGAACTATCCAACTGGAAAGATTCCCTGAATCACGCTTTTGAAAGGTACAGTATTTATATTTTCAATTATTTAAGAATCGAACAAGATAGCTTTTACAGAGAATGGGATCTAAATCCAGAAATATCAGTCTTACGCTTTAGGTGCCAGTATAGGAACTATGAAATATTCTAGTGTAAAAATACCTTTTAAAATAAATATTTCATGTCAACCATGTCGAGAATTGAACATACGTTATATTAGAGATGCCACGAATATTTGCTACTA
The DNA here is from genome assembly GCF_059751315.1 of Micrasema longulum. NCBI lineage: Eukaryota > Metazoa > Arthropoda > Insecta > Trichoptera > Brachycentridae > Micrasema > Micrasema longulum. Next base: position 395,822 of record NW_028277766.1, read on the forward strand.
ATCGCTATTCGGCCTATTCAACTACTTGTTTAAATATTAAATTATATCATGTTATATTTACTATAACAGATCATCGTATTTCTTTCATAGTCATAGTTGGAAGACCAAGCTACTTTCAATCCCAATAAAATATATCATTCCATCGGAAAAATTCTTATTGATAAAGAAAAACACTTATTGATAAACCACACAACTAATTAATTACCTAAATGATTTCTCCCTAATACCATGTGAGCGAAGCCGTGGGTAAAAGCTAGTTTATGTATATATAATAAAGTTAAAAAATATTTAGTTCAATTATGTTTAACATGTTTTTTCCAGGCTATTTATTGTATAAATTTAAAGTAATCTACAAGGAGAAGATATATTTGAGCTAGAAACTAACTTAAATATATCTTCTCTTCAAGACCGTCAAAATAAATCTGACCTTCTAGTCCTATTTAAAATTCTCAACTCACTCTTTGATGCGCATGAACTACTGAGCTCAATAAAATGAAATATCCCAACTAGAAACTTCAGACAAAACTTACTCTTTTATATCGATAACCATAGAACTAACTATGGTTTTCATTCCCCTATGCCCAGAATTCTTAGGTCTGCCAACAAACATACCGGTCTTGATTGAAGTTGTCTTCTTTCATACGACCACCAAATCAAATTCAATTATAAACACCTCTCTCCCGCTTCCACTCCCACCAAGTCTACTATTTACCATTGTGTCTTTCTTTTTTCTATGGATAAATATATCCTTGCCCATTTGGCGTATGTATAAATAAATAATTATTCATTTTCATATGATACAAGTATTAAAATGATTGAGTTGTCTTTTAAAAAATATCTCTTATCCTTTTAATCTATTTGTTTCTGGCTTTTCCAAACTAAAATATTTAATAAATCCATATATATATTTTTTTTTTCAGGGTTCAGTCAGAGGCTAACAAATGGTGGTTCCATATTTTCACTCTTGTAGATTGCTTTATATCCGAAAAACCTATAAACAATGATGTTTCTAACCTCTCACCGGAGGATCCTACTCTGCAGAACGCTGATCAGAACAAAGTCATCATGACAGTTAAGGAATTTGTAACAGCTATGCAACACTTTATTGAAAAATCTACACTAGCCGAGTTTAAGAAAAGATTAGACATTTTGTTTACTTTCCATTGTCATGTTATTCAGATGGATCCTTCAGCCAAAAGAGGTAAAGTACCTTTTTAATAATTTCTATAATCAAACGTCTGTAAACAGTAACGATTGATCATCATCAATTTATTGATAATGATGATATTTATTTTATTATTATTATATTTGATTTAATATGTATAAAAGTTTTCAAATATTAATAATGTTGAAACAATATTTATACGCTTAAATTTATTTACACATTGAGACATAAAATAGTATTATGAATCTACATATTGGAATTATTTAATGGATAAGACCAATAATGATATATGGCATTGAAGTAAGGGCAGTCACAGTCGGGATCAAACAAGTATTGAAGACTTATGAGATGAAAACGCAGGATGTTAGCAGACAAAACTCTAAGAGATCGCATGAGGAACACCAGAATAAGAGAGACATGTGAGGCTGAGGACATTGTAAGATGGAGTAGACAGCGAAGGAGCGACTGGTACGGTCATCTCCAAAGAACGGACACCACCAGACTCCCTAATAATCATCCTCATCAGCTCCTACATAATCAGCGTCAAGTTACTCGGCCTTGTGGAAGACGTCTCAAAAGTAGGGACAGCTGGGAATCCACCTCACAGGAGGAGCAACTCTCTGGAGAACATACCACATAGGTCTATAGCAACGAAGAAGAAGATATTTAAATTTTATATAACTACTTATTTTTATTGCATACTTTTTTAAAGTGTTCTTTTGAAACAATATAAATTTCATTTTACATATCATATTATCTCGAAAACTGTTTGAAATGCATAATCACAACTTTGGAATTAGCTCGATGATAATTCCTAATTTTAGCCCATAAATTTAATAGACATTCTATGAATAATAAATTAAGAAATTTCTTCTCAGATCGATCATATCTATTTATTTATTTATGACAAAATACAAGGTTTTTAAACTTTAAATAATACATTACATTACATATTTTATTTGTACAAAATATTCCCAATCAGCAAAAGTGCTGGTTTGAGGGAATATTATATATAAAACACAATAGTTCAAATAAAAAGTTGATAAAATAACATTACATATCACTCGTCACATGGGCTGTAAGAACTGTTTTATTTAGGTGTTTTTTAAGTACGTACATGTTTTGTATATTTTTTAGGTCATTAGAAAGTGAATTGTAAAAATTTATTGCCATACAAGTAAATTACACATATTTTCAGTAATTAATAAATTGGGTATTTTAAATAACTCCATTCGGATAATAAAACATTTGGGTAGTTGAATTTTTTGTGAAAAAAATGGTCTATTTTATTTAATTACTGTACGTATGTTGAAAATGGGAGAAAAAACTATTTTTAAAGAAAAATAGCTTTTGATCAATTAAATGAAAAGGCAACACTTTTACATGTTAAGCGTAGTTACAAGTGCTGTACATTAGTACAGTATGTACGTACTGTACTGTAAATGAAAGTCATTGCTTGCAGAATATTTTGGTCAAAGTAAGCTGTTTGATGAATCGCAGTACGTTACTGTCTTAAATATTTTTTTCAATCAATCAATCCCGGGTCCCTAAGTTCCGCCAAATAATGCCGAAAAATTGACATCGACAGCCTTCCAGGATGGCGGGAGCCCGCAGGTGTGAAGAAGATGCAATTGTTCACTTTTACTTAACAATAATCTTCTTTCCACAGATCAAGTAATGTGCGTCCTTTGGAATTTGCATAAATACTACTCCCAGTTCATTCCCCAAATCACCCAAAGTATAAAAGACAAACGCACACCCATTGAGAAAAAACTGCGAGATTTTGTCAAAATATGTTCTTGGGAAAGGGATCTCAGTTATTGGGCTGTTAAGGACTTGGTGGATAAAGCGCATAGGACACTACACAAACATATCAAAGATTTTGAGGTAATTTTTTTTTTTTTGTTCAATAAGGAACATAATGTATTTGAGTTTTACCTTTGCGAATTTTCCTTTTTTTGCTTAAGGAGAGTTGCATCAGAAAAAGTTGAGGTACATTTTTCCCAAAATGGGCAAAACAGGTTGCCTTGCCTAATTTTTTTCATGCAACCAATTTTGCCCATTTTTATGAAAACATAAATGTTAACGAAAAGGTGGAGTGTAATGGAAAAACGAATTTCATTCAGTTTTGTAAGAGGTTGGGAGTATTTGAATAAGGGATAGGAACATGGAATGGACACCGTCCTTTGATATGATGTGAATGTTCTTCAATTTCGGGCACTAGATTATGAAATGCACTATGATATACATATGTAACTATTTATGATAATTATTGAACAACGCGGGATGATTCAAGAACTTTTATGCAATGTGATATTTAGTGATATTTAAATCTATATTATATATTATATTAGATATTTTTAATTTCTTCTATCTTGATGTCAGGTAGGTACCATAAGGATGGGTCAAGGGAAGGATGAGAAAGAAAGGTAATTGGCCAGGAATAATATCGATAAATGCTGTTATTTACTAAACAATAACAGTTATTCATTTTCAATATAATTTTGATTGAACTTTTTTAAGATTTGAATAATTTATTTCTAGGATGAACGAAGAAAGCTTAAAGCTTTTTAGTATTATAATTATTTGAATACTTTTTAATTGTAGCTACAAACGCCTCGATGATTTTTTTTAGATTTAGTTTTTTTTTTTAATTCCCGCTTTTATTTTTACTTGTGACATTACTTAAAAAACCAGCTGATGGGAGTAGAAATTTGTAGAATAAAATAAAAAGTCACTAACCCTGCATTTGTCATAACAAATTTAACCATTTCTGTTGATAAATCTATCAAATGATTTTCTACATTCTAGAATGCTTTGAAAACTAGTGCTTATAGCTATCTTTCTGCTGACAAAACTATTGAAGAGGGAACTGCTCTGATTGGTGTATGGGATAGACCCAAACGAGTGTCCTCTACCCAACTTTACCACTATATGGTAGATCCTCAGCATTATCTCGTTTCCATTAGGATAGCCAAGGTAAGATGTTTATTTATTCACTTTAGATTTTATAAAAAGGGTAATTTAAAAAGAAGATTAAATAATAATAAAACATTCAGATATTATTATTTAATATTGTTTTTATTATTTATGGATGGTTTGTATGTAACTACATAAAAAAAAAACTGTAAGCAAACATCATTGTTATACCTTTATCTGCACTGGGTGGTGCTTAAGGCACTAAATTGGTACACCAAATGCAGCGTATCATTCGTCATTATGTCATTTGTTACATGAGGGTAAAGTGATCAGTCTTGTGAGAGTGATTAATTTGAATTCTTTTTTTTTAATGCGATGACTCTACTTCATATAATGGTCACACTGATGATTAAACGTCGAATGGTGTATAAAACTGCTTCGAAAATGGAAATAAAACTAATACAGTTGGGTCAATTCAACCTAATTAAGTGATTTCACATGTTCATATTTTTTTTCATAAAGCAAAAATTAATCACATGGAAAAAATAAATATCCCCAAATTAACCATTCTCTGGGGTAACGAGAAGATTCATAATTGCACCCCAGGGGCTAAAACATATTGCTTTGTAAAATCACCTCTAGGAATCAAATCCAGGACTTCATGTTTAGCAGGCAAACACACACCAACCACTACACTATGAGGCGGAATTATCTCTATTCAATTTCTTTTTATACCATAGAGTAGCTACTGAGTCAAAAATATTCATCCAAGATTCTATTATCACCCACAGAAATGTATCTACAATATGTATTTTATGAAAATTTATATATTTTTTTTGTTTTCCAGAAATACTTTGCCGAGTCGGACAGTTTGAGTAAGAAAGTTGTTAGTCCCAAGGCAGTTTTACTACCGCAGATGCTGTCTCTCCTCACAAAGGCCATGAAATTGTGTAAAGAGACAGTGTTGCAATCCACCTATCCCGGCTTGATACAGAGCCTTGATGGATTTGTCACCAATGTTATAGACACTTCGAAACATCTCAAATCTTTAGAGGTACGGTTAAATACACATGTATTCTAATCAATAGGTCTGGGTGTTTGGTGTATTTTTATGAAATAAAAAAAATATGTGTTTCAACGCCTTTTTAAATATTTTTAATAGATTTATTATTATTTATAGAGTAATTTGTGCAAATGTGAGAACACCGTGTAAACTATGATTATTTCCAAGATCTATATAAGTTAACTTTCATTTTGATTTCTCTCCATGTTTGATTGTTTTTTTTTAAATGGAAATTTAAATGCCACATATCATCTTTATCATGGACCTTGCCAGAAATCGAACTCGGGACCTCAAGCGTGGTAGGCAAATGCGCCAACAAGGCGGACTTGTGATTCATCCATTTGATTTCCTTTTTTAGGATTTTTACCGGAGAGAAACTATCCAGTCGAATCGGATTAGGATTCTGATTTAATTTCACTTACAGTTGGTCTGGTTTTATTCATCTGCTCGGATACACAAATTTTAATATTGACTAGATACATAAATCAGTATAATAATAGGTATTGCTGTGTTTCAGATTTCTCCAAATATTCCCAAGCCCAAACAAAAAACCCAAGCAAAAGGATTTCTGCAACAGAAAAAGAAAGCGTTGGCAGATTTATTCAAAGATCTTACTAAAATGGGCATATCATACAGAACGGGCTTGGTTGAGTTTACTGCTAGAGATGGTGTCATTGTTAACTTCTTAACGCCGCCCGTTGACTTGAAAGCGGCATTTACCTACTTGAAGAATAAGTAAGAAAAAAATATAAATTCTAATTTCATATGAAAAGTTTATTTAAATTGTATTTATTGTAAGCATTGTTATCAGCTTTTTTGGTCACATTGTGTGGAGAAGAATTTCTAATCTAATGTATTTTTAAGTCCTAATTAGTATTTTAGAATAATATGGCTTTCAGTACTGACATTGAATTTTTAGCAAGTTCTCAAAAGGTTCTCCTCACACACATTAAATTATTGGTTCTCACACTTTGTAAAAGTATTGGTTCTCACGCTCTAAAAAATGAATTGTTTCTCACTCTTCTTAGTAAAACTAATAGTTCTAATACTCTTTATCATATTATTATAATATTGGTGCTATTCGGCACTCTTTAAACGCAAAGTAATTTTTTTGAAATATTTTCAATAGTATGTGGTGCATTTTTTTTTACCTAAATACATTTTTAAAGAGTCTTATTTAGTTGATGGTAAATCAGCAATGTAGATTTCTCAAAAAATGTCTTTAAGAACACCTATAATATTATTTTCATTTGCCGAATTTTACTACAAACTAATTTTCGTTAATCTTTTAGCTCGGAAGATATTTATAAAAAGCACAGTGGTAGCAGTGAATTGCATAAGGATGCATATAGGTAAAGCGGTCACGCCAACATTACATTTTTAAAGTATCTTGTTAAAATATGCTAATGTATCAGGGATTTGAATAAGTTCTCGCTGTTTTTTCATGAAAATTAATGCTTTATTTTTAAAAAAAGCAAAGAACATATCATTGAAAGTATTGTCCATCGCTAGCGACTACTTTCTCCTATCTTTCTGACAACATACGAATACCATCTCGAAAGAACGACTCATCTTTTGAGGTTATCCACGAATCGAGCCATTTTTTGGCATCTTCGTAAGAATGAAAGTGCTGCACAGCCAGGCCATGAGTGTCGATCGGAACAAGTGGTAATCGGAAGGAGCAATGTCTGGTGGATACGGCAGGTGGGGTAGGACTTCTCATTTAAGTGTTTCCAAGTATGTTTTGACTGGCCTTGCAACATGCTGCAAAATTACATTGTCTTGTCTCTCTTTGTATTGCGGTAATTTTTCCTTCGATACAAATCAATTGTAGTTGATAATGATCTCCCGTGATGGTTTTGTTGAGTTTAAGGAGCTTATAATACCCAGCTGCTCATGGTACAGAGCAAAGACGATGATGATGTTTGGACAGAGTATGGTTGCCGGAAGTCTCCTCAAGAATTCTTTGTGCTTCAGCTGTAGATTAAAAAAAAAAAGTAATGCAGAAAAATTTGCTGCTAATACTTTTTTTTTTGCACTAAATTCGACATGTTTAACGCCATAAAAAAAAGGTTGTTTACACATCGGCGGAATAACATATACTGTTATTTCAAGCCTAATGGTGGAGCTTCGTGATGGAGTTGGCTCTAGTATTGCTTGATTCAAAAGGGCTAAATTATTGCCATTTGTCGGGAAACAGTGATAACTTATTCAAGTCCCTAAATAAATATATATATATATATATTTTGTAATTTTGGGTTAATATATTAAAAAATATGTTTTTATAAAGTAGCATTATAAATATTATTTGTTTATATATATTTTTGGGTGCGATATATCAACATTTTACTATTGGTTGGGCCAATGTCAAAGATACATATATCAAGAATGTTACTTATTTATTTATTAACATATTATATACATAAAATTATACATTTATGCAACGTTGCTTTGACTATCTAACTAGGGTTATTTACCCCGTTCTAAGCCAGTCAAAAAAAATATATATAAAAATAGTTAGCATTTTGTCAATTCTGTCAATACATAGAAAAATAAATAAAGTTATTAGATATAGTGAAAAACATAGTAAAATACATAGTTTAAAAAACATAGTAAAAAAAGTAGTAAAAAATATTGTAAAAAACGTATTTAATAACCCAGTAAAATACATAGTGAGAATCATAGTAAAAGACATACTAAAAAACATATTTTTAAACCCAGTAAATACGAAGTAAAAAACAAAAATACAATAAATAACATAAAAAAAACATAGTAAAAGATGTGATAGATAAAAAAATAACATATAAACGCTACTGCTCTGTGGTCGGGAACGGAAGATCGGGGTCGCCATTTATATGATATTACACAGATTGGATTTGAAATATTTATTACTAGAAGTTACACACTATATCACCATATAATTTCTCAAAAGGAATTCACAATATAGTTTAAACTTACCGAGGACCCTGCGTGCAGGTGAGACAAAAGATCGAGAAGAAATGCAGCGAGCGATGTCCTTTTAAGTGTCATATAGAACGTCATATAGAAAAACGCGTTCCAGTGTTGGCAACCTGATAATGTTTATCCAAGTACTTCGCTCCCCGTTACAATATCAATAAAAAAAATATTTTCAAAGTATGTTCCTTTATAATTAGGAAGAAGAAATATTTACTTATAAAATATTGTTTTTGTCGGGTCACGATGTTTTGGCGATCATGGATATTATTTATTTTATCATTTTTCATTCTCACACTGATGTTTGTATTCAAACTGTTGAGGGCAAGGCAATATTTGCTTAATCTAAGATGTAGTTAGTAAAATAATAATGTGTCCATATATTATGTCAGTCGTAGTATAAGTGTGGTCTTGTCCTGAAATGCCATGCATATTATTTAGTATATTTTGTACATGTATTATGTAATTATTTATATCATGGGCTGAGTACTTGTTGTTTAAATTAAGTTCTACGTTTACCGCCATTATTCGCAACAATCGAGTACTCTCCCAATGTGCAGATAAGTTGTTATTTTGATTTCTTCATTTTAATATCATATTATGTTTGTATGTGTGTAGAGTTGATGACTATACTATGGAATACCTTAATTTATTTACTAAAACATTCTTAAGTAATATTTTGTGAATAAAACAATGTATGTATTTTGTCCTTGCTAAAGCATGTGATGGGTGGATGAAAAAGTTAAAATTTGTTTGATATGTTAAATTGTTTTGTAAATACAAAATCATCTTGCTATGAAACAAAAGCTTAATTTGTATATTCAAGCTTGCTTTTAAAATCGTTCAAGTAAGATTTTATAATCACAATATATCATGTTGTCGTTCAGCATGCAACACCGCCCTGCCCTATTGAATTTTAACCTAAAATCTGCAATTATGATAATTTTGTTAAGAATTATTCGCAAAAAATGATAAATCTGTTTTTTTCTCTTGATGCCGTGTTGTGTGTTGAGTTCACACATCATTAACTTCTGTTGTCAGTACATATATGATTTTTATTTGCGACCAAAAATGTAGAAACAACAGTTCAATTATTTTCCTATATCTAATGGTTATAATTTTAGGCGTTGCGACAGTGTGTTACTGTCTGTGTGGGATGGTTGTGAGACATACTACCAGCGCTGTATCTCCCGTATGGGGGCTCTCACCGCTGCTTTAACAGTCCCATCAGCCGACCTCGGCCCGCAGAATATCGAGCGCTGCAAAGGATTTGCCATCCACCTTATGGTAATAGTCAAAAATTAATTTTATTTCTCATCAGCACAAAGCAGGATGAATGACGAATGATAATTTTATGCCTTGAAAATTGCTATTATTCTACTGCAGATCGATTGTCAATATCTGATTGTTTTTTCTTCTTCTTATTTACAGCTAATGGTTCAAGACCAGAAATTGAGAATAGCTAAAAATGGTAGACAATTATGTCTCTTAAGAAATCAAGTATCACAAATAACAGCCTTATGTGAATCTGAAATTCAACAACCCAATCAAACAGTTTTATATTCCCGCATGAACGAGTTAAGGGAGGTATATTCCTTTATCATAATGACCATGGAACAATTTGACCTTCTCCTTAAGTCTTATCCTCAAAGAAACCCCAGTGGAATGGATGATTCTAGCGAAATTATAGCCTTTGATACAGCCATCTGTGACTCCGCAATGGTCATGTGCTTCAAATATGACCCCGCTTGGGTAGGTGTCAATGATAAAGTCAAACAGTTTTTAAATGTATCCAAGAAACAAATGACTCTTCTCAATAAATTAAGTCCTTCTCTTCCTTCTGTATACACTTACAACAAGAAAACAGAAAATCTGCTGAATAGTAATATATTTTGCCAACCCCATATTTCCGTAATGGACGATGCTTATGAACAACTAAAGGAACTCTCTAGTAAATTATCGATATTGATATCGGGATATAGAATATACACAAACGACGGAGAGGAAATACAAAGTCCAGTGTCAAAATGTCTTGTGGATTTGCAGACTTATTTATTGAGTCATCTCAATCACTTGCAGCCACTGGCTAATAGAAATGATTCGATGGAAACAAATATTGATCAAGAATCAGTCGAATTGTTTAGTATCAAGGTTGAAAGTTGCGTGAGTTTTATATTGTTTGTAATCCAGGAAATGTACAAAAAATATCTCGTAGATACAAACATCAAAGAAAAGACTGAAAACTCAAACCCTACTGAAGAAAAACAGAAATCTGATGATGCCCAAATTCAAGACAATGATGATGAATACGAAGATCAGTTGATTCAGGATGGCCACTTGAAGAAAGAATTGCACGAAAATATCAGAGCCGATATCAATGACATAAATATACCTCAGTTGGTGAACAAACTGGAAAGCATTTTATCAGAACTAAATATTCGACAGGATACTGATCCTGCAAATATTTTGGAGTACAAAAAGCAGTTAAGCAAGTGTGTGCCACTCTTAGAACAAATAACCCTATTGTCGCAGTTTTTTGTCACTCAACAAGTTGCCATGCATAGGGTGTCTTGTAAGATGCTCTCTGTCTTATTAAATATCTTCACAGAGTTATCTTCTAACGGGTAATGCAACATTTTAATTTTGCAGTGTTTTTGCTCAAAGTGAGGAAAAATGTATTTTAAATTGTATTTTTCTTATAGATTTTGCACTCCTGATTTTGGCGAAGAATCTGGAGAAGGCGAAGGACAGGGTAAAATGTCGGGAGGGATGGGACTCGGGGAAGGGGAGGGAGAAAAAGATGTTTCTGAAAGAATTGAAAATCAAGTAAGAACATTTTTTTGCATAATATTTTTTATGATACTAGTTTTGATGGTGTTTTTCTGTTTATTATTTTTGTGTTTCAATTTTCAGGACCAGCTTGATGATGCTCACAGACCAGGAGAAGAAAAGAAAGAAAATGACAAAGATTGCAAAGAGGAAGACAAAGGAGTCAATATGACTGATGACTTTGAATCACAATTGCAGGATGTGGAGAAGAAAGAAGGTAAAATAATAAAGAAAAGCTTTTTACATTGTTTGCTTCGATCGATGGGCATACACTTAATAATGGATTACATGTTTTCTTTAGGATCTGATCAAGAATCAGAGGATGAGGACGACATTGACAAGCAAATGGGAGAAACGGACACTGGTGTTGACAAGTATGATACGAATTATAATTGTAATAATGTATAATAAAAAGATAAATAAACTTCAATTAATGATTATAATATTTGTTACAGGCTTGATCAACAAATTTGGGGGTCTGATGATGAAGATGAGGATGTTGATGAAAATAAAAAGCAAGAAAAAGAAAAGGAAGAGAAAGGAACAGGTAAACCCTTGGGAGATAAACAAGTTGGAGCTAAGGAGGCTAATGAGGAAGAGGACAATACAGGAGACGGGGAACAGAATAAGGACAAGAGTAAGAAAGATATTAACGAAATGGAGGAACCAGAATATGATGATGATCAGGTAATTAATGTTTGCTTTCTCAGGGATACAAATATGTGTTGAGGTACATTTGAATATAGCTCTACAGGCATCCTCGTTTGTTACTGTGTGGTATTTTTTCAGGTTGATCCTTATCATGGAAACCAAAAACCACTTCCTGAACCGGAACCAATGGATCTTCCAGATGACCTGAACCTTGATGACCAAGATGGCAAAGATGAAGATAAGGTTGGTTTATGAACATTTTAGTTTAGTTAAGCCATTAAACATGCACATTTGAAACGGTCGATATAACTTTTACATTTATAGGAGGGGGAGGATGAAAATAAACCATTTGAAATCGATGTCATGGAAGATAAAAAGCAACCACCGGATCAACAAGAAGAACAGAAGGACGATGACGGTAAAAAGGATGCCAAAGACCAAAGTGGAGGAAACCAGGAAGATGGAGAAGATATCAGCGATGAGGATGATGAACAATCTAATGAAGTAAAATTTTGTTATTGGTTTGCACATATGTCATTATTATTTTTAATAAACAACTACGTATTTATTTTGTTCTGTTTTTACAGAAAGAAAATCCAAAGGACGAAATGGATGTAGACAAGGAAAATGAAAATGAGGATAGTCCGGATACGCTGGATGAAGATAATCCGTCGACGGAAGATTTACCAACAGAAGAAAAAGAAGAAGAACCATGTAAACCACCACAAGTTCCAGACGACAAAGAAAATGAGGATGATGATGAAAGTGAGCAGAATGGTGAAGATAGTGAGAGGAAAAATGAAAACGATGAAGCAAAACCATCGCATGATAAACCTACTGCTGAGGACGATGTAGAAAGCTCTGCCATGGAGAAGGGATCCAAGGATATGGTGCAGACTAACCCACAGCTTGACAAACAAGATGCACCCCAGGTAAGTTTTTACAAAATACACATGCACATGTGCTTTTCGTTATTCTCCTCTAATGCCGAAATCACAAATTTGCAAAACCATTATTTTGAGATATTGAAGATCTGCCGAAGAATATAGTTCTGTACGAGTGTTTTTTACTCGATGCCAACTGAAAAGGGAAATTTAATGGAGATAAGTCCACTTTGTAGTGTAGTGGTTGACACGTTTGCCTACTTTGCTTGAGATCCCGATCCCGTTACTATTCCCGGTAGGAGTGACGTGAAATATTTGTTTTAATGGTTTTTTATCATAGCAACATTTCATTGTCCCTGGACTTGGAGCATAAGATCGATTATCTCACTTCCACGTAACAGATGATAAAGATACTCTGCATTTGGTGTTCGATTTATTAAATTTTTCTTCAAAATTTGATTTGGGTATATTTAAACAGTTTGTTGATTATTATTTCTCCGTTTTAGGAACAGTCCCAAGAACAAGATGGGGATGAAAAAGAAGGTACGGGACAGTCGGAATTAAGTGAAAATCAAAAGGGACACAGGGGAGATAGGCAAGACAAGCCCAAAACTAGTGCCAGAGACAAGAGGATGATGGAAAAAGAGAAACGAAATGAAAAGAGAAACAAACCTGGCAACACTGAACAAGACAGAGCTTTGGGTGAGAAAAATATGGATTTTTTTTTTTGATTTTGTAGACTTCTGACATTACCAGATTCAAGGATTTGATATTTTTATCTAATCTTGCTGTGACATCCTTGTCCTACTCGTACCTTGTCCGTTTCCTTTTGCCATATTTAATTTATTTGTTATTTTACAATTTATGTATTACTTTTTTTACATTAATGATAATGTAAAAAACGACGATAATGTACCCCCTCACTGGGATGTCCCGTACCGAGGGAGACATTTTCTATAATTTTGAAACATACCTTATTCTGTTTGACTATATATATTTTTTTTAATAAATGAGAGTTGCATTATTTTTTACCTTTACATTATTTTTTACCTTGCATTACGAGGGATAGTTATTTATTTGTTTATTTTTAAAAAAATGTTCTATTAAATTTATTTCAATGAAAAACTGTATTTAGTTGATATGTTTATAATATGTAAGGATCGGGCGGGATGTTGCAGCTGTGACCTGCTCTAGGAGCTTCTCTGCATTTGCTCTAGTGACGAGGAAACCACAGAAAACTCGGCAGGAGAAGGCGAACTGTTGTCATTCGTCAACAGACCTTCCGATCCACTCGAAGAGTGTTCGGCATTTGGTGTCCTGCTATCGTTGATTCTTTCTGCTATCTGCTATTTTTCTTTCACTATCCATTCTTCTACGTGCAAATTGTTTTGAAGGCGGTATTTTTTCATAAAATGTATGATATTTGTTGGTGAGTTATTTGGGATAAGAAATTAATACCATACTATTTCTTCTTAGGAGAAATGAAAGAGCCGGCTAAAAAGAAAATGAAAACGTTAAATATGCAAGATAATAAGACTGATGTCGAGGAAAAGGAAGAAGAAGAGGGTGTAGGAGAAAAGGGTGAACAGGCAGATGAAGCAGATCTTTACCAGCATATCAAAAATGCCAAAGAAACAGATATTCAGGTATAATCATAAGTGTTTGGTTTTTGATAATGGTCTTGACCCTGATGTATGGGAGCGAAGTATGGACTTGGAAAAACAGGGATGAAAGTAGGCTGAATGCTGTCGAAATGCGATCTCTTAGGCGAACGTGTGGAAAAACTATGTACGGTAGATGCACAAATGTTGAGATCCATACATTATGTAAGGCTGAGACAAGCATTATCGACAAAATCAAGAAAGGAGCTCTGCGCTGGTTTGGACATGTAGAGCACAGCCAAAGAACGGCTAAGAATATTTACAAGAAGCGAGATCTGTACGCAAAGATAAGCGTGATGTGACGTTCTATCCTCTCTGCCTACCCCTACGGAGAAACGGCGTGATGATTTGTAGTTGTTGTTGAAATGTCAAATTACAAAAGACTCGATGCATTTGTTAATGCGTTATTTTCTGCGTAGGCAATAGATGCTGCCACTAAAGAACAAGCAGAAATACAACCGGTTCCCAATGATCCCGATGAAGAAGGCGATGAAGTCAATCCCGAGAACGATGTTCTGATGGACACCAATGAGGACGTTCAGGTTTTTAATAGTTTCTACAAGAATTTTTTTTCCCACAATACATACAGTACATTATGAAGATATTTATATATTTTTATTCTACAAACGCTTTATTCATTTTGTATTTTTATAACAATATGCCTAACTGTCGCTTGTTGCACATACAGTTTAATAACTCGGACCGTTAATAATATTTTTTATGCATTTTAAAGAAGAGTTTACCCTGTAATGAAATGTTCTTATTGTGGTATCAAGATATTTAATTAGTTCTCTTTCATGAAATGTTTTCAGGTGGATGATGAACCGGTAGAACAAATAGAACCGGAGAAAGTTGGCCACGACAAGAGCAAAGACGATAAGGATAGGTCCAAGGAGAAAGGTGACCCCAAAGGAGATGATCCTACGGGAGATATGGGGGTAGAAGTAGAAGGAGACATTGTCCTGACGCTCGGAGCGGAGCGAGGGAATGAAACTTCTTACCACACCAAGTAAGATCATTTCTTATGCAGTTAATATTATATTCAAATATAAACATATGTCTGGGGTGCTATTCTGAATCTTCTGCGCGGTGGTAGAGAAGATCTCTACTGTGTAAAACGTGGGTTCATTTGGGGATTTTTATTTTTCGTGTGCGACTACACTTTGCTTCATATATGACCGCACTGATGATCAAACTTCAAATTACGTAAAATAAACAGTTTTATAATTGACTTTTCATAGTTTGGCATCATAAAACTGTTTAAAAAACAGAAAAAACTATTACAGTTCAGTCAATTCAACCTAATTAAGTGTTTTGGGTAATGCTTACGGTCGCAAAATCATTATGTTTGGTTTCATGTATTTCTTTGACCATCAAAATGTGATCCTTGAATGTGTAGGGTCAGGTGGGGAACAGTGTAATAGGGGGTACAACTTGAGAGTAATATGACGCATTATTACTCCGAAGGTACAACACTATAACAGTAAAAATATTTCCTTTATTTTTCTTCACTGCCACACTGCTTTTTCTATTGACAATGAGAATCCAATATCCGCCATCTTAATACAGACCTAATTTGATAACAGTATTCATGATTTTTGTAGTAATTGCAAAATATTGTTTTTGGTAGTATGAAGTAGTGATTTAAATAAATTAGTCATTTTGATGTTATTCTGAATTAGTTGAGCATCAGTAGTAAATGTATTTCCTATTCAATCTATTGTTTGTAAGCCTTTTGATAAATCAAACAAGCTTGCGGTCATTCTGATCTAACTTTTTGAAATTTAAAGCAAATCATTTTAATACCCTTCGTGTAACAAGTGACTTCAGAATATCACTTATATTATAATTTACAAGTATGTTTTCTATTGTTTCTTTTTAGTTGAGTCAAGCTAAAGGATAAACTCTTGATTTAGTATTAAAAAAATGCTCATTTAATATATGTATGTAGATTTTTCTAAAATGAAGTAAAACTTTTTTGTACTGTTTCCCATCTGACCCTACTGTAGATTTTGATAAAATGGATGAAACGTTTCTATACAGGATAGACATGGTTCGGGTATCACTAGGAGGCGTAGAGAGGAGCGCTGTGACGGGCGCCGCTGTACGCCAGGCTCTGCAGGGGGTGGGAAGCGGAGCCCCGAGTGCCGAGAGCAGCAGCGCATGGCACGCCCTCTGGGGGCACACCGCGAACCAAGCTCGGTTGCTGACGGAAAGACTTCGCTTGGTCCTCGAGCCCACGGGACTAAGCAGGCTCGCTGGTAACTAGAATATTACCTTAATTTATTATATTTTCTTCTTAAGAAGTCTGACTTTTGTTTCATACAAACGTATTCCCATATTTTCTTGCTGGATTATGGCACTAGAGCGATGATTTTTTTAAACACCATAGATATCCATCATTGGTGAGTCCTTACTGTTTTTTTTTATTTTTTTTATATTTGTATTAACTCTTTTTTTGGAGCTAAGACCATCCGAAAATGCCTAGTTTTATTTACCGTCTTCAGATGTACAGAATAGAAATATAACAATTTTTTTAAAATTAAAACAAACTGACACAGAAAATTTCTTTCCGATACTTTTTTTCTAAAAACAAAAACTAAATTGGTTCAGTTTTGGGTAGGGAAAATGGGAGTTGGAGACCTGATTTTGTCAATTTTAGCCAGGCATAATCAGTCCGACGTGCATTGTCTTTTTCGCACAGTATTCGGGGAGGCAGCTGCGGAGAGTGACAGAAAAACTATATTCAAACACCTATTCTTTAGGTTTAAAACCGAGGGGTTGCTCTCTTAAGAATAATTAATAGGAATGTACAGTGCATTTGAATGTTTAATAAGCTAATGTGTGGTGCTTGTCGGTGACGCAAGTAAACATACAGTTTTTACTTGTGCAAGCACGGACATTGGAATGGCTTACGTATCGCTAGCTCAAAGCGACAGTGTCTGAAGAACATTTTTTCTTTTTTAATGTTTATTTAAATTTTTTACAATATACATAAGAGGTAAAACAGAGTATATAAAAAATAAAGGATAAATTACATAGCAATGAAATACATATTAACATGGCCTGAGATATGGCCTGTTCGTGGGTATACAAGAAATATTTATGAATTGTTGCTCCTATAATAAATAGACAGGTATAATATTTTTTATTATTGAGAAAGAAAAAATAAAATTTTCTGTAAAAGATTTACTTACTTTTTTATTTTATAGTAATTAAAAAGAAAATAGAAAATATTTTTAAAAAACATTAAGAAAGAGAAAAGAAAATATTTTGTAAAAGATTATAAGGTACTTTTTTATTTTATAGTAATTAAAAAAGGAAATGGAAAATATTTTTTAAAAAACATAAAAATATTCCTTATTATTAAAGGACAACAAAATAAATCATAGAAAAAAAGAGTTCATAGTTCATCCAGGATAGTGGGTGCATTCTGAGATAATTGGATTTTGAGGTGCGCAAAGGGTCTGACTGAATTAAATTATCTGAAGTAGATTATGACTTACTATGTTCTCACATATGTTAACTATCTAACTTCAATATTTTATTATTTGAAAAGATTTATTTATTTATTAGCATATATATCTGCCTGTGTATCTAAAAATCGGAAATTTCGGGTTTATCTCACTGTTGCATTGGGCTAGCGATATATGAAAACTTATAATTACATACACTTAAAGCAAAGGTTATTAATGATTTTAATGGACTGTACCTAAGCTTTGCAGGTGATTTTTCGAGATTTATATATAGAACAATGTAATTTTTTCTGATTTGTTTAGCTAAAGATGGGTTGTAGTGTCGATAAAAAGAAAGAATGAAGCTGATATGATTCCAGACACTTAATCTACGTCCTTGATTTATATGTAAACATAAGTATCGCTCGTCTTTTGCTTCTATAGTAAACTAAACCTAGAAATTCGATTTGTATCTTGTTTTCAAATTATCAAATAACGTGCTTACTTCTTGATTGAGGGTCCATCATTAATATGACAGTGCAAAGTGAACAAAGTATCTAAATGTTTCTTGTAGTGTTGAATAGCTGTAACAAACATTTCAGCTTTCACGATCATTTTGTTCCGGTCAACATTTGGCAGAGCAGGATCCTCCGGCTAGTTTAACTTTATGTTGCAGTTGCCTCTGATGTTATATCTTTATTTCAATATTTCCCAGGTGACTACCGCACGGGGAGAAGAATAAATATGCGCCGAGTAATCCCGTACATCGCGTCGCACTTCCGAAAGGACCGTATTTGGTTGCGACGCACGAGACCGGCGCGCAGGGAATACCACATTGCCGTGGCTATAGATGACTCCAGCTCCATGAGTGATAATCGTTCCAAGGAATTGGCCTTTGAAAGTTTGGCTCTAGTTTCTCAAGTAAGTAAATAAAAAACTTTTATTTGAGAGTACTTATGGCATCAGTGAACTATCTTTTGAAACTGGTCGGCATAATTATTATTTACTGGTAGAATTAAGGATAGATGTGTGAAATAGAATCAGAACTCTAGAAAAATACTGAAAAAGAAAATTGAGTGAAGATTAATCCATTTTGTGGTGTACTGGTTAGTGCATTCATCTATCACGCTTTAGGTCCTGGGTTTGATTCCCGACGAGGTCGACTTACCGCAGTATATCATTGTTTTTGGATTGGCGCCTAAATTTTAACAACTAATAATTTTGTATATTACAAATTATCGCTGAAACACTACGGTTGGATTAAGAATGTAGCTGGTGGCGACTGAATTCATAAAATGTAATATTTTGTCATTTTTTCAGGCACTTAATCTTTTGGAGGCTGGTGAACTTTCTGTGTTGAGTTTTGGAGAAGACACACAGATCCTCCATTCATTCGGGGACCAATTCACGGAAAGTTCAGGGTGTAAATTACTGGAAAACCTCACGTTCAAACAAACCAAAACTAGGATAGCCAAACTGCTGGATTTCTCTTCAGCCATGTTCGAGGAACAGTGCTCGGGAAGCAGCGCTCCCAACGCCAAGTTGCTGCTCATAGTGAGCGATGGGAGAGGAATATTCTCAGAGGGGGAAGCGAGGGTGACGCAGGCAGTGCGGAGAGCGAGGCAGCAGGGGTTGTTTATGGTGTACTTAATCGTGGATAATCCAGCTAGTGAAGTAAGTTCACGAACCAATGAGCAAGTTTTTTGTTTTTTTCTAACCTTAAATTTTTGTTATACGTCGATCGGTTTCTAGTATAATTCCTGATGATGAGGCAGTAACCTCGAAACCATTCGACGTATAACTAAAAATATATGTGGTTTATACAGAATTAGAAACAAATAGTGTTCTGATGTAATAACTTATATTTACATATAATTTATTAATTTAAAAAATACTTATATGTAAATATAAGTTATTACATCATTACAATGGAATTCCACCAAGAATTGTTAATAAATAATTTAAATGAAATAAATAGTGTTCTATTTTTATTTAGCGAACCCAAAATTTGGTGTTATTTCGACGACTTTTATTATCACTTTTGACGTCACGAGCTGTCTATGTTTTTAAGTAAAAAAAAAGTCATATTTGTGTTCTAATAATTTACCCAACATTTAAATTTTGGAGCTATTTTTCAGTAATCATAAATAATTATGAGAGAAAATGGGAATCGGTCGTGCTAGAGCAGGGTTCAAACATCAGATCTTGAGTCCACAATTTCTAAAATTATAAAATGTAATATTTTAACGATACGCAACAGCGTATACACAAAGAGTAGACTAATGTTCTGCTTTTATTGTTGAATATTAAAAATCACAATGTTAGTGCTTTCAATATTAATTATAATATAGAGTATATAATTTTTCTTTCTTCCAGGTTTCTATCATGGATATCAGGATGCCGGTATTCAATCCTCAAACGTTTCAGTTGGAGAGCCTATCTCCGTACCTGGACTCCTTCCCGTTCCCGTTTTACCTCATCCTGAGGGACATCGCAGCTCTCCCAGCTGTACTGAGTGACGCGCTGAGGCAATGGTTCGAACTCGCCGCCAACACTGACAAGCAATAAGATATTCTTGTAATGGTAACACTGAGAGCAGTGGGATATTCTTGTAATATTGACATTAATTGTTTTTGTAGTTTTAAGTGTTGATCATGTTGACTGTGATTTATATTACTGATTATTAGGTGATGTAAGTATTTTTGATTTTATCTGTCGAGCAGCAGGCAGATGAGAAATATATATTTTTAAACTTTATTTTATGTTGAGTAATAACATATTTAAATTTAATTTCAATAAATCATTCTTGTTAATTAGCTAGTGTTTTATTAACTTTTTCCACTGTTTCGGCATGGTACATTTTTCATTATAATAAATACTTAAAATTCATTCGAACACATGACTATTAATTTTGTAGACATGTTCCTATCTTGTAGATGTAATTCATATTACGTCTTACACAAAAAAATAAAATAAATTGTGCAACATGATTTTGCAATTCGGATAGAACTTTTTTTTAACTCTATTAACTAACAATAGTCTTAAGTCGAACAGAGAACTTTTAACCACCATAAATGTTGGTAAAATTTCATATCTGGGGCATATAATGCGTGGACAAAAGTACCACTTGCTTCATTTAATTTTGAAAGGCAAGATTGAGGGTCACAGAGGGGCTGGAAGAAGACAGATGTCCTGGCTGCGAAATATACGAGACTGGACTGGCAGCAGATTCAGGACTGTGGAGCAGATTTTCCGAGCAGCACAGGACAGGGAGACTTTTGCCAGAGTGATTGCCAACGTTGGGGTTACCTGACAGGGCACTAAGAGAAGAAGAAGAACTAACAATAAATAAAAACTCTTTTACAGGAATAAAACTTTATTTTAGGTACAATTTATAGAGTATGTATACAAAAATACACTATGGACTTTATTTATTTCTCTCTCACCAAAACACAAAAATTAATGGAGCTCATAATTAAGCTGGAGGGGTCACATTTTTCAGTCAATTTTAGCTGAAATTCTTTAGGTTTTTACGCATATTATTTATTTATGGATATGTTTCGTAATTACAATAGATACAATAAACTTTATAACCAAGAAATATAAAGGCACAGGATGAGTGTAGATTTGTCTAGCCTATCAATAGCAAACAAGGATGGACAGCACCAGAGTTAGAAGTTAGCTTGATATTTCCATAAGGAAGTCCATAATCAAGTTATGCATAACTCATTTAAGTTTTTTTTTTTTTTACCACTTAAATGGATATATTTACATGAACAACCTAAAAAGAATATACATAATTATCTAGACTTGGGGAGTTTCACGAGCATGTGCAAAATATTTGCAACTAAAAATAAATATTCTATGTAATAATAATTTAAAAATTGATAATCAAACATTTAAATTACAGATTAGAACCATGCTCCATTGTTTGGCAAAACTGTTGATTAAAGGAGCTATCTCTATGTAAAACAATACACATATGTTCAGACATTATCGATCTTTTACCAAATTATCTCATCGCTTTGACATACATTTTTGTTGATTGACAAATTGAAATTACTATTGTTCTCCATGACCTTGATATTTTAGATTATCTTTTTAGTACGAAAATTAAATATCACAAAATATTAGCTACATTTTCTGACACAATATTATTATTATTAAATAAAATGGGGACTGTACAGTACATCAGTACATTATTGACATAACATGCTAAAACAAAGATAGCATAGTTCAATTCGTAACAGTTTATAAATCATATAAAGTTATTTTGTATAAATCTACAAGTTAATAGCACAAAACTGGCTTCAAAGCGTGAATTATCATGGAAACTTGAGCACAGCTTATTAAATTCCTTATAAAAACAAATTACCGAAGACCCCGTTTTTTTTATATTTTTTTATGATTTTGATGGCGTGTTACTATAAAGGTGATTTGCCATCGACCTTGTTTTAAATATAGCAAATGTTAAATTTTGTCCATTTTGATTTCATGATTCTCACTCTACGATTCCGTACAATGGTTTTAAAATAATAATAATAATTTAAAAAAATTGTCTCTCAAATTAATGAGTTGAAGTCACTACTTTTATTTTTTGTCATAATGTTAAAGTTCATTCGAGTTTACTTTTTAAAATAAAAAATGTTTTTGAAACGCACTCCAAACTAACATGATTTATTTAATTTTCGAGTTCCACAGAGTGCTTTTAAAGAATGTCTATGATTTTGTTGCATTATAACATATAATAACCTTAGTAAAGGTCCGTTAACATGTTGACAATACAATAGATCTGACAATATTGTCTTGTCCCAACTCCGTGTGAGCGGCTCGAACAATACGAAAATTCTGCCGCAGTTCATTCAGAAAAAAATGTGTGGGAGTGATATACATTCACGTCGACCAAATCGCTATTATCACAAGGTCCTGTCCGTGCGTGTTCACACGAGGACAATGCGGCTGCTGGCGGTCGCGTGCGGCGGTGGGTGAAATCGTTGTTCCGGGGAGATAGCCGGCCTATCTATCTCGGTGGCAATATCTTTAAACAATTTTTAGTTCTAAAATTGCTGTCCACTGTCCTGGGACAAAACAATATTGCATTGTCCACGTGCGAACGTCTTTTAAAACCATGGTATCAATTTAAACACTCCTGAAAAATTTTAGGTTTGTGACATTTTAAGTTTTTAAAACAAGGTCTTCAATTATTTTCATGCTCCAATAATCGTTGGATTTCTTAGAATGGTCTATTAAGTGAATCCTGAATCATAGGATCTACATAATGTTTAATTTAGCCAATACTAAAGTTGTGGCAGTTTGAGTGCAATTTTTAATACATTTTAAATACCAGATATTCATACAGGTTGGCAATTAAAATTAGTTTTTACCGCCAATCAAAATCCTCGAATGAGGGCTGACCATTTTAAAATTCAAAAATAATAAATTAAAACTTAAATTCAAATAACGCACCAATGCTTACAAACAGCTAACAGCTTATAACTACAGCCAAAAATCCAATATAAATTTATTAGAAAGACTCATTCTATGCCACTTGTAATTCAATATATTGAAAATACAATATAAAATTTAACAAATGTTTTTTTTTCTCAATTTATATTTAAAGTAATAATTTAAGATCTAGGATGAGTAGTTTTAAGTTACTCTAGGCCAGTAGTGATTGGCAAGTGAGATTTATCATAAATACATAATTTTTCAAGCTGGTCGCAAAGGGGGACAATAATAACAAAATGCAGAATAAAATTGCCGAAAACTTCTGGACAAATTGTACATATGATATTATGTACATTATTGTGACCAAATAATGAAAATAACTTAGTAATTTTCCTAAAATGTGACGGTACATAATTGGACATTATTGTCAAGAATCATAGTGTCGGTGATATTGCAATACCGCGTAACTTATTTTTTTAAAGGAAAATATTTTAATGCAATAAATTCTATAGATGGTCATTAGTTTAAAATTATTGCTATTATTACTCTAAATAATCGTAGTTTTTCTGATGCTCTAGTGGTATTTTTGGTCTATTCAAATCATAAGTAATATATTAACGAAACCTTTTTATCATGTGTTATGTGATATTGCAGTATCACCGACGATATACACATGCGAAATAAATAGGAAATAAAACTAATTATGGACAAAAGAACGATACTGAAATAATAAAAAAATATTTGCAAAGTTAAATTTTAGGTTCCAAGGAAAATAAATAGTTTGAACAAGTTTAATAAGTAAAAATATAACTTATTTTGTTCAGCGAGTTTTATAGTCATAAGAAATTATGAATATCCAAGTAACAAGTGCCCAGAAAAAATGTTGGTGATATTAATACCCATAAATGCAAGGAAAGCACACTGTTCAATATTTAAAATATGTAGCTCAAAAATTTCATGTTTTTATTTTAGATATAAAAAAAACCTTTTTATAAAGCCTCTAGAACAAGACGCCATATTACTAAATAATTTATGTAATTTTACATATTTATGTTCGTATCATAAAAGAAAATAATTCAAATTTAAAGTAATCTACATAATGGACAAAGAAATCTGAAAAAAAATAAAACCGGCCAATTCTCATTGGATGGATTTTTGCATTTTCGAGACATTTGTATGGTTGCATTATATTAATTTGCACTATGTATTTTTTTTATTCTACCTACACACATATTAATAAATTGTCTTTATTATGGAGGAACTAAAATTATAAAAAATAAAAATAATAATATTTATATTGTATGTAATGTTAATGATACTACTCATTATTATTTTTTATTAATGAAGCTTATATTGTAAAATGTATTAAAAAAACAAATTTTTCAATGCAGACA
Organism: Micrasema longulum; assembly: GCF_059751315.1. NCBI lineage: Eukaryota > Metazoa > Arthropoda > Insecta > Trichoptera > Brachycentridae > Micrasema > Micrasema longulum. The sequence continues at coordinate 420,246 of NW_028277766.1, forward strand.
AAACAACGAATTTCCATAATAATATTATGTACAAGAGTTCCATCGAATCGGGGAATCAAAGAATATTATTAAAACAAAGTAAATTAATATGAAATTCAATGAGTTTTCCAATATTTAATTATCGGCATTGGCAAATACATTTCCTCTCTCTTGAACAATATAATTCTATTGTCAATCATACTTCGTCTATTTTAGTTATTTTTTCAAACAATAACATATTTAAACTTTATAATATTAATTAACTGCACACTGTGTACAGATAGATGGATTATCATCAGTGCGCTACACAGATAACATTTTTCATATATCGAAACAAAATCTGAGAATCGAACAATATTTATGTATTTGTTTTATCCAAAGATGAAATTTAGAGAATCAATATTTATTTTTATTACGGTAAACTTATACTATAATAATTTATGCAGTAAATTTGAGGTTACCAACACTATGTGCTCATTTGACAGTAAAACGGCTAAATAACCGATGTGCGAATTTCAGAGGAGAATCAATTGAAGATATTAAATGTTATGAATCAATTCCAAAACATTGCACGTAAGACAGGAGTTATGTAAAACTATAATGGCTAGGTAAGATAAAAAGCAAAAACCAATTTTAATGTAAACGACAATGAGGAAGTTCGGTGTTTTTATTATTATTTGTTAATAGACTATTAAAATATATATTTTTTTAATTTTATGTATCGTATTATCAGCGCAATGTTTTTTTTTTTAACGGCGATAAGTTTTGTATTTCTGAAATTAATCCGAATATGACTTCTCAAGTTTTCTTCCGCTTCTTCTCGGTTAGTTCTATCGATTGTTTCGTTGACAATAAGTAAACCGGAAATCTTCCACAAATTTGTAATCATTGGTTGATTCGTATGAACTAGTGACGTTGTTCAAATTAGTTCATTTTTATTAAAATATTATTTCAAACATTTTCAAGAAACTTTGCCGTATAATTTAATGCTCTAATTTTTACCGTGCGTAAGAAAATATTTTTTGTACCTAATTTCCTGTAGCACTGAAGTTCCTCGTTCTTCCAAATCAGTCCAATTTTGTGTGATACACATACTTAATCTGTTAGTTTTATGAATGTCGTAGACAAGGGTTTCTGATGTAAACACCAAAATTTGCAACTTATATCCACGGGTGTCAGCTTTAGAGTAATAATTAGCTAGAGAAGCCCTTTAGCTCTATCACATAGAATTCCAAATTTTTTGTTTGGTTTTTAATATAACAATAAATGCGTAACGGATGGTTTTGGTTTGCTCTTGGTCCTGAGTACCTACAGCCCATTGTATTGCTGTAAACTGTAGCTAACTTCGCGGTTGATAATCATAGAATGGTTTTTGATGGTATGGGTGACTATTGGCCAGTGGTGAATTATTACTCTTAAGGTGTCGGCTCATACTCAGGGCCTTGGCCTCATAGAGTTAGGGATACGTATTATTTTTTTGTAATATAGATGTATTTCTATGAATAAATTAATGAAATACTCGAAACAAGCTTTACTATAAAGGTTTAAAAATGTTTAATGATAACATATTACAACAGAGATGAAGAGGCGAAGCCTCAGTGCGAAGTAGACTCGAGTGGTTCGATGATTTGGGGGCCACATGAACTGAAGTACTCTCTTATGATAGAGAAAATTCAAAAGAAGTTTCTGGGATATCTCTACATGAGAGAGTGCAGGTCCTTGGCTGTAACCCAACCGATTTTCTCCAGGGTTTGCTCGGCTACAACAGTTTAGAGACTAGAAGGAATGTGTATTTGATTATACATTTTTATCGATTGTTGCGCGGTATGGCCAGTAATACTGAGATTATGAAGAGCATTGGTTTGTATGTTCCTGATAATTACCTAAGACAGCGTCAGCATAAATTGTTTCATATTCCAATATACAGGACCAACCTGTCGATGGTTATGCCTGTTAGAAGGACTACAGCTATGCTAAAATACGTCGCTCTGGATGTTGATCTATTCCATGTATCCGAAGGGGTTTTTCCAGATTCTCCTACTACTTTGACAAGTCTCTTTAATGTATTTTTTTCTTGTTATAATATGTACGCCTTAAATTTTAGTTTGTTATGTAGGTACATGTTATTTTTTAAATAAATTAATTGAATTGAAAGAACATTTTAGAGAAGAGAATGTAGAAGTCTAGGCATCCACAGAGCTTATGACCTGTCATTGGCTGGTTTGAGTGGCCACTTTACACACTGTGTAACATTCACCATTCTGCCTATATTTGAACATCTATATTCCTTTGATTTTTCCATCTGTTGACGTTTGTGAATTGTTGCGGGTGAGATTCGTATGACTGAACTGTTGCCAGAAAGTCTCAGGGAAGCTGGAAGCATCTTCACTTTTCGAGCGAAATGCTATTTGCATATCAGGGATAGAGATAATTAATTTGTGTATTACATAGGTTTTTAGATATATATTTAATTTAGGTGTATTTAGTTTAAAAATTAATTTATAATATTGTAATATATATACAGTAAAACCTCGTTTTTACATTCCTCGATTCTACATTTTCCCGCTTTTTACACCGAAATGTTCAGGACCCATTTTTCTTCATACAAATATTCCCCCCAATTCACGTTTTTTACATTTTTCATCACCCGGGTTTTACGCTTAAAAATTTTCGGAGTTCATTTGATGTGTCAAAATGATGTCGTAATAATGATGCCGCAGCCCGCGCGCCACCGCGTATGCCACGCAAATGAAGAATAAAAACAGGTAAACAAGTGATAAAGGATAAATTATTGTCTTAACCTAAATTTAAAGCAGGTGCAGTGTAATTGACCCTTTTGTTTAAGTGTCTTCCTTCAATATAAATAAAACTTCCCAACATTTAGGGGAAAAATTATTTTATGCAAATTCTATTTTCGTTTTTTTTTTATTCACACATAAAATAATTTTAACATGCTGTTTTTAAATCAAATAAAAAAACACTTTAAATAATATTGATTGAAAAAATATAAAAACATTTTTAGTGAAATCATTGAAAATAAAATGTTGACAATTTCCACTCATCACCGTTTTTACAATTTTTCTGGAAGTATATTTACACTATAGTGTAGGAAATCAATTTTATTTTTATGTAATTCCTATTTTTAATTTCCTCACTTTAGCGTTTTCCTCAGTTTTACACTTTTTTCTTGCTCCCTTGAAAAACGTAAAAAGGGGGTTTTACTGTATTAGTAAGTAAAAGTATTAAGTTAATCTGTAAATTTACATCTAAACAAATAAATAAATACGACCCAGCATAAAATTATGAAAAAAAATGGTATATATAACTCAATTTCGGGCACATCACTCACGTAGCCTTTTAAACCGTCAATATGATATAAAATAATGAATTTTTATGGTAAAAATAAGGGAAACATATTTATTATACCAAGTATAGTCCCGAATTGTTCTTATTAAAATACGGACACGGCCAAAATGATGGCAGAAAACGGGACGTCCTGTAAAATAGAGGCTGTCCTCTCGTCGGTCACTTTTGAGCACAAATGTGTATGATTGGCAATAGAAAGGTGATAATTTGTTTTACTTGAACATCGTGTTTCCACTGTGGTACGGCGAGGCTCCATCATGTCCAGTAATAATAGGTACGGCTCACTGTTACTTTACGTTTGCACCATTGTCTTGGGATGGCTGGTTTTCCTCAGTCTTTTCTCCATCACCGTAAAATGTTGGCTGAAAAATGGAAAATACATTTTGTTAAGGAGTCAAAATACAAAAATCTAATGGCAATCTATAAAATATGCTAGCCAAATATTGAGGAAGATTTTACAGCAAACCAATCCTGGTTACACACTAATCCGAAGTTGGTTAACACATCGGTTGTCAATACAGTTGTAGTGATCGCTACAATTTTTATAAGCAGTGTCGCAAAAATCTACATATTTACCTTAAGTACACCAGTAGTGGTATTCTGAATCTTCTCTACCCCCTAGAGAGTAGTTAATTTGGGGATTTTATTTATTTTAAAACGACGATACTTTGCTTTATTGGCCATTGCCACACTGATGATTAAACGTCAAATGATGTATAAAACTGTTTGAAAAATGGAAAAAAGTTGAATGCGGTTTGGTCAATTCAACCTAATTAAGTGTTTTGAGTAATGCTTAAGGTTACAATAATGTTCTAAATGAAAATCATCATGTTTGATTCCACTTGTTCATATTTATTTTATGTTTAATCATTAGTGTGGCCAGATATGAAGGAAAATGTAAACGCATCCAAAAAATAAAAATCCGTAAATTAACCACTCTCTAGGATAGAGAATATTCAGAATACCACCCCAGAACCTCTTTTACCACGAGGGATATGTTCCACCACGGTCACTGTTATCAATCTGTTTCTTTTTTGGGTGATACCGTGTGTGTTGGATTTGTTCTGGCGTTTCGGCTACCATTGCAGGAGCTATCTTCAGAGTAAACAGAAGTTTGAAGAAACTGAAGTTTACCCCGAAGATGGCTCCTGCAATGGTAGCCGAAACGTCGGAACAAATCCAACACATACAGTATCACCAAAAAAAGAAACGTCGTATAAAAAAAGTTTGCAAAAAAGAACAATGGTGGTTAGGTTTCTTTGTATAAAAATCGATTTGGGATTACGAAAAAAAATTATCGTGTACTATTTATTGTACCTTAATTTAATTTTTGACAAACAACAACATGACAACAAAATACATTAAAAATCGTAAAAAAAAATTTTTTTGTTAAAAAAATATTTCAATTTTGGTGACCATTTTCAACGAGTTGTAAATAACTCACTATTAGAAAATGGAAATCAAGTTGGGGTAGAGTGGGGTTCGAAGTTCAGACCTCTGATCCGTGAGTCCACAACACTAGCCATGGGACCACAACCCGATTCAAATCTGTGTAAAAAGAGGTTCAGGTGTAAAGCTAATCGTAAAAGTAAACTTGATCCGTTTTATCATTGGTGATACTGCATTACTATCGAGTTCAGCGTGTATTAGAGTTAGTGGGGGATTCACATCGGGTTAGTGAGAAATGGCGCGATGGTAGTAGTAGTAGTAGTATCAATAGATTTCTTGGTAGGAAAACATAAAAAGCGTTCTGTTAATATATTACTTACGATTTTTTACAACTAAAAATATCGTAATAATTTAAAACTAACGGCTCTTAGTCCAAATAACAAATTTATTTTAGTAAAACATTTTCTGTACAAAAAACAGATTACGCGGTATTGGATTACCACCGACGATATGTGATTAAAAATGAGTATTAATTTTAAAGATTATAAATTGACTGGAATATTTTTAAAAGGCGAAACCTCGACTAAAGCAATACAGTAAAACCTCGTTTTTACGTTCCTCGATTTAACGTTTTCCCGCTTTTTCCACTGAAATATTTAGGTCCCATTTTTTTCCGTACATTCTCATTCAAATATTCCCTCCAATTAATGTTTTTTTACTTTTTTCATAACCCCTGTTTTACGCTGAAAATTTTTGAAAACTCATTCGATCTGTCAAAATACACCAAGCCACGCGCCGCCGCGTGAATGGAGAATAAAATCGAGGTAAATAAAAAAATGTGTAAATTATTGTCTCAAACTAAATTCAAAGTAGATGCAGTGGAATTGACCATTTTGTTTAAGTGTCTAATTTTTACATTTTACGAAATTGTGACATGCAGTTGACGCATGTTTAGGAAGAATAGTCTTTACATCAATAAATTACGACGCAGAAAGTTTAAAAATTTGGCAATAGAAATATTATTTGAAGTTATAAACATAATGTGAAAAGAAGATGGTTTAAACAGTTATCATAAAAATGTGAAACAGTTTTGGCGCGATGTAAATGACAATTGAAATTCTGTGGTACCATACTAAGAAAAGTGATACCATATAAATAAAATTTCCAAATATTAAGGGAAAAAATCGTTGTATGCATTTTATGCAAATTCAAACGTTTATTTTCGTTTTTTTAAAGTCAAGTACCTACATAAAATTATTTAAACATGTTTTTTTTTTTAATTCAATAAAAAAGAACACATTGTAGTATTGCTTGAAAAAATACAAAATATTTTTTAAGAAATTATTGGCTTGAAAAAATACAAAATAATATTTAATGAAATAATTGGTAAATATGAATAATCTCCAATTATGACGGTTCTTCCAATGTTTCTGCAGTATATTTAGTATAGTCTAGTACAATAATTATATTTTTATGTAATTTAATTTTTTCCATATATTTTTCATTTCCTCACTTAAGTGTTTTCCTCAGTTTTACACTAAACAGGGGTTTTACTGTATTTAATTTGAAGGAATGATTTATGTTCTTATTTAAGTAGTCTATTTTATAAGGCTGAAAGAATGTCGTATTGTATCTTTATTTAGTTGTAAAATTAATTTCAGTATTCACAGATCAGTCCATACGTATTCTTATCGATTTTTAATGCAATAAGTAAAATATTGTTTAAATGTAGAGACATTTCCTGCCTATAAGCTAAAATCCTCGCATGTTGCTATATATTTCACCTGCATAATATGCAGTTATAAAAAGAGGGTTATTATTTTTTTAAATTATTTACTATAACTTTTTATCAATAGCAGAGTATACAAACATGCAATGTTAATATAAATTACAGGTACATAAAAAAAAAAATATATTTATCACAATGAAATATATTAAAGGCGTTTAAGGATGGGGTAAAGAGTAAAGATACATGCAAATGTCACACAATTTGATGTGTAAATATATTTTTAAATAGTAATAAACACACGAAATGAGTTCAAATTTATATACAAAAATATTTTTTTCAAAAGGAGATTCAATTTTACAAAATTATTGACAAAGGTGGGTGTTTACTCTAGAAATTATATGTATGCATAGGTAAAAATGAAATGATAAATCACTGCTTATCGATAGAGAAAATTTAAAATGAAAGGAAAAGTATACATTTTTCAAGAGAACAAAAAGAAAAAAAATGTGTTTCTTGAGTTTTTGTTGATATGTATTTTTTTTGTGTTCTCTTCATTTGGAAAAAAACAGACAGCTTATTATGTTTACACCCAATATATAAAAAAAATATTGTTCGTAGAACCATGTAACAACTACCATTACAGGATGGATCACTTCATCATCATCAGCTTCTTCCACATACACGTATACATCTTGTTATACATGCCCTTCTGTTGTGTTTGCTTTTAACATGACCACAATTCAGAATTTGGTTTATCTGATCATGCCACATTTTTTTGGTCTTCCTCGTTCTATGTTACCATTAATTCTCATTATATATTCAATCTGTTTTACCATTCTTTCGTCATCCATTTGTTTTACGTGACCAAATCATCTTAGTGACCTTATCTTAATCTTGTCACTGAGGAAGTTGTGCTACAGAAAATTGGATATGAATTTTCTTTCTTACTGGCGGTAAAAATTAGAGCATTAAATTGTTCGGTGAAGTTTCTTGAAAATGTATGAAAAAAAAAAGTAAAAACAAAGTACTTTAAACAACGTCACTAGTTCTTCCGAATTAACCAGAAATCAATGACAAATCCGCAGAACTCACCGAAGACAAATTGTGATGTCGCATGCAGAGTAATTACAAAACTTCATAGCGCTGATAATACCGTACATAAAAATATTGAAAAATAATTTCGTTTACTTTGATAGCATATAAAAAATAAATTCCTTTATACATCGATTTAAGGGTCATTTCAAGTTCTAATACCGGTACGTCAGAGGGATAGAATCCTGTGCGCCAATTGTTGCTTTTTCAGGAGCAAAAAATGATCTCCATGAGCTAATTTAATTTTTAATTTATTTTGTTTGTTTGTTAATAAAAACATTTTTAAATTGATTAAAATACCATAAAATTATGTATATATGGTTTACTATGACTCCAATAACTGTAATTATAAAGATCTGGTCTAAAACGATTTTAGCAGTTTTATAATATATAACACATATTGTCTTATACCACCAGATAGAATTTTTTTAATTATTTATTTTCAATTACCTTTTCCCCATCTTGATAAACTTCCATCGATGATATGTATTATTTTTTTGAGATATGTTAGAGATATGAGACCTTATATACTATGGTATGACTATGAATTAATATTTTTTATGAATACGCAGGGTGGAAAAACATGATACGGAATAAGTCAAATAAACTTAAGTGAGTTAAAGACAAAATCGGAGGGAATGCACAGAGAATTACGTAAGAAATGCTTGCCTTGCTAGTGATATAAGTTTTAAAAGCCAAAACTAACACATTGATTGCTACAGGGGCCATCGGTGACTGGAAAATTATATAAGTTGAGTTACCTTTTAAAATAATTTGCAAGTGGTAACACCCAATGCATTAAGCTTATTCTACCTGTATCCTGATATGAAAGAATGCGTTATTTTTTTATAACTTTTTATTATAATATTAATTTAGAAAGTGTTTGAAACCTAATATCAAGATTAATAAATACTTTAACAGAGAAGCAGAACCTAATTCAGTTTGACTCCAATTATCCGGATTAATGAACGCTCAGTCAAAACCAAAATGCTTGCTTGTGTCATGAAAGCGTGAAAAAACCTTTAGGATAAACATTGTAAAAAGGATAGTGTAACTGTTCATTGGTAAATATTTGTTCACGAGAGATTAACAAAGTTTAAAACAATTAATATTGAAATGAAAACATTATTTTTGCAAACGTCAAACTAGGCGTAATTGCGAAGCTCTTCTTACGCATAGGGTTGCACCGATAGGAATATGTTTTTGAAATATAATTAATGCGAGTTAATATTATTTTTTCATTCCCCAAAATCCAGTGAAACAAAATAAATGGGTCAAAATTGTAAGGAATTTAAGGAAAGAATCTGATAGGGATCCACCAAAAATGATTGTTGATTGTTAACGTTAAAATACAAACATTTTGATTTACTAAAAATGAGTATCCTCCAATTTTTGGTAGGATATGCATGATCTTTGAATGCAGTTCTGGTATAAATAAACAAACTCGGTAACTATGGGTACGTTTTCGTGTTATTACTTTTTAAATATTTTTCTCTATAGGGAGCGTCTATGTATCAATATGTCAATGCCATTTAATAAATATGTATCAATGTGTTAGGCAGAAAATCGAATTAGATTAATGGCTACTCAATATGAAGGGAGAAATTTCACTCAAAACAACGGGATTGTTAATAAATGAGGAATTTAGAAAAAATACAAATTTTTAACAGAATATCAAACCTTTTGTCGATTGTACTTTTAGTCATTTACAGCTGACACTCTCTAAACTGTCTAGTACAAGTTTGCCAAAATGGCTTCTGAAGCCCTGCGAATTACCACAAACACTATAAACAATTTGGTATACAGACTATATTCAGAGAATGATGAAGCGTATTTTTGTTTTGTATAAAGTCACAAAAATATTAATTTAATAAATCTCTTTATAAAACATAATAGTTTATTTCATAACGCCAGACATCATTCATAACACATAATGTAATATCGTGGGCTCAATGCTGTAACTGTAGTCGGGGTCTACGATCAAGGCGCACAGAAGGTATGCTGTAGTGTGTTGTGATGCTGTCCGGTTGAGTTTAGATAAAAATTAGCCGGTCAGTATTCACAGCTATATTATATTCTTGAATATCGAAGTGCCAATTTCGATCAAAACTCAATCGGGTATCATCAAAACACATTACCGCATTCCTTCCGGAGGCTTTTAACGTACACTCCATCTAAAGGTAACTTAAAAATCATAATTTTTTAATTAACTAGGAAAAGATTGCTAAAAAGATGTGTTTTTAGTGGTTAACCCAAAAATACTGATTTTTAAGTTGAAGAAAAATGAGGAAGTTCAGTGGTGTTTGAATTTCTTAAAAAAACTATTAAACAAAGCCAAAATTTTTGTTTTTAAATTTCATGTATTGATCATTTCAAGTCTTGTATATTTTTAATTACTTCACATGTGACGTCTCAAGTTCTCTTCGCCTTCTAGATGAGTTCTGCTGATTGGTGGAGTTACCTTGCCGTAAATCTGTCAGAACTCTCTTATCATCGGTTGATTCTGAAGAACGTAAGATGTCATGCTAAGTAGTTCGTTTTCATTAAAATAATTTTTATTATTTATTTCATACATTTTAATGCTCTAGTTTTTACTGTGTGTAAGAATACATTTCTTACATCCGATTCCTCGTGGGGCTGAACTTTATCATTATAGCATTGAGCCCACGACATAATATAATAAGAAAAGATTACTAAAAACATTAAAATTGTGTGAAAAAGTATTCACATAAGATGTATAGAATTCATCATTATCATTAATTACTAGGCATTGCATTCAAATAATAATTATAAAATAAAATGTGTACGTCTTTAATATAATTTGTGACGCTCGAGTACATATAGCCAAAATTACAAACATAACATTTTTAATACAAAAAAAAGGAAAAAAAAATAAAAAAAATTGTTGCTATCATAGCCTTCCTTATTTGCACACAATGGTGCATGGAGCACTGAATTGGTATGCCAAATGCAGCGTATCTCGATCATCTCTCGCATGGAGGTAAGGTGACAGTCTCGTGTTTCCAGGGGCAAATAAATATTTCAGTGTAAAACTAACTTTTAAAACAAATTTATAATTTAAATCGAACCGGGGTCCTCGAGCAAGATACCCATAAAAAGTATTTTACTAGTGGCACGCTGTTCATTTTTAATTCCTAATACAGTACTTCATTCGAAAAGTTTGGCCCGCTTTAACCTTCTTATATAAATAAATATATATTGTATACAATATTGCCTGTCATGTATTTACCTCGTCGTGATTCTCCTGGTTCCTCTGCTCGTCCTCGTCGTCCGAGTCATCCTCACCGGAGGAGTCCCCGTCGGGGGCGGCCGGGGGCTCCGCCCCGGGCGCGGCGGGGCGCCGGCCCTCGCGGCTCAGGCGGTCGTGGCACTGCAGGCACACGCGCAGCAGCTTGCTGGACTGCCCCGGCAGCAGGAAGCGCTTAGAGGAGCACGGCCCGCACACGACGGAGCCGCATGAACGGCAGTGGTGCTGAAACACACAGTCATCGTCATTTCCCTTTGCACATCCAGTGGTGCATAGAGCACTGAATTGTTAAGCCAAATGTAGCGTATTTGTCATTATATCATCTTTTACATGAAGGTAAGGTAATCGGTCTTATGAGATTATAGACCTAAAATATGGTCAAATGGCCATGCCAGTTTCAAATAGGTTTGTGGTCTGAGGTCCCACTCGACCCCAACTTGATTCCCATTTTCTAATAGCAAGTTATTTACAGCTCGTTGAAAATGGGCCAACAAATAAAAATATTTGAGTAAATCATACGAACGCAAATATTTCTTTAAAAAAATAGTGTAAGAAACTTACCCTGCGATTGAGGACTGTGAACTGGGTCTTCTTACAGTGCATACAGACAGGAGCAACATTATCCGGTACCCACACAGCTGCGTGGACTTCCACGGCTTTCTTACCACCTAGAAAATAATTTTATGGTTACTTCTTCACAGTTTTTTTTTATTTATTGTTTATTTATTTAGTTCTATGTATTTACATAGTCTAATATATATTTACAACACAATATTTACATCTATACTTATTCTAACATTATTTATCACTATTATACACTTAGTATCCTAATTTATAATATTAACTGTTTCATATGTACATTTTCATTAATTATATTCACTATTTACACTAATTACTACCTAATATTTTTCACATATATACTTTTTACATTTAATTTTAAATATATTTACATTAATTTCATTTTTTATGCTTTCTGGCATTTCTTCAAATAGTTTTATTCCCTTGTACATAAGGCAGTTCTGGGACATTGCTTTTGATTTTTTTTCCAGTCTTAGTCTTAGTCTTAGTTGTAAAAACAATTATGAACGAACGCAGAATATGGTCTTTCAGACAATGTTTTGCAAAACAGCAATATATAATATGTGCACAAATGCCAAAATTTGTGGATGAGCAAGTATTATAGACAAAACTATTGGGTGTTCCAATGGTTTGAAAATTTAGAGCAAATGGATGCGAAGGAAATGCTAAAAAGATTTGCAATGCGAATATTCATGCATGCAGCATGAAGCATGATCCTGGACTTAATTTTTTAACAATAATAGCAAATTTCTTGTTTATTGTATTAAAGTTTTCCTCAATTACTTGAAATATGTGTTCTGTGCCTCAATCATCTTTAACAATGGCAAAAAAAAGTATTTCTTTAATTTGTATTTTTTCAAATCATATTTTAAAACATTGCCTTTTACTAATTATAGTCCTTCCAAGAACTAGGGACACTTTAAATTAAAAAAAAGTGTATAAATCAGTGGTTTTAATCCATAGCTAAATACCCATACATCCAATATAAATTATTATTTTTTATCAAGAATCGCAGTGAAATTCAGACGAAAGCATGACCACCCGTGTATATTTTATTGCCATATAAAGATATGGCAAACAAAGCAATAGTTGTCTCTGTCACGCTCATAAACGCGTCTGAGAACGAGAGAGACGGAGATTATTTTCATAATGCGTATGTCGTGCGATGTCATACCATGCGCTTATTCACAGATACTACACAAATGCAATGTGTAAATGTATTGTTCGTGCCAGGTCTATATACCAGACTAGTACATATCAAAGATATGGAAATTAATATATCAAGGTGGAATGAACAATTTGCATAGAATACCACAGTGGACTAATTAAAGTTACTTGCAATATGAATCTAATCTGTTTGAATTTTATAGATTATGTAGCTGAATAAGTGAGCTTATCATAATTTCACACGCTTTATTAAAAAGGTGTTAATCAATTTATATACAACGCACTTTTTCTCAAAAGATCCTCGATGCATTTCTCTATGTGCGCCATCCACTCTTCTTTTTCTGTTGATGTTGCCGCATATACAGCAAAGGATTTGGAAGCTGTGCGAATAAGCCAACCATTCCGAAACTCTGTAAAAATAAGAAAAGGATGTTATTTTAAAAATAAGACCAAGGAAAAATCGTTGCACATAAAAGATCCATTATTATGGATAACTTATATAGCGCGATTTTTGTAATATAATACCTCAAGGGCGCTTTACATAGTGATTCTATAAATAAATAAATTCAATTGATGCTTTTAAATTTGTAATTTAAATAAAACAATTTATTTTGTTATCACATGCTACAGATTTATTTAAATGATTTAGAGAACAAGTGGGTTTTCAGCTTTTTCCGAAACATCACTTCACTCTCACAGCCTCGCACCTCTGCTGAGAGAGCATTCCATGCCATAGGGCCTGCGACCGCAAATGTGCGTTCACTGAATTTATGCGCCATTTGCGTAGAGGTATAATAACATTTTCTCTCGCCGTAGACGTAGCTGATCTAAGCGTAAGACGCCTGTTAGGTAGTTCCATTACACATAAAAAGATACATTATACATGGTTCAAATAAACTAGTTTAAGTGCCAAAAGAATTCTAATTGTACTGTATAATTGAATCGCTTATTCCAAAAACGACCAAAGTAAAAAATCAATGATTTTGTAGGAGAAAGAAAAAACATACCCTTGAAAAAAAATGTATGATACAAATTGATATTTCATAGTAATATTATCAAAACTATAAAAATAAAACTAGTTTGCTTTGCGTGGACTTAATTTGTACCTTCCAGTATGGTTCTAATAAATATTATAAATTTTCACTTTGGTGATTTTTTTAAATTAACGATTCCATTAATAATAGCATTTTAAATATAACAATAATAACTGAAGTTTAACAATAAAATTATTAATGTAATACACAATTAATTATTCCATATAAAGATAACACAAAGGACAAAAGACTCATATTTATTATACGGTGTATGGAAATGACAAATTATTGCCAAGAGTTGAATAGTGAACATACAAATGTTTATCAAGCAGCATCGATAAACATACCATTTAATGAGTTTATCAAGCATCCTTTGATACTAAATTAACATAAATAATAATAAACAAAACAGGATAGACGGTCACTGAATTGCACAGTAAAAACATATAAATAATTTAGTATATTGTTTCAAATTGGCAGTGGTGCGGTGGTCAAGAAGCTTGCATCATATGCGGAGGGTTCCAGATTTGATTCGGGATGAGCTCACAAAAATTAGATGCATTTTTTCTCAATTCTGGGCAATTTACCACTGTGATTGGGCGTCTTGGTCTGTTATGGTGCAAAATAAAAATTTAATAAAATAACCACAAAGTTAGTGCTTCAAATATAAACTTTATATAAAAATGTAATAATTAACTCGATAATATCTAAATTGTTGCAACAGAGAGGGAAAACATTTTCGAGAAGGGAATGTGGATGTCTAGGCATTTCAGGTTTTCCCTCTCTGTGATCCAGCCTGTCTGCAAATATTTGGGACATACACAACATTTTCAACAATATCTAATTAAAATAAAAAAAGATAAACATTTGCATTATTGCAATAGGGAAATATCAGGGATTTTTGTTTGTTTTTTTTGCTAATTATTAGTAGCATAAAAAATATTTTTAAATTTTAAATTCAATTCAATGAACAATTCATTATTTTTAATCCATTCCATATATTTTTATCGGTATTCGTAGTATGTGATATTTGCCTATTATTTAACAAAATCTTGAAGTTTTTGTGCCATTTTTTGTTAGTAGTAAATAACATTGTTAGAAAATAAAAAACAAGTTGTGGTAGTGCTGGATTAGGGATCACAACCCATTTCAATTATGTTTTTACACACATGTTTAACAAGTATGGTAAGATGCCCATGCTCAATAAAAGATAGTACCCTAAGCACCATTAGTATTACACATCCACCTCGTGGTGTAGTTGTTAATGCTTTTGACTATCATGTTTAACCCATTGCACCACTAATAAAGATGACATAATTTGTTCATACAACACACTATTTAATTTTGACACATTTTTTTATTACAATAACATTTATTTATTTTAAAGAAACAAACAGTCGACGATGCTATAGTAACATTAAAAAAAATACAGTTTAAAGACAGACCAGCAAAGTTTCTAAATAAGAATCATACCTATTATTAAATTGTGTTACAGCAAAAGGGTGTGTTTATGTGTATTTGTATAAGAGTAAGTGTAGATATATATATAGTTGGATAATTTATAAAGCGCCATTTTTGTGAAAATCACCTCAAGGGCGCTGTACAATTAATAAATATCCCAGTACGTCTTGCAGCTACAGAGCGCATGGACGGTTGGGATTCTAGTTCCTCGTTTTCAATTAAGATCAATCAAAAATTATAATAGATAGGAGCTAGATTACAGGACGTCTTGCAGCTACAGAGCGCATAGACAGTTAGAAATTTAGCCCCCATTTACACATTTTAAAAATTGACAAATAAATTTAGTGTATTACAAAATAATAATAATATGAATAGTAAAAAGGAGTAAGATTACAACACGCCTTGCTGCTACTAAGCGCATAGACGATTGGAATTCTAGACCCCGTTTACAAAATTAAGGTATTTTAAAGTTGAAATATGAAAGCTAGATAACCAATCATCGTGCAGCTACAAAGCGCATGGATGAGAGGAATTCCAGCAAAGTTAAAACAATATCAATAAATCTATAAAAAATAGAGTATAGTAGTAAATTGGTCAAGTGTTCATACCAAGAAGTAAGCAATAAAAAACTAAATAAATAAAGCACTGTATCAACTCCATGGTTAACAAAGGGAGATAGATGTCCGAAGAGAAAGATGTGTGTTTATGTGTATTAGTGTAGGAGTAAGTGTTCAGGTGTGTGTAAGTGTGAGCATAATTAAATAGTAAGTGGGATCGTATCGCAGCCAGAAATAGGATAAATTAATATTTTATAATAAATCGTGATTATTACATTTTATTATGAAATCAGTAACCGAAATATACTTATTTATGTCGTTTTTATGAATAAAGTTATTGTCATTCAGTTTTAATGTAAAAAAAATATAAACTCCAAAGACAAATCGGCGAATCGCCGGCTTTGTGAGTCAGTGAAAAATTGACCTTGGCCAGTGATTCGCCTGCTTTGTGTTGCAATGGGTTAAATTCCTATGTTCAATTCCCAGCAAAGTTGACATATTCATCTAAAATGTGATATTTCATCATCACTGAATTGGCACCTGAAGTGTAAGACTGATCATCTTACATTCACGTAATAAATTATCAAGAATTTCTGAATATCATCATTCATCAAATTATCGTCGCATTCAGTGTAATAATGCATAAGTACCCTATGCATCATTGGGTGTGAACAAGGGGATGATATTGATGGGCTATTTATCACATGAGCAGGTCCAGACCTACCATTGGTTCAGTCGGCACAAAGAACCAGACACTTGCTAACAAGGGAGGGGAGAATATTAAGCTTGTATTCATTTTCAAATATGTATATTACCGCCACTTTTCAGTAAGTGGCAGGGTGCTAGGTCCTGTTAGATCCGGCACTACGAATGAGGATTGCCAGCCTATCAGGCAAATTAGCAGAAGACACGATCAATTAAGTATTACAATCAATAACCACATTCTGATACTGGTAAAAAAAAGGATAAAATAAATCCCTGACTAAATACAGGCTTACCTAATGAGGCAGGTAATTATAAAACCATAAAAGTAACGAAAAATATAAGTATTAATTAAATAAATTATATAAGGAAGGATATGTATATAAATTACATATTGTATTAAATAATGGACATGCATGAGTCATGCACTCATAAAACATGGATAACCATAGAAAATTAATGAGTTCTGTAATGACTCATTGCCTGTTGGTCATCTTCTTGAATCACTAATAATAAGAAATAAATATTTGTCATTTTCTAATGAGTTGAACTTGATTTGACTTAATTCTTATCTTTTAGAACAACCAAAGGTCAGCGGCAGTTTCAACAACCTATTTTGGTGAAATAATTTCTTCATTACGCTAAAAAAATGAGGAAAATAATTAGATTTACAGCCCCTGTATAGCCTACAGTGGCCATGAAGCTCGCTTCAGTTTTCAACCAAGAGTTCTAGGTTTTAATCCTCGGGGACTACTGAATTTAGAACGTTATGGCTATTGATTAAAAAAAAAAAGGGAAATATTTACTTTAAATAGTGGCAACATTCCTTTTAAAATGTTGCCATTGCTTCTTAAGACGCATGCGCAAATTGCTATTTTAATTGTCAAATGATCCGACGTATATGCTGCAACTACCTGAAATTCTCAAATCATGACTGTCAAACTTTGCTCTGACTCTAAAGTAAAATTAAAACTAACTTATTTCAATTTATATTTAAAAAGGCTTATGCGATAAGAAGTGGCAATCACAGAATACCGTTCTCATGATAATTTGGATTCCGATTGTAATCGCCCCCTGTGATATCATAACTGAATGTGAGTTTTCTCAAGCTGTGATGTAATTTAAATAAATGTAATTAGGCTTTGGGTATGTGGCGTAAAAAATTGTCTCCAGCTAGTAGTTAGTGAGTTTTCTCAACACGCGTACAACTGGCACCCAAAGCGTAATACTGATCACCTAACCATTATGGCGACAGATGGTCAAATTACGCTGCATTTAGTGTACCAAAGCAGTGCCCTATGCACCATCACGTGCCGATAAAAGTACGGAATTTAATTTGTAGAGAAACAGTAGACAAAAGCAACAATTTTAAACGGCAGGAATGTGCAGTTTATATCTACACAATAAATCTTAGATAATATTTATGGAATGATAAAAATTGCTATAGACTATTTACCTATCAATGGATTTGTGGGATTTCTTTGACATTTGAAATCTCACACAGTAACAGTAAATTCCATCTTTACATTTAAGTATTCTAGTTTCACATTTGACCTTTTTTATAAATGAGTGTCGAGAATTTTGTTATCCGCATAGTATGCTGCTAAAAATGATTATTGATTTTATGAAATGGTTTATTATAACATTGATAAACTATGACATTACCTCATTTCTAATTGAACGTACTAATATATATTAGTAGTCAAACCAAAAGACATATGTAATACACCAGAACATCTTTTTACATGGTGGGTACATTTCACACAGTACCGTGTGAAAAAAGTATATGAAAAAAAAGACATTGGTGGATGGGTTTCCTTCCATAAAAATCAATTTGGCATTTAAAAAAAAAATGTTTACTTTCTATTCAACCTTAATTTTATTTAAAAATATAACAGGACTACAAAATACTTTAAAAAATCATAACAAAGATTATAAACTATCATATTCAATAAAACAAATACAAACTAATGCCACTTTGGGATAAAGGGATTTTGAGTATTATGCAATTAAAATCTAAAACTTACTTCCACTATCCATTAAAATAATTAGTAATGAGAAAATGTTCAAAAAGGCTATAAAAAAATGGATAGTGGAGATGGGTAGAAATAAAATGGATTGTCTCATTCACACAAACCAATATTGAATCACCTGCCCCACAAACTTATAGTTTATGTTATGTTTTTGTTCTTTTATTGTGTGTTTTATAATATAGGTATACAAAAATTAAATATAAACAAAAATACGCAAGGTTTAAAACTGTCTTAACATTTTGTAATTTCTGTCTGTATATTAAGTCTTCTTTGTATATTCTCACATTTAAAAAAAAGTATATTTTTAAGTGTCCTCGGCACGGGTAACAATTAATGCATTTTTTCATCACAATGGAATTTTCCTGCGTAGCGTCGTGCCTGATCACTACGAAAGCCTGTCAAAGAATGACAACAAGGAAGGCAATTACCCACCAATTAAAATTCCATCGACTACGCGCTTGTAATATATTTATCTATTTCATTAGGTTAAGTATGTGGTCATTTTTTACAAAAATTGAGTTAAGTGGGAAGCAGTCGATTTATTGAAATGAATTATTTTATTATTAAAATGATAAAGTTGCAACGATGAACAAAATTAAGGCCTTCGGACTATGGTTGTGCAGAAGAATGCTGCAAATCATGAGGTTCGTATGAGGGACAGATCATGTCTCCAATGAAGCAGTTTTAAGCATCATGAATAAAGAGAGGGAGTTACTGACCACCGTCAAAAGAAGAAAAGTCTCATACTTTGGTGACACATGACAATGAGAAGTTTACTCTTCTCCGACTTATTGTGGAAGGAAAGAGGGCATGCGGGGTATGGGATAAAAAAGAGCATCATGGATTAGAATTCCTCGACGGTGGTTCGGTGTGCCGGGTGCAGTAGCGCTGATCAGACTGGCCCAGGGTTGTGACAAGTTCAGGACGGTCGCTAACCTCCGTTGGGAGCGGCGAAGGAAGAAGAAGAAGAAAAATAATAAAACTTACGGCCATCATCCTTGAGTGATTCCAACTTGACTTCTTCCAGTGGAATGATGTGCTGTTTGTTGTACTTTTTCTTGTTGATAATAATGTTGCCATAAACGAGAATGTCGTTGAAGAGAAAGAATTGTCTCGGTTTCGGCTTCTTGCGACACATTTTGGTAAGTACCCCCTCTCCTACAAGAACTCGGCCTTGAACCGCAAGTGGCTACAAAAAGACATTGAAAATTAGAATAAAATGATGGAAAAGTTAACATCAAATCAATTTATTTATGTTTGGAACATTAAAAAACTAAAAATATAAGAACAAAATGAAAGCAAACGTTCCTATAATTAAATAGAGATGATGCTTCATAGAACGACAGTTAGAAATTAGGTTCTCAAAAATGAGCGTTGTCGCATCAACATTGCCACGCAAAACACGTTGTGGAGTAAAAAAGACTAAATGTCTATGCCAGTTTTAGTATATAATAATTCATTTATTTAATTACTGACTGGTTTCTGAGCTAATATGTATATGTTCCTGCTGAAAGGAAGTGCTAATGATCGAATTATTTGAAATGACCATTACACGTTTTTTTTTTTGATATTAACTATTAAATTATAGAATTGTAAATTCAAAAATGATTCTCTTCTGCACAAATTGTTTTTTTTTTTTAAATCATATAACGCACACGGAATCATTGACAAGAAACTGCCAAATATTAATTCAAATAACTAAATTTTAGAGAGTGAATATTTTTGTAAAAATTATTATTTTTTTTTTTTAGAGAAAATAAATATTTGCATTCTTATGATTTATCCGAACATTTAATTTTGAGGGCCATTTTCAACGAGTTGTAAATAACTCACTATTAATAAATGGAAATCAAGTTGAGGCAGAGTGGGATTTGAACCACGGACCTATGGTCCATGAGTCCGAGACACTAGCCACAGGATCACAACCTGATTCTGACGAGGAACGTTAGCCCTACAGGGAATTGGATACAATAAATGTTTTCTTGCGCGCGGTAAAAATTGGAGCATTTAATTATACGGCAAAATTTCCTTAAAATGTACAAAAAATAATAATAAAAAATATTTTAATAAAAACTAATTACTTTGAACGACGTCACTAATTCATACATCCATATATTAACCAATGATAAGAGAGTTATGGAAGGTTTCCGGTTTGCTCAATGTCAATGGACCAATGGGCAGAACTGATCGAGAATAAGCAGAAGACAACCTCTGACGTCACAAGCGGAGTTATTTCAGAAATACAAAACATTAAAGAATCATAGCGCTTATAATACGAAATACAAAAATTGGCTTAGTTAATAGTCAATTTACAAATAATATTTAAAAAACTCAGAACTTCCCTACTCAGCTTTATTTAAAATAAGTTACTTGAGTTTATTTATGTTCTTTTTCAACATTTTCTTTTTCAAAAACTTCTGTTTTCGAATATGAAAAAAGTTGTAAAGGTATTCATAATATGCGTTAACTTCATAATACTACGCAATTCTGTAACCAACATAATAAATTATTGTACTCTCTGGACTGTAAATTTATAATTCACAGGAGTGAAAATTTTGTTAACATGCACTATCAATAAATACTAAAGAAACAGTCGGCCTCGTGATGTAACGTTCAGCGCGTTTGCCTACCTTGCAAGGGGTCTCAGGTTCGATTCCCGACATGATTGATATGAAATATTTATTTTAAAGGGTGTTTTCACACTAGAATATTTCATAGTCCTTGGACTGGTATCTGAAGTGTAAGACTGATCATTTTACTTTCATGAAACATAAATGATCAAGATAAGCTGCGACTGGTGTACCAATGCAGTGCCCTACGCGCCATTGGGTGCGGAAAGGGAATGAAAATGATGAAAAACATTTTACGCACATGGTACTAAGTCATATAAATTCTTACCAATATTTTGTGACCATTATAGCGAACTAAATTTCTATGCATGTGTCGGCACTGCATGGATTATGTATATTGTCTGCTCTCTTTAACGCATGATTTATCGCTTTGAAGCATTGTCTATCTTGATCAAGCCACGGTTTCACCAGATCTAATATTTTCATACAAATTCATGGTAAAAAATAGTGCAAAATTATTAGCGCATCCGTAAGATGACAAGATAATGCATAAAATGTTGTTATGAACTGCTCTTTACATATTTATAATATCATAGTCCCTGGACTGGTATCTGAAGCATAAGACGGATCATCTTACTTTCAGGTAACAAAAATGATCAAGATAAGCTGCGATTGGTGTAGCAATGCAGTGCCCTATGCACCATTAGGTGCGGAAAGGGGATGATGATGGTAAAAGGAACATTACAGGTGGTAAAAATACAAGTTAAAAGGATTACTTTTAATACAATTACATTAATGAATAATTTATTAAAACCTGCTCAGGACAATAGTAGATTCGTTAACAGCTAGCTCTATGAAGTATTTTTTAGATGAGTGGAACGAAAGTAAATTATGAAATCAAACATCAATTGAATCTCGGGCATTCATACATTATGAATGGGTATTATTGATGCCTTTCTATAATTGGGCAATCGGAATATAAATTACAAATACAAGCATGCGTTACCTGGCCTGAGCTGCCGAAGCAGCTCTCCACCATACTAATCCTCCTGGCATTTGCTTCGCTATTCACTAAGAAGTGGAAAAAATGATTATATTATTTATTTGTTTAGCAAGAAAGTTGGGAGGTAGCACAAAGTTGTGAGAAAGAAAAAACGGATGTTCAAGGCTGAAAATATTTTCGTACGATCGAAATTCGCTGACATAATAAGACTAAGATCAAAAATACTTTGAATTAGGTGATTAGAATGAAAAAAAAACATTAAATGTCAATCAAAAACACTTACCGAGCCTGTCCACCATGATTCATATGTATTTTCCGGAATAATATTTTTCTAAGCATTTGTTTATGACTCAGAGTCAAAGAAAAATAAATTAACTAGAAGAATGTCTATGAACTTTGTATTTTTTCAGCAAAATAATGAGCAAATGAATATATATTCATGCGGACACCAATAAAAATATAAATACATTTTGTATGGATTTATGTATTATTTTCGTATGTTTGTGTGCTAAAATATTATAAAATAAATTAAATTAAGTAAGTTTATCACTTTTTACATATTTAATTTTTTTTAACATCCAAAAAGCCCACTAACACGACACAATGGAAAAACATTACAACCATCATTATAAAAAACTACAATCAACACTGACCGGATCTAATAAGTATTGCTACAACCGTCTTTCAATTTTTTATTGTTGGTTTATTTTTCATAAAAACCGTTTTTTTATTTTTTATTATTATTACGACCGTTGTAAATTAAAAATTTTATATTTAATCCATCATAAATTCATGCAACACAGATTTTATTAAAAATCAATGTCAAAATAACATCTCATTTCAATGTAGCATGTAATCGGCCTCATGGTGCAGTGGTTAGTAAATTTGCTCACCATGCAAGAGATCTCGGGTTCGATTTCGACATGGTTGTGACGAAACATTTATTTAATAAAGTGTTTTTAATCTACAATATTTCATTGTCTCTGAACTGGCACATAAAGCGTAAGACTGATCATTTTAACTTCAATGTAACAAAAATTATCAAGATACAATGCGATTGATGTACCCATGAAGTGCCTTATGCACTATGGAATGGAGTAATAAAAATAAATTGTTTTGAAAGTTTCTACCTTGTAAATGTGCTGAGTAAAGAACCGCAAACTTATACAAAGCAAAAGAAGGTTTTTTCATTGTATTTTCAACTAAATTTAAGCTTTTAAGTTTGTAAGTGAAAATTCTTGATGATGGAAGCTCATTGTAATTTATTATAGACAAGTGATACTTTAATCCACAAACTTGGAATATTCAGTGACCGGTTTCGACACTTTCGCGACACCTTTGAGACTGGCATCTTTATCAATCATAGTCTAATAATAAAAATAATTCAAATTTTACCAATCATTAAATAGAAAATAAACATTCCTTTGATTTAAAAAATAATTCACATTGCACCAAAAAGCCATAAACTTGACAAACTAGAAATTATCGAAATTAATGGATAAAAAAATAAACCCGACGTAAAATCACTTAATGAACAGATAACACCCGTGCATTCTCCATTACTATATCTATTGTAATACATTTTCACTAATAACTTTTAACCCTTTGTTTTGCAGAAATCATAATTGACAAAAATCACACTCAAGAAGGATGGGACACAAAAATTAAAAATATATACACGATATTCAAACTCATTAAAATAGCATTATATCAACTAATTAGTTAACCCAAAAAAAAATGTTAATGATCCTTAAGATAAAAAAAATGTTATTTTATTTACTTTCATACCATTTTGAATTCTCTATCCTTACCTCTGTTTTGTATAAATACACTGAACTCCTCAATAAAGATACTAGTCTCGAAGATGTTGCGAGAGCGATGAAACCGGTGACTGGATATTCCAAATTTGTGGAAGTATCACTCGTCTTTTATTTCTATAATAAATTTAACCTTATTTTATATTTTCTATTTAGGCTGCGAATAAAAAAAGTAAAATACTTGTGAAGAACTGATAAATCAGATAAACTTAATGGATTTATTTATTCATTCAATATTTTTTCACTTGTTTTTTAGTTGAAATGTGTTAATTGTATTATTATTGAAAGTTAAATAACGTCCCCCGTTAATTTAAATATGAGATATAAGTATTTTTACGAGTGTAACACTTTGACATCACATATCACATGAGCGACTGATGGTATTGGGCGGCTGACATTTCAGACATTTACAATTTCGATATTTCCCACTATCGTTTAAACAATAATCAACAATGAAAGTCTGCGGGCCTAAACTATCCCTTTGTTTTTTGATTATCAGTATTTGGGGTATCATCCAACTGGTGAGTAAAAGTTGTAATATAAAGAAACAGAATTCGTGGTTTTACGGTGTCTTATTCGCTGCAATATGATAATTTAATTTCGTCCTAAATCCTAATAATTTACAGTCATATAATGTACATACATCGTGAATATTATTTGCCAGCCTAGTAATGGATCCCGTGGCACAAGCATTCAAATCGTTAAATATTTCACATCTTTCTATGCCATTTAGCGTAATATATTTTGAACCTCGACCTTTATTTTAATAATTTATTCATTAACTGATAATCCCCAAAAAAGTAATTTACGTCTTAAAATTAGGCCGATGTATCACTCTTCTCAAGGCTTGAATCTGACTTTATTGAGAAATATCAACGGGAAAAGTCAGTTCATTAATTTAAAAATTATTGTCTAAATATTTATTTTTATATATATATATACATATATATATATATATATATATCCTTAAAAGCTTCTGCTGGTTTTACATGTTTTCATATTTATAATAAATAATCACAAGGCATGCCTCACTTGTGAAACATGCAATCAACTACAAATATACAACTCAGCCTCTGATAAACCAAGGTTTTAAAGTTCCAATTATATGGAATCCTATTTATGATTGTCATACAAAAATAATAATATTTTCTAATAACGTAGATGCGGCAAAAGACAATGGAATCAGTTCTCTTAAAGATCGAAGAATTGTTCAAGATCAGGCGTATTTATATAAAACCTTAAAAAACAAAATTAATTCTGCTGAACTATTATCGTGAATTGAATTTAGAATATCCAGGTTCAAAAGTAGCTAAATTATATTTTTTCAACATTTCTTCAACAATCAAATCTGGGTAAAAATGAATACATTCATCGAGTATGCTCGTTATACGATAAAAACTTTGACACGATTGATCTTTTCATCTAAACAAAATATTGAAAAAACGTTTTGTTTGCTGTAATAGTTATGTAAAAGGTTTATTGAACCGTAAATAAAAAAATAAAACCTCAAAAACAATAATGCGACTCGAGCAAAGAATAGTTAAACAACACAATAAATTATTCTACCATAAATATAAGTCTTTCTTTAAATTTTGATATTGAACAGCGAAAGATTTCAACAGAGCTAAATTCATTGCCAAGTTTATGTAGTCTTTGAATAGGTGAGTGAATATAATAATCAGTACTAGATTTGTTAATATAAAATAGCGCTGCCTGTGTTTGTCGCGTACGAGTTTCGGGAATATTAGATGTCGTTAAATCAAGGACGTCCAACCAGTCATTAAATTTTTTATATAAAATCGCCAAATCACTGTTTGTCCTTCTAATAATCTAATAATCAAATCTAGTAAGATAATGTTTTGAAATTAAGTTTACGCACTAATGAATTATAATTGATTTGTTCAAGGGGAATCAATAATTTAAAATGTATAAATCCAAAGAATTTACATTGAACTTTTTCCTAATTTATACCGGTGAGACTTTTAAAATGGAGACCAAATATGTTTTTTTATTAAATTACATAAAAAAATACAGTACGATTTACATAATTTTAGAGTAGACAAAATAAACTTAATTCTAATGGGCCAGTGAAGTTTCCCAGTAACCCAAAAATAACAGATAAAATAGTAAATAAAAGTAAAATAAAAGCAATCAAAATTAATATTAGTGAAAGTATATTGGAAAGGGTAAGAAAAACTTAATATAATAAGAGTAAAAAAGATGCACAAATGCGCAGAAAAACATTTTCAAAAATAAAGTTTGTTATGGAATTAAAAAATATAACAATTAAAAGCAATAATAAAAGAAATTAAAGTTAGTTTTTAAAAACATCAATATAAAAAAAGAATAGTATTTAGGTATTAAGAATTACTACATACTTAGAAAAAAAAATGGTAAGTTCATATAATAGAAAGTTCAAATATGAATACATAGTATTACCGTTACTTATTGTTAAATTAATGCTAGCAAAAAAATCACCGTGTTATTTTGAAATTTGTTTCAGGTTCTTATGGGAATATTCTTCTATGTCAGAAGTGTGGCCCTGTTAGAGGAAATTCCTCTAGAACACGCTTACGATACAGTGGAGGAGTTTTATTCTGAAGCAGACAGAGGATATGAACAGGTAATAAGGATTTCATCATCATCATTATTATACCCCCGTCCGCACTCGATGGTGCAATAAATGCAGCGTATATCGATCATCTTTTACGTGAAGGTAAGGTGATCACTCTTACTCTTCAGGAACATAAAATATTGCAGTGTAAAATCACGTTTTTAATCAATATTTCTTGTTGACCATCTCAGGAATCGAACCTGGAACCTCAGGCATGGTAGGCGTAACTGCCAACCACTACATAACAAGGCGGACTTATCTTCACTCGATTTCGTCATTCAGGCTTTTTATCTGAGAGTAGCCATCGAGTCGAAAGCACTTGTCAAGGATTTTGGTTCTGTTTTACATATAGAACTGTATTATTAATGCACCAGGACACAACAAACACAACAAAAAACAAATCAACATGTTTCGCCACATCATTCTGTCTTTGTTTCCTCTACATTCATACATCTCGGACTATTATTCCAACATTTGACATGTCCCTCTTCGAGTATGTGTTGAATTTGGTCATGCCATGTCTGTCTCGGTCTTTTTCATTTTCTTCACCCATCAACATTCACATCGTAAATCCTTTTAGCCGTTCTTTCACTGTCCGTTTGCTCTTCATCTCCAAACCAGCGCAGCACCCTTTTCTTGATTTTATCAATAATGCTAGTCTCAGCCTTACATAATGCACGGATCTCGACATTTGTGCATCTATTATACTGTACCACACATTCGCCCGAGAGATCAGACATCATTTCGACAGCATTCAGGACACAGAGTTGACTAATTACTTAAACATATTTATCATTCAGTTCTAATCTTGAAAATACTTAAAACACGGTTTATACTACTTTTGACCGCATCAGAAGAAGTGGTAATTAAGTGGGCAGTGCATTTGCCTACCATGCAACAGGTCCTCAGTTTGATTCCCGACATAATTGACATGAAATATTTATTTAAAAATGTGTTTTTACACTAGAATATTTCATAGTCCTCGGTGAGACTGATCATCTTACCTTCATGTAACAACAATAATTAAAATACACAGCGATTGGTGTACCAATACAGTGCCATGTGCACTATTAGGTGTGGAAAGGGAATAATGATGATGATGATTTTGATCTTTTTAGTACAAATATTAATTCTTTTTTTTCTATATTGTAACTACCACTTAATTTTATATTGTTTTTTTTCATCTTATTGATTTATTTATAAACACTTATGGATTACATTTATTTAACTTAATAATTTTTCTTTTTTAAAATTCATATTCTATTGTTAATGATAATATTTTTAACATCTTTTGTAAAGGTTGTCTGAGTCTTTTGTTTAGTTTTGTCCTGTAGTTTATTGTATAATATCAGTTCCTGGTTTATTAATCTCGACTGTCCTTCATCTAGATCTTTATATTTATAATTGAGAATTCTTACTAGAGTCCTTACAGGGCACTGCAGATTGAAAAAAAACACCTTGCTAGAATTAACCTTTCCGAAACTTCTAGATGCAGGTTCTGCACTACAAATGATGAAGCGCCCATACGCATTTTATGTGAATGTGATGTATTATTAATATTTAAAGCATTAACTTTGTGAATGTGATGCTTTATATCACAAAAGAAATCGCATCCTTGGGGGACCACTGGTCGAACCTGAGGATGTAAGAGCGCTCACCCCGTACCTAATAGCCCGATACTTTAATGTCCTGGGTTTGGAGTGTAAGATTTAGTAATATGAGAACATTCGCCCACTTCTCAATGGCCTGGCACTTTAAAAAACTACTTGAAGGGCGAGAATTAATTTACGGGGACCTGAAACAATAGATATCCGTCCACACAGGTCGCAGTGACGTCAGGAGCTTATACAGCACTGACATCTATTTTTCAGAACAGGAATAATCAAATATTGCCGTGAAAACCACCTGTTTCCCATCAACCTTGTCGGAAATCTCAGGCACAGTAGACATACGCACGAGTATATTATTTATTTATTTTTATTTTCTTTTATTTAGGAAACATACAGTTCGGGCCTTCCCAGTCTTCTTCGTCCTTGTGGCACAGAGAGAGATAGGCTTTTTATGGGTTTTTCATCGTCCTTTCTAATTATATGGCCAGCCCACCTCAAGCGCCCCAACTTGATGGAGTTGATTATATCTGGCACTGTGTAGATTTCATATAGCTCCCAATTGTAGGAACGGCGCCAATGGTTTTTTTCTCTCACAGGGTCATAGACAACTCTGAGGATTCTTCTTTCAAGAGCTGTAACAAGTAAATTATACTTAATTATTATTTTTCAGAATGCATACAACTGTTGGATTGCTGCCTGCCTCTACATCTTCACTCTACTGTTTTCTGGCCACCAATTCTACGTAAACAGTCGCTCATCTGTCACCATGTAACTCAAAGACCAATTTTAAATTCGTTGTAGTCTATGTTATCATATTAAACTGTGTTATTTATTGGTTAAATCACGACTTTCAATTCATTTTCTAACCTAAAACAAAACAGACAAGTTTTCATATGCGCAATCGAGGTGGTGTATTTTATTATGATGGCAAACAATGTAAATTAAAGTTTAAAATCATTCAATAAAATAATAATTTTGAAAAATCAAAAACTATGCGCTTATTATTTTATTATGGAAGGTATTATGCAGCTTGAGTGCATGTTACCACTATTTATGTAAAATGATAATTGTAATTAAGGGAAAAGTTAAATAAACATTTTATTAGATATCTGATAAAATATTATGATTTTTGTTTAAAATGAATTGAAATCAACTTGTCTACATAAATTTGATACTGCTAACTTAATAATATTGCAATATTGTTTAAAACAAACCATCTATGTCTTAGCACAATATCGTCGAACTGTTTTATCCTCTGTTAAAGACTTTCAATATTTTTTTAACAGGTAGTGGTTTAATTGATGCCCCAAAAGAGCTGATACGTTTGTATTGTAAAACATAAAATATTTGTGTATATTTCACAAATGTTTCATATAAATTTATTTAATTTTGCTGGAAATCTTGCATAGTGCAGATTTAAACTGCATTTCAGTTAACCTTAGACTTTATCCTGTCTGCGCAATCTACATGTGTGAAAGCACTATAATTTAATGTAATGAATCATTTAAGCTTGTGTACAGATAATTTTAATTGTCACAATTTGCTATGCATAAGGGTGAGCAAAATATCTAGACTTATACTTGGTCTAGTAATCTACAAGTTTATGTATTGCTTCTAAGAATCAGCAGGTCGCGAATTCACTTTTGTCCCGCTTTCCGCATATCTACATGGAAAATTAACTTCACAAAGCACCCTTGAGGTATGGAGATTAGGGCTGTTGGGAGAATATTCCAGCACCAGTGAAATCAACTATAAACTTTAGTTACTTTTCACAATTTCTGACCAAACATCGGATGCCCTTTGATTATCTTTACAAACTTCTACATGTTTACACTGACCGCCGCAAGGCAACTAGCATGTCATGCGTTCATTTCGCAAGTTTGTTCTTATCTCATACAACTACCTCACTCCAATGCCATCAAAATGATGTTTTGGCTACATATGAACAAATGCTTTGTTAAATCTTAAGCTAAGCACACTTTCACGATTGGGGCCAAACGATTACAGTGGTACCAACTCCCAGAAGACCTCAGAGTAATAACGGGCTACAGCTATAGACAAGCATTACAAATTTTTGTAGTGGACAGTTTTGGCCCATTGTTTTGCTGTAAACTATAGCTAACTTCGTTGTTGAAAATTCTAGATTGATTTTTGTCCGTATGTAGGTAGCGAGTAGGGAGTTATTACTCTGAGGTTATAACCGAAGTGTATATATTTTTGACTCCCCTTAAACATAGTTCATACAGGTGTCTTGTTTTTTTCTGCTCAGGATATTTTATCTTAATGTTATAATATTCATATGTAAAAAAGGTCTACATATTCAGAAGAGATACATTTGACTTAATTAATATTTTAGCTGGATTATTTAATTAAAATATTCACACATTCAATGTGTGTAATGTTGATAATAAAAATATATTTTTCATGCTAAAATCACAAAATTAATAAAAATATTTTTTTCATTTTGAGAATTTTACCTTCTGGATTAGTTTTTATAGTAAATAAATTTAATGCGTTTATTAATAATTATATATTTAAATCTGTTCATTCCATCGTTTTGTAAATAATAAATTATTTTCTTTTACGATAACTGTATTTGCGGCTTCATTTAGTCTTTATTTCTTAATATACGGTAATGCAAAATGATGCCCTAAAACTTTTGAAAGATAATATGTTCAATTCTAAGCAAAGGCTAGCGATGCTTTACAAAAATATGTACATTAATATTTTTTGAAGTGAACAAATTATATAAGAAGAGGGAAGGGAATTAATGACGGTTTGTTATTGTATAAAGTATTATTATAATATGGTAGTTTGTTTGCTTGGTTATGAGTAATCTATAAATATATATTTGATATGTATGTATTATAGAAAATAAAATAAAAAATATCAAAGTATATATTAGAACACTTTGCGCGTTAAGTATTCTTTAATTTTGAGGAAATTTCACAAATGTCAGATTTTAAAATCAAGTAAGCAGAATATTAATTTTGTATTTGAATTTGTGTCCTGAATAAATAATCTATACCTCTTTAAATATTTTTTATAATCTTTCATGTACCTTTGTGAGTAAAAGACCTTTGTCTCTTTCTGTGTTAAGCTAAGGCCAATAGAACTTAATTTCAGAAACAGCAATAATTCTGTCTCAGGGTTTTCACATAAAGTTGTGTACAGTACCTATGAGGTGATTACTCAAGTTTTATTTGTGTAAAACTATGTATTTATGTTTAAGGACATCTTTAAGGTAAAAACTGTCAGAAAATATGACTTAAAGCTGTACTATACTTATCAAAAAATGGATAATATTGTTTGTAATGCTGGTGTCCCTAATAATAATATTGTCACAGAAAATATTGTGTGGCAGCCTTCGTGGAATAATGGCTAAGACGCTTGAGAGTGACGCAAAAATTACATGAAATTTTTCTCAAGTCTGGGTGTTCTGTGATATGATTCACCACTGTAATTGGGCCTCCTGGCCTGTTGTGGTGTAAATAAAAATGCATCAATTCGTCAACATTGACTTTTTTTAATATTTGATCTTGAAAAGGTTATAAAAAGGCTTTATATTTCTCTCTGAAAAATGTTAAATATATATAACTAACCCAAGTATCAAATTATATACTTTTGAATCTATCGAGCTGTGACATTAGGTGTCAATTTTTTTTTTAAACCGCTCTCATGTAAAGTTGAATAAAATGACATGCGTCGTTGGTCTACGATCATAACAAATTTATTAAAATCTCATGGAAATGCTCAATTTTATAATACATGCTAATTTTGATTCCATTTTCACTCAGAATCTGTGCACACATACAGATACAATGTAAAAATTGACATGAAGTCTGTCATATTTTTTTAAAACTATAGAATCTAGTAAGAAACCATTATTTTTCTCAACAATGTTTGAGTATGTCCAAATGCTCGCAGACTGGCTGGATTTCCTCCCAGGTCCCTTACTTCACAAACGTCAATAGATGGAATAGTTGAGGAAATGTGGATGTTCAAATATCGGCAGAATGGTGAATGTTACACAGTGTGTAAAGTGGCCACTTAAACCAGCCAATGACAGGTCATAAGTCCTGTAAATGCCTAGACTTCCATATTCCCTTCTCAAAAGTGTTTTCCCTCTCTGTTGCAATAAGTTTAAACATCATTTTTCTGATACAAGATTACATTTTTTTTTCAGAATCTTTATTTGTTGCGTATTATTTACTGTGCATACTCGCAGATATTATGCGTCAGAAAATGAACTGTGTAATAATGAAGTTAGAATTTGCAATTCTGCAGAAGCTTCAACTCAGAATTCTGTTCACATTCGTGTAATACAGCCTTTAAGTTAAGGTTTGTTTCTTCAAAGTAAAAAAAATATAATTTGAAATTATTTAATTACTACATTCTAAAAATATACTGAGGAAGTTCAGCGGCTTTTTTTTTGTTGTGTCGTATTATCAATGCTGTGATTTTGAAACAACTCCGCCTGTGACATCACAAGTTCTCTTATGTGATTTCTGCTGATTGGTGGGTTGGCTTCCCGTAAACTGAAAATCTATCACAACACTATCATTCGTTGATTTGGAAGAACTAGTGACGTCATTCAGAGTAGTTCATTTTTATTATTTTTTTCCGTACATTTTTGAGAAACTTCACCATACAATTAAACGCTCTAATTTTTACCGCGCATTAGAAAACGTTTTTTAATCTGATTTTCCGTAGCACTGAACTTCCTATTCGACTTAAGAACATATGCTCTGCGATTAATATATTGCATTATTATGTACATACCCAATTTTGTAAACGATCCTTACTTGTACAATTGACATATTTTCTAGATATTTCTATAGTTAAAACGTAAAGTTGATGATTTTGAAACAAATATAAATAAAATTTCTTGGTTTGGTTTTATTCTTTTGTTTATTGACATGATATTCCCTATCAGAAAATGGATGATCTTGCTAACTTAATATGTTATGGTTGTATTTACTATGTGGTCTTCCTTCATCTTTTAACTAGTAAATATTGCCCAATATAATAGTACCTTTAGTGCTTGGCTATAGTTGCGAGCGTTTTGCGGCGCAGTGCGGGCGCGGTGAACTTAAAAATATGGTAACAAGTGAAGTGTCCATAGGGACGCCATCGCAAAACACTCACCACTATGGTCAAGCGCTTAGTCTAATAGCAAAGTGTCCCATCATGAGATGCTTTGCAAACTAGTTTTTACTTTACATAATTATATGTCTGTCTCTATATTTAAAAAAAATACCTGATATTCAAGTCTTGAAGATGCCTACTAAGGCGAAAGCGTTCGATGGTCATCAAAATAATAAAACTAAACCAAGGAATTGTATTGACACTTATAAGTCAATGCTTACTTGGTTTTAAAATTGAACAGGCGTATGTTTCCAATAAATAATACAATAATATTAGTATTTAAAAAACATAGTTATTAAATTTAGCTAATGTATTACAACATGTAAGTAATGCATATAAGTTTGAGAACTCTACTTTTCAAGATTCAACATTTAAAAATCAAAACATGGATAAGGTATCTAGCGTTATTTATAAACTATGCATCTTTATCCTTGAAATCTGGGTTGATGACCTTGTAATATTTTTCAAAATTAGTTTATAATCTATGCATCTTTACCCTAATCTGGGTTTATGACCTTGTTATATTTTCCAAAATTGTGTAAATTCTTGTTATGTGCTGGTTCCCATAATGCTGTACATTTTAGTTAATATAAACTGCTTAATTATTGATGAGTTTGAATGTTGTATAGTAAAATAATAAAAGGAAAAATACTTGTTTTGTTTATTTTTATGTCCCATCCCTAATTTTTAATGCTCTGCCGAACTCTGAATGTGCAAGAATATAAAATAAATGAGAAAGTGCTACGCGAAATTTTAAATATTTTCTTTGACCTCAACAGACATTTTTTTAAACATTTTTTTAAACATTTTTTTTACATTTTTTTTTTTTTACCACAACAGGCCTGGAGGCCTAATTACAGTGATGAATTACATCACAGAGCACCCAGGCTTGAGAAAAATCACATTTTAATTTTTGTGTTCTCACCGGATGAATTCGACCGGGAATCGAACCCGGAACCTTGCGTGCGTGAGTCAAGCGTCTTGACCACTACACCACGGAGGCCGCCGATATTTAATTTTACAGCAAAATTTCTTTGAAATGCACGAAATAATAATAATATATTTGTGATAAAATCCGTTAATAAGAACAAATTAGAAAGATAAATATAAAACATGGAATATTTTGACTTTATTTGTGAAACAACTTAGAACCTGACCGACAAAATATTGATAAAAAATAAACATTTTCTAATATTTGACTGGATAGTGCCGTGCCATCTGCCCATTTTATAAGTAACCACGGGCAACAGCGCCATCTATCCGCGCGCCTTCCAAACTACAAAAACCTTTCGTTACAACATAATACGAGTGTTATTTTGACGTAACCGGTTAAGGGTGATCCGCACGAGGGCGATGATTTTGTCAATAAAATTAAATGTCACAAATGTCAAACCCAAAATGGTGGCATGAAAACATTGATCCTCGGTAATTTTGTGCTAAATACACGGTTTGCTTTACGTTTTGTGTTATTTTCGCGAACAACTTGAATTAAAAAACATTAGATGTTTAGTGACTTGTCGGTTTTCAGTGGGTGGATTTAATTCTGGCCGTAAATCGTGAGTGAATGTTGTTTATTTACTTGTGGTCTTCGCTTATATTATACTAGTTTTTAAACTGTCAAAATAATAAACACAAAGTACAGGACATTGAATGCGGTAAGTTGATTTTATTTTAATATCTCAAACTTTATGTATTTAATTTGTTTTTAATCTGGTCATTCTCGTATATAGGCGCAATGTCATTTTGGGTGGAGCTAATCTTCTAAATGTATATTCTGTTAAGTATCTTTCCGCTCTTTTCTGTTTTCGGGAGATTTATTTCCAAAAAATATTTATTTAAGTTTAACATTATTTAACATTGTTCCTTTGATTAAATTGTCGTAATTAAAATAAACACAAAAACAAAATTAATATACTATGATTATTATAAATAACTTAAAATATTTTATATGTAACTATTAATATTCTTAAAATAATTAGATTAAATTTGAAAAAAAACATCACATTTTGTTTAATAAATCATATTAAAACATTAATTCACCCACGTGTGTTTTTTTTTGTTTTCATTTTCTATTGTTCCAATGAGGAAGTACAGTGCTACGGGAAGTTGGATATAAAGTGTTTTCTTACGCACGGTAATAATTAGAGCATTTAATTGTATGGTGAGGTTTTTTGAAAATGTATGAAAAATACGATAAAAATGGACTACTTTGGACGACGTCACTAGTTCTCCCGAATTAACCAATCTAGAGTGTTACGATAGATTTCCAACTAACGGGAAGCCAACCAATCAATCAGCAGAACTCACCGAAGAGAACTTGTGACGTCTCAGGAGGAGTAGTTTCTAAATCACAAAACTTAAAAAAATCATAGCGCTGATCATACGATACATAAAAATAATTTTAAAGAAATTGTCTTAGTTTCATAGTCTATTTATAAATAATAAAACAATAAAAACCACCGAACTTCTTCATTACCAATGAGTTCTGGTGATTTTGTTTCCCGGAAACTGGAAATTTATAACAACACGCTTTTATTAGTTTATTCGGATAAATTTGTGAAGTAGTATACTACTACTTTATAAAGTAGTTCAATTCAAGTTTTCGAGATACTTCGCCTTACAATTAAAATAAATGCTCTGTTTTTTACCGCTGGTATGAAAAAAAATATATGCGATTTCCCGTAGCACTGAACTTCCTCATTAATAGCCCATTGGGCAGGTCGTAAAAAGGAAGTTTTTTTGCAAAATGTCATGCTGTTTCGGATTTTTAATATGTTGTATGTTCGTAAGCCCTTATTAAAAATTTAAGTTTTCTAATTTGGCAAGCCTGTGCGCGCGTCGGTCTAACCACTTTTTAAGATTTTTGCTCAACAACATTTTACTCGTACATTGTACAAATAAAATTTTAGTTTATTTTGTAGAATACAACGTTTTCTATAATTTATTCGTAAAACATGTTTTTATAAACCTTATACTCACTGAAATACAGAGCTTCAAAGCTTAAAAAGCTTGGAAAAACTCAAACAAAAACACGAGGTCATGAGTATATAAAACTTGCATTTTTGATAAGTTGGTTCTATCTGTAGAACGTAAATATTTTGTGTTTGTCCAAATGTTTGTAGACAAAATACTGAATTTCACCCTCTAGGGAGTTATCAAGAATAACACATTACATCAGAGACGGAGAACATTGTAGAAAAATAATAATGGAAGTCTAGGCATTTACAGGGTTTATGACCTGTCATGAGCTGGTATAAGTGACCACTTCATACACTCAAAACATAAACAACTTTTAGAAAAATATTGAGCTTCGAAGTTCTGTATTTCAGGTTTAGAAAAACTTGTTCTATGATACCACGTTGAGGGGATGGATCCAGCAGCGAGGATTCCTTATATTGTGATGTACGAGATCCCAGAGGGACGTCGATCACCAGAGTGATCACCAAAGAGGTGGAGGGAATGTTGGACGATGCATTGGTGAATGCATCACAGGACCAAGACCAATATTCTGTCTAAACAGATCGAAAGATCTATAGGAAAAAGAAGAAGAATAATGTTCTATGAATAAATCGTAGGAAATTTTATATTCTACAAAAAATACTTCGCGCACAGGCTTGCTCAATTAGAAAACTTTGATTTTTATTTAGCCCCTAGGTACATACAACATATCCAAAACAGCATGACCTTTTTGCAAGGTAAAATGCTCTTGGCCACTGGACTATTAATATTAACTATGAATTTAAATAAACAAAAATTTTACGTAAATTCCAAACACGTAGTGTTTTTAAAAAATGTTTTGCATTGCCGTAACATTTTATTATATTATTTTATATTCTCATTTTTTTAACAATAAATTTATATAAAATATGGTTTGAAAATACGAATTTGATTTCAAATGGCACGATTTGATTAAATAACTAATTATTGTTATCAAAAACATTTTTCACTTTGTGGTATGACATTTTACACTTATTTGTTTATAAATTTGTATAAACCACTTTAAGTGGTGGAGATACTACAGAATATGTAATTTAACTATGTATATGGACAATTGAAGATATCTCTAAATAAATATAAAACAACTTTGTTTTTAACCACTTATTTTTTTTCTACCGACCGGTATTAAAGCCATACAAGCTTCTTTATCAAATTTTTATTCAACGTAATATTATTATAACCTTTAAAAACATACTTTATTTTTTGTAAAGTACTTGATGTAAACTACATATGAGAAAACCCCATGAAATATGTACGTATCCCTATTCTCCCAGCCTCCCAGCAAATTGACAGTCACTTTTGCTCACCCCTACTTCTCGGCTGCAGCGACATTCTACTTCGACTATTTTAGTACCGAATAGTCAGCCTTATCGGGAAAACTGCGCGACGTCTATTGAGGTGTGAATTTAGAGTTTGTACCTAAAGCCTCGCACTTCTGGCTATTCCCATAGCGCAGAAACGTATTATGCAAGTTCAATGGACGTCGACACGTTCGGATTTCAATTTCTGTCGCCAAGTGAGCATAATGCAACGAATGTAACGCAGGCCTTAGGGCATTTACGTGTTCGACACGTGTCACTTGCTGACCGTGACTAAATTGACTAGGTACGTCATTACTTTGAAATACCATTTTACTATTTGGAAACTGAAAAATGTGTTGCCTCTTGAATTTCATTCGAATACCAGCATTTCATATTATCCCCTTTACCCCACGAAGATGTAATACATATATTGTACATTTAAAAAAAAGAATTGTGAATAAGGTATCTACATTATTCAATCAAAATTGAAAACATTTTAATCTTAAAAGTATACGAAGTAGGCCTGTTACCTGTGTTTATTTGCCGAATATTTTGACCCAAAACAGCGTACCTAATGAATAATACGTATCTGTGTATGTAGTCGTTATAGAATCCAGCACAAGTTTAGCGCTGGAAAAACATCGCAATTATTAAGAAACAGCCATAACATATTTCACTGAGAAGCTTTTATTGCCTTCGCGCCGTTTTTCAGAAAATTTTCCGACCTTAGGAGGTAATTGCTCATTCCAGAAATTGGCCATTCTAAAAAAATGACCCAATTTCCGCGGACGGG
The DNA here is from genome assembly GCF_059751315.1 of Micrasema longulum. Lineage (NCBI taxonomy): Eukaryota > Metazoa > Arthropoda > Insecta > Trichoptera > Brachycentridae > Micrasema > Micrasema longulum. The sequence continues at coordinate 458,455 of NW_028277766.1, forward strand.
ACTCGCAAACATAACAATATCGTCTTATTCTATACAAGGGATAAAATAATTGAGTATTTACTTGTAACATCTTATATTATTTTACTATTATTATATTTCTTCTTCTTTTTTTTCACATCCACCCCTAAGTGGAGCATGTGGACATCATCAGACGCCTCCAGGAGACCCTGCACTCTCGCCTCCTCCCGCGTCAATCCCGCGTCCCTTGATTCCGCAGAATAAAGCCGAAAGATCGTTATCGATGGCCTTCCAAGACGCGGGAGCCCGCAGGTGTAAAGAAGGGACAACTAAGGTTTAGGTTCTCCTGAAGCATGCATAGCACGGGTCCAATCTAGGTCCTCCACCGTATTCTCAAGACTTCAATAAATCGAACCACCTTATTCCTCATAGTCTCCCCAAGCACTAAGTCTCAAAACTCAGAATTTTGCTGTTTCGAGCTTTGGTAAGGTGTCAAGACGCTTGTTATATTTATTTTTCGTAAAAATAGTTTATTTATTAATCTTTTTTTACAAACGCGTGTTGTTGTACTTGTACACAGGTCGGCTTATTTCTTTGTAGCAGTTTCTTCCAAGCACCCAATTAAAAACTTGTTTTGTTATTTATTTATACATCAACGATTCAAAGTACACAAAAATGTTTCACAAAAATAATCACAGCAGTGCACAATAATTATTTAGTATATATTATGAAATATTATAGAATAATTAAAACTAAACAATTTAGTGAACATAAAATATAAAAAAACAAAAAAGTAAAAAAGAAACATAACATCTCGAAATAAAAGATAACCATGAGAAAATCTTATTTTCTAAATATAAAAAACGTAAGGTTGAAAATAACTAGGTAATAATAAAAAAAACATATGTTATATAAATATATCTCCATCGAGAAGAAAGGATATGAATATGAAAGTCTTGACATTGAGAGCGCTTATGACCTTTTTGGGTGATTTGAGTGATAACTTGTCACTGTGTCAAATTCACCATTTGCTTATAATTGAACATCAACATATCTAGAAATTATGTTTACAGGTGTTATATGTATCTGTTTAAACAATTAATTGTTTCACAGATGCGTTCCGATCGCCATGGGCTTACATTTTTGTGCAATATCATTTTTGTTGACTTTTGAAACGAATGAAACATTTTTTAAACACAAATTTTGTGTTTTTTTTTTGTCCACTGTTTGTTTGTTTTTTTTTGTCAAAATTTGTCTCAACTCCGTTGATATTGAATAATATACCGAGTTGAAATATTTAATATTTCAATTCGGTATATTATTCAACATTAACGGAGTTCACGAAGTGTGATTTCAGGTAGTATGCATCAAGTGTTCTAGTTTCTTTTGATGAAATTGACAAATATATATATTAAAAATAAAAAAAACTCATAGGCACTCATAGTCAAGTAAAAAAAAAAGTTCAACCCTTATATGGCTACGATGTCATATGAGTTATTTACATTTAAATAGATTCTCATATTGTTTAGGTTAAGTTGTTTTATTGTATTATATATCATTAATGCTAATCTATTAAAGCTTCCATAAGCCTGTTGATTAGCTTAGAAAAATAATTAAAAAATGAGTACATAAAATACAAGACTTGACAATACGTATGCCTCCTATTTTTTTGAATAACGAAGTCATATTATATTATAACAGGCTTAAATTATATAATTACATTTGTTATGGATTATGTAATAGGGAAATGTAACATACTACGAATACCTATAAAAACATATAAAATGGATTTTTTTAAAAATTTGGTATTTTCAAAATCAATTTGGATGTTGTGGAGAATTTTTTTCATAAATAACATTAAAAGATAAATTATACAAAATGTCCATAGAAAAAAACATATAACATAAGTAGTAAAAAATTTTTTACGCGACAGTATTACATAGACCCTTATTACTTTCAAGTTGTAAAAAAAACATGATGTTTCCCTATTATGGAAAATATAATATTAAACACTTTATATATGTATTAAATTTTTATTTTCAAATGTCTGCATTTAAAAACATGTCATCTTTTGCTAAATATAACACAACGTTACAGCACCGTCTCCAGAGACATTATTTAACACAGTATTTTAAGAGTCAAAAGAATAACCCGCCAAGCCTCTATTTAAGAAGCTTGTCAGTTGGTGGGTAAACGAGAATATGAATGAAAGTTATGAAATATACACCTCAACACCCAGACCAATTGAGGAAAAATCTTTCTTGGATTTTTTTCACGCAACTTGCAGATATCGAACCTGCGACGCCAGTTTCACAATTGGCCGTCTAACCAACCGCCCTACAGCGCTTGTCAAATCAATATAATTCAATTATATAAAACTTTCGGCTCCAAAAGTTATAAAAACGAAAAAAAACACTAAATTTCTCAATTACAACGCAAGTAAAATGTTACATGAAAAAAATACGTGTTAAAATTTTGCAAGCATCAAGGCGTGCAGAGATATTATTTTTTATTTCTCTCTCCGTTTATTAAAAAATATTTAATCCACTTACAAAATAATGATCTATGTAAAAAGTCTCGTATTTAAAGTACGCTCTGTAGGCCTCCGTACTTTAAGTAATGTTTTATTTTTAACCGATAAAGGTCTTTCCGAATGATTTTAATTGGCCCGGTACTAGAAGTATCGGCGCAGAGATGTAGGTATCCGGGATACCTTCGCCTAACTTAATTGTAACTTTTTACTCCCAATGTAAATCTATTTACCCAAATCTTGTTAAGTCAAATTTTAATTTGAAATTCTCAGAACCACTTTGTGCTCGGCCTGTATTGATTATTCAAAGAGAACCTTCGTGAGAGTAAAGAAGAGGCTTCGTGAGATTTTGTCCAACTTTTATACATTGAAGAAGTAATATATCAATTCACAATTTAGCTAATTTTTATTAGGAATCTGTTTCTTTTTGCGATGGTTTCGTTCTGTTTTAAACATATTAGTGTTTCAATATCTTTTAATAAATATTATATTTTTAATGGTCTCTAAGTTGCAAGAGCTGCTGGAGACTCAGTCATCCACCACAATCGCTGGACCTTGCTTCAACTGATATTTTTTCCCCTCATTTGGATAACTTTTTACAAGTGAAAAAAATTAGCTCCGAAGAGTCGGTGAGAATTTCTTTAAGGTGATTCTAAACTAAAATATAAAACTAATTATTCATAGATGGCGCTTTTATTTTATTTTTTAATTGAAAAATGCCATTTTTATGTTTATTTTCAATGGAAATTTTACAAAACTTAGTCTGCGGAAACTTTACACTATATTGATTGTAAAAAATACCATAACAATATAATTTAGGTCATTTTCACAAAATTGTGTACAAAACAATAAATAAGATTTTTAAAATTTTATTTTGTACACCATTTTGTGAAAAGAACCTAAATTATATAGCTATGGTATTTGTTACAATCAATACAGTGTAAAATTTCCGCAAACCGAGTTTTGTAAAATTTCCATCGAAAATAAACGTAAAAATTACATTTTAAAAATAAAAAATGATAAAAGCGCCACCTATGAATAATTAGTTTCGTATTTTCGTGTAGAATCACCTTAATGGCATTTGTCTACTCTTACCCGTTGGATTTTTACAGCAAATCAACTACTATTAAAATGTTTTTTTTTGTATTCAAAATGGCAATTGAAAAAATAATAACAGGTCACAAACCATAAAAATGGCTAACCCTCCATACTAAAAATGTGTTTCACTCCGTTGCAATAAATTTCAATATTTTAAATTGTTTAAAATCAATTTTAGTTCAATATTCTGACCAGAATACAAAAGGATTCAATACGAGTTGAACTTTGTTTTCCGAATAGTTGTAATGATAAAACTTTGCAAAGCGGGTTAATTTGTTTTCAATAAGGTTTGTGGTTTGAGGTCTACCTGACTGTATATTTTCCCCCTATCAAGCGGTTAACTTATTCTGCTTATTTCCATAACACTGGATAATTATTGTCGAACAACAACCTGTAAAAAAATAATGGACTTTTATTAAAGTTTCTGTTGCATTTAACAAATACACAGTAGCCTCGTTTTACACGGTCCAAAAATTAAATATATATTTTTTGAACGTTGATATACGAGAAAATTTTCTTCATACAAACATATTCCCTTATTTTCTTCCTGTATTATGGCACTAGAGTAGTAATTATTTGACACACTATTGACTGCTCCAATTACAGCAAATTTTGATCACGTATGTTACATTGACGGTATTTTTGTTTAAAAAAAATAACAAAGTTACTTCTTCATTTAAATAAAGCACCTTCTTTGATCAACTTTAAGTTGCGCCAGAAACGTTATTATATATCCATAGAACCCTAATTTACCTTAATTATATACCTATTTTCCTTTAAAACTCCTTTCCTGGTCCCAATTTTTTTGCATTCCTATCCTCAAAGTTTATTAATTATTTTTATTAATTAATTTTTTGCACTACAATACAATGCCAGGAGGCTCAATATCAGTGGTGAATTACAGCACAGAACACCCAGGCTCGAGAAAAATTACTTTTTTTTTTGTGTTCTCACCGGGAATCGAATCCGGAACCCGGTAGTGTAATAGTTAGCGCATTCGCCTACCACTCTTAAGTTTTCGGGTTCGATTTCTGGCCTGGTTGACGTGAAATATTTGTTTTAATGGTGGTTTAAAACTGCAATTTTTACTGTCCCTGGACTATCTGAAGCGTAATACTAAACACCTCATCTTTCAGAGTGCTAATGCAGTGCCCTCTGCACAACTGGGTGCGGATAGAGAAATGATGGTGAAAAATTATGAACCCTGTCGTATTTTTCCACACAAAACATGTAGTAAATTAGATCGGTTTTATGTTTTTTTATTATTTGCAGGACTTCAAATAAGCATGTGACTAAAAATATAAAAAAATATAGTCAGTCAGCCTTATGAAAGTCCTAATGGATTCGGATTAATGATATATCATAAATTGATTAGTGTATTGATTAGTGTGTAAAAAGCGTGGAAAAGGAGATGATGATTATTATAAAGTAGGTATCGTCTTTAATTTTACGTAAAGAACCAATTAACCGTAGGCCTAAAATGAAATTCCGATTCTCTGTGTTTTTTGTCAAAGAGGTTGCTTTTCTCTCATTTTATTGAAATGGCGAAAGGGTGGTAGGATATACCTTTGTCTTCTTTTCTTTTTCATTTTCCGAGCAGATTAGATTAGCTCGATAGCTTTGTGGGCAATTTTATTGTTTTAAGAGACACCTGAGTATAGTTACGTGTTTGCAATTTTAAGTATCGCGATTTTCTTTTCATTTTAATGTTCCGTTAGTTCTCGTCTGGCTTTTAATTCAGTGAGGGAGACGTGTTTTGGTTTGTTAACATTTTATCGCCCCTTTTCTGGGTCATTATATCTTCGTTATTTTATTTGCGTTATTATCGTTACTGTCCGTTCTCAGTTTATTTTTATAAAAGCTATCCGAGCTTTTAGATTTTAGCTCCTTTTCATACCTTACCTTTATGTAACAGATTATTTTACTTCAATTTTAATTTATATATATATATACATTTAATTGATCTTGAAGTTGTCCACGAATTAAAATTACTTCGGTTCTTGGATAACAGACTACGGCAGTTGCGAGCCTGAAATCAAAAGAAAAGATGGGGTGCAACTGTGAATCTTCTCTATCCCCTAGAGAGTGGTTAATTTTGGGATATTTATTTTTTCCATGCGGCTAATTTTTGCTTCATATGATGGTCACACTAATGATTAAACGTCAAATGTCAAATGGTCTATAAAACTGCTTCAAAAACGGAAATAAAACTAATACGGTTTGGTCAATTCAACCTAATTATGTGTTTTGGGTAAACCTTAAGGTCGTAATAATGTTCTAAATGAAAATGATTACGTTTGATTTCACGTGTTCATATTTTTTGACGTTCAATCATCAGTGTGGCCATATATGAAGTAAAAATTAGCCACATAGAAAAAAAAAATATCCCCAAATTAACCACAAGAGAAGATTCATAATTGCATCCCTGGGATGGCCAAAAGTGCAATGGTATCTTTGAAAAGATATGGAAAGACAGAGACGTATCGAAAGGACAAAAATGAGATTGGTCAGAACTTAAGTCTTTTAATTTTTTACATGGGGCGGATAGTTTTGTTCGCGTTCGATCGAGGAAATAAAACTGTCAAAGCTGCTTGCGATATTTTCGCAGTGTACGGTGTAAATGCGATAAATGATTGACTAATTTGTTGTAAAATTATGAAAGAGAATACGTAATTAACTAATTTGACCCTCTTAACCTCTTGTCGGAAGATTTAAAAGACCGCTGTTTTTATAATTTATTGTTTTCAAAGTAATGTCTGTATACACGGAGATTTTCCAATTATTAAGGAAGGATTACATTGTTTTGGCGTGTCGTGAAGTGGTGTGTTGAGAAGCTATCTGTCGCGTAATGCTTCTATGGATATTGGATGGATAGAATAACATTGGTTTAGTGTGTCGTGTCGTGGTGCCTCGACATACAATACGCGCCAGAGAGCTCCCCAATACACCACTCCACAACACGCCAGAAAAGTGTAATCCTAATTAAATTAATTAATTATGGATAACTTATATAGCGCCATTTTCGTAATAAAATACCTCAAGGGCGCTTTACATGGTGATTCTATTGTTAAGTTAATTAAATTGAAGCTTTTAAATTTGTAATTTAATTAAAATAATTTATTTTGTTGTCACGTGCTACGGATTTATTCAAATAATTTAGAGAACAAGTGGGTCTTAAGTTTTTTCCGAAACATCACTTCACTTTCACAGCCTCGCACCTCTGCTGGGAGAGCATTCCATGCCATAGGGCCTGCGACCGCAAATGCGCGTTCACCAAATTTAGTGCGCTGTTTGCGTAGAGGTATAATAACTTTTCCTCTCGCCGTAGACGTAGCTGATCTAAGCGTGAGACGCCTGTCAGCTAGTTCATCTGGAATGCATAGTTCCCTTAGATATTCCGGAGCCGAGTTGTGCAGTGACTTATACATAAGCCAACAGAGTTTGTATTCGACCCTCTGTGGAAAACGTAGCCAGTGTAGTTCCCGAAGTACTGGAGTGATATGACTGAACTTAGAGATTCCGAAAATAAGTCTCGCTGCGGCATTCAATACAGATTGTAGGCGAGTCATTTTGTTCATTGGTAGACCTGCATAGATACCATTACAATAATCGACTCTAGACACTACAAACGCATTTATTAATTGACGGGCGGTATCAACCGGCAAATTTTTGCGTATGCATTTAATTTGTCTCAGCTGGTAGAAGCATGAACTTATCGTTCTACTAATTTGAGCGTCAAGAGAAAGGTCAGAATTGAGTAAAACTCCCAGTAGTAGTAGTAGTCCTAACTTTACTCATTTCTAAATATTTGAACATAATGACATCACGTGATAAAATGCACACATCACATGTATATTGGTTTTTCAATACAGCATCAGTAATACGACATTAACTCTTGCAAAGAGAATAAATGATCTGGGTATCATCTTTGATGATAAATTAACTTTTGTTACTCATATGAATGAGATGGTTAATAAAGACACAAAAACCTTAGGCTTGTTATCAGAACAACAAGAAAGTTTAAGTCTGTTGATGCATTAAAAAAATTATACATGACCCTAGTAAGGTCCTCAGTTTGGTTTTCTAATTATGTTACCCATATGTGGAGAAGGTCCAACACAAGTTTTTAAGATTCGTGAATTTCAAATTTAACATTCCAATTGAAGAGCTAAACTATAAATGTTTAATGAAGCAGTACAAATTAATACGTTTTAGTGATAGAAGGGAAATTTCAGCTTTAAGTATTCTTTTTAAGTTATTGAACAATGTTCTTGACACATACACAAATCTGGATTTCTCCCAAGGGGGAGTAGGTATATATTTTTATTTATATCCCTTTCTCGTTTAGCAACATATATACAAAAATCTAAAATGTTACCTGTGTGGATATTCGCTAATAAGCGGAATGGGGAATGTTGTAGTACCTACTTAAAGTGGCCACTTAACCCAGCCAATGACAGGTCATAAGCCCTGTAAATGCTCGAATATCCATAATCCTGAATTTGAAAAAATTCTACCTCATCTCTGTAGGGATATAAATAAAAATAAAAAATAAAATATTTCATTTATCTTTATACAAATTAAAATCATTACTTTTTAATCTCTTATTTTCTAAATTATAAAAATGTACTAAGTGTTATACTTGTTTTACTGTTTATATTATGATAGATCGCCCCTGTTAATTTGCTGCATGCCTATGTTATAATTTCTTATTTAATTTTCCTTTATTATTTCTTTATTTTCTGCTGATTTTATTTTATGTATCTATATTTTAGATACTTGTGTACATGTGTTTTGTTTCATTACAATTGTTTTTCAATATTATTTTTCACTTTGTCAAAGGCGTAAGCCGTCGAAATAAATGAATATTTTTCATGTAGATACAGGTGCGGCTAAGAGATGATTATGAAGTACATGCTAAATTAACTAAATTAACTGAATTGAAAAAAAAACTTGGGTAAATGTGGGATTTTGCGCTAAAGTTAAGTAAACATATCCAGAGGACTGCGGAAACTTAAAGATCCAACATTACTAAGTTAGAAAAGTGTTTCTTTCAACTTTTTTCCTTTCAATTTATAGATTTCGTCTTGAATAAATAAGTCATTCAACGAGTCATCTGACTTAGTATGCGAAAGATAGCCTTTGTTTGGTATATTAACTATTATCTTCAAAGCGTCCCCCAATCCAATGTGACGCGGTGACACAGTCTATCTAACCTCACATGACGTCGTCATCTTAACTTGTTTAGTGAGCACGTTTGTGCATATTATTGAGTCAAGGAGTCGCCTATCAGTATAGTAGATTAAAGCTGCTAATGCAGTCGTATGTATGTACATACTATGAAGATTGACGAAGTCTGATTTGATGACGTTGGATACCTAGGTATTAATGTCACACATTATATGATCAAAGCCTTTAATGCAATATGCAACATAATACTTGACGGTTATCTTTGGTCGGTATTGCTGTAATACTTTTTCAAAACATAAACAAAGAAATTTAACTAAATAATTTTAATTAGAAAAAAATGAACTGGATTTCACTAGATTATAATAAATAATACAGTCAGATGAATCTCACTCTCGAACTTCACAAAATTCAGCATGTGAAAGTACTTCCTTTACATATCCAAAACCGTTTTAAATATCACGGGTTTTCCTATCGGCTTCTCTCATACAAAAAAGCAATGTTTTTTGTAAATAAACGAGTTACTCTATAAAATTTTCAATATCGTATATCGCGATTCTTATAATTTTAACCCTACTACTTTCATTGCTCCTTACGCAAAAATCACAAGATTCACAAAAAATTGACCGACAGAAGAATTGAAGAAATATGAATGTTAAAACATAGACAGATTGGTGAATGTTACACAGTGTGTTAAGTGACCATTAAAACCAGTTATAAGCTCTGTAAAAGCTTAGACTTCTATACTACCTTCTCTTAATTACTCTCTATTTCTGTTGTAATATAGCAACTCAAATCTCCCAAACCTCTTGAAAATATTGGCTATTCCCAATTTAATAAACTGCCCGATGAACTAAAAAATGAAAAGTCGAATAGTAAATCTAAAAATGAAGCAATCGAAAAATATTACTTGAATCTTTTTGATAAAGATAGTTATTAAAATAATTTCTAAAAATCATATTAATACAATACCGTATTTTATGTTTCTGATATCATGTTTTCTTACTGTTTTGGATCGTATTAAATGATATTATGTATTGTCACAAAAATGATTTCTCTTTATGTACCGTCCCAAATGAGATTTTTTATAACTCTTGTATTATATATTCAATTAATTATAATAATAATAATATTTTTAATTTATTTAAGAAGATATTTAAAAAATAATTCAATCGAAAGTTAGATAATGTATCACAGAGTTGAGAGTAAATGAAATTATTTCGATTTATTTGAATTATAAAATATTGGAATTTAAATATTCTTTATTTTCTTATTCTTCGCAAATTACTTCCTTCGTTGAAGTTTTCTTGGCAATTGTTTCAGTTAATAACAAAGCTTTGAAAAAAAAGCTTAAGTGTTTCTTTCTATTTTAAAAAATATATAAATAAAAGGCAATTTTCAAAACAGTTTTGGGCGTATTGTGTTCAATATAAATTAGTGAGTACTGTAATATTTAGTTTCATTCCGTTTTAATTGTTTGTGAACCTAGTTTAATAAATAATAAAAAGAATTGTGCCCACGCATAAGGGCCGATTATTCCCACTTTTGACATGTCCATCATCAAAAATTTGTTGGATTTAGTCATGCCATGTCTTTCTCGGACTTTATTTATATCTGCGTCCATCAACATTAGCATCGTAAATATTTTTAGTCGTCCTTTTGCTGTCTATTCGCTCCACATGTTCAAACCAACGCAGAGCTTCTTTTTTGATTTTGTCGATAATGCTCGTCTCAGCCTGATAAGAGTTTTTTTCTCTTTTCAAATTTCATTTAAATTGATTGATAAAAAACGCCCCAAAATCAGACGGCTGTCTTTTCGATTTTTTCAAACTTATATTTAAGATATTTTTGCAAAGTTATATAATTTGAATTTATGCATGTAGGTATGTAGTTTTTTAGATACTTAGAAATGGCTGAAACTATATAAAAATAATATACTCATTCGTTTTTATCATACAATATATTTAAGGCGTTCCGTTCTGTTTTTTTAATGCAAAAGGTTTAGCAAATACATTTATTTGAGAACCACTGGCTTATTTGATAAAAAACGTCCAGAGATTGGACAGCTGTCAAACGATACTCGATATTGGAAGAGCTTTCAATAAAGGAAGTTGTTTGCGATTTTTTCATCACAGGACGTCTCCGTATGATCGATTCTATCAAGCTTTGAGGTTAGGTTAGATTCTTCTCTCAAATAGATTACTTGAACAACCTGTCATGTTCTGTACATAGATTGAATTTATGTTATACGCAAGATTTTTCATATTTAAAAGGACTAACCGATTTATTTTGTTTTTTAAATATGCTATTTTTTATGCATTCTTTACCACAATTTACTATTTATATTAATACTAGCGGACCCGACAGACGTTGTCCTGCCCGAACGTTGGCAAAATACTTTTCATTGATTAGTAGGTACCTAGGTACTTGTTTATGGTTGAATTCCAAAACATAAAATAAATATTTTTTCAAATATGGAATTCTTTTTGCAAACGTCAAACTCCGGTCGTCTCACCAACAAAAGGATGTACTTATGTAAGAATACGATTTTGAAAAATGTATTGAATTTAATATTATTTTAGTGCTACCTAAAATCCAATAAAAATAAATCCAAAAAACATGGGTAGATATTATAAGGAATTTAAGGAAAGAATCTGATTGAGATCCACTAAAAAAAAATACTGTTTGTAAACATTCAAAAACAAACTTTTTTTATGTACAAAAAAACAACATCTTTCCATTTTTTTGCAAATGCATTCTCCTCGAATGCAACCTTGGTAGATCGATGAGTAAAACATGTTTGCTCCTAACTTCTTTTTTACATATTCGATTGAAGATTATATATCTACGAACACGCACAGCGCAAAGATCTACATTTCTCTGAAAACCGCATGTAAATTGGTAAAGCCGTTTAGGAAGAGTACGGTGACATCACACGTACAGAGGAATTATATATATAAAGGTATGTACCTTAAAGGATACATATTTATATATTTATTTATTTATTTATATTCGGCATTTCTGCCATTTACATATCTGTGGTATAAAGAGTGCTTAGAGATAAACATATTAAAAAAAAAAAAAAATCGAGTATGAAATATTAATATACTCGTACTGTACACATTATTAATTACTTGAAATACATACATATTTTAAAGAAATTATACAATAACAAAATACATTAATCAATCAAATTATGACTATTCCAACCCAATCTTCTGAAGATGATTTGCTCTTTTTGATAAAAATATGTTGGTCACTTTATTTTTTAAGTTAGGCAGAGATAAACTAAATGTTTCAAAATGTGATGCATATTCATTCCCGGTATTCTGTAATCTAACAATAGGTGAGTTATATTGAGCTACCGTTCGAGAATTTTGACAATAAAATTTTGTAGATGTTCTGCTTAATCTAGATGGTATATAGAATGAAATCAATTTCAGTAGATCAGGGGTATCAAACATTGGTTTTATTATTTTATATAAAGTCATAAGATCGGTCGATGTTCTTCGTTCTTGCAATTTAGTTAATTTAAGAGAGTCTAAAATTTTGTTATAATTTAATTGATAACTAGAAAAACCCATCTTAAAATTAATATATCTAAGAAATTTATTCTGAATTCTCTCAATAGAATCTGAGAAAGTGATTTGATAAGGTGACCATATTGGAGAATTATAATCTAGTTGGCTTCTAACAAGAGATGTGTAAAGATATTTTAATGTGTTTATTTTATTAAATTCTTTTCCGGTTCTAAGTACAAATCCTAATAATTTTACAGCTTTGTTAGATATTTTAATAATGTGCTCTTTAAATAATAATTTTGAATCGAACAAAACACCCAGATCGCTCACGGTAGAAACATCAGTAATTTTTATTTGATTTAACATGTAATTAATTAGAATCGGATATTTTATTTTATAGAATCTCATAGCTTGACATTTGCTTATATTGAGTTGTAATTTATTTTGTTGGCACCAGATGTATACATAAATATCCTATTTACCCACGTACTGTCAAGAAACATAATGTGAAAACATCTTATCCTGTAAATTTTCGTAAATAAGTGTTTGCTGCCCCCGTGGTAGACGCTTGACTCACGTACGGAAGATTCCGGGTTCGATTCCCGGTGAGAACACAAAAATTAAAAAATGTGATTTTTCTCAAGCCTGGGTGTTCTGTGCTGTAATTCACCACTGTAATTGGGCTTCCTAGCCTGTTGTGGTGCAAAAAAAAAAGAAAAAGAAAAGAAAATTAAAAGTGCATAAAACAAACAAATAAATAAAAAAGTGATAGTTAAACAATCGCTATTTTTTATGTAAATGCTATTTCGGTAAAAAGTGATAAATAATATTGATATTTTGTGAAATATCATTTTGACAGTTAATTAAAAAAAAAATATCATAAATTCATTTGTGAATTGGAAGTTTATGAATGTGTAAAACATTTAAAAATATTCAATAAAATCAAACCATAAGAAAATAAACAAATATTAAATATATATTTTTAATTATAATATTATAGTATGTTGATATCCCCAATAAAATAAAAAACAATAAAAAATAAAAAAATAAAAAAAAACAATATATTTTAAGTGTTATTCTTGCATAAATTATTGAAACTTTTAAACCAGCACTTTTGATTTTATTAATTGTGTATTTATTCATTTATAATTAAAATTAATACTGAGTTTACCAAGGCCCCCTAAGAGGGATCTTAAACAGAAAATCGTCTCGCCTAACCTAACCTGCCTGACGTCTCCACAACCAGCTTCTTTTAATTTGGACATTGCCAATGCATGATCTGCATTACAAACAGATATAAGAAATGTGAGTGATAACTATAGAGAGCTTAAAAGTATACTACAAAAGACAGAGAGAGAGATGGAGTAAAGTCAGTCAGTATCTCTGCTGTGTTGACAAGCTGAAATCTCCAATCACTAGAAAATTATCTGAAATTGAAAAAAAGCTATTGCTAGTTGAAAAAAATAATTCAGTTAATTTGGAGCATAAATTTCAAGCAAAATTATCACATGAGTTAGAAAACCGATGCAGACAAAAAAAAACATCATAATATAATATTCCGAGTTCACAGCCTCAACATCTATACTACAGTAGTGGTCAGCGCGTTTGCCCATCATGCAAGAGGTCTCAGGTTCGGTTCCCGACAGGGTTGATATGAAATATTTATTTAAAAAGGTGTGTTTACATTAGAATATTTTACAGTACCTAGACTGGTACCTGAAGCGCAAGACCGATCATCTTATCTTTATGTAAAAAACAATATATATGTAAAAAAAATGATCAAGATACACTGCGATTGGTGTACAAATGCAGTGCCTTATGCACCATAAGGCGGCCTCCGTGGTGTAGTGGTCAAGACGCTTGACTCACGCACGGAAGGTTCCGGGTTCGATTCCCGGTGAGAACACAAAAAAATAAAATGTGATTTTTCTCAAGCCTGGGTGCTCTGTGATGTAATTCACCACTGTAATTAGGCCTCCTGGCCTGTTGTGGTGCATAAAGATGTAATGTAATGTAATAAAATAAAAAAGAGAATGATGATAAAGAATATTACTATTACTTATCTCCCAATTAAAAAAAACAGCTGTTATTTTTTATTAATTAGTTTTTTTTATGTATGTATCTTTTCATTTATATTTATGGTTTTTAAGTACAAATTTTTGCTCCGCCTGACTCTTCTTTTGACCAGTCTGTTTTTTGGTTGGCTGTAAGATATTACTTTTAGCAATAAGTCCGCCAAAGAACTTATTCTTTGTAGTTATAGTCTTAAATAATTAAATAAATATTCATTCCCTAAATTCAGTCATATTTTTCTTCTCCAAATATTAATGAGTGGAGGTCCGCTTTTCACTCGATTTTCTTTCTTTCTTTTTCAGCTTCTATGACATAACAAACAGCTCGTTTGATCAGCCGGAATAAATAAAAAATATATATCATTCAATGTGGTGTGTGGTTATTCAGTCAAAATCCAATACGGCTAATCATCGATTGGTGCTTTTACAATACGTGGCCGCTTCGCAATTTGGCCAGCCAATATATTCCGGCTAAAATGACAACCTGGGTGCGACATATTGATACATATTGTATATAGATGCATATGCCTATACATTAAGCCCTCTTAAAATTGTACATAGTTTCATTATCCATGTAATTTTAAAGAAATCGTTAACATTAAATACCGAAAATCTTTTCAAATTATTTAAAGTTCATACAACAGACACAAATTAAAAAATAAATTATATTATTCAAATTTAAAATAAAGAAAAAATAAACGAATTTAAAATGAATAAGTCAATCAGATACCAAAATAATATCAACATTCCTAAATTCCACAAAAGTCATGGTAAAAATGTTTTTTTTTTCAAAGGAATAAAAAATTATAATTATTATAATAATTTCTCCAATTAACTAAAAACTATCAAAACTTATGTATCACTAAATAAATTCAAAGTAAATTTAAAGATTTTTTTTTTAATCCGAGTAAAAACAGTATTTTATATTTAATGATGAAGCTAAGTGTTTTTTTTTAGTTGTTAAATAGACTATTAAACTAAGCCAAAATTATTATTTTATTATTTTTATGTATCGTATTATCAGCGCTATGATTAAAAAAAATGTATTTCTGAAATAACTCCGCGTGTGACGTCAAAGGTTCTTCTCTGTCAGTTCTGCCGATTGGTTCGTTTACGATAAGCAAACTGGATATCCTTCATAGCTCTCGCTGGTTCTTGCAAATAGACGCACTATATCTGAATTATGCTATTTACTTAAATTATTAAATAATAAAGTAGACTCTTTTAACCTACTCTCCAAAATTAATCTTAATGTCCCCTTTCGCGTGACAAGAAATAAGTATTTATTCCATCTGCCAGTCTGTAGCACTAACTATGCACAACAATCTTTCCTCTATCGTTCTTGCTCTAATTATAATGGTTTTTTTCATCTAATGATATATTTAACACGCCTCTTAATTTATTTAAAAATAAATTAAGACTGATTCTTTCAGGCTGCGATACGATCCCACTTGCTATTTAATGATGCTCACACTTACACACACCTGAACACTTACTCCCACATACACACAAACACTCCTATACACTTAATCTCATACAACTACACATAAACACACCCTTTTTTTTAAAAACTTCGCTGGTCTGTGCTGGCTGGTTAAAACTAAAAAATGTTTCAATTTAAATCAATTAAATATATATTTGAAAATTGTGTTTTTACACTAGAATATTTCAAATTCTCTGGACTGGTACCTGAAAACTGGTCGTCTTACCTTCATGTAACATAAATTATCAAGATACGCTGCGGTTGGTGTATCAATCCAGTGCTCTATGCACCATTACGTGCGGAAAGGAAAGGATGATAATGTATGTAATAGAAAAAAATGTATTATTTTATGTAACAATATTCATAATTTAAAAAAAAACCGTACATAAAAATAAATACATTTTTAAAATTAAATTTGTTGCAACAGAGAGGGAAAACATTTTCAAGAAGGGAATATAGAAGTCCAGGCATTTACAGGGCTTATGACCTGTCATTAGCACTTTAAACACTGTGTAACATCCTCATTTCCTTAAGTCTTCCATCTGTTGACTTTTGTGAAGTAAAAGAGCTGAAACCTTTATCACATGAGTGAGATTCATCCAGCTGAACCAATTCACCTACTAGGCAATCTGTCTTATTTAGATATACTTAAAACATTGTTGAAATATTATTAATATTCAAAGCGTTAACTAAGTGGTTAAACTTTTTACTAAATGTTATTATAATATTTGTAAATAACCACTTACCGACTTTTCGTTGTCTACCGGTTTCGAGACGTTCCCGTCTCTTCGTCAGGACAACAATTAACCCAACATGCAAACCAAATGCAAAACCCACTATACACCTTCACCATAGTTGTTGCACAAAATGTTGCATGTTGGTTTAATTGGTGTCCCGACGAAGAGACGGGCACGTCTCGAAATCGGTAGACAAATAAAAATAGGTAAGTGGTTGAATACAAAAATTTAATAACATTGTTGAAATAATTTTCATATATTAATTTTTAATATAATAACATCGTAAATGTTTTTTACCTTGTCTATAGTACATTTCTTTGTGATTAAACGAGGTTTAATTTCCACTATTTAAGCATTCTACGACGCAAAATGGCGTTTACGTTGTGCTCCGTCACCTCTGCAGTGCAGTGACATAACGCCAACTTTTGCTGCGCGTCTATTCATATGTCCACAATAGAATTTCACGCTAGTTTTCATCTTTTACATCACGGCCTTTCATTATCCACGACTGCCGGGAAAAGTTGAGATATTCATTGTAATCTCTAGAGGAAATGTGAAATGTAGGTAACGCAAACTGTTCATTCTACTGTTGTTCGTAAAATTGTCACTTTTTGGAAAATACTCGCTAAATTGGCTACATAAACTGTGCAAAGAACATTGAAATTAAACCACTGACATTTAAATACATAAACGCGCTCCGTAGAGTTTTTTTTAGTTACAAATAATTAGTACCTTGCTTTTGTCATTTATTTAATCATTTATTTAAAAGAAACAAACAGTCTACAATTATGTAGTAACAGTTAAAAAAATACAGTTTAAAGACAGACCAGAAAAGTTTTTAAATAAGAATCATACATATTATTAAATTGTGTTACAACAAAAGGGTTTGTTATGTGTGTTTATTGTACGAGAGTAAGTGTAGATGTGTGTGTATGTGTATTTGTGTATTAGTGGAGTAAGTCTTCAGGTGTGTGTAAGTGTGAGCATTATTAAAAAGTAAGTGGGATCATATCGCAGCCAGAAATAATGAGTCTTAATTTATTTTTAAATAAATTAAGGGGCATGTAAAATAAATTATATATTGTATGCGAGGTTTTATCGAATATATTTATCTTTAGGTTATATTCAGTTGACTTTAAAATTTTCAGCGTAGATAACAATAATAAAAATAAAATCAGAATCAGAATAAACAAAATAACTCTAGAAATGTTACATTAACAAATAATTTTAAAAAAACAGTCGTAAAAGTTGGACACAAAAAAAAACAAAATGAGCTAGATACCACCATTAAATAACTTAGCCTGCTTGATCGTTCCTGTAATGAATCGAACAGTCTCTCTTCGTGAATCATTATAGTTCAGAAGCTCGGCTAGGTTATTTGTCGCAGCGATTCGAGTGTTTAGTTCGCATTCAAGCTCTCATCTCGGCCTATCGAACATTGGACAGTATATAAGAAGATGTTCTACAGTCTGCTCAGTGATGCCATCACATGGGCAGCAACTATCGTCTCGCAGCCCAAAGCGATGCAGATATTCCCTCATGCATCCATGCCCCGAGAGAGCCTGAGTTAGTTCATATGTGGCGTTTCATGCTTCCAAAATGTTTTGGCCTCGTCTGTGCTTCTTAAAAGTTGCTCGATCCACTTATTGACAGTTTTTTCTTTATATATTTTCCTCCACTCACTTGATTTATCTTTTGAAAGGGACCACCTTACATGACTTATTGGGACTTCATCAAAGTTCAGCTTTACTTTTTTTTGCTCATCTGCTCTCTCATTTCGGATTTCCCCAACATGAGCTCCATAGAGTAAAGTGTTTTATAAAGTTGTGACACAAAAACGTAGGTACCCGTAGTCACTAAGTTTGTTAATTTAAACCAGAAGCCTTATACTGGAAATATGTGACATTTTGTCACCCACTCGACAATATTCGATTGGGCATCTCGATTGCTATGTCAAAATGCTATTCTTGAAAACTCTCTGACAATTTCATTACACAGACGAATGAGAAAGTGGCAAAACTAAAAAATCCGTATTATCTATGGCTCTCCTGCCACACGTAAAGAGACTTCTTCCGTTGAATATTTTGTGTATGGAATATTATGAAAAAATAAAAGAAAATGTTTTACTGAGATACAGCAACATTGGTAATTATTATTTGCCTTTGACAAAAAACACATCTACATGTTATTAGAAATATTTCATATTCATTTAATGGATAATAAAAACATATTGTTGGCAAACAAATGTTTGTCGTAGGAGGCTAAACTAGCAGTTCACAATGGAGTTCAAGTGCCAATGTATGGGAGCGAAGTATGGAATTGGAAAAATGATGATAAAAGTAGGTTAAATGCTGTCAAAATACAATCCTTCAGGCGAATGTGTGGTAAAACGATGTATGATAGGTGCACAAATGTCGAAATCCGTGAAAAGACATGCATTATCGACAGAATCACGAAAAGGGTGCTGCGTTGGTTTGGACATGTAGAGCGAATGGACAGCGAAAGAACTGCTAAAAGGGTCTAAGATGCGAATGTTGATGGATGCAGAAAACCAGGAAGACCGAGAAAGACATGGCTCGATCAAATCTATCAAATTCTTATTCTATGACTAAATGTGAAATCGCTGTGAATGGGGTAAAACTAAAATCGGAAGAGGAAGTATGTTTACTACTGATGGAATGACTGAGGAAGATATTGAAAGGAGGGTGAGTACCGGAAATAGAGTGAACGGAGCACTTTAATCAACCTTGGCAAATAAATGTTTGTCGCAAGAGGCAAAATTAGCAGTTTACAATGGAGTCCTGGTCCCGACCCTGATGTACGGGAGCAAAGTATGAATTTGGAAAAACAGAGATGAAAGTAGGCTAAATACTGTCAAAATGCGATCTCTCAGGCGAAAGTTTGGTAAAACTATGCACGGTAGATGTATAAATGTAAAGATACGTACATTATGTAAGGCTGAGATAAGCACTATCGAAAAAATCAAGGAAGGAGCTCTGCGCTGGTTTGGACATGTAGAGCGAATGGACAGGAAAAGAACGGCTAAGAACATTTACAATGCGAATGTTGATGGGTGCAGAAATAGAGGAAGACCGAGGAAGACAAAGCAAAACCAAATCCAACAAACACTTGAAGATGGACATTTCAAAAGTCGGAATAATCGGCTCACGTGCATGAGAAGATGTATGAATGTAGAAGAAGCGAGATCTGTATTCAAAGATAGCGTGATGCGGCGTTGTATCCTCTCTGCCTTCCCTTACGGAGAAGCGGCCTGATGGTTTGTTGTTGTTGCTATTAATGATTTTGATAAAACTATCAATTAAACTCCATGGTTTAGTTTCACTTTATTCAATTTGACCAGCGAGCGCTTTCGCGTAGGTAGGCAGGACTGGTAATTTTTAAAGTCTTTGATTTTATTATTTTTTTATTTTATATATTGCATTATGTTCTCATATTTTATTATAAATTCTTTTTTAATTTGTAGTGTACCATAATTCTACTTGTGCTAATAATGTTATTGTTTAAAATATAAATACGTCTGCATATAAATATTGTTATCTTCATGTCCCTTAATGAGTTTTTTTCAAAAACTCCTTAAGAATATTATATAAAATTATGTTTAGTATGTTTTCGATTAAAAATAATAAAAAAATAACTTTGAAAATGATTATTTTTGTCTGTTGTTTATTTATTTTATGTTTTTAATGGCGCGATTTTGAAAAAAAAAACAGCGTTTTAAAATGGCTAACTCGTATGATTTACTTACTTTTATCAGACTTCATCCTGCAGATGACGCTTAAATTATAAACTTTTAACTTTTAAATCTGATTTTAAAACACGATTGTTTAAAATTCTAATCACAAAGCTACATAGTGAAATACTAAACCCCTTTTCCAGAGATAAAACCCCAGATCGGACAGTAAAAAAAGGCGTCACTGAAATTCTCATTTTATTTGGGAAGTTAGTGTATTGTCTATGGATAGTTCGTGCTGTAGATAGTACCTAACGGATAATTCACGTAAAACATTCCGATTTCCCGGAAGGTAGGTTCTGTCATTAAATAAAAAACATGGACGAAAATTTTTGCGTTCAAATGTTATTACTTATCTGTGTCCGGGCAAATAAAGAATATTTCTAAATTTTAACAAAGTTTTGAGTTTATCCAAATTATTGTAAACAAGGACTGGATTTAACCCCCTAGGGAGCTGTTAATATTTACATATTACAACAGAGAAAAATAGCTTTTTAGAGAAAGGAATATAGAAGTCTAGGCATCCACAGAGCTTATGATCTGTTGGCTGGTTTAAGTGGCCACTTTACACACTGCGAAACATGGCGGCCTCCGTGGTGCAGTGGTCAAGACGCTTGACTCACACACGGAAGGTTCCGGGTTCGATTGCCGGTGAGAACGCAAAAAAATAAATGTGATTTTTCTCAAGCCTGGGTGATCTGTGATGTAATTCACAACTGTAATTGGGTCTCCTGGCCTGTTGTTGTGCAAAAAAAATTTAAATGAAATGAAAATTAAAAATTAAAATCCACCATTCTGCCTATATTTCTTCAAATCTGTTGATGTTTGTGAAGTTAAAGAGCTCAATCCTTTATTTAACCACTTAAAACAGCCAATGACAGATCATAAGCCCTGTAGGTGCCTAGACTTATATATTACCTTCTCTAAAATATTCTTCATCTTTGTTGTAATATGTTAATATAAACAGCTCCCCAGGGAGTTAAATCCTGCCCTTGTCTACCAAAATTTGGACCAACACAAAATATTGTTGATAAATACGTAGTGTTTAAAACTTTTTAAATATTTTGTTAAGTTTTTTATTATATAAATAAAATACGATTGATACTTTAATCCACAAATTTGGAATATCCAGTGACCGGTTTTATCGCTTTCGCGACATCTTCGAGACTGGTATCTTTATTAATGAGTTCAATGTATTTATACAAAACAGAGGTAAGGATAGATAATTCAAAGTTATATGAAAGTTAATTAAATAAAATTATTTTTATCTTATCTTAAGTTTCTTTTTTTAAGTATCTCTGAATATTAAGTCTTCTTTGTTTATTCTCACATGTAAAAATATTAAAAAAAAAAAAATTGTTAAGTGTCCTCGGCACGGGTAACCCCACCCCAGTGAGATCACATTATTTTATTATTAATCTTGTTAATAATGGAAAAAAATGAATACTTATAAATCAGCCAATGTCAGATTAAAAGCCCCGTCAAAGCCTACACATATATATTACCAAAAAAGTCTTTCCTCTTTGTTGAAACAAATTTCGATCCTGATAACATTGTAACAAAATATCTTAAATATTTTATATAAGTCTATTTTAAATATTTAAGGTTCATACAGTAGACACTCTTTATAAAATAAATTCTATCATACAAATTTATAAAAAGAAAAAATAAAAGAATTTGAAATGAATAAATCACTCAGATACCAACATAATATTAAAATTCCGAAATTCCACGCAATTCAAGGTCAAAATAGCTTTGTCTTCAAAGGTGTAAAAAATTATAATAATCTTCCAAATGAACTAAAAACTATTAAAAATAATATATCAATAAATAAATTTAAAGTAAGTCTCAAGAAATTTTTTGAACACGTGCTAAAACTACATTAAATTTTAATTAGTATGAATGTATTATTGTTTTATGTTTTTTCTTTATATATCCTATGTTTTTCTTTTTCTTTTTCATGTATTCGTATTTAAAATTATACAAACTCCTATAAATAAACAACTAAAACAGTGTAAGTCACTCTCCAAGCACAAGAGTTAGTCTCTTTTTTTGGAGAGTTACAGTGATAACATTTACTAGATGTGTAAAAGTAGATATGTATATAATTTTAGAAAAATGTACCTTTTGTGAAAAAAAAATAAATAAAAAGAAGAGTTGTTATTTTTAATCTAATAAGAGATTCGATTTATTTGCTATATGTTTTATTTAATTGTAATTAGATATACGCTTTATTTGATAGGGTTTTAATGGTGGTGATTCGTCGACAACCCAGAAATCACTTTTTTTAATTCTACTATTGAGCTCCCAGGGAGCTCTCTAAGCACTTGCGACCCTCAGAAGGTCTAGTGCTCAACTGGGCTCCCGTAAACTTGAGAGACTCGAATATTCTTCTCGAGCACTCGACAAACACTCTAAGAAAACTAAAATGTAATTAAGTATTTTCAGAATAAAAAGATATTGACTGAAAGGTAAAGAAAAATAACGTACGTGTGTGAAGCATTCTTATCGTACCCGTGTCCTCACCCGATGGCGCGTTGGGCACTGCATTGGAACGCCAAATGCAGTGCATCTTGATTATCTCTACCACTACTTCTATTACCATCACGCCTATTAGAAGGTCTTTCATTTCTTCAAGTAATTCTTTGTGCAATGAGTTTAGAGACACCGTTCTTCTCCTCATTATTAATCTCATATTTTATCACAAAGAAGGAAATTTCTCTAAAACTTCACAAAAAATCGATAGATGTCACCTATGAGGTAATCTCAAATAATGCGAGTTTAACTAACATCCAAAAATCGACAAAATGTGTACATCACGAACATTAGGAAAAGTGGTGAATGTTACACAGTGTGCAAAGTAAAACCAATGACAGGTCATAAGCGCTGTAAAAGTGCACATATTTCTACTACTACTACTACTACCATCTCGCCATTAGGCAGAGAGAATGGACCGACACACATGTCTATCCTGGCATACATTCCTAGCTTCTTCCAGATTCATACACCTTGTCGTACATGCTCTTCAGTTCTGTCTGCTTTCGATATGACCAGACTTCAGATTTTGGTTTATCTGATCATTCCACGTCTTCCTTGGTCGTCCCCGTCTCACGTTGCGGTTTATTTTCGCCATATATACTTATTTTACCATTCTTGCGTCGTCCATTCGTTCTACATGACCAAACCATTTCAGTGACCCTTTCTTAATCTTATCAATTACACTGGACTCAGATTTACACTCTCGCTTGATTTCCTCATTCGTGACTCTGTCATGCATTGATTTTATACGCATTCGTCTAAGAGATCGCATTTTAACCGCGTTCACTCGGCTTTCATCCTTCCTATGCCAGTTCCATGTATCACTTCCAAACACAAGTGTTAGGACTAAAACTCCCTTGTGCACTGCTTGTTTAGCTTCGATTGACATATTTTTAATAGCAATTACTGTGCTGAATGCGTCGTTCATTGTTGCCCGTATTTACTCTCTTTTCAACACCTTTTTCCACTCATCCATCTCTTGAAAACATGCTTCCTAGATACACAAATTATTCTACTTGTTTAAGACATTCGTTGTTGTATGAAATAATTAATTACAAACCAATTATAATTTTTCATAGATTATCATTCCCTTTCCGCACCTAATAGTGCATAGGGCTATGCATTGGTAAATCGATCGCAGCGTATCTTGATCATTTTGAATGTGATGAAATGAATGAGGGTGAATGAATATTAAACCTCTGGTATGATTACTATTTTTATGAAACAGTGCTTCATAATTTTCTTTTTATATTTATTCTTCAAAATATTTTATTATTTAATTTGATTTTTACATTCAAAATAAATTGTTATAAACTTCTACTGAATGTGTTTTATAATTTGTAGGTTTAATTTTTGTTTTTAAATCTTGGGTCAAAATTATTGAATGCGTTAATTAAACCAAATATGTTGATATTATAATTTTTGTAAAAGCCATTTTTCCCCTTTATGTTAACAAAATAAAAGAAAAGAAATAAATAAGTATTTTTTTAGATTTATACTTATAATTAGAAATCAAACACTGATTTGAGTCTACTGAACACTTTATTTTATTTTTACAAATATAAACATATAAAAATAAATACTTCGTGACAATTGTTTCGCCTTTTAGGGCATTTTCAAACGAATGTGAAGATTATTTGGATTGAATGTCCTAATATAGTTATATAATTCAAGGTACTTAAGTAGAAAATAAAAATAATCTTATGAACTATAGCATGTACATTAATTATAATTGAGGGAAAAACCAATGGTTAAGGGTGAGGCTAAGTGTTTAATAGGTAATGGGGAATTCAGGTATTTATATTTGAATTTAGGGGAAAATATAACAAAGTTAGTATTTATTGACATACAAGTATGTATTGTGAGATAATTAATGAAGCTTTATAGTTTTGTAAATTTAGATAATTGTTGTCGAAAAAATATCAATAATATTATAATAGGTTGCTGTTCATTTTAATTTTAAAACATGATTGAAATATTATGAGGAAATTTATATAAACGTAAATGTATTATTATACAGTATTTCTATTTTTAAGAATTTATTATCAAAATATATAAAAATGCAATCGTTTTAGATGCCTGTCCAGGGACAACAAAATGCAAAACAACTCTTTACCTTTGTCCGGGCGGACGAAGAATACAGTTATGTGTGTGTATTACGTTTAAGACCAAAATTAAAGTATGATGGAAGAGAAATGTTTTCTTTCATTTTACTGTATAAAATAGTCAACTCTCTATTTGATTGCCCAAAAATTGTATAATTAATAAGGTTTCATGTACCACAAAGACGTAAAATCAGACGTATAGCAGCAAAAAATACCTGCAATTCTTGGTTGCAAAAGTCTACGATGTTTGCAAGAAAAGCGATTTGCTTATGAATGTTGATAAATCGAAAGTGATGGTTTTTGAAAGGGATGAAAATATAACTAAATGTGAGATCAGTGTCAACGGAGATATTCTGAATCAGGTAAAAAAATGTTTGTACCTGGGAAGTATGTTTACTAAGGATATAAAGACCGAGAAAGATATTGCAAGGAGGGTGAGTGCCGAGAACAGGGTGAACGGTGCACTGAAATCTACTTTGGCAAACAAATGTTTATCGCAGGACGCTAAACTAGCAGTTCACAATGTTCTAGTGCCAACGCTAATGTATGGGAGCGAAGTATGGAATTGGAAAATAATGATGAAAGTAGGTTGAATGCTGTCGAAATGCGATTCCTCAGGGGAATAATACGGAAAGTCTATAAAGAAAATATTTAAGGTTCATACAATAGACACTCTTTATAACATACATTCTATTATAAAAAATTATAAAGAAGAAAAAATAAAAGAATTTGAAATGAATAAGTCACTCATATACCAACTTAATATAAAAATTCCTAAATTCCATAGAAGTCATGGTCAAAATAGTTTTGTCTTCAAAGGTGTAAAAAGTGATAATGATCTTCCCTATGAACTAAAAACTATTAAAAATAATGTATCAATAAATAAATTTAAATTTAATCTAAGGAAATTTTTGGAACACGTGTAAAAACAACATTAAATATTAATTAGTATGAATGTATTATTGTTTTATATTTTTTCTTTATATATCCTATGTTTTTATTTTTCTTTTTCATGTATTCGTATTTAAAATTATACAAACTCCTATAAATAAACAACTAAAACAGTGTAAGTCACTCTTCAAGCACAAGAGTTATTCTCTCTTTTTGGAGAGTTACAGTGATAACATTTACTAGATGTGTAAAAGTAGATACGTTTAGAATTTTACAAAAAATGTACTTTTTATGAAATTTATCAATAATTTTTTATTTTTTTAAATGCGTGGTAAAACGATGTATGGTAGGTGCACGAATGTCGAGATCCGTGAAGTGTGTAAGGCCGAGACATGCATTATCGATAGAATTAAGAAAGGGGTGTTGCGTTGGTTTGGACATGTAGAGCGAATGAACAGCGAAAGAACGGCTAAAAGGATCAACGATGCAAATGTTGATGGATGCAGAAAACGAGGAAGACCGAGAAAGACATGGCAGGATCAAGTCCATCAAATACTTGAAGATAGACATGTCAAAAGTCGGGATAATCGGCGTGCGTGCATGAGAAGATGTACGAATGTAGAGGAAGCGAGGTCCGTATGCCAAGATAGAGTGATATGGCGTTCTATCCTCTCTGCCTATCCCTGCGAGGAAACGGCGTGATGGTTTGTTTGTTTGTTGCAAATACGTAAAAGACAACAAATGTTATTTCTGAATACGCGGCATATATTATATATACGAGTAAATATTATATTCTGAATCATAATGTATATTCTAAATCAACGCCAATTACAATAACATTATTAAAAGGTTGGCAATTCATACTAATCAATTAAGGAGTTTTTTTTAACACGATTTTTTTACAAATATAAAAATGTCTAAAATTTTAATTTTTACATTTAATTAACGTCAATTATATCTAGTTTTCTCTTCGTATACAAGTGTATCTTGTGTATTATCTTAGTTTTAATTTTGCTCTCTGTATTTAGTTCAATTAATTAATAATTGAACGTAGTTTCGCAGAAAGCAGCCAGTCCACAATTTTGAAAAAATGAGATTTTTCGTTTACGTCAATTCTATGTGCTGCTAAAAACAGCTAGACCGCTTTTCTACAAAAAAATGTAATAATCACCTTCTGAAAATAGTGTCGATCACAAAAACGGCATTTCTCAATTTGCGAAAATCACCCACAGTACGAGAAAAATCTGACGGTACTTTGAAAATCATTAAAGCTGGTCAAATACATAATAAGCATTGCATTTAATAAAAGGCCAAAAATAATTGAATCAAATAATATACACCTAAAACTGAGAATACTCCTAATCAAGACCTATGTATGGAGTATCTTGATGTATGGCTGCGAGACATGGTGCCTATCCGAAAGAGATAAACGGAGACTAGAGGCTTTTGAGATGTGGTCCTATAGAAGACTACTAGGAATTTCCTGGAGAGACCACATTACAAATGAAGAGGTTCTTCAAAGAATCGAAGGTGGAAGGCACCTGCTCAGGACCTTGTCCGAAAGGCGAGCGAGATGGATCGGCCATGTAATACGTCAAGAAGGCCTCCTGCTTGTCATATTGGAGGGGATGACCGAGGGGACAAATTCTAGAGGACGCCCACGCCGAGAGTACCCGGAGGACCTATTAGAGGACGTGCGCTGCTCATCATATGTTGACTTTATATTTACATATGTTGTTGAGGAATGGAGCAGAAGAATGAATGTAATTGCTGCCAGCCAATCCCAGGATTGAGACCAGAGAAGAAGACATAATAAGATTCTTGTCTGTAATATATAAAAAAATGTATTTATTGTTTATCATTCGTCAAAGTCAAAAACATTCTAACTGTTGTGTAGATTTGATTATTTACTCGTTTCATAAAGGTGCTATTTTCTCAGTTTCACTTTTTTATGGCTAGCTGCATTCTGCATAACCACGTTAAATTTTTAAAGTAATTTGTTTAATTTTAAATTTATCATCACGTGTACGTGTAGTAGGCATATTCAATTTTGTATAACTGTGTACAATAAAAGACGGTTAGCCGTGTAAAATAAAATAAAATAAAAATCAAATATAAAGATTACAATGTTAAAAGTTTTGTAAAATTGAAATAAAAAAAATGGGTAAAGGAACAAAGGTATTCTGAATCTGAATTTTTCGTTTTTAAAGAAACGAATTTAAAATTTCAATTCACAAACTGGAAAAGATATTTTGAAAAACATTGTTCATAAAACATCCTCCATTTGATCAAAGGAATTTTAGATAAAGGGCTAAGCGAACATTTTGCGAATTCAGGTTAAAAGTTGAGCATGTTGGCTTTTTGATAATTTTAATTGTCGTGTATTATAACAACCTTTTGGTTGCATGCTTTATGTCGTTATTATTAATATAATTTATTGGCAATAACGCTGTATTGTGTATTTTAATTATTAATATTATAATAATAATAAACAAAGAACAAAGCAAAAAAAAAACCCGATATTCCTCTAGCGCAAGTTATGTTCCAAAAAGTAAAACAACTTTGGCTAAGAGACATTTCTCTGCGGTAGGTCCAAAGATCTTTAATTTACTGGATCAGGGCTTCAGTTCTGAACGTTATCTTCATCTGTTCATATCGAGACGGTATACTTATCTTCTGTACTATATGTATCTACCTCGGTATGTTTTACCGACTTGTCATCTTGACGTCAAATGATCGAATCCAACCAACGAATGACCCCAAAGATTTAGTCCGCGTTTCTTACTTCATTAACATTTAAAATAGTTCCGATTTATATTTTAAATTGGCTTCTGTGATAAAAAGTGCCCACTTCAAAGCGATTATTAACTCCAGTAAATCCCGATTCAAGCAAAAAATGCTCGATTGAACATGATTTTTATATGACTTTTGAGAATTACCAAGACGGTATACTTAACGATCGTCTGTATTTATCTATTGAGCGTTTACAAGGCCGGCTCTCGATACGTACACTTAGTAAGATAGTAAAACAGATGATGAAAAATGTGATAACTAAATTTATTATTTACAGTGGTAACATTTTACGGCTAGATGCTCTTGCATGTTAATAGGGCAGCATCTAGCCAGTCTAGCCACTGCATCTAGCCGCTCGTTTTCAAAACTGACAGTTATGTCAGAATTTCATTCTACTTCAAAATTGACTTATTTTTCCGCTTTTAAGAAAAAAAATGGCATCGATTAGAAATTAAAATGAATTGTAATTAAAATAAAAATTGCTCAGTGGAACAAAATTGCTGTCACTTTCAATGCGTAAATAAACGTTTCGAGGGGTTCTAGACCCGCCGACTGACAGCTACTGACATCAAAACTTGATGGTGGGGTATCGGTAATGTGATACGGTAGTATGATATATTATATAAACTTAATATTTATATATAGGTAAATTATAATATGTGTATATATGTGTGTTAATATAGATATATATATATATATCTATGTGTGTGTGCGTGTGTATGTATTTGTATGTGCACGCTGGCAAACATTTAATCAACGACCTAACACTACACCTTTTTAGTATTGACAAAATGGAGTCAAATTTGCTGTCAATATTTTGAGCATGTTCAAATAACTGTTACTGGAATTCAACCCTATAAGTATGTAAATTATAACATTTATTTATTTATGTTCCATTAAGTTAGTTCACAACATCTATACTTTTAGCAACATTATATATATATTTAAAAAAAATATTCATGAATATGCTTTTACAAATTGATTGGAACTATTACAAAGTCTTTCACATCTTTTATTTCTTCAAGAAACTCATTGCACAATGAGTTTAGAGACACCGTTTTTCTCCTCATTAGTAATCTCATATTTTATCACAAAGAAGAAAATTTCTCTAAAACTTCACCAAAAAATCTATAGATGTCACCTATGAGAAGATTTTAAATAATGTGATTTTAACTAACTTACAAAAATTGAGAAAATATGTACATTACGAACATTAGGAAAAGTGTCGAATGTTACACAGTGTGTAAAGTGAAACCAATGACGGGTCATAAGCGCTGTAAAAATGCACATATTTCCATATTTATTTATCTAGAGTGAATCAATATTATTTCCATCATCTCTTTTGAGACATTGGTCCCTATAAATATTACATTCCTTATCTGTGTCCATAGGGCACTGGTCTGGATATTGAGTTCATTCTGCTTTATTTGGTTTAAGCATTAGCTCAATTTTGCTGTGTTAACTCATTACCATCAAATTCTTATCCGCTCCCGATGAGGCCCAGGGCACAGTTTTTTTTAATGAAATGCACAATATCTTAATCGTTTACAAGAAGGTATGATTATCTGTCTTAAGCTTCAATTGCCTGTCCAGAGACAGTGAAATATTTCTGTTTAAAACCACAATTGAAAATATAAAGCACTTAAATTAATATTTCATTGTCATAAATATACTAGAACCACAGATTTATATAGAATAACAAAAATGCTCAATCTAAAGGATCTAATCTACACAGAAAAAATAAAAATGATATTTAAGATGAAAAAGAATAAAAAAAAGACAAATATTGAATTTAATTTTAACTACAACATACATAAAATAAATACAAGAGCATAAAATAATTTAACTTACGAACAACCAAGGACTAAAAGAAAAAGAAATGGTTTTGTGTATACGGCAATAAATTTTTACAATTTACTTTCTAATGATCTAAAAAATATACGTACTTAAAAAACACCTTAATAAATCAGTTCTTACAGCCCGTGTGACAAGTGATATGTGTTGTTATTTTATCGACTTTTCATTTAAACTATTGTGTTATTATTTATAATATCCCCTCATACCAGCAGTTTTGCTGATTGGGAATATTTCGTACAAATAAATTATGTAATGTAATGTAATATGTAATGTTTAAAAATCTTGTATTATGCCATAAATAAATAAATCTAAAAAAAAAAAAAATATTTTATGTCAATTCTCCCAGGAATCGAGCCAGGGACCTCAAGCATGGTAGACAAACGTGCCAACTATTACACTATGAGGCTGACATTTCTCCACTCGATTTTCTTTTCAGAATTTTTAATTGAGAGCTTTACTTGCCATCGAGTCATTAACACTCGTCTAGGATTCTGGTTCTATTTCACACACATAACTGTATTATTTATCCTCCCGGACACAGAATAATCGCTTTAACTTCTTTTATGAAAACTGATTTAAAAAAAATTCAACATTTATCACAAAATTTCATAAAATCATTCCTAAAACGGTTGGAAAAATATCAAATTTATGAAACGGTCTTAAATCATTTTGTTAAAAATGTCTCGTAAAAAGGGATTTTCCTTCGAATATTTAAGAATCACGAATGCCTTACTTTGAACTAAACCTTTCGACCCTAAAACTGGCACTAACTCGAAACTACGTTCGCACAATTTGTCAATTTATTTTTTATCTACAAAACCATAAAAGGGTCGTTCCTTTGAACGCTACGCAGGACATTATTTTTGAATGGTTTGTGCCTTTTTATTCATGAGCCACCTCTCGTAAACAAGACTTCGTGTCAAGATTTTCCGAGTAGAGTTGGATTGAAGAATTTTCTTTGAAACGCGGTTTCATTTGTACGGGGGTTTTGATTTCATGCAGGCACGTTTTGTTCTTTTTTGTTTGTGAGCTTGATCAGGAGTAGTTGGCTCTCTGTATCCGCTGCCGCAGTATGAATGGAGTTAAGAAATGGCGCTGGGCCACTCGTATTTTGGCTCTCCGGGATGACGTCGAGAGGGGTAGGGGGCCGAATATCGATCGGGCGTTTCCGGTACCCCTCGGCTCCCCTCGGTTCCTCACGACCTCTGGCGGTGGAAATTTGAAACCGCGGCTCGCGCGCTTTTTGGGTGCCGAAAAATAAATAATAAGATAAAAAACAGGCAGTTTAGTTTGAGAAAATACAGTAAATCAATGACTTTAAATTAAATATACATCAAATGAAAAACGCGTCGTTGATGGCATTTTAATTTTTAGAATGTCATGTGAGGTGAGAAAATGCTTAAGGGTCATCATTTCACATCATTCCAACAGAGGCAATATTACTGATGATTGAACGGTTAATTCTACATGGATAGTAAGGTAAATATTTAAGGTTAAAAACTCAGCAAATGTTTAAAGCCTCATGAGAAATAAATGTCGGAACCAATGTTAAAACATACAAAAATTCCTTTCTTGTCACGGTCTTTGCGCCTGTTACAGACATTTTTAAAAAAAACATTTCACAGTTCCAATTATGTAATCTATAAATATCTATGAGTTATATAAATTTTGTCAGCAAATGATAAATAATATCTCATATTCTTCATTCCGTGTCCACGAAGATCCTCCAGGCAACTCTGTCGGCTGCCAGCTCCTGTGTATCCTCCCAAGTCAGGTTCGCATCCAGTAGATCTGACATGAACTGCTGTTGAACAGTCAGCAGTGGACGTCTAGGACGCTGAGAACCTGACGCCTTGTAAAGTAGGCAAGCGTGGTATGGCCAAGCCAACCGTATCGCCTCTGCTTGATAGCAGTTGTCACCGGAGTTTGCTGCGTACGTTCTCTTATTACTTCATTCCGCACAAAGTGAATCCAACGCACATCCAAGTTTTTTCTGAGAAACCTTTTCTCAAAACTCAGTATTTTGCTGTTTTGTGCCCTAGTCAGATGCCACGATTCGCATCCATAGAGGAGAATAAATATTAAATTTTGTACTAATTAACTAATAATCTAAAATGAATTTAAAAATTAATTTAGGGGTAACTTTCCGTTTATTTTTTTTCTAAATTTGTTGCATCAGAAAGGGGAAAATATTTTTGAGAAGGTAATATGGAAGTCTAGGCATACAGGGCATATGACATGTCGTTGGCAGATTTACACACTGTGTAACATTCACCATTCTGCCTATGTTTCAACATCCACATTTCCTCGACTCTTCCATCTGTTGACTTTTGTGAAGAAAAAGAGGTGAAACCTTTATCACATGGGTGAGATTTATCCGGGTGAACCAATTCAACTACTAGGCAACGCCTGAAAACACTTCTTGAATTTTTGTACCAGTAACTTCAATGCACAATATTTTGAGTATGTCCAAATATTTTTAGACAGGCTGGATTTCTTCCTTAGGTGGTTATGAATATAAAAAATTGCTAACTTTAATTTAAACAGAGAGGGAAAAGAATAGATAGAAAGTGAATGTTACAAAGTGGTGTCTAATACCAGCCAATGACAGGTCATAAGCCTTGTAAATGCCTAGATATACACATTCTTTTCTCAAAAATCCTTTCCCTCTCTGTTGCAACAAACTGAGATTTCTATAAATTTATAATTATTTATGTTAAAAGCATTAACTTTGTGGTCAAACATTTAAACTAATATTAGTAAATATTTTTTATTTTTTTTAGAAAAAAAAAAAAAAATTTCGTTCTTATGATTTACCCAAATATTTAATTTTGAAGGACATTTTCAACGAGTTGTAAATAACTTATTATTAGAAAATGTTATCAAGTTAGGGCAGAGTGGGATTCGAACCACAGACCTTTGGTCCGTGAGTTCGAGACACTAGCCACAGGACCACAACCCGATTATCAGTATATAACCACTTAACGACCTTCTAAGTTTAAATTTCTTTAGGTAACATTTGCATGTTTAGACACGGTGGTGTTCGCATCTCTATAAATCTGCAAGCGATTTTTGTATTTTGAAATACTATATATATATACACTACGGTGAGGGTGAAGGCCTCCGTGGTGTAGTGGTCAAGACGCTTGACTCACGCACGGAAGGTTCTGGGTTCGATTCCCGGTGAGAACATAAAAATTAAAATGTGATTTTTCTCAAGCCTGGGTGCTCTGTGATGTAATTCACCACTGTAATTAGGCCTCCTGGCCTGTTGTGGTGCAAAAAAAAATGTAAAAAAATGTAAAAGGTGGAGGTGTATTTTAGTATTTGCATGTTAGTGTAATGAGTGTCCTGACGAAGAGATGGGTACGTCCTGACATCGGTAGACTAAAAAAGTCGGTAAGTGGTCATGTACTAATATTTGCTAACATTCGTTATAATTATTTGTTGTAAATTTTAAACAGATTAAATATAAAAAAAACAATAGCTAGCTAGGTACAATTATTAATTTGTTGATGCTTTAATATTATTCGGATTTAAAGGGAACCTTGGAGTTTATCATTTGGTTACAGTGATTACTTTACTAACGGTGTGACATTCATCATTCCACACATCAAGACAAAAATTATTCCTTTTCTATTAAAACAGTATTTATCTGAATAATCTCGAGTGTTATTTTTACTAAGAATTTGTTAGAAAATTTGAGGGCCTCTGTATTGCCTCTGTTCTTTAGGCCTCTCGAACTCCCCCTCCATCCCCGTTAAAGCTCACCCCCTCTACTTTCCCTTAGGCGGACTGCATGTGACGGAAACAATTTGGTATAAAAGTACTTTGAAGATGCATTCAGATGCTTTGAGGAATTACTTCTCTTTCCGTTTGTACTTACGTCCGAATAATACAAAAATCACTACAACAGACCAAGAAAACAAATTGCAGTTCTAAAACAAAGCAAAAAACACCCAGGATTGCAAGATATATATATTTTTATTCTTGTAAACTAACCGAGAATCGATGCTGGAACCTCGTGTATTTAAAAAAAAATATTCGTGTTGACTAACAGCGCTGTCAAGAGCATAATCTAATCTAATTAATTTTACTATGTATTTTTACTGTTTATTTTTTATGGCTTGACACGGGCACAGCCTAAAAAGCCTTAATAAGTTCATTAATATTTAGAGCAAAAAAATGTTATTATGAACCCAATTATTTAGCTCCAGAATTCATATTTTGCAAAATAAGTTATTGTTTACAGATAATATCATTTGCGTAGCAAGATTCAAGTAATTTGTAAAAATAACATAAATATTCCAGATATACTACTTGAAACATTTAAGATGGGACAGAAATGAGTCTACTTATACTACTGGAACTAACTAATACTATTTGTACCACTCAATGAATGATAGAAATGAGTCTACTTATACTACTAAAACTAACTAATACTATTTGTACCACTCAATGAATGATAGAAATGAGTGTACTTGTATTTTGTTCTATTTGTGCCACTGAAAATATGACACTAATGTGCATATTTATTTTATCAAAATCAAAGTTTAACAAGCAAAATGTTGTCTTTTTATGTTTGGAGTAGTCATAGAAGTGTACTGTTAATATCATTGTTGCAGGCATGTACGAGGAACATTTTCGCATAAAAATCTCAAAATGAACAAAAATGCATCCTCTTGTGTCCGCCCATCAAAGATTTGTGATTTGATTTTTAATTTGATCTTATTTTATTATGTTTTTTATTTATTTATAATTTTCTTTTTATTGTTTGTGTCACTGTTTCCAAATTATTTTATAAAATAAATTTAGAGTTACTCATAATAACAAGAGTACAATATCATCTCTACGATTTTTTTAAGTTTTGCAATTTTTTTATTACTCCACGGGTGACGTCGCTAGTTCTCTTTAGTGAGTTGTCCCGATTGGTGAGTTGGCTTTCCGGAAACCGGAAACCATCACAACACTATTTTATTGGTTGATTTAAAAGAACTTGTGACGTCATTTAAAGTAGTTAATTTTTATGATTTTTTTCATGCATTTTAGAGTGTTCACCGTTCAATTAAATGCACTTATTTTTATTGCGTGTAAAAAAACATTTTTAATTTTAATTTCCCGTAGCACTGAACTTCCTCATTATACGTTTTGTATTCTGTTTATTAACATATTACAACAGAGATGAAGAACATTTAAGAGAAGGTAATATAGAAGTCTAGGCATCTACAGGGCTTATGACCTGTCAATGGCTGGTTTAAGTGGTTCAAATATAGGCAGAATGGTGAATGTTACACAGTGTGTAAAGTGGCCACTTAAACCAGCAATTGACAGGTCATAAGCCCTGTAGATGCCTAGACTTCTATATTACCTTCTCTTAAATGTTCTTCATCTCTGTTGTAATATGTTAATATAAACAGCTCCCCAGGGAGTTGAATCCAGTCCTTGTCTACAAAAATTTGGACAAACTCAAAATATTGTTTATTCTGTTTATGTAACTACGTGTTCTATCGCGTGTATGTTATGGCCCTTTTGGCGTTAACAATAAATAAATAGCCAACTTTAAGGACATGTAATTATTGTAAAGAAACATTGTGGCTATGTAAGTATATAATATGTAATAAGGGGTATTACGATTTATTACATATTACATAATATTATGTATAATGTACATATTTCCGGAGATAAAAGTTGACAAAGCATTTCGCTTTGTGGGGAAATACGCTATAAGGAAAGTAAGCAATCCTAATAATGATTATTATTGTCATCTCAAATATTATCCCAATCCTGCCTCTATTTTTTTATTTATTAAATTTTTTTTTTAGGAATATTGTTATACGTGTGAAAAAGAATCAGAATCCCGGACGAGTGCTTTCGACTCGATTACCGCTCTCAGGTAAAAATACTGAATGAGCAAATCGAGATACATCTGCCTCGTAGTGTTTTGGTTGGCGCGTTTACCTACCATGCTTGTGGTCCCGGGTTCGCTTCTTGGGAAGGTCGGCATGAAAAATTCATTAACAAGGTGGTTTTACAGAGCAATATTTCTTGTTTGTCATCAAACAAAGGCAATACGGTTGGCTGGCCCATATATTGCGGATGCCTTGACCACGCTAGCCTGCTTTACAAGACATCAGGTTTTCGACGTCCTGGACGTCCGCTGTTAGCTGTTCGTCGCAGTTCATATGTGCTACAGGATGCCAACCTGACTTGAGAGGATACACAAGAGCTGGCTGGAGAATCTTCGTGGACACGGAATGATGAATATGAGATATTATTTATTATTTGCTGACAAAATTTATATAACTCAGAGATATTTATAGATTACATAATTGGAACTGTGAAATATTTTTAAAAAAATGTCTGTAACAGGCGCAAAGACCGTGACAAGAAAGGAATTTTTTTATGTTTTAACATTGGTTGATTGCTGAGATTTTAACCTTAAATATTTACCTAACTATCCATGTAGAATTGACCGTTCAATCATCAGTAATATTGCCTCTGTTGGAATGATGTGAAATGATGTTACTTATATCTGACCCTGGCGCACAGGTGCTGGCATCTGACAGAGATGCCTGGAAGCTCTTTGTGGACATCATCATACTCCAATTCGGGAGTGGACATGGGATGATAGTGGTGATGATTTAAACGGGAGGGGTTTGATTTTTTACAGGATAAGCAGAATAAAATTAAACATTTTAAACTATGATACTTGGTAGTTATTTAAGGTTTCTTAAAATAAATAAATAAATATACATTAATTATAAAGTTAATTAAAATTTATTAATAAATTAATTATAATTTATTTTTATAATGGTATATGAGCTCAGTAATAGGGTTCCTAATTTCTCTCTAACATAAGCCCCTGTTATCGACACATACTGATACGAACGAAGGACGTAGGTGTATATGTTCACATTATTAAAATCTTGGCAAAAGTTCAAAAGCTTTGAACTTAATTGGTATAATAAAAGATGTCATACTCTCCCCGTAGAAATATCTTCCTTCCTAGGAAGCTGAGCAAAGATTGCTCATTATCAGATAGATCCAAGTTACTTTAATAGAATTTCCATTCGAGTAAATCTGCGCTTTCAGAAGGATTTGTAAAGATAATATTCTTCATAATTAAATTATCAACCGTAGAAGTATTCCTATCAAACATAAATGAGTATTCAAATTGATTAATTAATCAATTATCTAAAAGGATCCAGACTTAATTAATTAAATGTGATGTAATTCACAAGTTTACTAATTGCGATGTTCTCAAGGAAATTATTTTTAAGTCTGGCTATCTACCTCATTAATTTGTGTATAACATAAACAAAAAAGTTAAAGAATTATACAAAATAAAATATTTTGGAATGATGGTATTTTTAAAATAAAGAAAATTGAATATTAAATAAAAAAAAAAAAATCTTAATATGTACAGCATATCAATTTATTCATATTTTTAAAGCAGGCGCAAAAGAGAAAATCTTTTTATCGATAGCTTTGCCATATCTTCCTGAAATCACGTATTAACATGTCGGTAGATAGAGATAGTAGAAAAATTAATTACACCCTCTCGATAAATACCGACAAAGATATCGTTTGTAGAACATACCATATTCATGTTAAAATGGTTACATATTCAAAAAATAAGTAACATATAACAATATCTTAAATGGAAGTCAATGTCATAAAATATAATTTTATGTAAAACAAAAATAATTTTAAGATGCACTCGTATCAGAAAGCACGTTCGTTAAATGATTTATAGATAACTATCCCAAGTGTTATGAATACAATTTTTTATATTTTTATCAAAGATAAAGACTTGATTTCTTATTGTTTATTTTACAGAACTAAGAAGTCGACAATGATATAATAACACAAAAAAGATACGGTTTAAAGACAGACCAGCGAAGTTTCTACATAAAAATCATACATATTAATTTGTGGTACAACAAAAGGGTGTGTTTATGTGTATTTGTATGAGAGTAAGTGTAGAGGTGTGTTTGTGTGTATTTGTGTGGGAGTAAGTGTTCAGGTGTGTGTAAGTGTGAGCATCATTAAATAGCAAGTGGGATCGTATCGCAGCAGAAAGAATGAGTCTTAATTTATTTTAAAATAAATTAAGGGGCGTGTTAAATATATCAATAGATGAAAAAAAAGCATTATAGTTGGAGCAAGAACAATAGAGGAAAGAGTGTTGTGCGTAGTTAGTGCTACAGACTGCCAGATGGAATAAATACTTATTTCTTGTCACGCGAAAGGGGACATTCAGATTAATTTTGGAGAGTAGGTTAAAAGAGTCTACTTTATTATTTAATAATTTATATAAATAGCTTAATTTAAATTAATTTATTCAAATATTGAAGTTTTCAGACTGTTTCCTAAAAGTCGTAAATGACTTGTGCTGGAAAAATGGAAATCGAGTTGTGGTAGATGGAATTTGAACCTCGGATCTTTGGTCCTTGAGTCACAGGACCACAAACCGGTTCAAAAATGTAATCCATATTCATACTAATATTATATATTTAATGCGAATGTGTGTTTTTTTGTTTGTGTTTCTTCCACGTCGTACCGGAGGGACCGATCGACGTGATTTTCTTGTCGAGAAAATTCTTGGTGATAATCAAATTAATATTATAACAAGATAATGGTGATACGTAGCCATAGACTAAGAGATCGTCGTATTTCTTGCGTAGCGATAGTTGGAAGACCGGGAATCTATACAGGATACTTTTTAACCCAAAAAAAATGATTCCTTATGGCAAATTCTTATTGTTAAATAACAAAACTAATTAAAAACCAAATTTCTTCCTTACAGAAGCCGTGGGTAAAAGCTAATCTTTTACAACTTAGACCGGGTCGTTTGACCATTACTAATAATAGTTAAAAACTAAAAGTAATAGTTTAATGATTTTGATAAAAATACGGGAGTTAAAATCTTACAAACAAATAATGAAGGGTTAAAAGTAAATGATATGGAAATATTTTACGTTAGAAAAGCTTTAAAAATAATAGTCCTTTGATCAATAATCAAACAACCTTTCAATATAGCCCGTTATACGATGTTCCATTGTTACAGTCACCCTAAACCTATTAAATTCAAGCTCCTCCTTCTTTTTTTTTTTTTTTTTAAATATATTTGGACCCCTGTATTTAGTAGCCTTACGTGTCATGTACAAGGCTAAGGTACTCAGAAAAAATCGTTTTTGTTTGTCTTGATTGATCACTGATTTTGGTTTATTACCTTTATGAGTCAAATCACCATTGTTGCAAAGTTCAAGAACAATGGCGCGTGATAACTACTTTTTACTACAGTGTGGATATCTGTTAAGGATATTCCATCTTTCCTGCATTCTGCTTCAAGATTATGGCGTTGCAAACTGAAAAATGGGCACTGAAATAACAGATGTTCTATACTCTGTGAAGAAATATCATCGCATGGACAATAGTCATCATTCCTTAATTTAAACCTATATAGATAACTTCTCATAGCTCCGTGTCCGGTAAAAATTTGGGTCGTTTCGAAAGTACTTTGGTGATGATGACGGAAGTTTGCTGCATCAGCCAGCGTTGGGAAAAACATTTTAGTGATTTTACCTGCAGAAGAAGCGCGGTAATGATCCTCCCAACGCTGCTGCGTATTTTGTTTTATACAGCGTTTAGCAAAGCTAAGGGGAAATTCTGAGAAGAAGCTCCTCCTTCTATCTCCTCTCCTTTTTTATAACTATTTTTTAAACAAAATAAAATATTTTTATTATCTAATCAGTGCATGTTAGTCTTAATCAGTGCATGTGCTTATTACAATGCATGTCGTGTTGGTTTTATATTTTTGTGCAACAACTATGGTGAAGGTGTAAAGTGGGTTTTGCATATTGATTTAATTGGTGTCCTGACAAAGACACGGTTACGTCTTGAAACCGGTAGATATAGAAAAGTCGGCAAGTGGTTATGTACAAATATTGAGTAACATTTAGTAAAATGTTTGTTAATAATACGAGTATAATGTCAATTTTAAAAACAGAGTTTTTTTATAAGCAAATTACAACAGAGGTGGAGAACACTTAAAGGAAGGGGATATGGAAGTATATGTATTTACATGGCTTATGACCTGTCATTAGCTGGTTTAAGTGGCCACTTTACACACTGTGCAACATTCACCGTTTTGCCTGTGTTTGAAAATATTGGAATATGGTTCAATTCTGCTGACTTTAGTGAAGTTAAAGAGCGGAAACCTTTATTGTTGTGAAGAGATTCATCTGGTTGAATTATTTTACATACTAGGCAACGTCTGAAAGTCGCCGACGCTGATTCTTTTGTATGAAAAAAAAAATATGTTTTCAATACTTTTAATACAATTTTTGATTTATAACTATTACTAATGATCAAATAACCCGGTCTTGATGTATTTTTGATTGATTCTTTTGTTTCCTGTAAATTATAAAATGTAAGGACCTTTTCCCAAATCCAATTGGTACTGATTTGTTTAGACAATAACAGTTTTCAAAGTCAGATGTCAAAGTTTTGATATGTTTATTGTTTCTCTGTTTTATGATTTCGAATAACGACTTCCTTCCGTCTTCCAGAATGAAATTGGAAAAGTTATTTAATTTATGAATAGTAAAAATGTACCTTGGAAAATCTAGATTCCTTATTATATTATTATAGCTTTGAACTGTAATGAAAGTCGTTGCTTTTCTGTATTTTTTTTCTTGGAATATTGGAATATGAATGGTTTATTTAATGAAATAAATGTTAAACAACTTTGTTTAACCACTTATTTTTCTATCGACCGGTTTCAAAGCTACACAAGATTCTTTACCAAGGTACTCGCATATTTAAATTATGAATTCTGATTGATTGATTTGGCGTTAATTTTGTATAATTCCATATTCAAACTTAGAATATAAGAAATAAAACATTGATTTGAGTCTACTGAACACTTGATTTTATTTTTACAAATACAAAAAATTCGTGACAATTGTTTCGACTTGTTAAGGCATTTTCAAACGAATGTGAATATTAGATGGATTGAATGTCCTTATATACTTATATAATTCATGGTACTTTAGTAAAAAATAAAAACAATCTTATAAAATATAGCATGTACATTGTAGGAAAAACCAATATAGTTAAGGGCAAGGCTTAGTGTTTTATTGGTAATGGAGAATTTGGGTATTTATATTTGAATTTCGGAAAAATTTATAACAAAGTACTTACTAAAACTTATTTTTCTTAACAATCAAATCAAAATCATGCAAAAATCACTGCTCTAGTGCCATAATCCAGAGAGAAAATACGGGAATACGTGTACATGAAGAAAAGTCAGACTGCGTTTTACCCTAAGCCCTCTAAAATTATGACACTCAACTCATGCACGCGAATTTAGAATTTAGAATTTGTAGTATGTAGTACTGGGAACCACGTTGAGTTTAATTTAAGCCCGTCGTCTTTGTTTATGTTATTTGGGTGTCTGTGTATTTTAATTGCGTCTTTTATTATTCATGTACTGTAATTACTGGGTTTATGTCAAATTTTTTTGACTTTGCAACAATGGTGATTGGACTCATAAAGGTAATAAACCAAAATCAGTGATCGAACATCCCATTTCCAAGACAAACAAAAACGGTTTTTTCCGAGTACCTTAGCTTTGTACATGACACGTAAGGCTATTTAATACAGGGGTCAAAATATATTTAAAAAAAATATATATGTATATTTGTAATACAATTTCTGAACAGGACAACAAAATGTGACGAGAATATGTGTAATGAATATATATGACTCCATTTGTGTTGGTATATCCATAGTTTTGAATAAGGAGTGTGGTTTATGAAGTGATGTGTGCAAAATGGGTTTTTTGTTTTACATGTTTTTTTTTTCAAAAAGAGTCTAAATATTATTAATAAAAGCCAAATGCGAAAGGCTTCATATTATTGTCAATGAGACACAGCTTTCGTTTCTAGCGAAGGGGTGAGTCGTTAAAAAAGTCAAGATCGTAAATCTTCACAAATTTGGAAAAATTACTAATTGCTCTTCCTAAGAACGATTTTTTAATAAAAAAATCTAACCGCAATAAAGATTCCCAATAAAATTTACTCCAAATT
The DNA here is from genome assembly GCF_059751315.1 of Micrasema longulum. Taxonomy (NCBI): domain Eukaryota; kingdom Metazoa; phylum Arthropoda; class Insecta; order Trichoptera; family Brachycentridae; genus Micrasema; species Micrasema longulum. The sequence goes on from NW_028277766.1 coordinate 501,071, forward strand.
ATGCACTGAATCTAATGTAAAAAATATTTATCTTTCTTCTTGGGGCTTTGTATAATTTTTCTTGTATTTATTTATTTATTCACATTCTTTCTATTATAAACTAGAATTCATAATAAAAATAATGTAACCTCTCTGGGGTTACCCGTGCCGAGGACGCTTAAGAATATACCTTTTAACAATATTTTTACATTAGAGAATAAACAATGAAGACTAACTTAATAAACAGAGATAATTAACAAAATGTTCAGACAGTTTTAAGCACTACGTATTTATGTTTGTAATTAATTTATATCATATATATTATTTATATTACAAAACGCACAATGAAAGAACAAAAACATAACATAAGCCATAGATTTGTGCAGCAGTTGATTCAATATTGGTTTAGGCGAATGAGACAATCCATTTTACTTCCACCTAAATTCACTATCCATTTTTTATAGCCTGTTTGAACGTTTTCTTGTTACTAATTGTTTTAATAGATAGTGGAAGTGGATAGTGGAATAATTTTGAAATCAGTAAATTCACATTTTGTTAACCTAAGAACAAGCTCTTGTCAAGTTGGGCGGCAGATTGTGAATTACAAATGATAAAAAAAACGAAATAATGTTAATTATTGTTTTTCCTTATTTTTTTTGTTTCTTTTAAATTATTGTTACTACTTTTTTCATGTCGGAATGAGGAACTTTAGCCTTATGGGAAATTGGATACAAAAAATGTTTTCTTGCGCGCAGTAAAAATTAGAGCATTAAATTGTATGGCAAAATTTTTGAAAATGTACGAGAAAAAAATTAAAAATATTTTAATACAATTAATAAATCAATAAAAACGCACTATTTTGAACGACGTCACTTGTTTATATGAACCAGCAAATGATGAGAGAGCTCTGAAGGATATCTGGTTTGCTTACCGTAAGCGAACCAATCGGAAGAACTGATAGAAGAACCTCTGACGTCAAATGCGGAGTTATTTCAGCAATACAGAACTTTATTTATTTGTTAATTTACACGCCCTATGGGCTTTAACATATTTTAGAAATTACATTTAAGTGCAGCAGTGAAACATGAGTATGTAAATTTAGTTAAAATTAAAGATAACATAAGAAAAGCTAAAAGATACAATAATAAGTAAAAATCAGGAAATGTACCAACATTGGTATAGGGTACATAGAAAAATATTTAAAAAATTTACAAATGAAAACATACACGCATACATATACATACATATAAGTTTATACATTATTATAGAGATAAATGAGAAAAAAAAAGTAAATAAAGAAAAATATTAAGAAATTTTACACAAATTAATTTATAACCTTTTGAATACTTAACCTATATTTATATAAAGACAGACAAAATATATCAACTTCACCATACTCGTTACCTAGCCGGTGTAGTCTAGGTATTGGTGAATTGTAATAATAATTGTGACTGCCAGGAGATTAAAAAAATAACGTTAGCTGCCGAGTATTTCGAAGAGGTAAAAATCATAGCGTTGATAGTACGATATATACGTGTGCCATTGTTCTTGAACTTTGCAACAATGGTGATTGGACTCATAAAGGTAATAAACCAAAATCAGTGATCAATCAAGACAAACAAAAACGATTTTTTTTGAGTACCTCAGCCTTGTACATGACACGTAAGGCTACTAAATACAGGGGTCCAAATATATATTTTAAAAAAAAGTACGAAATATATTTGGAAAAGCTTAAAAATTGGGTTAGTTTAATAGTCTATTAACAAATAAAAAAGTTTAATAAAGACACTGAACTTCCTAATTAGTTAGCGAATTGCGGTTATGCTATCCGCAAAGCGTCCCGCGTGTGCAGCGCCGTGCATTCGGACACCCTTAATAAGAAATAGGTGTCGGGTTTCCGCATCAAACCGTGGCGCTATTACCACCATAATGATGACGAGATCGTATAATTAGGTGCTCCAAATTGACTTCGCCTCTGCATCGGGCGCCCCCAACCGGGCGCATTGTATCGATTTTCTTTTCGGCATACGACCCCCTAACCCTCCTAGAGAACCCCCTAGCGTCGTCAGCCAGCTCAATTTTTTTATAATTTACCACACATTAAGAAATTAACCAATGCATTATTGCAAGTGCTTTGTTAACACAAAAAAGTAATAAAAAATAACACTAATATATATTTTTTTCATGGTCTTTATCCAATAAAATATACACATTATTACAATATTAATACGTTATGCAGAAAACAAAGTATTAAAACATATTTTGTCCCGATAAACTATTCAATAATAGTTTGTCATCGGGTGCTCAGATATTAGTTTTAATTAAAAATCAAACAAAAAATTACAGACATAATACTGTACACGTATGAAATAATGAACATATATTATTTTATTTTTAATGCTTTGAAAAATATTATTAAGACGAAAAAACTCAATAAAAACAATAAAACCAGAAACACGTGCAAGTAAAGCGGCTGTCAAAAACTAACTGAACATTCAAAATGGCCGAACTAGTCTGCTTAAGTTAGAGACATGAGTGCCAGCATAACGCCACAAAAAATCGAAAATCAAATGTACGTAACCCACGGAAATTCAAAATTTGCGATACTTTTTGAACAAACTGCATTTATGTATTTTTTATACATTTATTTTTCTCTTTCTACAACTATCATAAACATTTAAACATGTCTTAGATTCCTAAACTATTTCTTTAATTGCAAGTTTAGAGTTGATTTGACTAGTGTGAAAAATGTCAACACAACTGATCTGGTTCCCTAAGGCAATGCATTCTATGCAATCTTTAAAATTTGAATTAATAGCATAATTTTTGCAGCAATTTCTAAATGAAATGACACAATGTCTAGCAGCTCTAACAGGTATTAAATATATCTAAAATAAATTAGGGTATGGCGTATTAAATATATTTAGTCGGCCTCGTGGTGTTATGGTCAACACGTTTGCCTACCATGCATGAGGTCTCGGGTTTGATTACTTACACGGTTGATGTGAAATATTTATTAAAAAAAGGTCCTTTCACACCAGAATATTTCATAGATCCTAGACTGGTACCTGAAGCGTAATACTGATCACCTTACCTTCATGTAACAAAAATGATCAAGATACGCTGCGATTGGTATACCGATGCAGTGCCCTATGCACCATTAGGTGCGGAAAGAGAATGATGATGATGTATTAAATATAATGAACAAGTTTTGCATAGCAATAATTCGCAAGGATTTAGGTATAATTTTAAATCAAATGATAAAAAAGCATAGACGATTGCAGAAATAGAGAACGTATATATACATATATATGTATGAGTATTTTCAGAATCCCAATTCTGATTCTGCGGCTCGACCATTCGTGCGTTTGTTTTCTCGGCTTCAGTTCGTTAAGTTTTTACTTAACACCCTTTGACATTCACAACCCTTACCAGTAACCACACACCCTCTACACAGAATTATATTCATGTAGTGTTTTCAATGTTTGATTGAAAATAGGTTCTATCAAAAGGCAACCCGAATATATTTCTATCAGTGTGGGAAAATCTATACATTATTTTGGAGATATCATTACCGGGTTGTGGTCCCGTGACTAGAGTCGCGGACTCACGGATCAGAGGTCCGAGATTCGCACCCTGCTCTACCTCAACTTGGTTCCCATTTTCTAATGTAGAGTTATTTACAACTTGTTGGAAATGGTCCCCTAAATGCAAATATTTGAGTAAATCGTAAAAACGCGAACCATATCACATACAACATTCCAAAACGACACAAGGACAATCGGGATTAAATCAGGGACTGAAATTATACAATACACTACTAGACAAAACTAAACAAAAGACTCGGACAAAGTTTTCAAAAGATGTAAAAAATATATTAACAACAGAGAATAAATAAAAAAATTATATATTATTTTTGTAAAATGAATGTAATAATCCGTAAGGGTTGATAAATAAATTTTCAAATAAAAAAAAAAACATTTTATTTAAAAAAAGGTTTGAATGAAGTGACACTTTTTGGAAAAAAGTTTTTTTTTTAATGAATATAAAGTGTATTAGAAAGTTAATTTTATTCGTTGTAATCTTATTAATCCACGCCTTATGTCTAAATATGGCGATTATGCCCGACTCCAGGCGTGGCTCATGTAAAAAACATTTTTGTATTTTTTTCATACATTTTCAAGAAACTTTGCCGTACGATCTAAAGACTATGGGCAAACAAAATAAGTGTTGAACCATAGAATTAAGAATAATCCAGAAACCGCATACGCGCGAAAGCACAGAAGGCGACTAAACTACTCTTAAAAGAGTAGTTTTACGGTTTGACCCATTAGTTTCTTTGTAGACGTCGCTCAGTACGCAACTCCCGATTTGAATTCAACTATGTCGTGTTGTGTTGTTTTAAAGTGTAGAAATACTGTTGGGATCTTTAAGGAACCGGATGAGATCACATTTCATGTGTAATTGGCAAATGCATGTGTAAGTAGCAAATGCATTACTTAAACTACATCTCAATTTCCCAGATTATCGCCAAGCGTGCATTTTTCATAATATTCAAACTCTCGCTGATAGACGAACCACGGCTGATATAGTGTTACTCACCAACATAATATCTGATAAAATAGATTCCCCCGAATTGGTTACCCGCATTCATCTTAAGGTACCACAGAGACAAACGCGTTAAACACAATTTTTCCACATACTAACTAACTAAATGCAGAACAAATTCGTCAAAAAACGCTACGATTAACCGTATTATGGATACGTATAACAGGAAATTTAACGACATAGATATATTTACCAAAAATATTAAATTTATCAAAACTGCCATAGGTAATAAATTGTCTTTGTCCGCATCCTCCTCTCCGTTGCTCCCTATCCCTGAACAAATATAAGTTTTATAGTGAGAAGATCTTTTAATATAATTATGTATCCCCGTACTGCGGGCCAACTGTTTGTGACACCTGATTTTTATAATCCGAATCATTTCTATCAAACTTATATGTTATTCTTATTTATATATTATGTAGGTGCATATAATATGCATTTGTGTGTTCGTTTTGAATCAACGTTCGCGTATTGTCAAACCTTATTTTATTGTTGTCATTATTTCGTATTTTCTGCATTTTGTGGTTACCTACCGTATTGTATAGGACTCGTCGCACATTATTCATTCGATGTGTATCAGTTAAATTTTAAAATAAAATGCTTTTTTTTTCAGAATATTTTTTGAAATTTAACATACTTTTAAAAAAAAAAACAATTCATATCATTTCTTCATTTGAATTTTAACAAAAAGGTTTCTAACTTTTTACTAAGCTCTTTATCGTACCATTTTTAATACAATTACTAGTTTTAAACAATTATTTTTTTGTACTTACGCACCCACACACACGCACCCTCTCCCTCATTCATTCCCACACGCACATGTATCCTCTCCCTCATTCATTCACGCATACACACATTCACATTCACATGAATACAAACGTCACACAAATACAATTACTAAACTTCTTTTCTTATATATTATGTGTCATTATATTTACAGTGGATTATTTAATTGGCTTTAGCATTGTAAAGATTTTTCTACTTATTTTGTTTATGTTATAGCTGTAAGAATCCCAAATAAAATAAAATAAATAAATAAAAATAGAAATATTTTTCCATCTGTCCGATTGTCGAAGAAACAAAATGGAAATTTCGTTAGTGTTGCCAGGGTAGTAAATGTTTTTAGCCTACTTTGCTCATCTAATAAGAGAACTAATGAAAATTGGACCTCGGATTAAACAACTCTGTGATGGAGATTTGACCGATATTATCTTTAAAACATCAAATTTTATTTAACATGATATAAAAATATCCGTTTTATGTAAAATAAAATTTGTTTTATATTTTAAGTTCAAATTACTCTTATTAAATGACCCTTTACTTATGTACTCTGTTGTGTCAATCAATATTTCCACGCGCCCAATAAAATTTTCGATAAATTAACAAATTGCTTTTTTTTTTAACCTTATATTTGTGTTATGATTATATTTTTTCCCATCTGGCAACATTACGCGGCGTCTCTATGAATGCGCGCGGTGAAAGTGGGGCAAAGGGGGGGGGGGATTTTAAGACACAGTTCGATGTATTGAAATATGATTCTACGCACCTTCTGGACTATTCTTAAATTTATGGTTGGAACGCTGCAAAAAAGATGGGTCGATGGCATTGCCTCGACAGCCGGTAAAACAAAGATGATAAAAGCGGGTGACAGGAAGGTATGGAGACATTTGGTAGAGGCCTTTATATATATATATATAGTTGGATAATTTATAAAGCGCCATTTTTGTGAAAATCACCTCAAAGGCGCTGTACAATTAATAACTATCCCAGTACGTCTTGCAGCTACAGAGCGCATGGACGGTTGGGATTCTAGTTCCTCGTTTTCAATTAAGATCAATAAAAAATTATAATAGATAGGAGCTAGATTACAGGACGTCTTGCAGCTACAGAGCGCATAGACAGTTAGAAATTTAGCCCCCATTTACACATTTTAAAAATTGACAAATAAATTTAGTGTATTACAAAATAATAATAATATGAATAGTAAAAAGGAGTAAGATTACAACACGCCTTGCTGCTACTAAGCGCATAGACGATTGGAATTCTAGACCCCGTTTACAAAATTAAGGTATTTTAAAGTTGATATATTAAAGCTAGATAACCAATCATCGTGCAGCTACAAAGCGCATGGATGAGAGGAATTCCAGCAAAGTTAAAACAATATCAATAAATTTATAAAAAATAGAGTATAGTAGTAAATTGGTCAAGTGTTCATACCAAGAAGTAAGCAATAAAAAACTAAATAAATCAAACACTGTTTCAACTCCATGGTTAACAAAGGGAGATAGATGTCCGAAGAGAAGCTTTTGTAGACAGTAGGTAGATATCGTCGCCATGTGGCCCGCTGGCTAGTAGATAGTTTCTGGAAACGCACGTGTGTAGTACTATTATGCCTTTTGTTCCAATGACTTGGTGTCCATTTTGGTCCGTATTATTTCGTTTTATGAGACGCAACATTCCTGTTCAAATTCACTTCTTTACATGAATATTACACAAACGCGTGTATAGGCGGTTTTATCCAGCAGTGGAGAGAACAAGGCCAAAGAAGAAGAAGAAAAAATTTCATCAACTGATTCCCCGTAGCACTGAAATTCCCCATTCATTCGTATTGTATGAGAGAAAATGAGAGCGAAATACGGTTTCTATTGCATTACAGTGAGATGGATATAAAAGAAACGAACGAATTTAGGAAGCGAAATTGATACAGAATAAGGGTTCTGGCTCTATTTCACTAACAGCACTGTATTCTTGATTCTGCCCGGACGCGTGAAGTATAGTTAACTATCATTTCGTCGCCGTTCGGGCAAAAGGCACCAACCTTACAAACATCATTTTGAAAAATCGCAATTTGAAAATTTGGAGACCAAGGATAAATCAGATTGTTATATTTTGGAGGATTTAGGAGGACAACATAATTTATTCATGTCGTTTTAATAAATTCCATTGGTAACTTTTTCCTTTAGACCTACGAAAAAATATCTGAAAGGTTTTTTATGAGGGAAGGTGGCTAAGTGACTTTGGCATGTTTATAATCTGGACAGTGCAAGCTTTAAGAGTTGGTGACACGGAGAAAACATTAGAAAAAATGATTTAATGTTGTGGTTAAATAAATATTTTTATTTTAAGAAATATTTTTTAACATGTTTTAATACAGTATTCAATTCAATTCATTTTATTTCAAATAACACGTACATAACAAACTAAAATTAAAGACGTACATATTACAAAAATACGAAAAATACTTAAAGAGATTCTTGTCAAAATAGTAGGAGAATCCTGCTCCGGAAAACATTAAACAGATGAACGTCCAGAGCGACGTTGTTCAGCATAGCGGTAGCCATTCTAACAGGTATAACCATCGGCAGGTTGGTCCTAAAAGTATAAAGTCACAAAGTTGAAAACAAATAACTCGAATTTACTGTACTTTTTTCTAAGTCACTTTGTTGACGTTTACCGAACATAATTTTACGCTTCGAATGGCATATTTAACTCAAAACTGTCATTTTTCGGGTTAGTAACTTGTACATTTTATTATTTAAGGCATTTACTTTGTGGCCAAACATTTGACTAAATTTTATTAAATATTAGCATGTAACCGCTTACCGACTTTTTTGTGTCTACCGGTTTCGAGACGTACCCGTCTCTTCGTCAGGACACCAATTAAACTAACATACAAAACCCACAAACCCATGCACCATAATTGTAGAAAAAAATAAAATCTGCATGCCGATATAAAACCACATGCTTTTTATGTTTATTTTATTTTATTTTTTATTTAGTCTTAAAATCGTACAAACATAATACATGAATGCCCTCATATTAATTTATATGTAATTATCATTAAAATATATACTAATTATTAATATTTCTAAACAATACATATACATGTATTAGAAACGCGTCGATAAACTTTTATTCATTATTAGTTTGGCGCGATCAAGATTTTGTTCACTTTTGTACATTGATTAGAGTAAATAAAAAAATAAAATTAAATTTAAAAAAAAACCTAAAAGCAACGCTATGTTTTTAGTAGGTAACCTTTATTTATTCCTTGCTATCCCACAAAATCAAACATTTTTATAAACTAATCTCAGCAAAATGTCCGTACGAGGTTTTTCAAGAGCGTGAATTATGTCATACCCAAAACCCATACGACTTTTTCTCAGAGACATCTCTCATTTATCGCTCCGAGAGTGTTCAATATTTTAAAATAACGTATTAAGCTCTCAAGAACAAAAAATAATTTCAAGAAAGGAGTTAAGCACTGGATTTTCCTTTGTGGGAGGGATTTCAGTAGGAAATTCCTTGATGATTTTCCGAATGCTTAAGTTTACTGTTTACCATATTGATATGCACGATAAATGTATTTTTTTATATTTATATAATTATTTTTTATGTTTCTAATCCTTTATTTGTGGTGATATACTCATGTGTCTGTGTCATATAATTGCTCGTCCCATCTCAACACAGGACTTTTAGTCCTATGAAGTTGGGACTTATTTTATTTATTTTTCTTTCTGTTGACGCCCATGGGGCTTTTACATTATACATACTATATAATAAGAAAAAGTTACACATTAAACATAATTAACATTTTATCAAATATAAAAATTAAAAAAAAAAAAAATTTTAAATTTAAAAATAAAGTTACATGGTTAACATAATACACTATTAAGACATAATAATACATACATTATATTATGTTTATAATATAAGTCATAGTAGGGTAAAATAAAACATAATTATTTTAATATTTTTTTTACACCGGTAAACTAAACTTTAAAGTGTAGTTATCCAAAATGTTGAAAACTAAGAAGGGTTTTATAAACTAAAAATATAAAACATAACACGGGATAACTTTTAAGCATACATAAATGCGATCTAAATACGATACTTGAATATGCTCAATGAGTAACGAAATATATCAACATCGCCATATTCATTACCAAGGCGATGGAGTCTAGCTATAGGTGAATTTACATAGTAGTTGTGCCCGCTGGACACCTCGACAAACACCGACTTATTTCGTGTGCGGCGGGAAGGTATTTTAATATTAACCAGTCGCGTTAAATCGTTTGTTTTAAATAATGTACAATAAACTTATGTATGTAAATAAATAAATCAGTGCATGTAAGAGTCGCCTATTTAAATCAAGTGGTTTCAAATCGGTATGTTCGTTTTATATTTTTGTGCAACAACGATGGTGAAGGTGTAAGGTGGGTTTTGGAGGTTAGTTTAGTTGGTGTCGTGACGAAGAGACGGGTACGTCTCGAAACTAGTAGACATATACAAGTCAGTAAGAGGTTATAAACAAATATTTAGTGACTTTTACCCAAACTTGTTTTTACTAATACACTATTCAGTTTGATTAAAATATCTAATTTACGCGATACGCCGGGTCTTTCGGTTTAGCTTTGTAAGCCATTCGCCCGGAACGAGCCTGGACTGCGTAATTCTGAGTTTTGAGTCCTGCTGAAGGCAATAAAAGGCAGAGGACATACTACATATTAGTAGAGCAGAGAGTAGAGAGTAGAGAGATGAGTTGTTTTTCGCTTCCCTCTCATCTTTCCTAAATCTTCGTGGGAGGCGATTACGTCACTGGGTGGATACAGTACGAGTAATTATATAAGAACCACTTTTTGTGTATTTTTTATCAACGCTCATTTACGAACTCGTTTGTTCATCATCGTTCTCTTTTCCACACCCAGTGGTACATAAGGCACTGCATTGGTTAACTAAATGCAGCATATGTCGATCATCTGCAACATGAGGGCAAGTGACCTTTCCCACGCTTCAGGTGCCTGTCCAGGAACAACGAATTATTTATTTTACTATTTTTATTTTTTAAAGGGAATAACCCGTTAAGCTTCTATTCAGAGGTGGGATAGAGGGGAATAAGGAAGAAGGTAATGAAAAATACACCACAACACCCAGACCGATTGAGAAAAAAATCTTAATTGGATTTTTTTCTTGTAACTGGCGGGAATCGAACTCGCGACGCCAGTTTCACAGTTAACCGTCTAACCAGCTGCGCCACGGCACCTGCCAAATTTTGTTGAGGATTTTTACAACTATTATATTATAATAATAAGAAAACATGTGTGGGGTTCATAGTCAATGATCGATACGTTCCCACACGTGCTAAATAATGTCACCTGAAGTAGAGAGTCATGACTCCAAGTAGCAAGTCTGCATTTTCTATTGAATTCTCTTCGTTACATTCTGAGAAACACGAGTTCTGCATTACATTAACATCGTCCTTACCATGGAGATATGAACAACAAAGGAACGTGTCCTATAAAGAGATCTAGTCAGCCCAACAGTCCAGTAAAGTTCAGTCAGTCAGTCACTCAGTTCCAGGATGTAGTTCAAGTGCAGTCTCTTTAACCCATCATCGCCGCAACGCTCGCGCTACACAACCAAGTGCTGTATCTTATTCTCCATGTAATAAATACGTGTCTTCTATTAATCTCTTACTGGAGTAGGAGCTATGCCATGTACTTTTTCAATAACGTTTTTGTTCTGTATAATATATATTTTATTTTATTGATATATACGGCAAAGTGCCCCTTACAGAAATTATAATATAAGCATATTTAGTTTAATTTACGCATACAATACTTTTTTACCTAAGATTTAGAAAAAAATATTAAATTTAAAGACATATACCTCATTCAAAAAAAGTTTAAAACAATAAAAAAATAAGTGTGTAAATCCAATAAAATATTTCTGTTAAAATGTACCTACACTTAAGATAATATTTAGTTTTATATAAATTATCCTTACACTGTATAATATTCACCAGTCTGAAGATGCCCATTAGAGGGTGAAAGCGCTAATTGGTCAAAATAAATAAGTGGAAGTGTACCGAGTATTTTTTAAATTGATAACTTATATGTAAATATAAATTATTACATCATCATAAAGCACTGTTTCATAAAAAACTTATACAAATGGTGATATGTGTGTTGTTAAAGAGTTATATTTGTCCGAATTCAACGCAGGACTTGGGATTTGGGACTCCATGGAGTTGGGCTTTGTGTCTCGATTAATCTAACATAAATAAATTGTGAATAAAATAAATAAATAGTATTTTCTTTTAATAACATTTTGTTTACATAGCCAGTTACTGTACACGGTTATGTTTCGAAGTGAGAGAGAAGGAAAGGAGATGAGAATGATCCCAAACCGCGATAGTTGTTCGTTCCGCTCCGTTTTATCGTCAGGGGTGGCATATATACAGGGGTAGTATATGTAGCATAACACTTAGACATACACGTACACCGAGTGCGAGTGTGTATGTGGCTGAGCCTACTCTTCCCTCCCTATACGACAATTGAAGACACTGCGATCAAAAACACCCATCTCCATTTTTTGTGAGTTTTATGTTTTAAACAATGTCAAATGTATATAACTCTCCGCCATAGCAAATTTGCAAGGTATTATTCAAAGCATAAAAAAAAGCAGTATTTGACTAGCATAGTAGCTGAAAAGCAGTGTAACGATAATCGTTGAAATAACTATGAAAGTACAATATTTGAGTTTGTCCAAATGTTCGTAGACAAAAGACTGGATTTCACCCCCTCGGGAGTCATTAAGATTAACAAATTACAACGGGGATGGAGAATAACTTAAAAAAGGGAATATGGAAGTCTAGGCATTACAGGGCTTATGACCTGTCATTGGCTGGTTTAAGTGGCCACTTTACACACTGTGTAACATTCACCATTTTGCATATGTTTTGAACATCCATATTTCTTCAATTCTCCCACGTCACTAAAATCAACAAATGGGAGAATTGAAGAAATATGGATGTTCAAACATATGCAAAATGGTGAATGTTACACAGTGTGTAAAGTGGCCACTCAAACCAGCCAATGACAGGTCATAAGCCCTGTAAATGCCTTGACTTCCATATTCCCCTATTTAAGGTATTCTCCATCTCTGTTGTAATTTGTTAACAATGAAAGTAGGTTAAATGCTGACAAAATGTGATTCCTCGGGCAAATGTGTGGTAAAACGATCTATAAGATAGGTGCACAAATGTCGAGATCCGTGAACTATGTACGGCTGTTTTTATTCTTTTTTTACAGTTTTTATTATTTTTTACCTTGTTTATAATATGCAAGCTTTTTCTGCAGCTAAATTACTTTAAATTTTACCTCAGAGACAGACATATGCAAATCCTAACGTCAAATGTTCAAACAAAGCCTAAAGAAGCTACCCTTTCTTAGCGGTTTTTAATAATTTATAGCATTAATTTGTATTTTCAGTATCTTAGATCATTGGTTCTTTCATGATAAGACTTACGTTTCTTCAAAATCAATGGAGATGATCAATACTGGATACGAAAATCGAAATGTCATTTCATCAAATTCTGGATTTGCATCTGTCTGCCTCTGAGGTACAGATTTATAAGTTGATGTTCACAAAATGGACTTGGAACCCCTTTTAATCAAGCTATTTAATCGTATGTATGTTAGTAATCGATTGTAAGATCAGAGGGTGTTAATTCGAGACTATAAATTTGAATAAATAACACAATTAATGAAAGGTATTTGGGAAACTAACGATAGCAGCAATAATATAAATTAGTCTTTATAGGGACAGGCATTGTACAACACGGTAAATATATACATTACATTGGATCCTACGTAAGGCCGAGGACATAAATTGTAATTTATAAAAGACTCAACGTTTGAAACATATTCGCAAATATATATGCATATATTTTGAACATATAGAGAAGACAGTAAGCTAAGCTTACAAAACACTGGGCTTTAAATAAGAGTCTGTAAGCCTTTTAACAATCCACGGACGTTAAATACATTTTATTTTGCACATGTACGCAGTGAATATTAATCCACAGTCTGGTCTCCTCAATATTCCAAATATATTTTAAGAATTGAAAGGATTGAAAAAAAATCGAAGCACCTTAACTATCGACAAAATGTACATTTTAATAACTATGAAAAGCTGCAGTGCATCATAAAATCGATACCTTGCAATCTAAAAGAACCATCACTGATACCTTTACCAAATAGTCAAAAATAACTTAGATTGCCCACAACTCCTTGAGAAAATTAAAATTCGTATCCCTCAACGTACAACTCGGCTGCAGCAATTGTTTTATTTTGGGATTTCAAGCACAAAAAATAAAAATAATGCATCTTTTCCCAGAAACCAAAATTTTTATTATTATTGTAATATTAACAAATTACAACAGGGATAGAGAATACCTTAAATAAGGGGAAATGGAAGTCTAGGTATTACAGGGCTTATGACCTGTCATTGGCTGGTTTACAACATTCACCATTTTGCCTATGTTTGAACATCTATATTTCTTCTATTCTTCCATCTGTTGTTTTTAGTGAAGTTAAAGAGCTGAAAACTTTATTGTTGTGAAGAGATTCATCTGACAGAATTATTTCACATACTAGGCAACGTCTGAAAACAATTTTGCAATTTTTAAACTTCTTCTTGGACCAGTTGGTTTCATTTCAATATTTGAGTTTGTCCAAATGTTCGTAGACAAAATACTGGATTCATCAAATATCATATATTCATCACTAAAATAAACAGATGGAAGAATTGAAGAAATATTGATGTTCAAACATAGGCAAAATGGTGAATGCTAGACAGTGTGTAAAGTGGCCACTTAAACCACCCAATGACAAGTCATAAGCCTTGTGATGCCTAGACTTCCATATTCCTTTATTTAAGGTATTCTCCATCCCTGTTGTAATTTGTTAATCTTAATGACTCCCGAGGGGGTGAAATCCAGTCTTTTGTCTACGAACATTTGGACAAACTCAAATATTGTAATTATTGTAATATGTTATTTTTTCACTAGTGGAATGATACGGAGTGGCTTTTCATGGGTACGCTTAGTTAGTCATTATTGACTATTTTGTAAAGAAAGACGGTATCATTGATCGTTCTTCTAAGATTGCGAGGTATCGATTTTTTTATTTTCTTCGTAGTTTAATTTAAGTTATTTATTGACAATTCTTGATGGAATTCCATTGTTACGACGTAATAACTTATATTTGAAAATAAGTTGCGAATTAAAAATACTTAGTACACTTTCACTTATTTATTTGACCGATTAGCGCTTTCACTTTGTAATGGGTATCTTCAGACTGGTAGGTACCCATCAAAAACTGAACAACTGTGGGTGGCTTCAGCCAGACAACAGAATTTGATCCAGGATACGGCTCTACCCAATGTAGGGAGTACCGTTTTACCCACCGTTAAACTACTGGGAGTTTTACTCAATTCTGACCTTTCTCTTGACGCTCAAATTAGTAGAACGATAAGTTCATGCTTCTACCAGCTGAGACAAATTAAATGCATACTCAAAAATTTGCCGGTTGATGCCGCCCCTCAATTAATAAATGCGTTTGTAGTGTCTAGAGTCGATTATTGTAATGGTATCTATGCAGGTCTACCAATGAATAAAATGACTCGCCTACAATCTGTATTGAATGCCGCAGCGAGACTTATTTTCGGAATCTCTAAGTTCAGCCATATCACTCCACTACCTCGGGAACTACACTAGCTACGTTTTCCACAGAGGGTCGAATACAAACTCTGTTGGCTTATGTATAAGCCACTGCACAACTCTGCTCCGGAATATCTAAGGGAACTATGCATTCCAGATGAACTAGCTGACAGGCGTCTCACGCTTAGATCAGCTACGTCTACGGCGAGAGGAAAAGTTATTATACCTCTACGCAAACAGCGCACTAAATTTAATGAACGTGCATTAGCGGTCGCAGGCCCTATGGCATGGAATGCTTTCCCAGCAGAGGTGCGAGGCTGTGAAAGTGAAGTGATGTTTCAGAAAAAAACTTAAAACCCACTTGTTCTCTAAATCATTTGAATAAATCCGTAGCACGTGACAGCAAAATAAATTGTTTTAATTAAATTACAAATTTAAAAAGCTTCAATTAAATTAATTTAACAATAGAATCACTATGTAAAGCGCCCTTGAGGTATTTTATTACGAAAATGGCGCTATTTAAGTTATCCACAATGATAATACTAATAATAATACGGTGTAAGGATAATTGATATAAAACTGAATAGTATGTAAGTGTAGGTACATTTAAAACATTAGTTGAAAAATATACAATAAGAAATATTGCAATGAAACAGTGGGACAAATTATTAAAAATATGTGTTGGCGGTGTACTGTAAGAGAGGAGAGGTATAGAGTCAAAATAAGTAAGTGAAAGTGGAAGTGTACCAAGTACTTTTAATTGGTAACAAAAGTGGTTACATCAGTCTTCATAGTTATTAAAATATAAATTTTGTCGATAGTTTAGGAGCTTCAAAATTTTTTTTTGAGTCCTTATAATGAAGAAGTTCAAAGTTTTTTTTGCCAAACATTAAAGAAAAAAAAATTTAATCGTATTATCAGCGCTATGATTTTTTAATGTTTTGTGTTTCTGAAATAACTGCGCGTGTGAAGTCAGAGGTTCTTCTCTGTCAGTTCTCCCGATCGGTTCATTTACGGTACGCAAACCGGATATCATTCACAGCTCTCATATCATTGGTTGATTCATATGAACCAGTGGCGCCGTTCAAATGATTTTTTCGTACATTTTTAAGAAACGTTTTCGTAAGATTTTATGCTCTATTTTTTTCCGCACTTGAGAAAATATCTTTTGTTTCCAATTTCCTGATGTTCCTCATTCCTAAAATATATTGGGAATATTGAGGAAACCAGACTATGGAGCAAAATACAAACACATATTTTAATAGTATGCCTTTAATAATCGTTTTAAAAAAATAAAGTTTTTATTTTTTTATTATTAAATAATAATTTAAAATATAGCTTCAGATCGAGTACTTCGTATGAGGTTTCTATAAAAAAAAATTCGTTAAAGCTAGGGTTTCCTAGGACAGCGGTGCCCGTATCTTAACGGCCGTAGTGAACGATAATGCGGTAGACAGCCGTCGTAACGATGATTAGAGAGCGGTTTCCTAAAGCTCGGGTTTCCTAGGACAGCGGTGCCCGTATTTTAACGGCCGTAGTGAACATTAATGCGGTTGACAGCCGTCGTAACGGTGACTAGAGAGTGGTTTCCTATAAAAATGGTGTTGATAACACCGTTAAAAAATAAAACCACTCTCTAGTCACCACTACGACGGCTGTCCACCGCATCACCGTTCACTACGGCCGTTAAGATACGGGCACCGCTGTCCTAGGAAACCCTACCTTAAGAAAACAGTGTTATCAACAACGTTTTTCTAGGAAACCACTCTTTAATCACCGTTACGACGGCTATCCAGCGTATCACCGTTCACTACGGCCGTTAAGATACGGGCACCGCTGTCCCAGAAAACCCTAGCTTAAGCAACATCTATGTACTATTAGCACATATTTGAATTAAATTATGCTTTTTTATTGCAAGTAAATTAAATGTACTATTTTTTCCAATAATCGTATTTCGGTATTAAAACTGAATACCAACCAAGTAAACAGGGATTGCATTTATTAAACCAATAAGAACAGTAGATTAAAAGCTCGCTTGATTAAAAGCTCTTACTTTATATTATTAAATAGGTCGGAATCAAAAGCTACGGGGTACTTAAACGAACCAATATGGGATCTCAATACTTCAACGGATACGGTACGTCCACCTAATAGCGTATTATTTATGTTTTGTTAAAATTAAAATTAAATTATACAGCAACATTGATATAATAATGATTGACATACGAGGCTATAAACTGAGACGGAAAACCCTTTGATGAGGCGTATGAATCATTATGTAGCGGAAAAATAAGGTAGCGGTCGGTAAAATAATAGTTTTAATCCAAACTGATAATATGAGCAGCGGGTAAGATGGCTGTATTAAAATGTGACGAAAGAATGATAAACAGAGATATATGCCGAGAGTGAACGGTGACGTAGGGCAAGGAAGACCAAGGAACTGCTGAATCAACTGCTCCACAAGTGTATAGCTTATGTTTTTGTTCTTTTATTGTGCGTTTTGTATTATAAATAATTTAGATTTACATAAATTAATTATAAACATAAGAACGATTAGAAATTAGTAAAGCCATTAATCAAAAACTTCAAATAATAAATAATCAATTAAATTTAACTTCGAGTCCTCTTTTAAAACTATTCCCGTAATGATTTATTTTATCTTCTTTCTCTCTCTTTCTTTCAATTTTCTGTCTCTTTCATACAATATTTTATTATATAAATAGCAACGCGTGTAATTATAAGTTAGTTAAATTCCTGACGATGAGGTAGTAACCTCGAAACCGGTCGAAGTGTAATTAAAAAAATTAAGTGGTTTATACGAATTTATAAACAAATAAGTATAAATACGTAGTGTTTAAAACTGTCTGACAATTTTATTAATTATCTCTGTTTATTGAGTAAGTCTTCTTTGTTAATTCTCAAATGTAAAAATATTTAAAAAAAAGTATATTTTTAAGTGTCTTCGGCACGGGTTACCCCAGTGAGGTCACATTATTTTTATTATTAATTATAGTTTGTAAGAGAAAAAATATGAATAAAATAAATAAACCAAAATCTTAAGTCTGGCCATGTCAAAAGCAGAAAGAGCATATATGACAAGATGTATAAATGTGAAAAAAGTTAGGAATATATATGATAGACGTGTGCGGCGGTTCATCCTCTCTGCCTACCCCTACGGTGATGGTAGTAGTAGTAGTAGGTAAGTGGTCCTGGTTTAAACACGTGCTGCGCATGTCTCAGGAGAACCTGATCCAAGTTGCCTCTTCTTTAAACCTGCGGACTCACGCCGTCCTAAAGGCCGTCGATGACGATCTTTCGACTTTATTCGGCGGAACTAAGGGCCGCTGGATTAACGTGGGAGAAGGCGAGAGTGCTGGCTGGCGATAAAGTCTCTTGGAGGCAATTGTTGATGTCCACATACTCACTTAGGACCGGATGAAGAAAAGAAAGAAGAATAACCTTGAGTTACAGTGTCTCGCATCCTGTCGGGATCAGCTCACAATCACAAATTATCACAAATTGACGAGTGACGCGGAACAGCATAGTTCAATTGTGAAAGTATTCCGGGTCGCGTTTGAGAATAGTTCTTAAACACCAGCGGCGCGGTGGCGAAGCGATTTACGGAAACCAATGAAGCCATGCTGCTAACTAAATAGTGCGATTCTGAACGCTACCGAAGGGGTAGAAAGCGTTCTAAATCACATTGCGGGGGTGGCAATTCCACGACGTCAAATTTAGCAAGCACTTACCTGGGTACGGTTTCGAAGCTAAAATACAATCTTAACAAATCATAATTATCGGCTCAACTAGTTGAGTAACTAATTTATCATTTATTTATTCCTTTTCCGCACCTAATGTTGCATAAAGCACGACATTAGTACACCAATCGCAGAGTATCGTGATTATTTTTGTTACATGAAGGTAAGATAAACAGTCTAACGCTTCGTGTGCCAGTCCAGGGTTCATAAAATATTCTAGTATAAAAACACGTTTTATTTTTTACTATTTTATTTGTGATTTTTCTAGCTATTACGTAAGCAAAATAAGTAGAAAAATATTAACAATACTAGAGCCAATTAAAAAAATCCACTGTAAATCTAATGACACATAATATATAAGAAAAAAGTTTACGTAATTGTATGCGTGTGACGTTTGTATTCATGTGTATGAAGAAGATGGTGCGTGTGTGTGGGTGCGTAAGTATAAAAAATAATTGTTTAACAATGGTATTAAAAATGGTACAAGAAAGAGCTTGGTAAAAAGTTTGAAACCTTTTTGATAAAATTCAAATCAAGAAATGTTATAAATACTATTATTTAAAAGTTTGTTAAATTTCAAAACCGTATTCTGAAAAAAAGCATTCTATTTTAAAATTTAACTGATTCACACTGAATGAATAATGTGCAATGAGTCCCATGCAATACGAGTACGGTAGGTAACCACAAAATGCAGTAAATACGATATAATGTCAACAATAAAATAAGGTTTGACAATACGCGAACGTTGATTCAAAACGAACATACAAATACATATTAAATGCATCTACATAATATATAAATAATAATGAATTTTCATGTTGACCATGTCAGGAATCGAGCCCTAGACCTCATGGATGGTGATAAAGAAATGATGATGAAACAAAGATAAAAAATAGAATTAATGATTTAAATATAGCATGAATAATTGATACTTGGGAACTAATTACCTGTATTCTTGCTGCATCTTTATTTATGTATTCATTTACGTACGATGTTTGCTCGGAGACACTTTTCATATATAGCTCCAAGAGTGTTCAACGTCTTGGATGAACATATTAAGTTCTCCAAAACAACGTCTATATTTAAGATGAAGATCCATAACTGGATTGTATCAAGGGCTAGAGACCACTGTATGAGATTGCTTCGGGAATAAATGCATAACATCGCTGCTGTTTTCATTATTATCCATATATGTATATCGTATATGTGTATGTCATCACTGTCATATGTATTATTATATAACTTTTGATTCCATTTTCGACATGTATTATAAATTTTTATTATTTTTATTTTTCTATTATTATTTTGTATATTGTTTTGATTATTTTGCATATTTTTTTGATTACCTGTATATTGTTTTAATATGTAAATAAATATTTTTGATTTTTGATGTATATATCGAAGAGTCCCAACTTAACACGGAATTTTCTAACAAGTCGGGACATAAAAAAAACATTTTATTGTGGCTATGTAAAATTGTGTATTTTGTGCATTAAATAAATAAATAAAATTTATATACGGCATTTCTGCCATTTACATATATGTAGTTTAAATAGTGCTTGAAAATAAAAATATCGAGTGCGATATTTGTCATATACTTGTACTATACACATTATAAATTACTCGAAATACATACAAAATTACAAAATACTTTGATCCATCAGATTATAACAATTTTAACCCGATATCCTGAAGTTTATTTGCTCTTTTTGATAAGAATATCTCTCTCCAGAAAATCTGTGTTGAGTTAGAGCACAGTTATTGAAATTTGATATCACCGGTACCTGTGTCCAGTCTCGATCTAAGCCAGTGGTTCTCAGCCCTTTTTAGACCTGGGACCACTTTGATTTCGTTGTTAGCATGGACCACAAGGTCCAAGAAAAATAAAACAGCGTCAAACTATAATAAAAACTTTAAACATATTCACTAAACAGACGCGAAGAACATTTTACAGAAGGTAATATAGAAGTCTAGGCATCCACAGAGCTTATGAACTGATATTGACTGGTTTAAGTGGCCACTTTATATACTGTGTAACATTCATCATTCCTTCGGAAAAAGATTCTTCATATCTGTTGTAAAATGTTAATATTAACCGTTATCTAGAACATTTTACAGAAGGGAATATAGAAGTCTAGGCATCCACAGAGCTTATGACCTGACATTGGCTGGTTTAAGTGGCCACTTTATTTATTTATTTAACTTTTTGTACATAATGTTATTTGTACATTGGCGGTCTTATTGCCAAATGGCAATTTCTTCCAACCAACCAATAAAATAAAAGTTTTATTTTTATAATTCAAGTTACAGAACATATTCAATAGAAAAAAAAAAAGATTAAAAAGTTAAAAATATATAAAAATAGAAATAAATGTATTTGTTTATAAATTACCTTAAATCAAAACTATTACTCAATGGGAAAAAGGAAAAAGCGGAAAGAGGAAAAAGGAAAGGAGGAGAGATTAAGGAAGAGAAAGGAGATATTTCTTCAGACGTGATTTAAACAGAGATAATGTAGTAACATCTTTGATGGTGGATGGGAGATGATTCCACAGTCGAGCCGCATGGACACTATATGAGTTAGAGAAGAAAGAGGAATTGTGTATGGGTATTAAGAGAGTGCCTTGAGAATGAGAACGAAGAGGTAAACCATGAACTGATAAGCGTTGAAATTTTTCACACAGGTATATAGGAGCGTTAGGACTATGAAGTACATTGAACAGAAGTGAGAGGGAGTGATAGTCTCTCCGCTGTCTAATTTTGAGCCATTTCAGTTGTTTATATATTGTGTAATATTTATCATTCCCTTCGGAAAAACATTCTTCATATCTGTTGTAATATGTTATTATTAACAGCTATCTAGGGGGTTAAATCTAGTTCTTGTCTACAAAAATTGGATAAACTCAGAACGTTGTTGATAAATCCACCTGGGGTGCTATTCTGAACAAATCTCGCGGTACGAGGAACAGTATTTCTCATGTATTTTGCATGTAAATAGACGAGATAATTCGGCCGCGAGAGCGTTTAGAATACCAGCCCTGGTCCAAAAAGAAGTATAAACATTAACAAAATGTTTACAGGCGTTGCCTGGTACGTGGGTGAAATAATTCAATCAAATGATTCTCACTCGCAACAATAAAGGTTTTAGCTCTTTAAATTCACAAACGTCCACCGATGGAAGATTCTAAGGAATATAGATGTTTAAATGTTACACAGTGGGTACAGTGGCCACTTAAACCAGCATATGTCAGGTCGTAAGCCCTGTGGACGCCTTGACTTCTATATTCCCTCATTTAATATGTTAATATTAACAGCTCCCTAGGAGGTTGAATCCAGTCGTTGTCTACGAAAAATTTGGACAAATAGAAAACATTGTTGATATTCGAAACTCAAAAGTAACATGTATTAACAGTGCGCTATTGTAAAGTGTGGTTTTTGAGCTTGCATCTTACAATTTGTCTTACAGTCTTACAATCTGTACAAGTTCGGTAATCCCAGGGTTAATATTATTCCTCAAAGCTACACGCATATCATCACTTACTTTAAATGGATTCATGGACTCGTTTTTAATTAACAGCAAGGCAGAAAACCATAGAATTAAGAATAGTCCAGAAACCGCATACGAACATCAAACAGAAGGCGACTAAATTACTCATAAATGAGTAGGTTCACGTTTTGACCTATAAGTTTCTTTGTAGACGTCGCTCAGTACGCAGCTCCTGATTTGAATTTAACTATGCCGTGTTGTGTCGTTTTAAAGTGTAGAAATACTGCTAGGATCTTAAAAAAACAGAATGGTATCACATTTCATGTGTAATTAGCAAACTAATGTTTAAGTAGCAAAATGTATTACTTAAAAATTGAATTATTTTTCCCTCTGTCAGATTGTTGAAGAAACAAAATTTCGTTAGTGTTGCCAGGGTAGTAAATATTTTTACCCTACTTTGCTCATCTTATAAAAATTGGACCCCGGATTAAACAACTCTGTGGTGGACATTTGACAGAAATTTTATTTAAAACATAAAATATTATTTAACATGATTTTTTTGATAAACTTGTTTTATATTTTAAGTTCAAATTGCTCTTTTTAAATGACCCTTTACTTATCTACTCTGTTGTGTCAATCAATATTTTCGCGTGCACTATAAAATTTTTAAGAAATTAACAGATTGCTTTTTTTTTTTACCTCACATTTGTGTTATGATCATATCTTTTCCCATCGTGCAACATGACGCGGCGACATCACGAATGTGCGCGGCGAAAGTGGGGCATAGAAGGGGGATTTTTATACACAGTCCGATGTATTCAAATATGATTCTACGCTCCTTCTGGACTATTCTTAATTATATGCGGAAAATCCTTGATTGCATACACAACTCGTGGAGAAAAGCTTAAGGTAGCGCAGGGCGATTTCTCAAATTAGAGTTTAAAAGTTTTTCCTTACCTTGACCATATTTCAGTTCCTGGGGACGTGCTGACCACTGGTTGGGAAGCGACGATCTAAGCAGATAGTCGTGACGGATAAGTTGATATCACCGAACATCAATATGGATAGAT
Organism: Micrasema longulum; assembly: GCF_059751315.1. Lineage (NCBI taxonomy): Eukaryota > Metazoa > Arthropoda > Insecta > Trichoptera > Brachycentridae > Micrasema > Micrasema longulum. Next base: position 524,477 of record NW_028277766.1, read on the forward strand.
TCCTCTCGAGGCAATTAATGTGCTATAAATTGAAGCTGGACTTCCCAATACATGTATTGCTTTGTACTAGTGTATTATAGGTACACCGTTTAATATCGATGGAACTAAGTTTAATATGAAAAGCTGGATCGCTATCTTCATATGTATATATCGAGACGGTATACTTAACTTCTGTACTTCTGTATCTTACCTCGGTATGTTCTACCTACTTGTCATATCGACATCATATGACCAAAACAAGCCAATGGAATGACCGCAAACAATTAGTCCGCTTTCCTTACGTCATTAATATTTAAAATAGTTCTCATTTATATTTTAAATAGGCTTCTGTAATAAAAAGTGCTCACTTCAAAGCGATTATAATCTCCAATAAATTCCAATTCAAGCAAAACATGCTCGCTTGAACATAAATTTTGCATGACTTTTGGAAATCACCTGGACGGTACGCTTAGCGATCGTTTGTACGGATCTAGCGATCGACTACAAAGCCGGTTCCTATAACGTCTCGATAAATACACTCGAAAATATAGTAACACAGATGGAAAAAATGTGATAACTAAATTATTTTTTTTAGAGTGGTAACATTCTGACGCGTATAATCTGTGTCTGACGCCTAGATACTCTTATTTGTTAATATGACAGAACCTTGTGACATTATTTTCACATCTAGGCGTTCATTTTATTAAAGAGACAGTTATGTCGGAATTTAATTCGACTTCAAAACTTACTTATTTCTCTCTCATAAATAAATATCAATATAAATAAATAAATCATAATTAATGGAAAAATTGATCGGTGAAACCACGTTTTTGTCATTTTTAATGCGTAGATAAACGTATCGAGGGGTTCTAGACCCGTCGGTATAAAACGATGTACTTACATCAAAACTTGGTGGGGGGTATCGGTACTATACCTTTGTAGTCGGCCAGGAGAATTTTATCTTCAAATATGACGTCATACTGAAGCTATGTCATTGGATATGTGTACCATTAGTATATCCCTCCTGATTCCAACAGTTTAGATAATTCAGTTAGATTCAAAGAAATTTCATTGCAGAAAAATCCACTTTTGAAATATTGAACCTTGTTATTATAAGAAAGGTACATAATAAAGCAACTCCCATATATAAACAATACGAAAAAAACCTAGGCACGCTACTGATGGAAAGCTAGGCATTTACAGGGCTTGTGACCTGTCATTGGTGGATTTAAGTGGCCACTTTACACATTTACATTTCCACGACTCTTCCATCTGGGTCTCCTGTTGTAATACTAAAAAAAACTTTTTTTGTACGCGTTGCTCGGACCAAAATGCAATCGACATTTGTGAGTATCTTCCGAGGCTGTTTACTGTTGTAACAGATTCTCTCGCCCGGGTCGGGTCTCGTGTCCCACAATGGGACGACATTCCGCCTTTATCTACGTATGCGCCATATCTACCCCCAGATACAGTGCCCACTCGACCGACTTTCCACGAAAAAACCCGTGACATCAAAGGAGGGGTGGTTTTTGTTGAAATGTTGCGTCACCGCACTTATCCGAGTTACGAATCCGAACCCTAACTCTTGAACTCAACCACAATTAGGAGGGATGCGTAAAAAAATTGGCATCCCCACAGTAAAGCAACAAATAAAATGTTTTTGAATTTTTGAACCGGGTTGTGGTCCCGTGGTCGTATCGTAGACTCACGAACTAAAGGTCCCAGGCTCAAATCCCAGTACACTACAATTCGATTTCCACTTTTCCAGCACAAGTTATTTACGACTTTTAGAAAATGGTCTGAAAATTGTAATATTTGAGTAAATAATAAATAATAAGAATCTCAACCACATGATAAAGGTTTCAGCTCTTTTACTTCATAAACGCCAACAGATGGAAGAGTTGAGAAAATGTGGATGTTCAAACATAGGCAGAATGGTGAATGTTACACAGTGTGTAAAGTGGCCACTTAAACCAGCCAATGACAGGTCATAAGCCCTGTAAATGTCTAGATTCCCATATTCCTTTCTCAAAAATGTTTCCCTCTCTGTTGCAACAAATTTAAATAATAAGGACTCTTGTATTTCTCTTTTTTTTATATAAGCAATGATAATGTTGCTAGAAAATTAAACAAAAATGTTATATATACGAAACTCGGGAAAAAAATGAGATTATCAATGAGGAAAAAAACCGAGTCCCTAAATTCATTGTACAATGCGTTCGCATGTTTAATAACCCTATTTTGATGTGTTAGAGACATAACTTTTTTTAAATATAAATATTCTAGTGTGCTTACTAACTCTTCATATATATTGTATCCATGTATAGTGTAGGTTTTTGGTTTATATTTGTTTTATTTTTTCCATAAAATTAAATGATAACCTATGTATAAATATTTCTAGAAAATATCCATACTTATTTTCACAAAACGAACGGTTTGGTAGATAGGAAGAAATGGCCTTAATGCAATATGCCCGCCCTTGTATGTATATAAAATGTGAAAGTAAAAAACAAATAATTAAATAAAATACTAACACAAACCTACTATTAACATAGGGTTATTTAACATTCGAACAATGAGTTACTCAAGGAAATATAAGAAAATGAAAGCCTTAGAAATATATATTTTTTTGCTTTTTATCATATAATACAAATTATATTTCCAGCATTTACGATAATTTAATTAGGGACTAAAGTAGTGTTTTTTTTAAATAAAAATTACATATTTAAAACAACAAAATAACCAAGCAAGTTTAACATCTTTATAATTAAATGTATCTCAACAAAATTTCAAACAAAAAACTTGAAAAGTTTCAAAATATATAAATATTTAATTTCAATTTAAAAAGTTGTGTTCTTGATAAAAGTTGATATTAAATGTTATATTTATAAATAAATACAAGTGTATTCTTCATTCGCCTGGCCACATGAAAATTTGAAAACAAACGTACGTTTAATTTACGAAATTTCATTCGATATGTAACTAAAGTTTTTGAGATGTAAATAATTTTTTTTGTGGAAATTTGTCATTAGTTTTATTTTCTGTATATTTTGTTTAATATATTATTGATCTTTCTTACTGTTGATATCGCCAATATAAAAATATTAAAAAAATTAAAAAGCGGCATAAAATCGTTTTGGTTTGGTTATAAGGACCCTTTCCCTTTGCATGATGTACGGCGGTGTTTTTCAACCTGTGGGGCGCGCCCCCCAGAGTGGTCGCAGACCCTTGCTCGGGAGTCACGGTCACAAGCAGGGAAAAAGAAAAGAAAAAAAAGGTTTTTAAAGGTTAAAAAAACAATAAAAATATAATAAATTCTATGGTCCAATACTTTCGTGGTTCTATTTTCCAGTCACTAATAACTAAATTATTTTGTAATAGGATTCGTTTATTTCTCTTTTTACTTTTTATGACCACCATTGAAGATACATTTAGTTCAAAGAGGTGGAATGTGGCAAATAAATATAATTTCAAAGCTTTCCTTACCAGCTCTTGATATTCTGTCTGTACGTCCAGCAAACGTTAATCTTATGCAAATTAAATTTCATTTTAAGCATGCCGTCCGAAAACTAATGTACATGTTCATTTCAGCGCCGAAAGTTGGCGTAATTATAGAAAAATAATGCAATACGTTCTATTTTCAAAATAGTGAAAAGGGTACAATTAAGTCAAATTAGGTGTATCACAATTATGTAAAATTAAATGAAATAATAGTATAGACAAACATATTAGACATTCTCCATCGTCACCTGTTCTGAGGTAGGCACCATTTAAAAAAATATTATACAGCATATTTAGTCTTAATAATGTCTAAAGATGATTTAAATATAGAAATCTTATTAAAAATGAAGTAATATTTAAAAAAAAATTATCTTATAAAAATGATGGAACTTCAAAAAAACTAAATTGTCAAAGTATGTGAAAGTGAAAAAAATATATTAAAAAAAACTCCAAGAAGGTATAAACTAACAAAAAAATAGTAGAATCTTTTTAAAAATTTGACATACTGAAAAAAAAAAAGTTGAATCACACACAAACTCTTTATTGCTGCTCCAACTTTACTGGCTCCTTCCCATTTTAAAAAGCCACTCTCAAGCCAGCCTACATTTTTAATTTGTTTCCAGCTTAACTCAATATTTTTTGTGGGAGCAAATTGTATGAGGGCCTATGAAAATTGAATGCCTTTGGGTAAAATAAGTTTTCACCTGAAGAATGTTTATTTTGCCTTCAGTTTTAGATCTAGTGCTTTTAGTATGGATGGTGATATGTGATATTTTGTTTTTATGTATGTCTACCTAATGTACTTTTATGAGCGCTTGTATTACATTTAGTATTTTGTATTTATATAATAAAGGCTCCTATTCACAACAAAATGACTTTTCAAATATAGCTCTAATGATTGCAAAAGCACCTTTATTAATGGGTCAAGTATGGTGATTGCAGCTCTGCCCCAGCCTACTATGCCAAATTAAACTCTGACACAGTGCAAAATAGACATTCCTCAAATGTTTGAAGCTTAGGATATTTCTTAGAGACTTATAGCAGTAGATACATTTTCTGAGTATGCTAGTAAGCTTTTTAGTCTTATTTATTTATTTTACAAATTTATTGTAAAAAAAATAGATACATACTTTAACAGGGAATCTAAATAAAACTAATTAATGTAAAATGAAAACAGAGTGTTCTCTGTTTATGATATTCTCCATCTAACATGGCTCAGCCTGTTCTAAGATGGAGATTTTTTATCTTTGGAGCATCAGTAGTTCTATAATAATAAAACAATAACATAAAAAAGAAAAACTAAAACTACCTTATTAAAAATGCCCAGCTAATCAAATGTAAGAAATTAAAAATCGTTATTATACAAATATAAAGTATATATATGTGCCAAGAATACATGTTACTTAAATATGAGCCTCCCATCTATGATGATATCTAGGTACCGAATCTTTTTGGCACGTCTAACAGATCTACATTTACAGCTACCATTGTTGCCTATAACCCACATACGTATGGGTATTAGGTATGTTAGGGTTAGTTAGCGGTTGGCCTGTTTTACTAATGCTAAAATTTAGATATTTTGTTTTGGATACATCCAAAGTGAGTAAATACAACACAAGACTTGCACAAAATGTAGGCTTGTCCGTACCGAGGTTTTGTAACAAATATGGCTAAAGAACTCCAAATTATATTATTCTGAAATTTTTCAATAAAATATCTAAACACATCTTAAAAGGAAGTATTGACCCCACATCAAAGAAGAAAAAAAATCGAAATCAGATATAATGCATTGATAATAATTTCTTGTTCACATTTACTAGTTTATTTTTAATATTAATTTTCGAACGGTTTCTTTTAACTTCAAAAATATGTTTTCTTATCTTTTAGTTTTTAATAATGTTTACATCGTTTTCTAAAGTAATACAGCTTATTTTTACGTTAAAGGAAAAATAACCTGCCGACAATCCGGTTTAGTGTTATTTTATTTATTCAATTTTATTAACATGTACCTATTTATTTATTTAAATAAGTAGGCGAAGTGTTATCTGGTTCACAATAGGACGTTTGTCAATTTTGTAAATGTCACAGCGCAAATAGATAACAAGGAAATGGAGGAAATGAGTTGACCTTTTTTGTAATTTTTCTAATTCCTCTAGATGACCTGCTAAAGCGGAAAAACTCCACTCTGTGATAGCTTTGTTTGTGTTTATTATAAATAGTATTTTTCGCGATGGTTTGTTTAAATTAATTGAAAAGGACAGGATTGAATTTGGCAAGAGAAAAGAAGACGGGTATATCAATTAATTTACACCTTGGCACATTATCAAAAAATGGCATAGTCTTAAGTAAATAAAAAAAATTACAAAGAATATTAATTAGGTAGTATATCAAATCACTCACATAAAAGTGATAAGATAATATGGTTCGGGGGGTCGTCAGATTTTTTTACTCGTAAAGGGGTCGCGTATTCAAAAAGGTTGAAAAACACTGGCGTTTATTATGGCACCCCGATCATATTAATACATACGCATGTCTGTATAAGTATATCCTACAAAGGTCACCGGACACTATGTGTTCAAGATACATATTAGTCTGTGTGCGTACAGAACTACCAGCAACATGTTTAGTATGACTAGTCTCCAAAAATTAAGTTAAAGTCGTAAGGAAAACGAAAAGATGACTCAAATAAAAATATTAAGAAAACTTCCATTCAGGGTAATGGCATCACAAACCACTATTTAAATATTTTTTTAATTTTTTTTTATTAAAATTTTATTGATAAACCCTTACGGGTTACATACATTTAACAAAATGTTTTCACTTTTAAAATTCACATTCTACTGTTAATAATAATATTTTTAACATCTTTTGTAAAGGTTGTCTGAGTCTTTTGTTTAGTTTTGTCTGGTAGTTTATTGTATAATTTCAGTCCATGGTTTATAAGACTCGATTGTCTTTTTCTCGTTTTAAAAGATTGTATATGATATTTCTCTGATATTCTCGTATTGTGTTCATGTTTACTACAATTTTTTTCAAGTTTTAATTCTTCGTCTACAATTATATCATAAACTTTTCTGCTCACACAAATTTAAAATACACATTTCATCATCATTTCACAACCGCAACTCAAAAAATCTTCATGTATCTGAATTTCTCATAACATAGTTTGGCAAAAAGTCTCTGGAAAATATTGGCCATTCCGAATCTAATAAACTGCCCTATGAACTAAAAAACGAAAAGTTGAATAGCAAATTTAAAAGTATTGTAATTGAAAATATTATTTAAATCATTTGTATTAATATAATTTATACAGCGTGTTCATTAAACCCTGTCACATCCGAAACCACGATGATCAGTATGAGACATATTGGCACATGTACAAAAAAACACACCAGTTTGACATAAACTGCTTGACTAAAATTGAGACCTTAAAAATTGTGCACAAAATAACACTGGGAAACATACAAGACGACGACATAATATTAGCCGAAAATGCTGACATACACAAATATAACACCAGACAACAACAACACTATCATATTGAAAAAGCAAAGACAAACACAGGACAGTCAAAAATACTACATTATGGACTTAAACACTACAACGACTTACCTTACTACTTGAAAACTTTTACTGGAGACAAATTTAAAATCAATCAAAATAAAAAAATGAAAAAGCACATGATGACTGAACTAACTAGACTAGACGAGACATAAAATGACTAGACAATATAAAATTTCTAATGTAACCCTGACGGGTTTTTTAAAATTGTAAATAAATAAAAAATTAAAAAAAGGCAATATCCCCGCTCTTATATGTATATATATTGTATATGTATATAAAGTGTTAAATAAATAAATAAATAGATATGAGTTATCCACGATTTTATTGTAATTATTGTTTATATGAAATACCAGTGAACAGTCATAAATACGATTTAGTTGGGACACTTACATATTTTTATATATTTTAAAGAATCGTCGATAGATAGAATCAAATTAACCGAACGGAGGCACCGTCATATCTTTACAAATACAATATGTATGTCATTTTGACATGTGTCCAGAAACGGGAAAGAGAAAAAATGACATTTAAGTTTGATTAGGGTACGAAATATATTTTTTATTTTGCTTCCGGTCTGTAAGTGCATATTTTCCATTTCCCAAAACAAACCCTTGTCTTTATGTACGGACTTGGGACGAAATAAGTTGTAGTTGAAGGATTTGGAAAACTTCGTGTTTTTTTTTCATTTTGTTTTAGAATTTACCCTTAAACCCTATGTCCCACCTCCCGGTTTATATTCATCAAGTTGGTGCATATTTAAATTGAAATTGTCATAGGAAATAAAGTGAAATGATAAACTTATTTTAAGGGTAAATCAAATAAACGATGACTGTCAAAAAGGAAGTTTTGAGAAACGTTTTAAGTTTTCAAACATCTCGGACATTTATGTAAACAACAATGTTTGATTATGTCCAAATGCTTGCAGACTGGCTGGATTTCCTCCCTAGGGAGTTGTTCATATTTAGATTTATTTCAACAGAGAGGGAAAAAGCTTTCGAGAAGGGAATATGGAAGTCTAGGCATTTACAGGGCTTATGACCTGTCATTGGCTGGTTTAAGTGGCCACTTTACACACTGTGTAACATCCAGCCAGTCTGCAAGCATTTGGACATAATCAAACATTGTTGAATTACTACCTGGTAAAAGAAGAAGTATAAAAATTGGAAAATTGTTTCCAGGCGTTGCCTAGTAGGTGATTTGGTTCAGCCGGATGAATCTCACCCACGTGATAAAGGTTTCAGCTCTTTCACTTCACAAAAGTCAACAGATGGAAGAGTTGAGGAAATGTGGATGTTCAAACATGGGCAGAATGGTGAATGTTACACAGTGTGTAAAGTGGCCACTTAAACCAGCCAATGACAGGTCATAAGCCCTGTAAATGCCTAGACTTCCATATTCCCTTCTCGAAAGCTTTTTCCCTCTCTGTTGAAATAAATCTAAATATGAACAACTCCCTAGGGAGGAAATCCAGCCAGTCTGCAAGCATTTGGACATAATCAAACATTGTTGAATTACTACCTGGTAAAAGAAGAAGTATAAAAATTGGAAAATTGTTTCCAGGCGTTGCCTAGTAGGTGATTTGGTTCAGCCGGATGAATCTCACCCACGTGATAAAGGTTTCAGCTCTTTCACTTCACAAAAGTCAACAGATGGAAGAGTTGAGGAAATGTGGATGTTCAAACATGGGCAGAATGGTGAATGTTACACAGTGTGTAAAGTGGCCACTTAAACCAGCCAATGACAGGTCATAAGCCCTGTAAATGCCTAGACTTCCATATTCCCTTCTCGAAAGCTTTTTCCCTCTCTGTTGAAATAAATCTAAATATTTATATAAACCTATAAATATGAAAGAGCCATCATTATCATCCCATGTCCGCTTCCTGGTTGGAGCATATGGTGTTCACAGAAAGCTTCCATGCACCTTTATCGGCTGCCAGTGCGTCCTCCCAAGTCTGGATCGCGTCCCGTAGTTCTAAATCAAACTGCCGACGAACAGTCATCAGCGGTCATCCAGGAGGTCGAGAACCTGATGCCTTGTAAAGTAGGCAAGCATGGTTGAGGCTTTTAGAAGGCATCCGCCGTATACAACCCAGTTAACCGCATTCTCATACGCTGCATTTTAACCGCTTGCAACACCGAGCGTAAGGCGTACACCGGAACTGCACGACACCGGCGAGATCGAGGTACGGCAGATTCTCCGTGTCCCTCGTTGATCACAGTTCGTTTGCGTTTAGCTCTTTCTAAGACTTTCAAATACCCCTTTTATATAAATTCATCTCACGGTTAATTCATTCAGTGTTGTACTTAATTTAATGGCTTTTTGTATAATCTGGTGTTTATCTATTATCTATTAAAACTTTAAAACGATGTAAGTGAATCCTTTATTTAATTTTACACAACCTTACAAAAAAATTGCGGTTAGTCGAACCAACTATTTCATTCAAACAAAAGAGTTCACTACAATAGAATGACGTAGATGAGGAAGTTCTGGTTAAAAAAAAATAGCACACAATCAAACTAACTCATTTTTAAATTTATTTATGTGTCGTTTTATAATCGCTCCAAACATTTTTTTTATTACTACGCGCGTGATGTCACTAATTATCTTCGGTGAATTGTCTTGATTGGTAGGTTGGCTTCCCGGAAACTGGAAATCTCCATCATTGGTTGATTTAAAAGAACTTGTGACATCGGTAAAAGTAGTTCATTTTTACCCTTTTTTTTATTTTAGAGAAACTTCGTCGTACAATTATATGCCCTATGTGTTTAAAAAATAAAACATTTTTTACATTAAATTTTTCGTAGCACTGAACTTCCTTATCATATTGAATTGTGTTTAAAGTAAATTTTTTATATATCCGAAAGGTGTTGGAAAATAAGAAGATGATAATCTTTTTGCTGTTACCAAATAAAGCATTCTTCAATATTTTTTTTCCTAATTTCTTTTAATTTTAGGATTCTTTTAATATAGCCGATGGGAAAAATGCACTTTTGTTCTCTCCACTGCAATATATCGCACCTATAAGACGAAAACGACTCGGCTCAAAAATCAACTTTTTGGGAAATTGCAAAATAAGAATGTAAATTGTGACACTTTCGTATTATTTTGTCGATTGTTTCGAATTTTTCGAAGTAAGCACCAAACTTTAAAAAATATATCAAAGGCATTTAGCTATGAATCTATGAAAAAAAATAATATTTTAAGTTTAAAAAATACATTTATTTAATGAGTCAGAGTAGATTGAAAAAACAAAAGCAAACCAAAGCACTTTGATAAATACTCGTAAGATGACATAATTTTTATTAGGTCAAATCAGGTCACCAAACACATGTTTTTATTTATACACAAAATGATATGGACGTAAATAAGTCACTAAGTTGATTGAAAATTTAAATAATAAAATGACATAAACTTAAATAAGTCACTAAGATTATCGGTACATGGTCGTTTCAATATTAAATAAATAAAATAAAAATCCCATTTGTGTGGAATAAAATCGACTCAACCAGTTTTCGGTCACTATATGTTTGTCTGCGTTGCGTCCTTCACACAGCAATGTAAACACAACACTAATAGCGTCGCTTCCGTACTGACACGAAATCTAGTAGAGAGTAAAAAAGACACCGATGTAACGGTTTTGTCCTATTCCCACCAGAATGTTGCGTTTTTTTTAAATGCAATGATGGATATGTTCATTGAAATCGTTTTATGATCTTAATTCATTTAAAGCTTTTTTTGAGTTAAGTCGTTTTCGTCTTAAGGGTGCGATATGTATGTTTTTTTTATGTATACCCATATGTTTTTTACAAGTATGTAAACAAGTCATGGTCAAAATAGCTTTGTCTTCAAAGATGTAAAAAATTATAATAATCTTCCTAATGAACATCAAATAATATATCAATAAATAAATTTAAAGTTAATCTAAAGAATTTTTTAAAATTAGTACGAATGTTATATTGTTCTTTGTTTTTTTTTCATATATCCTATGTTTTAATTTTTCTTTTTCATGTACTCGTATTTAAAATTATATAAACTCACAAAATAAATAAACAACTAAAACAGTGTAAGTCACTCTCCAAGCACAAGAGTTATTATCTTTATTTGGAGAGTTACAGTGATAACATTTACTAGATGTGGAAAAGTAGATATGTTTAGAATTTTACAAAAACATGTACTTTTTATAAAATTTATGAATAAAAAAAAAATTAAAAAATGTTAAAAAAAATATATATATTTATCTTACTTTTCTTAAATCATTTTTATTTGTTACTATTTTGTAAAATACTTGTCTGACTTTATATTTATATATGTAAAATATGTAAAAGCCAACAAGGCGTTTAACTAAATTTTTAATTGAACTAGAAAAAAAAAGTTTTTTACAAAGGCCATAAAACGTTTTTTTCTGTTTAGACATCATATTCGCTAGTGGAAATTTAATAACATCCGGGACACGCGACACCATAATGTCTGCTGTCAATGGTGACCTGTTTGCTTTAAGGGTTGAGTTAGGGGCGGGTTACATCGTAACCTAATGATTGTTAACCCCACCTGTTAAAGCCTTCTATCCTCTATCCGTAACCACCGTGGATAAATATAGGTCGAAGTGCTCCAAACGATAGTTTCAATATGTCGAAATATTTGTAGACATATATTAGATCGAGGGGTTTATTAAATTTTAAATATATTTCAACATCCAATTATTTTGAGAAGGGAATATGGAAGTCTAGGCGTTTACACGGCTTATGACCTGTCATTGGCTGGTTTAATAGAATCGGTTAAGCCGGATAAATCTTACCCACATGATAAAGGTTCCATTTTTTTTACCTCACAAAAGTGAACATATGGAGTAAATGTGGATGTTTAAATATGGGCAGAATGGTGAATGTTAGACAGTGCGTAAATTGACCGCTTATATCAGCCAGTGACAGGACTTGACTTAACTATTTTACTATATTCCTTCTCAAAAATGTTTTTCCTCTCTGTTGCAACAAATATGCATATATCTAAATAACTCCCCAGGGAGAAAATCCAGCCTGTCTACAAACATTTGGTCATACTCAAAACATTGTTAATATTACAACATCACTATAATCCATTTTCGTACCCAGTGGTGCATAGAGCTTTAAATTCTTAATGCAGTTTGGTTCAATCATCTGTAACATAAAGCTAAGAGGATTAGTTTTACGCTTTAGGTGCTAGTCACAAAACTCAATAGATAGAAGGGTCGAGGAACTGTGTATGTTCAAACATAGGCAGAGTGGTGGAGGCTTTTTGTACAAAATGTTAATTGTACATTGGCGGGCTAATTGCCAATTGGAAATTTCTTCCAACCTACCAATAAAATAAAAGGATTGTTTTTATAATTCAAGTTAAAACATATTCAATAGAAATTAAAGAAAAAAAAAAGCTAAAGATGTATAAAAATATAAATAATTGTTTTTGTATAAAAATTATCTTAAATCAATACTATTACTCAATGGGAAAAAGGAAAAAAGAGGAAAGAGGAAAGGAGGAGAGATTAAGGAAGAGAAAGGAGGATAGATTAAGGAAGAGAAAGGAGATGTTTCTTCATACGTGATTAAAACAGAGGTACTCGTACTGTAGTAACATCTTTGACGGTGGATGGGAGATGATTCCACAGCGAGCCGCATGGACGTTATATGAGTTAGAGAAGAAAAAGGAATTGTGGATAGGTATTAAGAGAATTAAAACGAAGAAGTAAACCATAAACCGATAAGTGTTGAAATTTTTCTCGGAGGTATATAGGTGCATTAGGACTATAAAGTAGTATGTTAATGAATTAATGAAAAATTTGGAAAAAATGTGGATCGGTATTAAGAGAGTGCCTTGAGAATTAGAACGAAGAGGCAAACCATGAACTGATAAGCGTTGAAATTAAAACCATTTCAAAATAAAATTACACAGTGTGTAAAGTGGCATAAGCCCTGTAAATGCCTAGACCACATTTTCTTCTCAAAAATGTTTTCCCTCTCTGTTGTAACAAATTTATAAATAAAAACTTTTTTAATGCGTAAGTTTCCTTAGTAAGGAATTGAGGCCGATTTCAAATAGTCTCGCCTTAATCACAGTCACAACGAATTTGCAAGTTTATACGATGACTCCCTCGAATTGGGTAGTAAAGTTATAACTTTAATGTTTGCATCAGCAGCATCTTATTTATAAGGATAGTCAGTACTAATTTTACGACAGAATAAAATCCTGGCCAAGGAAATGTCTTTTTAACTGTCGATTCGATTCCGCGTTATTTTTATGAGATGTCGTTCTAGTGAATTTATTTGACACTCACAAACTAACGAGAGCTCAACTATATCTAAAGTATTGAATCGCGGATGATGGCTTAACTGTGTGATAATTAACTAACGTAATTAAAAAAAGTTTGATACCATCGTAATATTAGATGAATATCAAGTCTCTCATAATAAAATTAAAAAATCTCCTATTCGTATTTCTTATTAGTAGACACATTTTAGACACATAATACTTATAGATAACACAGAATATTTGTATACGATATATCTTTGATCTTCGCAAATTCGACCACATAACCGAGTATCGCACGCAACTACACTGGCTCAGTATCATGCATAGAAGAAACATTCACATTATATCACTTCTTCACAATATTTTTAATAATCCCACTTCGCCTATTTATCTGAGAGAGCTCTATCAACCTTTATCACAACACAGACTATCTCTTCGTTCTAGTAAAGAGAAAACCCTTTTAATACCCTTTCATCCCTCTAATTTTCTTGCCTCCTCTTTCACAGTAGTAGTTGCTCGATTGTGGAATAATCTACCCACTAATGTTAGAGACTTTATTTTCTTTATTTTCTATCTAAATATTTAAATTGTTCCTTTATCCTTTTTCTTTCCTTCCTATCCCCTCTCCTCTTATCATAGTATAGTGGTTTTTTTACGTATTTTTATTTTCTTAATCTTTGTTTTTAATTTTAATTAAATTTATAAGATTCAATATGTCCATGTACCTACTTGTAATTTTCTCAAACTGAACGGTTTGGGTAGGTTTGGAGAAATTTCCTTAAAGCTATATGCCCGCCTTTATATGTATATAAATTGTATATCAAGTGTTAAATAAATAAATAATTAAAAAGAAAACATAAAATGACTTACTGAAAATTTAAATGCTTATGGACGAAGCATCTTTGACATTAAAACGTATTACTTACGCTTATATTGGTTGGTTGGAAGAAATTGCCATTTGGCAATAAGCCCGCCAATGTATAAATAACATTATGTACAAACAGTTAAATAAATAAATAAATAACAGCAGATACACTGATTAAACATAAACATTTAAATACTTCTAATCTTTGTTTTTATGAATCTACAGACATCAATTATTTAAACCGTTGCAACTTACCCCGTAAACCGTTAACTTAGCGGTGATGCCAAGTCGCTCCAGAAAATAAAAAAATAAATGCGAAAAACCCACGCGACCGTTTTCCCGCTCATCTTATTTTGTGGCTCAGCAGTTTACACCGTTGCCGCATGATTTATGGCGCTGTTGCCAGAGCGTTCGGCTTGTTTTTCCTCCACGTTTTTAAAAAGTCCTCGTGGATTGTCCGAAATAATTTTAATTGAAAATTTCAGCGTCGAATATAATGAAAAAAAGTTCTGCAAGCGTTCGTAAATCATTTGTCATGGAGTTTTAATATAATACACAGTCATATATGAGTTTTCATATGGGGTGCGTTTTTATGACTAACAGCTAATTTTTTTTCAGGCTCATAATGAAAAATGTATATTATCCCATATTTGTCAAACTGTGATTTGTTACATAAATTTCATGAAAGCAACAAATAGGAAACTTATTTTTTTGCATCATTTACACTTTTACGTTAATGTTGATTTATTTGATATACCTACGTATGTTTTAATTAAATTGAAATATATTGATGCAATCAATTCTTAAATTGACTAACTTATTATATTGAAATTCAAACTGCCCTAACAAATAAGAAATAAACTCTTGTACTTTGGAAGGAACACTACACTTAAAATTTGATATACTAGTATAAAGTACATTTATTAACTTTCAAAATATTGTGGTAAATAATTCCTTTGCGCGCGGTGATTTCACATCGTGTTATCACAAGCAAAAGATGGAATATTAAAGTTCAGACATTTGAAAAAAAAAACATGGAGACATAAAGTTTAATAATTTCTTTTCCATAATTTATTAAATTAAACATAAAATTTAGCCACATTAAAGCAAAATAAAATAAAAATACGCAGGTAATCTCACATACGTGCGTTCCTCATCATTGTCAATAACC
Source organism: Micrasema longulum (assembly GCF_059751315.1). Lineage (NCBI taxonomy): Eukaryota > Metazoa > Arthropoda > Insecta > Trichoptera > Brachycentridae > Micrasema > Micrasema longulum. The sequence goes on from NW_028277766.1 coordinate 539,840, forward strand.
AACTGAATCTGTTTCACACAAACATCGGCCACAGAACAGCGTTGATTGCGCCACTTGCCCGTTAGCAGTTGCACGCTTGAAAATTGCTGATTCGCGGGATGCGTTTTCCTTTGTTCACTTTGTTACAGAACCCTAAATACAATGATTGCAATTCCTACCTCATTCTCGGTTCTGGCACCTCTATTGCTGGTATTTCTGTCGCGGCAGTCAGGATTAGATCCAACCTTGCTGTCAGGAAGGAGGGGCACTTGATGAATTATACGCACAGTAGATTTAATACTTACTGATGGCAAAATATCTTTTTGCGATTTAGGTGAAAATATGAGAAACAAGGTCGGTTCAGTCGTTGTTCTGGCGCCGAAACAATATAGGTACCCACGGTAGGAGAAATGCAACATCTTAACCAGGGTCCCGTAGGTAGTAAACAAATCCAAACGCCTCATCCTAGCAAATGTGCTAGATATATAATATATATCAATGTGTGCACATGTGGCGTACCCAAGCGTATTTGTCTTCCTTGTCATGAGTTCTATCTTCATGTTCTCTCTTATACAGATGTATTACTGTATTGGCGTCAAAAGTCACATTCATTCTTCAGCACCCTTGAGGTGATTTTCACAAAAATTTGGCTATATAAATTATCCAAATATTATTATTATTTATTATTCCAGGATAAAAAAAAATTGGATTAAAATCCAGCACAGTTGTACAAATTTGACTTTCCAAATCCGGTTTGGAAATGTCCATTAGAAGATTGTAAAAAAATTCAACTTCATTATTTAAAAAATAAGAGAGATATATCAAGTCTTGTGTCGTATGTCAACTAGTGTGACATCATCATCATCATAAGCTTGACAGCCCTGGGTGGGCCTTGGCTAAATCAGGGAGTCTCCCTCACTATTGCCGGTCTGATGCCCTTCCTTTCTAGTTCCTCGCTTCCAACATTGTCATATCGTGTAACATCACAGCCATGCAAAAGGGAAAAAAAGCTATGTTCACTGTAATGTTGTTTAGTAAAAATCATCTTCATCAAGTTTTTGCTTATATTCCGAGTTCAATTACTAAATTAAATTAAAAAGTTAGTTTATTGTATTGAAAACGTTTCTCCCCATTACGATAGGTGCTCAAAATTATTTTTACGTAATTTATTACATTTGTATAAAACGGTATTTTTCAGTAGGAGCCGCTCGATTGTGGAATAATCTACCCACTCATGTTAGAGACGCCCCTTCATTATTTACATTTAAGTCAAGATTGAAACGTCACTATCTAAATATTTAAATTGTTCCTTTATCCTTCTTCTTTCCTTCCCATCCCCTCTCCTCTCTTCATAGTATAGTTTTTTTTTAATTATATTTATATTTATTTTTGTTAATCTTTGCTTTTAATTTTTGTATAAAATTGTAAGATTCAATATGTCCATGTATTTATAATTTTCTCAAACTGAACGGTTTGGGTAGGTAGGAAGAAATTGCCTTAAGGCAATATGCCCGCCCTTATATGTATATTTATTGTATATGTATAAAAAGTGTCAAATAAATAAATATTTTTCAATTTTAAAAAAAATATTATTTATGATTAAAAAAACTCAACAAGATAGGGTCAAAGCACCAACGAATGACCGTTTAAGGTTTTGCTCGTAGTAAAAACCACATTAAAGCTATAATTTTCATTATTTAAGCGTACAAAATAAAAGAAAACGATAAAAATCACATTGATTTTTCGAAGTATTTTTACTTTTTATTGAAATAATTATTATATTATAATTAATATTATTCTAAAAAAATAGCAGAATCACCAGTAAATGACCACTACTACCGCAGTAAAAATAGTACTCAGATTTAGTCGCATCATAACATTATAAAACACCCTAACACATTAGAATATAGATATATTCAAATAATTGCATAAGAAATAGCATTAAATAAAACACTTACCACACCTTTCCTTATAAAAACACTATCAATTTCAGAACAATAACGGGAAGACGCACTATTACCCTTTGACAACTCACAGTTCAAAACTGATCGATTTGTTTCTTACCAAAAGATGTGTCCGCCTACTGCTTTTGTCATAGTTTCTAGTGTTAAAAGTTTTTTGACTGGAGACATGTAGCAATTCTTATTATACTGTGTTTTATTAACCAATGGTCATTTACTGGGGGGTGGTCATTTACTGGTGCTTTTACCCTATTATACTCCAGGAAGTTAAGTTCATCGGGCAGTTTGTTAAATTGGGAACGGCCAATATTTTCAAGAGATTTAATTGCTCATAGAGATACGAGTTAATTCATTAGTTTTATTGTAATATTGTATTTTTCTGAATAAAACTATAAACCTCGAAAAAATTTATTTCTGTTGTATTTTAACTCTCTACAATAAATGATATTTTCATACGCACTGAAAAAATTCAAACATTTAATAGGGAAATACTACATACTACAATTACCGATAAAAATATATGAAATTGATTTAGAATAATTAGTTGTATTTTCAAAATCAATATGGATATTGTAGAGAAATGTTTTTATACATAAATGTAAAAAATAAATTCAATAAAAATTTATAGAAAAACGCGACGTAATTGGCCTTGGTTGTTGTGACGTCAAGATTCATGAAATTGTTCCACACACATTTCAATGGCAGGAACAAATAAACATGAATCGTGACGTATTAGGGGCGTGGCCAATGGAATCACCGTTTTTGCGGGAATTCAAAATTACAAATTGAAAAGTATTTTTCATGCTTTAATCTCAATGACTCCCGAGGGGGTGAAATCCAGTCTTTTATCTACAAACATTTGGACAAACTTAAATTTTGTAATATTTTTTATGCTACTAATAACTAGCAAAATAATTTATTTTTACTGGACAGTATTTTATAGACCTTTAATACTTTAAAAATGTAAAAAAAGTGATATTTCCTTATTGCGCGGCGATGATTCTCGAAAATGCATAAAAAAAAAACAAAAATGATTTTAGTAAAAAATTACTACTTTAAAACCTCATAGGTTTAGGCGATCAATGAACAGTCATCGTGTTTTTTTACTGTTTTTTTTTTATTTTTAAAGGAACAACCCGCTAAGCTATCTTAGAGGCTTGTCACCAAAGGAAATAAAGGATACGGAAGGAAGTTATGAATTATACATCACAACACTCAGACCAATTGAGAAATAAATCTTTGTTGGATATTTTTCGCGATTCGCTGAAAAAGTGACTCCTAATGAGATTCATCGTCGTTTAAAGGCTGTTTATAGTGACAATGCCATTGATACGTTTTCTGTAAATCGATGGGTAGAAAAATTTCATTTATGAGTTATAAATTTCCGGTTTCCGGACAGCCGCGTTTTTCAACGGTTGTTGTACGGGTTTCTCTTTTTGAATGTCAGGAAAACTAACAGACATGAATTTGTGATGTCACGGGCGGAGTAATTTCAACATTCTTTTTCTTCTTCTTATGGTTCCTCTCCCCGATGGAGGTTGGAAATCATCATTGCGATTCTTACTTTATTGGCAGCTGCCCTGAACAAGGACCGAGTGCTGCAATGGAACCAGTCGCGCAAGTTCTTAAGCCAAGAGATGCGCCTTCTACCTGCACTGCGTCTCCCTTCAATCCTTCCCCGTAGAATGACTTGTAAAATTTTATATTTTTCGCCTCTCATCACATGCCCAAAGTACTCAAGTTTTCTTTTATTTATGGTCTTCAGTACCTCTACATCTTTTTCCATTATTACAAAACTTAAATAAATATAACAAAAAACATTTTTTTGCATTTTGTTTGCCAAACCTCTAGCCAAAATAATAATCAAAAAACACTAAATTTCCACATTGTTAGTTTTTAATTATTAAAAAAAAAAACATCAAACGTAATTTCGCATTGTTAGCGTCACTTAAAGCTGTAGTCTGGTAAAACGAACGCAAAATTAGGAAATCATACTATTTTGCCATTGTAAAACGAATGGTTTTTTTTAATCGCGTAATAATTTTTAAAAAAAATAGATAAAAACAATATTTTTTAAAGGTATTTCTGTTAAAAAAATACTTAAAAGTTTTAACTAACTAAAATATAATTACTTTTAGACCGGTAGATTACGCCATTTAAAATTTAGACTAAACTTAGGTATCTGGGATCTCAATAAAGACTAAGTATTGAACTAAAATTTGTTACAATGATTTAAAGATAATAAATTGAACATGAAAGTGGTTGAAGCCAAATTTAATTTTTTTGATTTTGAAAAGAAATACAAGCATTTTAAATCACATACATTTATGTTACATTTTACTTTATTTCTGCTTAAAATTATGCCTTCGGTAAAGCTTAAAAAAAATCAAAAAAATTAAAATAATTTCGTTAAAACCCTTTTTTATAGAATTGTATGCTCTTTTTTTTAAAAAGAAGATAATTCTGGTTGTAATATTAAATTAAAAACAATATCTTATTGACTTTTTTATGACCTTCCAAAAACGATAATGTTTATGTTTAATGATTATGTTTTTTTATTTTTTTTATTTGTGCGCGATTAAAAAAAAACATTTGTTTTAAAATGGCAAAATCGTATGATTTCCTAATTTTGCGTTCGTTTTACTAGCCTACAGCCTTAATGGGGGAGTGGCGTGAAAAATGCCCGAGTGTGAAATTTTGATGGGACATTAAAAGTACTTGCAGTACCAAATACATTTAAATCGACAGTTGCGCACTAAGGACAGAACTACTAATTTATGGATAGTTTTGTCGGCTTCAGTTAAATGTGCGTACGCGATTTCTGGAGTATTATTTCTCTTGTTTTACCGATGCGAGATTAATATTTCGTTTGATGTATTTGCTTTTACATATAATGGTGTCTACATGTGTTTCTAGTAGTTTGTTATTGTTCCAAAAAGCAATAAATTAACATTAATAGGGGAATATTCAGCGTGAAAATGCACGACTAAAATCTGTTGTGCATGTGACAATCGATCATGGCGATGGATTAGGGAGTTGATGATGCATTTAATTAATTCAATTCCACGGCAGGCCTGATCGATGTGCGTCTCAAGTTTAATCTAGTAGATACTCTCATGTGTGGGGTAAGCGGACTGTTGACTACACAATATAATGCGAAATGCAAGGGATCGAAAGTATATGGCACGCGGTCTCCTATCATGATAGAAAATATTTAAAAAAATCTTAATAAGTTTTTGAACATTGCGTTTATGTCACTCTTTCGCAAATGCCTTCCCGATGCTGTGCAAAAGCGGCAACTGCACGTCGGAATTATTTTGCTTAACTAAAACCGACAAAATCGACGTTAGGCAGTTCCGTTTTCCGCATCTTAAAACTCAACCGATTTGGTTAATTTTTTTAAAGAAAAATGTCTAAATGAAATTTTCTTGAATGAAGTTTTGCAAAATTATTTACCATATTTGTATGCCATACGTCCGAAGGCGCCAGGTAAAACGGTGCGCTTTTTTGGATTTTTGGATCGTCCTAGCTCCTGTAAGAAACACTTGATCAAAAAAGCAAAACGATAGAGGCACGCCAATAGTAATTTATTTTATTTTATTTGGATAACCAACAGCTGTAATTATCTTATATATATAACAAAACAAACAACAAATAAGCCAATTACAGGTTTTCACAAGTAGCATTACAGTAAGTTAAAAAAGATTCTCAAACATAAAATGAATAGTAATTTAATGTAAATTCAAAAGAAAAGAAAAAATACTTCGAATTATTCCTAAAGCAAACGCCGTACGTAATTAAGATTATTTGCAAATGAATATGTGTTAAATGATTTATTTATTACATAAAAATTATTAAAAGCTCGTCTTAAATATGAATTTTGCCTATAATTAGATGAAACAAGAGGTATGTGAAGTAATTATTTATGGAGTGTAAAAATCAATGCTCTAGAGCCATAACTCAAGGAGCAAATACGTTTGATTAAAGAGTGAGACCGCGTTTCCGCTCGAAAGTATACAAATTTATTTATTTATTTACAAACATATAGTTTATTACACATTATTTGAGACATAAGTCCCAACTCCATGGGACTAAAAATCCTGTGTTGAGTTTTAGTCTGTGATTGTTTGATTATGTCTAAATACTTGCAGACTGGCTTGATTTCCTCCCTAAGGAGTTATTCATATTTAAATTTATTGCAACTGCCAGTGACAGGTCATACGCCCTATGAATGCCTAGACTTTCATATTCCCTTCTCAATAATGTTTTCTCTTGCTGTTGCAATAAATTTAAACATAAAAAACTCCATAGGGAGGAAATCCAGCCAGTCTGCAAGAATTTGGACACACTCAATCATTGTTCAATTTGAGAAAATCAGGGGTATATGAAAATATTGTTGGTTAATTAAAATATTTTCATTAAAAGACAAAACATTGATAAACTTGTATATTTTTAATGAAAAAAAAAAACTAAATATCTACACTGTACTATGAAGAGAGGAGGGAGCAAAGAGGGACGAGAAAAGAAAAACTAAAATATTCAGGAAGTGGCATTTTATACGTCATTTGAATGTAAATAAAGAAGGGGCATCTGACATTAAAGGGTAGATTATTCCATTATCTAACAGTTACTACTGGGAAAGAGAAGACAAAAAAATTAGAGCGGAGAATGAATATTGAAAAGGTTTTTTCATTACTAGAATAAAAAATTAGCCCATCCTGTGATAGAGGTTGGAAGAGCTCTCTCAGATAAACAGCCGTCGTGGGATTATTTAAAATATTGTGAAGAAGTGATAAAATGTGAATGTTTCTTCTGTGTCTGATACTGAACCAGTGTAGTTGCGTGCGGTATTTGATTATGTGGTCGAATTCGCGAAGATCAAATATATAATATAACGTGTACAAACATTCTGCAATCGGTGTAACTTATCAAGCAATTCAGAATTAGCATCTGGATAACATATTTCTGCATAATCAAAAAGTGGAAAAAATAACGTATGGACTTATGTTTGCTTAACATTAATTGGCAAGATATTCTGCAATCTTTTAAGTGAATGCAAACTGCCATAAAGTTTAAAATTATCTTCGTTAACCTGATCGTGCCACCCTAAATGCTACCAGGCCGTCAATTTATTTATGATTTAAAGTATAAAGTTTATATTTGAAGCACTAAAACTAAAAGAAACTTTAATATTAGAGTAAAAGAACACTTCAGATACTTAAATAATAATAATTTTTCTGAACTTGTAAATCATCTGGCAGAAAATAATCATAACTTCAATAAAGACACTGGATTAAAAGTACTTCATGTTGAAAATAAAATATTAAAATTAGACAACTTAGAAATCTTAGAAATTAAAAAAGCGATTCATAATAAGAAAACAATAATTAATAACCAAATAAACAATATTTCTTTTAGTCCTCTCCTGGCTTACTTCGAAAATAATGATATCAAATTACCACCCGTGTAAGAAAAAACCACTTGATTTATCGGGTCCACGTGTAGTATTTAGTGAACATGATAGAAATAAAATAAAAAGGAATCAATTCATTAGTTACGTAAACCTTGACAAAGAAGCTTGTTTGCTTTGAAACCGGTCGGTGAAAAATAAAAATTAGTGGTTAAAAACAAAGTTGTTATTTATGATTTCTTTATATTTTCGTTTCTGGTCTGACCACCCCTCCCCACCCCTGTCTGTATCGGTCCCTAGTAATTGCGGCTAGCCAGCATTTGCCCTCTGCCTCCCTCTCTCCTCCCCGGCTCGGCCTATCACGGCCACCCCCTTTTGTTTCGATTTTTTACACTCTCTTCTCTCTCGCTTGGCTTCCATTGTCCTCTGTACTTATCTACATTCTTCAGTTCGGCTGCAGTTGAAGGGTGACACAAAGACAAAAGGGCCAAATTGTAATACAGCGAATTATTATAACTCTAATTTCGTTGGAATAAAATAAACGACTCACAGCGAAAGTAAAAAAACTCGTATTTTTCAACTACGCTTGAATATTTTTAGCTGTTTTAAATCTTAACATATTACAACAGAGACGAAGAACATTTTAGAGAAGGTAATATGAAAGTCTAGGCATCTACAGGGCTTATGACCTGTCATTGGCTGGTAAAAGTGGCCACTTTACACACTGCATAATATTCACCATTCTGCCCATATTGGAACATCTATATTTCTTTAATTTTTTCATCTGTTGATGTTTGTGAAGTTAAAGGGCTAAAACCTTTATTTATGCGGGTGAGATTCATCTCATTGAATTATTTCACCTACATACTAGGAAACGCCTCAATTATTAAAAAAAAAAATATTCTACTTTTTCAAGGACCCAATTTTTATTTCCTAAAATTTTTAATAGATCTCAACAATATTTTGAGTTTGTCTGAATTTTTGTAGACAAAGACTGGATTCAACTCTCTGGAGAGCTGTTTATATTAACATATTACAACAGAGATGAAGAACATTTAAGATAATATAATATAGAAGTCTAGGCATCTACAGGGCTTATGACCTGTCAATGGCTGGTTTAAGTGGCCACTTTACACACTGTGTAACATTCAACATTTTGCCCATATTTAAATATCTATATTCCTTCAATTCTTTCATCGGTTGATGTTTGTGAAGTTAAAGAACTAAAACCTTTATTCATGCGGGTGAGATTTATCTAATTGAATTGTTTCACCTACAGACTAGGCAACGCCTCTTACTCTTATTAAATGACCCTTTACTTATCTACTCTGTTGTGTCAATCAATGTTTCCGAGTGCACAATAAAATTTTAGAAAAATTAACAAATGGTTTTTTTTACCTTACATTTGTGTTATGGTCATATTCTTCGCGATCTGGCAATATTACTCGGTGACTTCAAGTATGCGCGCGGCGAAGGTATGTATATAAGTGGGGGAATTATTGGACACAGTCCGATGTATTCAAATATGATTTCACGCTCTTTCTGGACTATTCTTAATTCTATGTGTAAAATTTATTTTTTTTAAAACTCGTTATTTCATTTTAGCAATTTGATTGATAGCGGGTTCTTGCTGTGAGGCTGAGATGTTGTGAAGACTTTATCTCGATTTATTTAAGTATTTTGGGAGTTAATTCTTAGTTTCGAGTGTCTTCAGAATTATGTTGGTATAAAAAGACACTTACTTATAAAAGCCTAAAATAAATGGAATGTCACGGAAACGTTTATTCGTACCTAATTAACTTTCAAATTTATTAGAATAAGTCCATATAGTTGTAATTTTAACTTTGGAAAAAGAAAATAATTAAATCACAATAAAAGTCATGATATCTTGTAATATTATTTTTGCAGGCTTTTAAGAAATTTTACTCAGCGTGTTTTTTGGGTTTTAGAAAAAAATAACTGAGTCTTTTATGTATTAATATATTTATGTCTTATTCGTTGACGGTAAAAATTTCGTAATAATTCAATAACGGCAGTTATTAATAGACTTCATACTCTGGGCATTTCGTTTTGCTTTGAGGAATATATTTATCTAGGACACAAAGTCAAACTTGGTAAAGATAACCAGATAACGGAGTTACCAAGAAGAATAGGGCTAAGTTGGGCTGCTTTCGTCAAACTTAAAAATATTTTTGAAAATAAAAACGACCCTATATGCTTGAAAAGACAAGTATATGAATCGTGCATATTACCGGTGACAACATACGGACTAGAAACCATGTCTATAACACAAAAAAGTAGCCAGAAATTAAAATGCACGCAACGATCCATGGAAAGACAGATGCTCGGTGTATGTCTAAGAGACAAAATAAGAAATTAAGAAATAAGGCGCCGAACCGGAGTCGTGGATATCATGGATCGTGCAGCGAAATTGAAATGGCAGTGGGCAGGACACTTGGCGAGGCAAAACGATGGCAGGTGGACACCCAGAATAATAAAGTGGTGACCATGGGCAAACAAAAGAAGTGTTGGAAGGCCACAAAAAAGATGGGTCGATGACATTGCCTCTATTGCCGGTAAAACGTGGATGATGAAAGCGGGTGATATGAAGGAATGGAGACGTTTGGAAGAGGCCTTTATCCAGCAGTGGAGAGAATAAGGCTGCAGAAGAAGAAGAAGAAGATACTCTGGGCAATAAGTACCAAGACATCGGTGATTCATTCCATGTGAAGTTTTGTACCTAAAAGGCGGCTCTTTTCTTGTATTCCGTGGGTGGGAGAAACTAGTACTTAGTAGTTATATATATATATATATTTGGATAATTTATGCAGCGCCATTTTTGTAAAATCACCTCAAGGGCGCTGTACAATAAATAAATATCCCATCACGTCTTGCAGCTACAGAGCGCATGGACGGTTGGGATTCTAGTTCCTCGTCTCCAATTATAATATATTACAATAAATTATTATATATAGGAGCTATGCGATAATGTTACTTTCCAAGATGTCTTCCATCTATTGATGCATTGCCCCTTTTATAGTCTGCAGAGAATGCAACTGGAGGCGCGATGCAGAAGTCTAAATAAGGATTTACACGATGTTCATGTAGTAATTAGTCATAAGGACTTGTAAAGAGAGGTAACATTATACATGATAGATATAGTAAAAGCAGTAAAAGGTATCAATGATAGCGGGACACCAAATGCTGAACACTCTTCAAGTGGATCGGAAGATCTGTTGATGAATTACAACAGTCCGCTTTCTCCTGACGAGTTTTCTTTTCTTTTTCTTTTCTTCCTCGTCACTAAAGCAAATGCGGAGAGGCTCCTGAAACAGGCTACAGCCGAAACCTTCCACCCGATCCTTACATATTATATCAACTAAATAACTAAAGAAAGTTTTTCATTAAAGTAAATTTAATAGAATAATTTTTTTTTTTTAAGTAAACAAATAAATAACTATCCCTTTGAAGTAAATGTAAACCTTGTACATTACAAGCAAGGTAAAAGAATAATGCAACTCACATATTAAAATATATATATATGAGAGCTAGATTACAGCATGTCTTGCAGCTACAGTGCGCATGTATATTTTATTTTACAATGAAGTTCAGAGTTTAAGTGATATTTTTAAAAAAACTAAACAAAAAACAAATTTATAAAAAGTCTTGCAGCTACTGAGCGCATGGACGGTTGGGATTCTTGACCCCATTTACTAAATTAGGATATTTGATAGCTGATAAAATTTACCCATTAAAGCTAGATTACTTATCGTCTTGCAGCTACAAAGTGCACGGACGAATGAAATTCTAGCAACAAAAATTCTAGAAAATATTTTTTGTCTAAAAAAATGTTTAAATGTCTTTATAAATACATTTCTTTCCTCTATTTTATTCATCGATTTAAAATTAATATATTTTTTATAAAGTTAACCATAAAACGCTTCTTAATTTGTAAATAACTATTAGTATTAATTTATTTTAAAATTATATCTTTTACTTGTAAAGTTAAACTTAACTCTATTTATCTGTAAGTATCACAGATATGTTAAATAGCAAGTATAATAATATATAATAATGTATTTTTAAATTAATATGTAAAAGGTACTTAGTGCCGTTTATTTGAATTAAATAAAAGGAATAAAAAATAAAGTTTCGTTTTTGAAAATGGAATATTCATTCATTTTTTTTTTTTACATCTAATTTATAACATACTGATAAATAAATAGAGAGTTTTTCTATCTCTATTAAAGTACACTTATTATTGTTAATAGTTTTTTTTAGTTTTTTTATTTTTAGGTTTGTAAGATAAATTCAACTGAGATTTCCGGATCCGGTGCTTTCTACAAAAAAATGGACAAACTCAAAATATTGTAAATAAAATCAACTGGACCAGGAAGCAGTATGAAAATTGAAATAAAATAGGCAGATGTATCTCTTACTAAGGTTTCAGATCTTTTACTTCACATAGATCAACAGATGGAAGAACAAAGGAATATGGATGTTCAAACATGGTGTTAGCTGGCCATTTAAACCAGCCAACGACATGTCATACGCTGTGAAAATACCTAGTCTTCCATTTTCCTTATGTAAAAATATTATTTATCTCTATTGTAATATATTAATTTTATTAACTACCCAGGGGATTAAATTTAATTTTTGTCTACAAAAGCTTGGACAAACTAAAAATATTTTTGATTTGAAAATACTCAATTTTTATACTTTAAGTAGGGGAAGGAGGAAACGCAGTCTTGATTTTCTTTATTGAAACATATTTCCGTATTTTATCCTTGGATTATGGCATCAGAGCAATATTTTTTATACACGCTATAGAAATGTAACATTGGCGTCTCTATTGTTTTGCATTTTTGATAAATTGTTTTTTGTGGGAGCTGGGACCATCCAAAAACCAAAAAAAGCGCCTAGTTTTATCTGCCGTCTTCAGACGTACGGTATTTTTTATTTATTTTTTTCAAAAAATATTTACAAAATAGTCTTAAATTAAAGTTTTGCTGAGTTGCATACATACAACTCGTCAGCAGGTTCTTATAAATTGCATCGATTATTTACACTTAACCTACATTAACAATCATTTTACTTAAAAAACATTACATATTACATTATCAAAAATTAAAAGCTATCACTAATACTAAAAACTTTTTTCTATTAAACATAATTTGAGCAAAAGTCTCTCTCCTGTATTTAACTCAGTATTTTTAATATTATTTGGTAACATATTAAATATTTTAGGTATGCTGTATTGCAGTGTCCTTTTATTTATGTATTTAACTTTTTGTACATGATGTTATTTGTACATTGGCGGGCTTATTGCCAAATGGCAATTTCTTCCAACCAACCAATAAAATAAAAGTTTTATTTTTATAATTCAAGTTACAGGACATATTCAATAGAAAAAAAAGATTAAAAAGCTAAAGAAATATAAAAATAGAAATAAACGAATTTTTTTATAAATTAACTTAAATCAAAACTATTACTCAATGGGATAAAGGAAAAAAAGAGGAAAGAGGAAAAATGAAAGGAGGAGAGATTAAGGAAGAGAAAGGAGATGTTTCTTCAGACGTGATTTAAACTTTTGCCATATTTATTGCAATATCTAGGAACAGCTAGACCTTCTATACTAGTAAACCTGGTGTTGTAATCATGTACCAACTTTTTTTATACTCGGAGTGCGACGCATGCTGACAAATTAATTTGTACCAAAGTAGAGTAGACTAGTGTACAAATATAATCATTAAACTCAACACAGAAAGTTTTATACTCATACTCTCTCTTTTTCATATTGTTGTATGGTCTCCATATTATGATGTTCACATCAAGAATATTGAATCAGTTCAACATCGATTTTTAAGAAAGAAGGGCTGGAGGTTGGGCTTATCCAGAGACCTATATACGTATAATGAGTTAGAAACTACCTTGAATATATATTCTCTTCAAGACCGTCAAAATAAATCCAACCTTATAGTCCTATTCACAATTCTCAACTCTATCTTTGATGCGCCTGAACTACTGAGCTCAATAAAATTAAATATCCCAACTAAAAACCTCAGACAAAACTTACTCTTTCATACCGATAACCATAGAACTAACTATGGATTTCATTCCACTATGCCCAGAATTCTTAGGTCTGCCAACAAACATACCAGTCTTGATTTCTTCGATAACAAGTTGTCTTCTTTCAAACGATCACTGAATCAAATTCAATTATAAACACCTCTTTCCCGCTTCCACTCCCACAAAGTCTACTATAAACCACTGAGTCTTTCTATTTTTTTATAATAATTTTCTAAGTATAAATGTGTCCATAAAAATGCCCATTGGGCGTATATATAAATAAATAAATTTAAAAAAAATCAAATTAGTTCTATTTTGCGGTGTGTAGATCGGGACAGTCAAATTCCGATTTTGTCGATTTTAGTAGGTCAAAATTAATCCGACGTCCAGTTGCCTTTTTCGTACAGCCCCGGGGAAGGAAGGAGGAAAATTAAAGTTAATATACCTATTCATAAAAATTGTCTGTTACTGCATTTCCTCGCAATAATAATAATAATAATATTAAGCTGATTTATAAAGCGCCATTTTTGAGAAAAATCCCCTCATGGGCGCTTTACAATTTTATACGTAAACTTACATCAAACTATGCTAACATTATCTTAAAATGTATAATTTCTCTGTACGTGTGATGTCACCGAACTCCTCTTAAACCGCTTAACCGATTTACGTGCGGTTTTCAGAGAAATATAGATCTTTGCGCTGTGCGTGTTCGTAGATATTAAAATCTTAAATCCAATATTAGCAGCATAAATGTTTTATTGATATTTGTTTTATTATTATAAATATTTGTTTAATATTTGTTTTATTATTATTAATATTTGTTTAATATTTGTTTTATTATTATTAATATTTGTTAAATATTTGTTTTATTAATATTAATATTAGTTTAATGTTTGTTTTATTAATAAATATTTTATTAAGGAGCATAAATGTTTTATTAATCGATATACCAGGGTTGCATTCGAGGAGAATGCATTTACAAAAAAATGGAATGATGTTGTTTTTTTGTGTATAAAAAAGTTGGTTTTTTGTGGATCTCAATCAGATTCTTCCGTAAATTCCTTATAATTTCTACCCTTTTATTTATTTTTACCGGATTTTTAGCAATACTAAAATAATATTAAATTGAATACATTAAAAAAAATCGTATTCTTACATAAGTACACACCTCTGTTGGTGAGAAGATCGATGTTTGACGTTTGCAAAAAGAATGCCCTATTTGAAAAAATATTTATTTTATATTTTGGAATTCAACCATAAACAAGTACCTAAGTTCCTACTTAAATTAAATATTTAAATATTAACAATGTTTAGTTTTGGCATTCAAACACAAACAATTACCTAGATATCTACTTATCAATGAAACGTCTTTTTCCAAGATAATAAGTGTATATTCCTTTAATTATGTTTATTTTATTATAATATCAAAATTTTCAATTGGTCAACTATATTATGAAAATCCCTCTCCTCCACTCCTCCACTCTATTTCCTCATCCCTTAACCTTCTTAAGAGCTCTTTTTTTTTTTCTCATGTCTTATATAATATATTATTTTTCTCTTTACTATGTAACATGTTCTCTCATTATATTTGTGAAAAACTTTAACTGGATGTATGTACTATTTTTTTATATTTGTATTCTTATATAACAACTGTTGTTTTTCCTTAATAAATAAATAGCAGGCAAACCAACGTTCGGGTAGGACAACGTCTGTCGGGTCCGGTAGTATGTTATATTTTCTGATTTTAAAATTGAGCGTGTGATAAAATAAAAAGGTAAGATTTCAGTTGAGATCTGAACTGACTGGGACAGCTAATGATTCCAGGCAGAGCGCCGGATTTCGACAAGTTTTCCTCTGCCTGAATCAAATGCTGACCTAAGAGTAGATTTTTCGACATGTATTTTCCCGATAGGTCCGATAGGGAATAGAAGGGAATATAACCCGGGACCTAATCCATGGTAGCTAATAGTTGAGTACTTGACCACGGTCCGACTAGATAAATTGGTGCGGATTGGAGGAAGAATAATTTGGAAACAAAAATGAATCGAACAAGGGTTGTATTGTTGAAAAAACTCGGCGTTCGACAAAAGCGAAACAAAAGACACATATAGTTAGCAAATCGTTTGGACAAACAAACGTTCCCAGCATACGTAAACGCGACTGAAGCGTAGACATGTCGGGTATAGCCTATAGATAGGTGTGCGTTCGATATTATCCCGTCCCTTACTGCGCAAAAAAATCCGCGCGTTACGGTAATGTGTAGTCAATACACTTGTATAAAATAAGAGATTTTGAATTTAAAAAATGAAACTTGCGCAAGAAATTATTTTAATAACTGTAAGTTGAAGTCAAAAGCGATAATATTTAAATCTAATTGCTAAAAAAAAAAAAACATTAGCTGACGTTAGCAGCTCTACCAAAGAACTGCCCTTAACAAAGGCTCGAAAGCAACTGCGGCGCAAAACTGGCGTACATGTGGTAGTGGTATAGGTTACATTGCTACTGGCCAGCGTGACGCGTGACTTTGTCTCTCGCGCTGGCGAATATTCATCGAGAGTGAGACGTGGAGAGTGTTCGAGACAGCTGTATATTTGGGACTCTTATATACGACATTGATACGCCTAAAAGTACAACTGAGGAATGCCGAAAATCATAACCCAGTATTTATAACTTATATATATAATAAAGTTATTAGAATATATGTACCAAGAGGACGCGTACGCTACGGTACACATACGAGTATCTACACAGTAAAATGCCATACCTCCATTATGATGTCATAGTTGAAGATAAGTTCTCCCGTGCGATTATGAAGATACACTACCGACCCCTCTCTATCAAGTTTTCAGGTAGGTACATCGATATGTACCTACCTCAAAACACATATCTACTCATTAAAAGTTTAAAAAAAATGTTTTTGCTTCAATTACAGTTTATTTAATTTTTAATCGTTCTGAGGTAACCACTTATTTTCTTAAAAGCCTGTTTAAAATGGTGAAATAAGTCAATTTTGAAGCCGAAGTAAATTCTGACATGACTGTCAGATTTGAATCCGGACGGCTAGATGCGGTAGCTAGATACACCCTATTAACATATATTTAAAAAAAAAATATTTCATAAGTTAGCTTATATTAAAACTAATATAAACTATTATGTACATTTACATCATCTATATATATTTACATTTCCTTACAGTAACTTATACATTTATTTTTAAATTCTTTCAGACACTTTTCATTCTTCATACATTCAGGCATCTCATCATACATTTTTAAACCCTTATACATCAAACAGTTTTGCGACTCAGCTCTTTTCAATAATGGTAGTCTTATTTTATCCTTTTGTCTAGTAGCATATTCATGACAATTTTTGTTTAAGACAACTTTATCCTTAAAATATTTTGGTAATTTATCGTGAAAAAATTTGTGTATAAATATCAACATATTAAATTTAAGTCTCCTTCTTACAGATAACTCATTTTTTTTACATTGTTATATTTATTTTTCTTAAGAACTATTCTCATCGCTTTATTTTGTAAAATTTCTAGTTTATTTAAATTTCCTTCATTTGCTAAAAATAATATAAGAGTATCTAGCCGTAAAAATACTTCCACCTTTAAAGAAAAAAAAAAGTTATATTTTTTCCATATGTTTTACTATCTTTTAGAGTGTACGTATCGAAAGTTAAGTATGCCGTCTAGGTAATTGTCAAAAGTTACATTCAATCGCGAATTTTTTGCTTTATTTGAAAGGTTTATGTTTCTGATAAAAGTAAAATAAATTATTCACACATCCACATGAACAAAACAGTGATATTAAAATCAGGGAAAATATTTTTATCTTTGGTATGTTGAAAAATTAATTCAAATTAACGGCAATAATAATTTGTCAAACTGAACGAACCGCCACAAAACCATGACATTTGATTATTTTTAATTACAATAACACGAAATTTTGTCACTTATTTTTATAAAGGGTCGTCCGAATTTTAATTATTTTGCTGATTGGATTTATGGCATTTGATCAAACGAAATTAATTAAATACAATACACAAAATGATGCCATTGATATCTGTGTTTTACGGACACGAATTAATGACTGCTGCCTTTTTTTGATTGACAAAATAATCAAATGGTCGCCTGTGGATATTTTTCATACAGTCGATACATTAATTTGAAAGTTGGCAATTTGCACTAGGCGAGTTTATTGACAAATTGCTAATTTTCCATGAATCAGGAAAAGTACCAGTTTAAAGATAAATATTAAACAATATAGTAGGTTTTAGCAAAACTGTCGTTATCAATCCTTTACTAAATATAATCTTTGCTAGGATTCGCTAAAAATTATGTAGTTTGGCTATGATGTAGTTTTCAATATTCTTATATGGCGCAGAAGCGTGGACAATTAAAACACGTGAGCTGAAGAAAATAGATGCCTCCGAGATGTGGTGTTGGCGTCGAATGCTGAGAATACCATGGACAGCTAGAAGAACAAATGTCTCCATACTGGAGGAATTCAACGTAAAAGTTCCCCTAACGGCTATATGCTGCCAACGTATTCTGCAGTTCTTCGGACACATAGCTAGATGTGACCCAGAAGATCTGGAGAAAATAGTAATCACGGGCAGTGTGCCAGGACGAAGAAGCAGAGGCAAAGCTGCAGCTCGATGGATCGGCCAGATGAAAACAATGTCACGGGAGATCCTATATAGAGCTGCGGAGAGGGCGCAGAGCCATGAAGAGTGGAGACGCTTTGTCAATGGAATGGCTGGTGAGAGTACCGATGATCACGACCCTTTGTTCTGAGGAACGACAGAAAAGAAGAAGAATGATGGAGTTTGACTAGGCTTCATTATCATAATTCCTTTTCCACACCTAATGGTGCATATGGCACTGCATTAGTAAATCGCGGCGAATCTTGATAATTTTTTGTTAGATGAAGGTACGATGATCAGTCTTATGTTTCAGGTGCCAGCCCCGGGACTATAAAATATTTTAGTTACAAAAACGCCTTTTTAAATCAATATTTCATGTCAACCGTGACGGGAATCGAAGTCGAGACCTCTTGCATGGTAGATAAATGCACTGACCACTACACCACGAAGCCGACTAGGCTTAAAAGAACAATAAATCTGAATTTTCTGTAACCTTAGAGTATAAGGCTGCAACAGAGAGGGAAAATGCTTTTGAGAAGGGTAAATGTTATTTTAGGTATTTACGGGGTTTATTTATATATTTATTTATTTTTATATTATTTTATTCAGAAAACATTCAGTCATACAAAATAAGTATTAAAAACAACATTTTTTTAACATAAAAAGACCGATTAAGTTTTCATAAATTAAAAAGATATAAACATTAAATGTGACAAAAAAAAATAAAAATAAGAATTTTAAGTGAGAAAAGAATAATTGTTGACATTTGCGTTTTCCATGGAGGTAATAAATAAAAATACCGAATGTACACTCCGAGCCATCCACGCACACACATGAACGCACATATAAAACATACACAAACATATACATTACATGCGGCACATATACATAGCATAAACCACTCAAGATGCACATTCAGCAACTATCCCAAATAATCGACCCCATGAAGAAATTTTCTGTACAAATGCAACGTGCAGTTAAAAATGTCTACATCAATACTGAGTCCGTTATAATTTCTACAGGTACGTCTAATGAATGAATTGTTTTTACAAGTTGGTACATAAAAAAGGGAATTTAATCTAGTATAGCGAAGAGGACAACGGAAACCAATATTTTGTAAAAGATACGGCGAATCAACTATATTATTGAGAATTTTGAAAAGAAAAATTAAATCATATGTAAGGCGCCTTTTTTGTAGTGATTCTATATTAAAATTGATCAAAGATGCGCCGTAATCATTTTCAATGTTGCCAAACCGATATTCTAGGCTCCTTATAAATTTCTTTTGAATGTTTTCAATTTGATTAATATATACATTATATTGAGGGGACCATACTAATGAAGCGAATTCGAGTTGACTTCGCACTTCGCACTTGTATAGGTGATGAGAATGGCTTGGAGATTCGTAAGATAAACCCTAGAAGTCTGTACGCCTTATCTACTATTGTATTTATGTGATCTCTAAATAAAAGCTTATCATCCATCAGTACACCCAAACCTCTTGCTTTCATTGAACGATTGACAATTTTCCCAGATAGTTTGTAGTCAAATAGTATACTTTTTTTCTTTCGAGTAAATGACATGACAAGACATTTATCAGAATTCAATAATAACTGATTGTCCTTGCAATAGCAACAGATTCTATCTAAGTCAGCTTGAAGAACTTCGCAATCATTTATTGAAGACACAATTTTAAATAATTTATTGTCATCGGCGGATAGCAAAAAATTTAAGTTTTGAATGCATAAACTTATATAATTGATAAAAATAATAATAAATAAGGGCCCTGTTAATGGCTGGTTTAAGTGGCCACTTTACACACCGTATAACATTCATCATCCGTCTATGTTCAAACATCCACATTTCCTTAACTCTTCCATCTGTTGACTTTTTAAACGTAAAAGTGCTGATACCTTTATCATGTGGGTAATATTCAGCCGAATAAATCATTTTACCTACTAGGCAACTTCTACTTCCCCACTAGTGGCCACTTAAACCAGCCAATGACAGGTCATAAGCCCTGTAAATACCTAGATTTCCATATTGTCTCGCAACAAATTTAGATCTAAATAATTCCCTAGGGAGGAAATCCAGCCTGACTAAAAACATTTGGACATATTCAAAACATTGTTGGACAATAAATCATTTGTAGTTCTCAGAAATAGGCGACTCTTGTAGTGGTTTCTACTAATATAATGGTTTTGCAATAAACAAATCACATTGATTGATAAATACTTTGAATCCCACCAAGACTTAACTATTTAAAAAGTAAAACATATTAAAATTATACGTATTTTGAGACGAAGAAAAAAGTCACTGAAAGTAAGCATTAAGGTATATTTATTTTTAAAAAATGCTTCACACTTTTGACTCTTGAATATTAAAAATGTATTATTATCAGGATATTATCTTTCATCCTGCGATTAAAAAAATGTTCAAAGGGAGAATTTACATAATTGATAGCTTAGGGTTATTCTTCCGCCTAGTAGAGGGATCAAAGCTTTAAAAAAATATTTAGTCCCTTAAAATCCGGCTTTTCACCGGACATGTTGTTTATGAGCTTTATTGTTAGATGGTATTATATTAATTATCAAACACTAATTTTAAGCGTAATATTGTGGCCGATGTGAGTAAATATCTTTAAGAAATTAAAGAAATATATTGTTGAAACATAGGAATCGTGGTGAAAGTTACAAACTGCGCAAAGCGAGCAAGCAAATAACACGTCATGTGTCAAGTAGTCGAACTTATTAAAATCCTTCACTCAAATGGAGAATGCCGAATCAGAATCAATAATGTTGTTTCAGATTGGTTTGAGGTTACCGCCGGAGTTCGTCAAGGTTGCGTCCTTGTACAGTTTCTTTTTACGATTATCATGGACATTTTCTTAAGGACGTCAATTTCAATAGACCGAGGAATATCCATCTTCTCCTTCCAAAACTTATTATTGACGATTCAGTCAGGGTTCTTCAGGCTACTGTAGACAGCCTTAATAGGTACTCCGCATGCATGGGTTAAAAAAAACATTATCTTGAAAACCCATATACTGTGTAACATTTCATGCCTTGATGCTCAAAATCAGTCATCGAAAGGGACAAGAGTTTCAAACACCTACCTGTACCTGTTACGGAAAATGGCAGCTTTCAAAAATAAGTGGGAGTGCCGTTAGGAATAGCAGGCGCCACTTTTAACAGTGTGAAGGTTGTCTGGAGATTGAATATTTACCAACCATTTAAAAATAACCAATTGCCGCCTAGATAACGCCAGCATAACACCTATTCTCCTCTACGGATGCCAATTATAGCACTTAGCTAATGCCCAAAACAGAAGAATTCTTAGTATTGAGAATAAGTGTCTCAGAAGAATCTTAGGTGAACGGTGGTTTGATTGTGTAAGGAATGAAGTAATAAAAGAACGGACCCAGCAAAACTCTGGGGACAACTGTCATCTAGCGGAAGCGACACGGTTGGCTTGGCCATGTGCTGTGGATACCTCCTGAGAGCCTTAGCGACGCTTGCCTACTTTACAATGCATCAAGCTGACTGTTTGTCGGCAGTTCGTGTCAGCACTACAGGACGCGAACCTGACTTCGGAGGATGCACAGAAGCAAGCAGCCGACAGCGATGCTTGGATAATCTTCGTGGATATCATATGCCCTAAATAGGGAGCGGACATGGAATGATGATGATGATGGTGAATATACCATTTTATCAATAAAAAATTGTTGCAACAGAGAGAAAAAACATTTTTAAAAAGAGAATATGGAAGTCTAGGCATTTACAGGGCTTAACCGCAATGATTTATTGCTCTTTAACTGGCAGTGAAAGCATAAGACCTTCCTGTAACATACAATCGAGTAACGCTGCATTTAATTTGACAACGTTTGACCTACACACCATCTGCTGATAATTTAAAGCTATTATTTAAGGTTAAAACTTTGGATGATTTTCGTATTCTCCAGGCGGATAAAATAAACGTATACGAAACATAATATTGTTTGATATTTCAAAATGCTCAGTTATTCAACCAAAATATTTCATAGCATCTGGACTGTTACCTGTGTACGACTGATAATCTTCCCTTCACGTAACAAAAATGATCAAGATATGCTGCAATTGGTGTACTGATGCAGTGCTTTATGCACCATTTGGTGCAGAAAGGGAATGATGATGATGAATATAGTAATTAAAGCAATCGCCTATGAAAATGATTTTTTTCGATTTAAAATCTCTCATTTTTCCTATGACCTTCTAATCCTATTTAAAATTCTCAACTCACTATTTGATGCGCCTGATCTACTGAGCTCAATAAAATTAAATATCGCAACTAGAAACCTCAGACAAAACTTACTCATTCATACCGATAACCATAGAACTAACTATGGTTTTCATTCCCCTATGCCCAGAATTCTTAGGCCTGCCAACAAACATACTAGTCTTGATTTCTTTGATTACAAGTTGTCTTCTTTCAAACGATCACTGAATCAAATTCAATTATAAAAACCTCTCTCCTGCTCCACTCCCACCAAGTCTACTGTATACCACTGTGTCTTTCTTCTTTCCTTTATAATAATTTTCTACTTATAAATTATGACGGCTCTTAAATAATAACACGGTTTTTATTGGTGATTAAATAGTTTATTGATCAATTATCGCTCAATTCACACTTATCGGACTTTGCACAATTCTCTTTGGATACCAAGCTTTCTATCCTCTCCTAGCAATTCGTAGTGGCGTCACCAAGCTGGCGTCATCCCAGCCCTTAGTAACATCTGACATCTAGTGGTCGATTATGTAGACCCCCGGCGCCAAATTCGAATTCTTTGGCGTCATGGGTCGTAACAAAATATGTCCTTAAAAATGCCCATTAGGTATAAATAAAAATAAATAAATAAATAAATGTGTAATGACTACACAGCACCGTGACGCGCGGATGTTTTTGGACAGTAAAAAGAAGTTAAACTGTATTGTACATCTGCCTGAAAACAGGCAAATAAATATGTGTATTTTCAGTCATCTATTTCGCCTCATGTTATCCGGGATCTGTTTCTTGTTTCCTTTAAATATTCAGGTTCGACTTTTTTATTTTTCGCAAGTCACTTAATTAGATTCAAGGAGGCTTCACCATTTTTGGCGACTAAGTGGTTTGTTTTTCCGGTAATCCAATTTTCTGCTTTCCAAATCGGTGCGACTAGAGGCTTTGAAATTTTATCGAAAGTTGATAAAAAAATACTATCAAAATTTACGAAATAAACGACCTCTAAAAGGCCAATTGCATTGATGTAAGTTACATTAAAAATTAGTCTGTAAAGAATAAAAGAAAATAGAAATAATATATATATTTACCGACAGACAAAAATATTTTATTTTAAGGTAATAGCATGACATCACCAACATTATTTTGAATATTATGAACTTTTGCGCACACACAAAATTTAAAATACACGTTCAATAATGATATTCACAACGACAAAACTCAAAACTAAAAACTATTTATGTATCTAAATTTCTCTTAAGGCTGTAGTCTGGTAAAACGAACGCAAAATTAGGAAATCATACGATTTTACCATTTTAAAACGAATGTTTTTATTTAATCGTTATCGTTTTCGGTAAGGGCAGGAATGAAGGTAATAAAAACGCAAATAAGATGATGTTTTAAATTAAATACCAAAATTAACTTCTTTATTGAAAAAAAAGAATACAATTCTATAAAAAAAGGTTTCAACTAAAGTATTTCAATTAATTTTATTTTTTTAAAGTATTACCGAAGGCATAATTTTACGTAAAAGTAAAGAAAAATGTCACAAAAATGTATGTGATTAGAAATGCTTGTATTTCTTTTCAAAATATTATAATTTGGCTTCTGCCACTTTCATGTTCAACTTATTATCTTCAAATTATTACAACCAATTTTAGTTCAATACTTAGTCTTTATTGAGTTCCCAGATACCTAAGTTTAGTCTAAATTTGGAATGGCGTAATCTGCCGGTCTAAAAGTAATTATATTTTACGAGTAGTTACATAAAACTTTTAAGTATATTTTTAAACTTATTTAATTTATGTTTTTTTTTTTTTATTATTGCGAGATAAAAAAAACATTAGTTTTAAAATGGCAAAATCGTATGATTTCCTAATTTTGCGTTCGTTTTACCAGACTACAGCCTTAACGAAGTTCGGCAAAAAATCTCTTGAAAATATTGACCATTCCCAATTTAATAAGATACCTGATGAACTAAAAAACAGAAAGTCGAAAAATTAATCTGTAGCAATTAAAAAATATTCATTGAATCTTTTCGATAGTGATAGTTATTATTATAATTTCTATAAATAGCGTATAATTCTGTGTCTCATGTTTCTAATATAATCTTTTCTTACTATTTTGGTTTGTTTTAACTGATATTATGTAATATAACATAAATGTTTTCTTTTTATGTACCGTCTCAAACTCCTGGGAATAGATTAATAAAAACAATAAAAAATATTTTAATACAAAAATTTTGTTTCGCCACCCCTGGAATCCTCAAAAAAAAAAAACAGTTTTATATAAATGGAATGTTTTTTGATACTGAAATTATGTTTTTACATGACAAAGTTATCAAATTTCATTAAATTAATAAAATAGAATGACTTTTTTTTTTGAATAAATAACTATAAATAGAAATAATGTTTTGATGAGTATGTCCAAATGTTTGTTGACAGGCTGGATTTCTTCCCTAGGGAGTTATTTCTAGAAGGGAATATGGGAGTCTAAGCATTTACCGGGCTTTTGACCCATCTTTGGCTGGTTTAAGTGGCCACTTTACACACTGTGTAACATTCTGCCCATGTTTAAACATCCACATTTCCTCAATTCTTCCATCTGTCAACTGAGCGGATTGAATTTACCATTTTGAAACGCCCTTCGAAAAATAAATTCAATCTCCCAAATTTTGTAATATTTTTCATAAATTTTATTTATGCCCTCAATAATAAAAAAATATATTGTTTCAAATCCTTTTTTAGAATTTTTTTTTTTTTTTACGAATTTTTTTTTTTTTTGTAAATATTTCATTTCTACAGCAAGTTTTTAGATTTTTATTTACTTATGTCAGTTATTCGATGGCTTTAAAAAATTGTGCTTTTATCAGATCCCAGTCTAAGAAAAATGAAATATTGCAGTTTAAACAACCTTCAAAATCTAAATTTTACATCCAGGAATCGAACTCAAGGCCTCAAGAATGGTAGGCGAACGCTCTAAGCATTTTGCACCGAGGCGAACTTATCTCTACTTGATTTCCTGATTCAGGATTTTTAAATGAGGTTAGTCATTGAGTCATAAACACACGTCAAATGTTCTGATTTTATTTCAGACACAGATCTGTATTTTTTATCCCTTTGAACATAGATTAAAAAAATGTATTTTTAAAAAACATGATGAAGCTTTTGTTTTTTGGTTAAAAATATCTTAAATTCTGCGCATTTTTACTAAATATTCTGAGAAGACGCGAGTGTCTCCGCGAGTCAGGCCTCACTTTGAAATTGGGTCAGGGAAAAAACTTTCTGAATAGCCGGTTTTTTTAAACCGTTTTGTGAAGGGCTGTTAAAAACTTCAATACATCATCAGGGAAATGAAAGCGACATGTAAACTGTCAAACACACACATATTTATACTTATTGTACATTCCTAAGCCATTCTTGTACACCCATTAAGGATAATAATACAATATTTGAGTTTGTCCAAATGCCCTTAGACAAAAGACTGGATTTCACCCCCTCCGGAGTCATTACGATTAACAAATTACAACAAGGATGGAGAATACCTTAAGTAGGTAATATGGAATCTAGGCATCTACAGGGCTTATGACCTGTCTTTGGCTGGTTTAAGTGGCCACTTTACACACTGTGTAATATTCAGCATTTTGCCTATGTTTCCATATACATATTTCTTCAATTCAACCATTTGTTTATTTTAGTGAAGTTAAAGTTTAGCGTTCTTATGATTTACCCAAATATTTAATTTTGAAGGCCATTTTCAACGAGTTGTAATTAATTCACTATTAGAAAATGGGATTTCGAGTTGGAGTAGAGTGAGATTCGAACCACAGACCTTAGGTCCGTGAGTCCGAGACACTAACCACAGGACCACAACCCGATCTACATAATGATTTAATAATTTACTTCTCAATAATGTTTTTCCTCTGTGTTTCAATAAATTTAAACATAAAAAATATATTAACATATTACAACAGAGATAAAGAACATTTAAGAGAGAGTAATATAGAAGTCTAGGCATCTATAGGGCTTATGACCTGTCAATGGCTGGTTTAAATGGCCACTTTATACACTGTGTAAAATTCACCATTCTGCCCATATTTAAACATCTATATTCCTTCAATCTGTTGATGTTTGTGAAGTTAAAGAGCTAAAACCTTTATTTATGCGGGTGAGATTCATCTAATTGAATTATTTCACCTAGATACTAGGCAATGCCTGAAAATGTTATTTTTTCAATTTCAATAAAATATAATCATAAAAACGAAATTTAATTAATTAAAAATTTTGTGTGGCAAACATAAATAAACTGATAAAAGATGATACACATAAAAATAAAATACTGAAAATTGTTCGCATACCAATTTATTTTTAATATTATGTCAATAAAATTTGTATAAAACCACTCACCGACTTATCTGTCTATCCTCCCCCTCCCTTTTTCCTCCTTTTCCGATTGTTAATCCTTTTGAAATATTAGCTTCATAAGTCATTAACCCTCGGTGGTGGCGTAGTGAAGCATGTGTCTAACCTGCATGTCGATTTTATATTTTTGCAAATCTACTATGGTGAAGGTGTGTAGTGGTATTTGCATGTTGGTGTAGTGTTGTTGTCCTGACGAAGAGACGGGTTACGTCTCGAAACCGGTAGACAGATAAGTCGGTGAGTGGTTTTATACAAATTTTATTAACATAATATTAAAATGTTGGACCACAAAGTTAATGGTTTGAATATTAATAACAATTTATTTTAGTTTGTCTTTTGACAACGAAAACAAAATTCTAAATAAGTATATACCTGCCATTTATTTTTCATTTCTCAGTAAGATATCTTGTACCATTGCGCTTGAAAGGGGGAGGGGGGTTGCATCGTTCGTTCTTTTTTACTATCCACTTGATCACGCCGAATACACGGGAGAAGCTCTCAGACGGTCTATTTCTACGCGCAGTTTAGATTTATCGATGCAATTGTTCTCAGCAAATGTAATGACATTCTTGGGCAGGACAAGGGGGGAGAGCAACCACTCGACATGCCGACACATGGCAGACATTTTGGTGGCTAAATAATCAAACAACCTCTATATTTCAACAATGGTTTGAGTTTGCCCAAATTTTTGTAAACAAGAACTGGATTCAAACCCCTTGTTAATATATTACAACAAAGTTGTAGAACATTTTAGAGAGGGGAATTTAGAAGTTTAGGTATCTGTCTACAGGGTTTCTGACCTGTCATTGGGTTTTTTAAATTTTATATGTGAGTTGCATTATTCTTTTACCTTGCTTGTAATGATATATTGAGTTTTTTTACTGACATTTCTTGGTGGAACTGCATTTTAATTATAATAATAAAAATACTTTTTAGTTTTATTCCACTTTTATTTATAATTATTTTATAAATTTTGGTAAAAAACTGGTAAAAAATTTATAAAACAATTATAAATAAAAGTGTTAAAAACTATAAAGTATTTTTATTATTGTAATTGCTTGTAATGTACAAGGTTTATATTTACTTCAAACTGATAGTTATTTATTTGTTTACTTCAAAAAAATTAAATTAAATTTACTCCAATGAAAAACTTTGTTTAGTTATTTAGTTATTTTATATAAGGATCGGGTGGGAGGTTCCGGCTGTGACCTGTTTCAGGAGCTTCTCCGCATTTTTCCGCAGAAGGCCCTCCCATTGGGTGATTTAAGTGACCACTTAACACACTGTGTAACATTCACCATTCTGCCTATATTTGAACATCAACAGATGGAAAAATTGAAAGAAAACAGATGTTCAAATAAAGGCAGAATGATAAATGTTACACAGTGTGTAAAGTGGCCACTTGAACCAGCCAATGAGAAGTCATAAGCCTTGTAAATACCTAGACTTCTATATTTCCTTCCCTAAAATGTTCTCTATCTCTGTTGTAATATGTTAATAATTTATTAATTTCATTTTTTTATAATAATGTTTGTGAAAGTTAATTATTCTACCAAATCTTAAAAGGAACATCCCCACACTACCAGAAGTCAAACTAAAGGATGGGTCATGGGGTCTACCACAGACTATGAACTCAGGCAAAGATATTTCAGGTTTTTGGCCCCAAAAATATTTAATGCGTTACCCGAATATTGCAAAATCATGACCCGAATTCAATAAAATAAATTCGTGAAAAATTGTTTACTGTGGGTTTAAGTAGAGAAAAATCGGAAAATTTACTCAAAAACATTCTTAAATAATAAATGGCATTAATTTATATTGTATAATAAATCAACTTGTAGGAAGTAATGTTATTGTTTATTTTGCATATTTTTTTCCCCTTAAATGGGTTGTAACTAGTTAGGCAGACTAGACATGATCCAGAGAACTCTATTACCTAAGTGTGTATGTAGTAGATAAAGAAATTGTTATTTTTGTAAATAAACCATGATGATTATTATTATTATTATTAAAATGTGTTATTTGACTGTGTTAACGTTTTGCCTATTAACAAAGAGTGTCAGTATAAGATAGTGACTCATCATTTCCTTGACTGCAGCTTTAAATTCACATTAACCCACCAGAACGTGACCTGGCAAGTATCGGCACAGCAGCTGACGGTGCCTCAACAGAAAAACTATTATGGAGATAGAACAATGGGGAGTGTAGTACCAAAACTGTGTAGCTTAATACCCAGTGAAAATCGACAGGAAAAAAAACTTAAATACATTTTTAAAAAATCATCAAATACGTCCATAATTTTTTATTGTACTCGGTACCTACCTTTTATAAAAAAAAAACATTCATAAAATGTATTGTAACCCGCAGACAAACCTCGGCTTTGCATTAACAACAATACAATTATGTTTGCTATTTTATTGTTTATTTTTATTTTATTTTTATTATTTTTTCACGCCCATAAGGCTTTTACATACATGAAAGTTTTACAAAATATAAGTATATAAACAACATTAAATTTAAAAAATACAATATAAAGCAACAAATGATAGAACAGTGTTAAGAAGTAAAGTTGGTATAAAAAAAGAAGATGAGTATATAAACAACATAGATTTAAAAAAAAAACACAATATAAAGAAATAAAATAAAGGAACAAAATAAAGGAACAGTGTTAAGAAGTATAGTTGGTATATAAATAAAAAGATGAGTGTATTAACAACATAAATTTAAAAAAAATACAATATACTGTAATAAAATATAGAACTGTGTTTAAAAGTTAAGTTGGTTTTTAAAAAATCAAAGCAATATATTTCTATTTTTTTTTAATAAGCTAAAGAAATACAATTAAAGGTTTAAAGCAGCTAGGTACATAATGTTATAAAATACAATATGAACAGAATATTATTTTACTTGTTTAAAATAAAATACATTATAAACTATGATGAAGAAGATTTCATTAAGCAAAACAGATAGTTTATACAGTGCACTTTGAGAAAAGCACAGCTGCGTTTAGTGCAATTTTTTAAATGGCGGAGTGATGTGGCTGATCTTAGAAGTTCAAAATAAGTTAATATTTGATTTAGTTTTTATTTGTTTAGACCTCTTCCCCTACTTGTTTACCTTGTCCACAGTTTACCGATCAATGCACTCTCAATTTTCTCGCATAAGCGCATGTGAAGCCTCCTTTACGATCCAATAAAATCTTCCCCTGTCCGAAAATCCCTAAACGGATGTATTGCGTCCTTTGTACGACTTTTTACAAGGTTTTCAAAAACTCAATAAGTAACATTTACACTGTAATAACGTTATCCTAATGACACATTTATTCAAAGTCGATGTAAGTATATAAATAGTTTGAATCAAGCCATGAACATTGACTTACAAAATAAAATTATGCATCCCTGTCATTTTTTGTTACACGAAGTTAAGGTAACTTCTAAACTAACTTGTCTGGTGCCAGTCCGGGGGCTAAAAAATATTATTTAAGGGAATCTAAAGGTCCATTCCTTGAGGACTCTTGTTGGGTGCGTAAGGAGGATTGAAATAGGAAGTTAAATAAATTATTCCTTCGGAGTACAGCTCGCTCACCGCTCTCCGCATTTAAGGACTTAAGTTTCCTTGGCAGTGCCCGCATACACGGAAAATTTGCTCGTAGCCGAACAAGAAAAGCTGTCCAAAGGGGCTCTCAGTAATCTGGTAGCCTTGATATCTTGTTGCAAAAAGAAGGTTATCAAAATGTACATAACATGCACTTCACAAAGATTGAGGAAAAGTAGAGAGCGAATTCTTTGCTCTTTGGGGTTGAATTGATTGAACGTGATAAATTCGCCAAAACGATTACAAAACTTTTTAAAAGTATTAAATTTATTTTTGGAAGCCACCAGCTATGAACTCGTTTATTCTTTATTTCGATTTTTAAAATTTTATTTTTATTAATAAATTTCACAAAAGGTACATGTTTTTTAAAATTCTATACATATCTACTTTTATACATATAGTAAATGTTATCACTGTAACTCTCCAAAAAAAGAGACTAATAAATGAATATAAGAGTACATGAGGAAAAAAAACATAGGGTATATAAAGAAAAAAACATGAAATAATAAAGCATTTATACTAAATAACATTTAATGAAGTTTTTACACGTGTTCAAAATATTTCTTTAGATTTACTTTAAATTTATTTATTGATGTATTATTTTTAATAGTTTTTGGTTCATTGGGGAGATTATTATCATTTTTTACACCTTTGAAGACAAAGCTATTTTGACCATGACTTGTGTGGAATATATGAATTGTAATATTATGTTGGTATCTGAGTGACGCATTCATCTCAAATTCTTTTATTTTTTCTTCTTTATAAATTTGCATATTGGAATTTATTTTATAAAGTGTGTCTACTGTATGAACCTTAAATATTTTATATAGACTTTCCGTATTGAATGTTGAGGGATTCATTAAAATTTCTTTAATAATTAATCTTTGTACTATTTTAAGATGGTTTTATATATTGCCAAATGCACCACCTTATCCTACAATACCATATTGTAACAAAGATTGATTGTATAAGAAAAATCACTTTTTTTTACATTTTTAAAGTAATAAAGGTCTATGAAATACTGTCCTATAAAAATATTTTTAAATTTGAATTCTCGCAAAAACGCTCATCCCATTGGCCATGCCCCGCGTAAAGATTCATGTTTATTTGTTCCTGATCATTCAAATTTGTTTAGAACATTGTCACGAATCTTGACGTTACATTCACCAAGGCCAAACATGTCACGTTTTTCTATCAACGTAGTTTTATTAAATTTATTTTTTATATGTATGTATGAAAACATATCTCCATAATATCCGTATTGATTTAAAAATACAATTAATTATTCTTAATCTGTTTATTATACTTTTATCGGTATTCGTAGTATGTGCTATTCCCTGTTATCCTGCCCACTGCCATTTGAATTTTGCTGCACGATCTATGATATCCTCGATTCCGGTTCGGCCATTATTACAAATCGTAAGGTTTGACAAATATCAAAAGGATTTTTTCATGATCTCACTGAAAATGGAACCTGGAACCCTCGGTGTGTGAAGCAAGCGTCTTTGCCATTACACCGAGGGAGCGCCAATTCAAAATGTAATAGGCCGATATAAATCGGTTGTAAAGCAATAAAAAACGATTACGGTTTTACGAGTGCGCTGTATAAAACGCCATCTTTAAATATTAAACGATATATTATGTAGTTTGGAAAAATCAAATTATATTCCCCTACGCATACTGCCCGAACTCAGCGCCTTGCATTAGAGTGGATCTCGCCTACTGCATATAAATAGTCGCATTGTTTCTAGGATATGCGGGCAGGGGCGAACAGGATGTATGAGAAGGAAATGAAAGGAAGAAGGCTTGGAATGAAGTTGTACTAATATTGGCAGGAATGGGGATCAAGTCATCAAATAAACGTTGTTTAAAATAGAACTGCTGATAGTTTTTAGCTAAATTTAGCCGATTTGACCAGGGGCAGCCAATCAAATGAGCATGTGAAATGCTAAGTTAGTTTTTTGCCTAATATATTTGACTAAACGGTTTTGACATTTTTCATTTATATTTATTTATTTATTTAACACTTTATAATACATACATATAAGGGCGAGCATATTGCTTGAAGGCAATTTCTCCCTACCTACTCAAACCGTTCAGTTTGAGAATAATACGAGTACATGGACATATTCTAGGTAATTGTGCAGAATCTTATAATTTTATGCAAAAATTTTAAACAAAATTAACTAAAAATTTACACTTTACTATGAAGAGAAGAGAGGAAAGGTAATGGGAAGGAAATAAAAAGGAACAAATCAGACGTTTAGATAGTGACATTTCAATATTGATTTAAATGTATATAAAGAAGTTTAAATGTAAATAAAGAAGGGGCATCTCTTACATTAGTAGGTAGATTATTCCACAGTCAAACAGCTACTACTGTGAAAGAAGATGGAAAAAATAGAGTGGTAAAGGGGTATCAACAAGTTTTTCTCATTACTAGAGCGAAGAGGTAGTCCATGTTGTGATAGAGGTTGGACGAGCTCTTTCAGATGAACAGGCAAAGTGGGATTATTCAAAATATCGTGAAGAAGTGAGAGAATGTGAATGTTTCTTCTCGCCCGTGTAGATGCGTGTGGTATACGGTTATGTGGTCAAATTTGCAAAGGTTAAAGTCATAACGTATACAAACATTCTGCAATCGTTCCAACTTATCAAGCAGTTCAGAATTAGCATCTGGGTAACAGACATCTGAGTAATCAAGGAGTGAGAGAAGTAAGCTCTGGACTAACGTTTGTTAAACATTGATTGGCAAGAAATTCTGCAATCTTTCAAGTGAGTGCAAACTGTTATAAAGTTTACGACTGACTTCGGTAACCTGATCGTGCTACTCTAGATGGATTAATATGGATGTTTTGTCTGTAAAAAACCAGGGGAAAGAGTTTTTTGAATCATATTGATTATAGAAATTTAATACAAGCAATCTATTCACTTCATATTTAAAATGTCTCTACTTGGTGAAGTGAAGGTTTAAATATAATAATGATATTCATCGAGAACATTTTTTTTAACATTGATATTAAAATGTTTTTAGTTTAATTGATTCATCCGTGTCCGAGCGGGCGAAGAACCAGAATCTCGGACGAGTGTTTTCGACACAACTACCACTACATCGCGAGGCGGATTAATGTCCACTCGATTGTGCTAAGTTGACATTATTTAAAAAAATTCATGCATACATGGAATTAGCAATTTGTATAATAACGTTATTGAAACCAATGTGAGCGATACATTCAACTTGAATATTAATAAATTAAAAAACATATAAGCGACATCATACTGGCGTTTTCGTTGTAGGTAAGTTTTGATAGGTAAATGCAGTAGTATTGTTTATATTTTTAATTTATAAAGACATATATATTACACACAAACATTTTTTTTTAGTTATTCTTTTTGATTCTCCTGTAATATAACGTATGACACATTATGTACATAGTTAATTAGGAACTTCAGCCCTACGGGAAATTGGATACAATATTTGTTTTCTTGAGCGCGGTAAAAATTGGAGCATTAAATTGTACGGCAAAGTTACCTGAAATGTACGAAAAAAAAAACGTTTTAATAAAAACGAACTACTTTGAATAACGTCACTAGTTCATATGAATCAACCTTTGATAAGAGAGTTATGGAAGATTTCCGGTTTGCTTGCCGTGAATGGACCAATGGGCAGAACTGATGAAGAATAATCAAAAGAGAACCTCTGACATCACACACGGAATTATTTCAGAAATAAAAAACCTTAAAAAATCGCAGCGCTGATAATACGGTATATCATTATTTTTTTGGCTTAGTTTAAAAGTTTATTGACTAATCTATATTTATTTATTAAAAAAATACTGAACTTCGTCATTATAAGTCTGAAATCATTTTTAGACTAATATCAATATTATAACTGCATCATTTCAGATTTCAATAAATTAAATAATAAAAATAAAAATTCCTTTTCCAGGATTAGCTTAGTCCTTTTCAGGAAACAAAATAATAAAATATAAGTAATAAAATAATTATTAATATTAAAATAATAAACAATATAACACTGATTTTAGAAACAAAAAAACACTGTTTTCGTTCGCACGCTGAATCAAAAATTTAAATCTTTTTAAAAAAATTTTAGTATTATTAGCGTTCTTATAATTTACCCAAATATTTAAATTTTGGTGACCATTTTCAACGGGTTGTAAATAACTAACCATTGTAACAAGACTCGAACCTCGGACCTCTGATCTGTGAGTCCGCAACACTAGCCACGGAACCACAACCCGATTCTTTTATTTATTTTATTGATTCGACTTTTTTCCTTCACCGGGCATGTTGAAATGGCCAACTCTTGAATTTGAATTCTTATTGTACCGCTGCCTCCCGGTTCGCCTCCCGTCCGCGTCCCCCCTATTGACTTTGTGATTTATCCCACTTCTTGCCATTCCAATAATGCCTTCCCCGTTTTATGATGCATTCCCATGCGGTGTCATCGGGAAACCACCGCTTCCCAATTCCCGTCTTACCTCCGAGAGAGGGGAGTAGGATCTTTCCTGAGAGCGAATTGACATTTTTTCATTAAATTCTCTGCGTTTTATTTGTTTGCATTCAGACTCTTTTTAGGTAAGTACCACTTCTATATATATTATTACTATTACATTGATCCAGAATTTATTATTACTTTTTCGCACATCTGATAAAAAACCGTCTTAATTTTTGCTTTTTAATTAAGTAAACAAAATATATTACATAAAAAAAATTCTCACATGGTAAAAAATTTACATGATTATAAGTGACAGACCAAAATAAGGCTTTCAGCCTAAATCGAAACATAGTTTTATTTAAATAAGTTAAAAGTCACTTTAAAACGCACAAAATTAGACGTTTTTTTCATTAAACCTTACGAGTTTGATTGATCACATTTTCAAGGAAGCGTCCAAAATCTGTGGATTTATTTTGCGAATATCTAAGTCATTCAAAACACCAAAAAATGCAATTACATTATACAAATTATTTGTTCGTAACTTGCTTGAATTTAATTCTGTAATATGGTCTAATTATAATATTCATATAACGCGGATTGAATCGGTGCAACGTAAATTTTAAAATTGTTAATATTTAGAATTTGATCAAATACTTTCATAATTAACTAGGTATTATGATCGTCTAGAGTACTTTTATATAATAATAATAAATCTTTATTAACCATAATAAACAATGTAATACATACAAAAATAATAACAAAGGTATACATAGTTAAATGGCGGACTTATTGCAACTTGCGATTTCTGACTGTCTTACCAAAACTAAATATAAAATACAATAAAAATTAATTAAAAAAATGAAAAATTGAAAAATAAAATCAAAAAACCAAATAAATTAAAAAATTAAAAATAAAAAGAAAAAACCAAATAAATCGAAAAGTTAAGAAAACAGAAACAGTTGAAACATTATAGGAGATTTTGGGATCTATTCTTTACTTTAATAATATTTTATACATTTTATGTTATTCTATCATTCATCTTCCAAATCTTCGTTTATAGTATAGAAACATTTATTTATTAAAAACTCTTTTGACACCCCTACAAATTTTTGAACACTTTAATTTATTTCCTTAATTTTATTAGGAAGCTTATTATATTTTTTTACTGCCATGCATATGGGCTCTCTTTGTATAAATTATTGTTTCGCCAATGGAATTTTTAATTTACTTTTATTTCTGGTCTTATGAAAGTGTCTTTTTTTCTGTGTACTCATATATTCAGTTCTAGATTAACCAATATAACTAAGTTTCATTAAACATATAAATTTCCGTCACTGTTAATAAATTTAATCCAAAATTGGTCTACATGTTGCCAGGTTATTGGCATTTACCATTTACCTAACACGTCTTTTTTGAATTTTAAAAACATCTTAAGCATTAGTAGAGTTTCCCCGAAAAGTAATACCATATTTCAGAATTGAATATATGTACATATTATTTTTTGGTACGTGTATTTTGTACATACACAAATCTGGATTTCTCCCAAGGGGGAGTAGGTATATATTTTTTATTAATATCCCTACAGAGATGAGGTAGAATTTTTTCAAATTCAGGATTATGGATATTCGAGCGTTTACAGGGCTTATGACCTGTCATTGGCTGGGTTAAGTGGCCACTTTACGTAATACAACATTCCCCATTCCGCTTATTAGCGAATATCGACACAGGTAACATTTTTGATTTTTGTATATATGTTATTAAATGAGAAACCATTCATGAATGTTGTATTACGTAAAGTGGCCACTTAACCCAGCCAATGACAGGTCATAAGCCCTGTAAACGCTCGAATATCCATAATCCTGAATTTGAAAAAATTTTACCTCATCTCTGTAGGGATATTAATAAAAAATATATACCTACTCCCCCTTGGGAGAAATCCAGATTTGTGTATGTACAAAATACACGTACCAAAAAATAATGTTGTAAAAAATATAAGTAAAAATAAATTGCAGAGTCATCTGCAGGCGATTACTAGTACTTAATTTAACTCGGAAGAGTCTTAAATACATAAAATAAAGTAATATGCTAATTAAAAATACTTAACTTCAATATCAATACATAGATGGCGCTCCAACACGCTTGTGAATGGTTTCTCATTTAATAACATATATACAAAAATCAAAAATGTTACCTGTGTCGATATTCGCTAGTAAGCGGAATGGGGAATGTTGTATTACGTAAAGTGGCCACTTAACCCAGCCAATGACAGGTCATAAGCCCTGTAAACGCTCGAATATCCATAATCCTGAATTTGAAAAAATTCTACCTCATCTCTGTAGGGATATTAATAAAAAATATGTACATATTCATCATAAGTGGACATAACACATTCATTGTTTGCTATTTTATTCAGTTTATCTTATATAAATACATAACTGCTTATTTTCGCGACAACAGTCTTGACGTGTTCATTTTATATATATATCTTCAGTTTAGAATTCAGAAAGATTTTGACTGGTTTGATATTTTTGCACAAATTAATATCTAACTGTATATATTACCCATGATATCCTTGCTCAGATTAACCTTAATGTACCTCACCGTAACTTGCGTACCAATGCTGTTTTTGCTGTGGGTAAAACAGTAAACAAAATCTCATTAAGTGGTAATCTCGATGTGTTCCTTCAGCAAAAACAAGCGTTCAAGAAGCAAGCGGTGTTGTTACTCCTGACTCGCGATAGCATTTTTGCCATGTCTGCCAAGATTATGCCATAATTATACCTTTTGTAATTTCGTAATAAATAGATTTGAGGATTGTTTAGATTAAGTGTTATTATATAAACTGATTAATGTTAATCTGTTAAAGCTTCACAACCCTGTTGATTGGTTTAAATAAAGGACGAAAAAAAAAACTGTTGAAAAAAATATACAATGAAATAAAATGCATAAATTTTTGTCAACAATGTTTTGAGTTTGTCCAATATTTTGTGGACAAGGACTGGATTCAACCCCCCAGGGTGCTGTTAACATTAACATATTACAACAAAGATGAAGAACTTTTTAGAGAAGGGAATGTAGAAGAAAAAACATATTTTTATTTTATTTTAAAAGTAACTTTCTATGTTGCTCACTTGTTCGTCCTCTTTTCGAATGTACATCCGTGATCTGGTTTCCCTTATATGTAGGCCGGATAAATCATATCATATCGGTGCAACGTCGTTTGCCAAGAAAAGTTGGCCTGTTGTGGTGCAAAAATAAATAAAATAAAATAATAAAAAATAAAAGTAGCATGGGTTATTGGCCTCGAGAGGGGAGACTACACTTACGGAGAAATGAAGTCAATGTTAAAAGTCTCAAGTCTAAAAAAACGTAGAAATAACATTAACTCCATATTTATGTTTAATTTACCGAATGGCTTGATTGATGTACCATCGTTACTGGAACAAGTGGCATTGAATGTTCCAATCCGCGGGTTGCGAAATAATAATGTGCTGTTCCTCAATCAACACAGCACAAACTATGGCTTGCATGCATCAATGTCCCGATTGTGTCGTATTGTAAACTCGACACAAGATCTGGACTTTTTTGGTGTAAGTCTTTGTAGATTTAAAAAATCACTAAGATAGGACGGATCTTGTCTTGAGGTAGTAATTTATTTTTTTTGTCCTAGCTTTAATTTTATTCATTGTATTTTATTTTATTAGTGCCCGTATTTATTATAAGAAATTGTATTTACCATTGCTATAATGGACTGCATAAGTCCGTCAAATGAATAAATAAATACACAATTATATTAAAAAAGTAGAAAAAAAACTTTGTACATAAATTGTAATTTTTGTATTTGAATTATTTTTAAAATAAAAAAAAGCCCACAGTACACACACAACATCGGTAAAACCCGGAGCCAGTTTATACCATTGTTTTAAGATTAGATTTTAAATGCATTTTCCATTACGCCCGCGTAGCAGACAAAGTCGTGATTCGAGGCAATTTATCACCCGTCGCAATATTTACGAAACGGGTAGCGTTGGCGTTATTTTAAACGTTTCGTAAAATACCACCTTAAATAATTGGCGAGCCGAAAATATCTGATATTTAACGGCACAGTTATAGTCAAGCAAAATCATTTGTAGAAAATGTAAATCGTCAGCACTTGTCCCCTTAAAACCCAAACCGCCATATTCAAAAAAGAAATCAAGTGTTGGCGATTCCATTTTGTAAAACAACACTAGGACAGAGGCATGAAAATGCCCTTGCCCCTAAACTGTATAGCGCCTACTTTAAAGTAGGCAGAGACACAACGAAAATTATTATTTAAGACTCTCTTCTTCTAATAATTCACTTATAAACTGGGTCAAAAATATTAATGCAAATGTTTTTTTTTTCCGGTAAACTATTTATTTGCTTCCGTATTTATTTTTAATTTAATTATCTAACTTCATTTTAAAAATTTTTACTGTGCATTTATTTTTAATTTTTTCCATTTACTTACTCATATTAAAAAAAAATAAAAAATCTGACTTTCAATTTTTATTTTATATGTATTTTAATGTATTTATAATAAATTCATCTGCGCTATAGGTTTCATAATATGAGAGTTTTTTTTGTTTTTATAAATAAATAAAGTTATATGCAATAAAAAATGTTACTAATTTAAATAAAATAAATAAAAATTTTAGAAGGTACCACGATCGATTTAGTGTTGTATCAGAAAACTCACGAAAAAAATAATCTATGAAAAAAAAACAGCAATTATACGCTACCTTCGATGATAGAAAACACAAATACAAGAGTTACTAGACACTTTACCCAGCAGCTCAGTCACAATGGCCGCACCTGTCGGTAATTACCAAGCGACAAAAATTTCTTATGGATAAGTGTTGGTTACGGACTTTTCATTGACGTGATAAACATTTGTGACTGAGCACTCGATGTT
Source organism: Micrasema longulum (assembly GCF_059751315.1). NCBI lineage: Eukaryota > Metazoa > Arthropoda > Insecta > Trichoptera > Brachycentridae > Micrasema > Micrasema longulum. The sequence continues at coordinate 579,576 of NW_028277766.1, forward strand.
GCAAAAATAATTAAAAATTAACACGACTTTCGGTCAAAGAGGATTTGTTTACTTTTCGATTAAAATATATCCACATCCTACTTCCATTGTCCATAAGGACCAATTAGTAAATACGAACCCTTTAAAATGGCTATCATTCTTGATAATGGAGGGCGGCGGGCACGGATTGAAGAGTGGATCAGGCCAAATTGGTAAAAAGTGTTTTATTCTGTAGTGTTACTTATAGGATAAATGTAAAAGTATGATTTAGTTAAATGTGTATTTAGTTCACGTTTAAAATAGAGGAAAAAATATTATTCATTAAAAAACAAATACAATAGTTGTAAAAAAGTTAACTTTTTTTTTATCGGGTTGTGGTTCCGTGGCAAAGTTAGGGTAGTCGTGAGTCTGATCTGAGGTTCGAGGTTCTAACCCCAATCTACCCTAACTTTGTTCCTATTTTATAATAATGAGTTATTATTAATTGAATCATAATTCCTTTCGTAACACTACATTATAAATTATCGTGGAAATAAAACTTTGATAATACAACTGATATACGATTTTATTATTTTACAAGACTATGTTCGGGCGAGTGCTCCTCCAATCGATGGGTGATATAAAACTAATGTAGTACATGTATAATATTGTTCACAGTTTGATCACATAATCAATATAATTTTATTGTATAGATTCTACGATGACACTGAAAAATATTATGTTTTTTCTATATTCATTTTATATTACCCGTCGATTGGAGGAGTGCTCTCCCAAAACTATAGAAGTATCATAAAGAAATCGTGTAACACAAATAAAAACGTTTAATTTTAAAAATAATATTAAATTAATATTAAATTTTTATAATAGTACAAAATAAACTCTTCACCATTAGAAAAAGTTGCAAAAATGACAGACTTAGATATTCTTTTTGACGAAAAACTGAGTTTTATTATACATATACAAAACATTACAAATACCAGCATGAGAACCTTGAGATTTTTGCTGCGAACGATAAGGGATTTTCCGTCTATAAAAATAATGAAAACATTGTATATTGCCCTAGTGCGAAGTCAACTCGAGTATAACTCAGTTATATGGTCATCGTATTACAGGGTTCATGTTAAGGACATCGAAAGAGTTCAGCATAATTTTTTGCGTTTTATCAACTTTAAATTAAGTATACCGATTGAATACATAAATTACACATACTTAAATGATTATTTAATCACCCAAACATTAGAAAACAGACAAAAATTAAATGACTTGCTTTTTTTGTTTAAAATAATAACGTCAATGTTCGATTGTTGTGAACTTATCAATTTGATTAATGTGCGAGTGCCTTGTCGAGTTACCCTATGTAATACTCTGTTCTACTGCGGTCCATTATCGACCAATTACAGCGCGAATTCACAAGTAATGCGGATGCATTTACTTGCGAACCAATATGCTAACAACATCGATGTCTTTAACGCGAGTCTTGTAAATTTTAAATATCAATGTATATGTTCCATATGAAATAGAACTTAATATTCTGTTTATATTGTATTTTATAACATTATGTACCTAGCTGCTTGAAACCTTTCACTGCACTTCCTAAGCTTATTCAAAAAAAAAAATTTATTTTTTTTAATTTTTTTTTTTAAACCAACTAAACTTCTAAACACAGTTCTATATTTTATTTCTTCATTTCGTATTTTTTTAAATTTACGTTGTTTATACACTCATCTTTTATTTATATTTTTATACCAACTATACTCCTTAAAACTGATCCTATCTTTAATTTCTTTATATTGTATTTTTTAAATCTATGTTGTTTATTTACTCATCTTCTTTTTTTACGCCAACTTTACTTCTAAACACTGTTCTATCTTTTATTGCTTTATATTGTATTTTTTAAATTTTATGTTGTTTATATACTCATGTTTTATATAACTTCCATGTATGTAAAAGCCTTATGGGCGTGAAAAATTAATAAAATAAAATAATAATTTATTTACAACCCGTTAAAAATGTACCAGCGAAAGTACAATTTTCATATTATTGTTTTTCTTGATTATTATTTTTCCCGTTAAAATTGTGTCTTAGTATTTTTTACGACCAATCGTATAAAATTTACTTTTAACTGTGTGTTTTTTCATTAAACGTATTAAAGGTAGTCGGTGAAAAACAACGCTAAATATATTAAACATATTTTAAAAGATGAGAACACACGATCCCTATATTTCTAAAATCAAGGCAAATCAGAATTCTCCCTTCAAACTGCTATCGGAGTTGTCAAAATAAAAAATCAGAGCAATCAACCAAAATGGCGTTCGTTAAAATTTGGTCTATTCTACAGATAAGTTCGCTGGTCTGTAATCGCCTCGAACTGATAATTATTGTCGTGTTTTAAGATCGTTTACATCACACTATATTATTATATTGTTTTAACCCTTTCATTTCATATAAAGACATTAATAACAGGCGTACCAGTGGGGAAATATAATACATGAATTGAAGGCACCTCCCACGTTTCGTTGTTTGAAAATTTCTAAACGGTAATATGATGAAATTAGAGTTGACTAACCCGGCACTAATCAAGGCTTCAATATGTTCAAATTTAGAACATAATATGACGTATAGATCCATTTCCCACCATGGCAAAAATCCACACAGCGTGATTAAATAACATTTATTTATTTATTTGACACTTTATATACATATATAATATATATACATATAAGGGCGGTCATATTGCCTTGAGGCAATTTTTTCCTACCTACCCAAACCGTTCAGTTTGAGAAAATTACAAGTAGGTACATGGACATATTGAATATTACAATTTTATACAAAAATTAAAAACAAAAATTAACAAAAAAATAAAAATAACACTATATTATGAAGAGAGGAGACGGGATGGGAAGGAAAGAAGAGGGATAAAGGAACAACTTAAATATTTAGATAGTGACATTTCAATCTTGACTTAAATGTAAATAAAGAAGGGGCGTCTCTAACATTAGTGGGTAGATTATTCCACAATCGAGCGGTCTGTAATCGAAAGCGCAAAGGCAAGAAAATTAGAGCGATGACAGGGTATTAAAAAGTTTCTCTCGTTACTAGAACGAAGATATAGTCCGTGTTAGAGTTTTACTAACAAAGAGTGCATTGATATTAAATTTACTGTATTATAATTATTTTTTTATTATATTTATTTATTGAATGCCAGGCAAACGCGATATTGCTGTAAGTGATGTCACATCTGTGTTGCGATCAATTTTTTTTACGTTCCCAACCATGTCATTTAAAAAATAAATATATACAGATATATATGTTTGGACCCCTGTATTTAGTACGTGTCATGTCAGGCTTAGGACCTCGGAAAAAAACGTTATTGTTTATCTTGGAAATGGGATGTTCGATTACTGATTTTGGTTTATTACCATTATATCCAATCACCATTGTTGCAAAGTCCAAGAAGATCGGCGCGTGATAACTACTTTTAAGGACAATATGAATATCTGTTAAGGATATTCCATCTTTCCTGCATTCTGCTTCAAGATTATGGCGTTGTTAACTGAAAAATAGGCACTGAAATAACAGATGTTCGATACTTTGTGAAGAAATATCATTGCATGGACAATAGTCATCATTCCTTAATTTAAACCTATGTTGGTAATTTCTCAAAGCTCCGTGTCCGGTAAAGATTAAGGTCAGCCAATCATGTCACCGGAAGAAAAAAATTGCTATTTAATCAATATTTTAAGAGCAATTTATGGGAAGATTGCGAAATGTAATAGATGTAAAGAGTAGTGTTCATATATATAAAACAATCATATGTCCACACATAAATTACGGTCCTTCTATTCTTTTTTTATGTAATGAAGGAGAAATTTACAAAATACAAATTATTTTGGCCAGATCTCCTGAATCCTGAATTTGAAAAAATTCTACCTCATCTCTGTAGGGATATTAATAAAAATAAAAAACACAAATTCTTCAAAATAAGGCAATGAGGATTATATTCAAAAGAAATATCTATTCTAATGTAAAAAGAATGCCCAAAGAAATTGGCTTGCTCACAGTAAAGCAGCAAATTAAATATAATATAGCAATTTTTATACATAAATAATTAAGGGGATGAATAAAATAAAAACAATAATAAAATTTAACCACCAGTGTCATACATATGAAACAAGGGATAAAAAAAAGATAAGATTACCAATGAGGAGAAAAACATAATCTCAAAACTCATTGTACAAGGGGTTGAAGCTGTACAATGAGTTACCTGAAGAAATAAAGGAGATTAAAAAGATTGAATTATTTCAATTAATTCGAAAAATATGTTTTTGAGAAATTTTGATAAAAATATTTATAATGTTATTATAAGTTTATATTAGTTCTTAAGATGTTATGAACTAACTTAATAAAGCATACATAAATCCACCCTAATTTTATTGTGCCATGTGGCTTTGGACGATATTCTATGTGGATAAAATTTATAATAAAAATAACTGAAAAAACAATGTATTTACTGCAATATTTGAGTTTGTCCAAATGTTTGTAGACAAAATACTGAATTTCACCCCTTTGGGAGTCATTAAGATTAAAAATATTGTAATGAAACCAACTGATCCCAGAAGAAGTTTGAAAATTGAAAAGTTGTTTTCAGGCGTTGCCTAATATGTAGGTGAATAATTCAATTAGATGAATCTCACCCGTAAAAATAAAGGTTTCAGCTCTTTAACTTCACAAACATCAACAGATGAAAGAATTGACGAAAAAAATATAGATGTTCAAATATGGGCAGAATGATAAATGTTACACAGTGTGTAAAGTGGCCACTTAAACAAGCTATTGACAGGTCATAAGCCTTGTAAATGCCTAGACTTCTATGTTACCTTATCTTAAATGTTCTTCATCTCTGTTGTAATATGTTAGTATAAACAGCTCCCCAGGGAGTTGAATCCAGTTCTTGTCTACAAAAAATTTGGACAAACTCAAATATTGTTTTAAATACATTTTTTTTCGGTTATTTTTATTATAAATACTATCCACATAGAGTATCATCCAAAGCCACATGGCACAATAAAATGAGGGCGGATTTATTTATGCTTTATAAAGTTAGTATTATTTTTAATAAATACCAAAGAGTATAATAAATGTCAATCCACCCTAATTTCATTGTGCCATGTGGCTTTGGACGATATTCTATGTGGATAATATTTATAAAAAAATAACTGAAAAAACAATGTATTTACTGTCTTAGAACGGGGAAACTAACCCTAGTTAGGCAGTTTAGAGGAATCACCAGCAAAAAACAAGAAAAATATGTATCTTTACTCACCGCGCATTAAACCTAGTGAATAGTTTATTTGAAATTATGTAAATTGCTGTAATAAACATGTAAATATGTAACTACAAACCAAGTTTTGGTTCCGTGGTAGTGTTGCGTACTCACAAATCAAATTCTACTACAACTCGATATCAAGTTATTTACGACTTTAAGGAAATGGTTAAACAAAATATTTTAGAAAATAATAATAAAAACCCTCTTTCTTGATACTAACTCTATTTCTTGGTATTTGTCGGCCTCTTGGTGTAAAGGTAAAAGCGTTTGCCTACCATGCAAGACATCACGGGTTCGATTTCCGACATAGTTGGTATGAAATATTTATATAAAAGAGTGCTTTCACACCAGAATATTTCATAGTTCCGGGACTGGTACCTGAAGCGCGAGACTGATCCATTACCTTCATGCAATAAAACAAATTATCAAGATACGCTGCGATTGGTATATTAATGCAGTGCCCTATGCACCATTCAGTGCGGAAAGGGAATGATGATGATAATGATGATTTTTCATTTTTATTAAAACTAAGTATAAATAATTAATAAATTAAATAAAATATCAAAAGTGAAAAATATTTTCTTCTCAGTAAAAATTATATAAATATATAGTACTCAGATACGTAAGCTTGAATTTTCCTTATACTTACAATTGTTTTAATATTCAACTGAGACGAAGCTATTGATAATGGAAGTCTAGGCATTTACAGGGCTTATGACCTGTCATAAACTAATTTAGGTGTCCACATTACACAATGTGTAAAATTCACCATTCTGCCTACGTTTAAACATCCATGCATTTTTTTGTCTTATTTTTATGCCCTATGCACCACTAGGTGCGGACAGAGGTATTTAATTTTATTTTATTTAGAAAACATACAGTCATACAAAATAAGTACTAAGAACAACAATTTTTTAACATAAAAAGACCAATTAAGTTTTCATAAATTAAAAAGATATAAACATTAAATGTGACAAAAAATAAATAAGAATTTTAAGTGAGAAAGGGATAATTGTTTACATTTGCGTTTTCCATGGAGGTAATAAATTAAAATAAATAAAAATACCGAATGTACACTCCGAGCCATCCACGCACACACATGAACGCACATATAAAACATACACAAACATATACATTACATGCGGCACATATACATAGCATAAACCACTCAAGATGTACATTCAGCAACTATCCCAAATAATCGACCCCATGAAGAAATTTTCTGTACAAATGCAACGTGCAGTTAAAAATGTCTACATCAATACTGAGTCCGTTATAATTATGATTCTTAAATAACTGGTGTTATTTTTGTTTTCAAATGTTGTCTCTGTTGGTACTTATGTTGCAATTTATTTTAAGAAAATTGATTGTTTTTGGGTCATTTCGTTTTTTCTTTAACGATTCATTTCAAAACAATAAAATAATCTCTTGAATGAAATGAAATTGAAATTGATTCCATTAACAATTCGAATGATAATAAATGACCGATGAGGCTCTTAATGCGATGAATCATTACATGTCAACATATTTATGAAATTCATCATTCGATTATTACAATATTTACCAATTATTAAATGATCTGTATGATTGTGGACTAAAATAAGAGTTGTATTAATTTTAATTAAAAAATATGGATGCCATTTGAATAATGACAACTCACATAATAAACATGTCGATTTTCGTTACATCCGATTATCATAAATATATCAGATAATCGTAGTTGAAATATGAACAAACTTTAACAAAAGTGAGCACCAACAATGTTTTGAAAATGTCAAAATGTTTGTAGACGGGCTGAATCATCTCCCTAGGGAGTTATTCAAATCTAAATTTGTTGCAGCCTCTCTCAAAAATGTTTTCCCTCTGTCAACAAATTTAGATCTGAATATCCCTACGGAGAAAACCCAACCACTCAGCAAACATTTGGACGCACTTAAAACATTGTTGATTCAACTAACTGGTAATTTTTAAAAATAAAAATTGGAATTTTGTTTTCAAGTGTTGCCTAGTAGGTAAATTGATCCAGCCGGATGAATCTCACTCACATGATAAAGTTTTAAGCTCTTTTAAGCCAATTTACATTAAGTAATTTACACAGAAAAGGTAAAAATGATATTTAAGACGAAGAAGAATAAATGGTGAATGTTACACAGTGTGTAAAATGGCCACTTAAACCAGCCAATGACAGGTCATAAGCCCTGTAAATGCCTAGACTTCCATATTCCCTTATTTAAGGTGTTCTCCATCCCTGTTGTAATTTGTTAATCTTAATGACTCCCGAGGGGGTGAAATCCAGTCTTTTGTCTACGAACATTTGGACAAACTTAAATATTGTAAGATAATTTAGGTTTCTTTCACAAAATGGTATACAAAACAAAAAATAAGAAAAGTTATTTTTTGTTTTGTACACCATTTTGTTAAAAGAACTAAATTATATTGCTATGGTATTTGTTACAATCAATTTAGTGTAAAGTTTCCGCAAACCAAGTTTTGTAAAATTTCCATTAAAAATAAACGTAAAAATTGCATTTTTCAATTAAAGTTAAGTAAATGCCATCTATGAATAGTTAGTTTCATATTTTCGTTTAGAATCACCTTAAGGTAAAAGTTTTATAATGAAACTTTCATGGCGCTTTTCGAGAAAGGCGTTCTTATTTAATACCGACCCCGATAATCCTCCTTCATTATTTCATTGTCTCGGTCGAGGCTGTTCATGGAGCTGGAACTGGACAATTTTGTCCTGTTTATTGTATTGTCCTCGTGTGAACCCAGCTTAATGCACCCTGTGTATTATTTATTAGATTGTGTAAGCTACGAAAAGCGACTGACCAAACTTCGCAGTGAGGGATGTTTGTACTATGTAGGTATTTATTCAAAGTAAATAACTCACGAGTCTAGGAAACTTCATAAATATTGTGCCAATGGCATATTCACGGGGTATTTTATCGTCGCCGTTCAGGCAAAAGTCACCAACCCTAAAAAAGACAGTTTTGAGTTAAACATGACACTCAAAGCTAAAAATTATGTTATTTAAGAGGTAAACTTTACTTTAAGGTAACTAGTTTTTAAAAAGTTACACATTTCCGAATTTACCATGTGAATTTATATTATTATATTTTATTTATTCATATTTATTTATTTATTTGTTATCATATATACATACACAAAATTATAATTTATACAAAGTTGCTTTGACTGCCTAACTAAAGTTATTTACCCCGTTCTAAGACAGTCAAAAAAATATAAAAAATCGTTATCAATATATAGAAACGGTTATAAAGATAAAGGACAAAGTGAAAAACAAAGTAAAAAATGGAGTAAAAACATGGTAAAAAATGTAGTAAAGACATTGTAAAAATGTAGTAAAAAAACGAAGCAAAAACATAGTAAAAACAAAGTAATAAATGTAGTGAAAACATAATAAAATACATTAAAAATATATAAATATGGATATAAAAATATTTTAAAACTCAGTAAAATGCGAAATAAAAATAGAATTTATAGTAATAAACATATTTCAAGTCATAGTATAAAAATAAATGTATGTGTATAGCAAAAAGCATATTTAAAAAAAACATAGCAAAATACCGAGTAGAAAGAGAAAAAAAAACATATTAAAAAAAGTAAAAGATGTAATAAAAAAAAATTATAGTAAAAACATATTAAAAAGTCATAAGGATCTTAAAAAATTAAATCAGTAATAAACTAAAAATATAGGTTAGTAATTCAAATAAAAACATGTGTTGGTCATCTAACAGCCACCATCAACCCCTCATACTCTCTGCGACCAATTTCTCTGAGGAAAGTAGTCAGCATCCTGTTAAGCTTGTGGTTCTTGCAACATTTCCATGGCTCGGGCATTATATTATATAGCTTTTGTCCTATGTAGGAGTATTGCCTCTGTGCTAAAGAAGTTCTAACCATTTGTCGGGAAATCAGATCGCTACTGGAACTCCGAGTCTCATAATGATAGGCAACTGATGGATGTATATCTCTGTTAATGTGAGTGACGACCACTGCTCTCAGTAAATATTGTTGTCTAATATCAAGCACTGCAAACTCCTTAAATAAACATACATTTTACAAAAAAATAATAATAACGATCTCTAACCCTATAAGGCCAAGAGCCCTGTGTTGAGTTGGAATACAACATAATATAAAGTACAAAAATCTTTCGAATGACAATGACACGGATCTTTGAGAAATTACACACATAAGTTTAAATTAAGGAATGATGACTATTGTCCATGCGATGATATTTCTTCACAGAGTATCGAACATTTGTTATTTCAGTGCCTATTTCAGTTTACAACGCCATAAACTTGAAGCAGAATGCAGGAAAGATGGAATATCCTTAACATATATCCACACTGTCGTTAAAAATAGTTATCACGCGTCATTGTTCTTGGACTTTGCAACAATGGTGATTGGACTCATTAAGGTAATAAACCAAAATCAGTGATCAGACATCCCATTTCCAAGACAAAAAAAAAAGCTTTTTTCCTACCTAGCCTTGTACATGACACGTAAGGCTACTACAATACAGAGGTCCAAATATATATTTTTTTAAATAGAAAGTAGAAGCATGCATATAATTGAAGAATACCAAAATAAAAATTGGATAAACATAGATCAATGTTTGTCAACATCAGGAAAACACGATTAATAGTACATAAGTCTATGTAATGTCTCGCAGCAGTCTTCTGCAATGGTTTGTTCCTTTAGATAACATCCAAACTAGTACACTTCTCCTGAAAATAGCTTTCGTTATGAACTTAATATGTACTCGTACATTTAGAACATTCACGACTTTTGGGGCCACAAAACAGAACTTTCTCTGAACAAACGTCGTGCGTGTTTTTGGTATAAAATAATTCAAATTACAGGAAAACCTTGTACGAGCATTTTGCTAAGATTTCCTCTTGTAACTGTATGACCAGAAATGTGTCAATGGCTGTTTAAAAAATAATGTTGAATGTTCAGTATCTTCGTAAATTAAAACAATGTCTCAGATGGGATAGTTAGAAGATATCAAAGCATCATTCTAGAAATTATATTTTGTACGTTTGTCTGGGGTTTCATGATAGACGCCGTGTAACCTCCCCAGCACACTATACTATATGTAGCTACTGACGGGAAAATATAAAAATATTCAATTCTGACATTCTTTATTTAAAAAAAGAAAAAACCCATTCAAAAATATTTCATTAATATAAAATAATTTTGGTGAAACATCTACCAATTTTGGTGAACCCTAAGGAGATTAAATCCAACACTTATTTCCAAGGAGAGGGGTCGCAGTCCCACGGTAGTGCTGCTGACTTACGGATCAGAGGGTAAAGGTTAGAACCCGCTCTATAACTGTTTACTATTTTCTAACATGGTTATTTGTGAATCATCAGAATGCAAATATTTACATATTTGCTTTGGACGTGGGGTTTAAAAATACTGTCAAACAAAAAGAAAAAAATAATTTGTTGCGGGAAGTTTGTTACAATTTATTGTAGACATAAAAGTGGGGTGGTATTTGAATCCTTAAATTCGGAATAACTATGAATCCATAGATGTATAAGAATGTTTTTAAGTCAAAAATAGTTTATATATTGCTGCCGTTCAAAATCTAAGCACTTTTAATTAACTTAATATGAAAAAAGATTTTTTACCAAAAAAAAACAAAATAATCATAATATTTCCTTCCTTTCACTCATTTTTTTAGCTTGCATTGTCCAGATTAAAAACAAGCAAATTAACTTGTTTTACAAATTTTAGTCACCTTGCCTCGTTAAAAACCTTCCAGATATTATTATATGTATCAGAATTTATTAAAAAGACCTTGATGAGTTATGTTGTGAATGTAAATCCTCAAAACACAAAATTGCGATTTCTTAAAACGATGCTTTTTGGGTTAGTGACTTTTGTCTGAACAGCGACGAGATATTACTTCTGCTTGATAAAGTATAGAATCGAAAACTTAATAGTCAGGAATACATCGTCATTAGAAATTCGCCCAAAATAGTAAAACTTACTTTATATGTACTCTATTACATAGTATGTTTGTTCATACATTTACCTTTAGAAAAAGGGGTTTTTCAACCCTTCCTTAAATGGCATACTGAATACAGCAGTCATTAACATTAAATTAATTTCGATATAATTTTTTTATGTATACGTATTTATGTATCTTAATGTATACATATGTAAATAGTAAAAACAGTCAATTAAACTAGATGTATAAAAATAACACTTAGTTACACACCATTATGTTCTTATTTTATTTTTTTTTAGTCTTGAAATAGTACTGTGTGGATGGGTGCGCATGAATTGATTTGAGGTTAAATGAGAAAGATGGATTACAATTGAAGTTATTTATTAAGTAGTTACACACGAGTTACATCCTTACAATTATTGTACAAAAGAAATTTACAATAGCGAACACTGGACGGAGAGCTGTGGCGAGTGGCCCGAAATTTCAAGATGACATGTGAAATGTTATTTCGGTGCACGACGTTTAATATCGTGTCCGAGCTGACATTGCAGTGGATTACGCATTGCGGATCAAAGCGGGGTTCGGCTCTGCCAACGACGTGGCTTTTGGTGTTGCTCTTCACAGTGCAAACAAAATACGTGAATGTTCTGATATTAACTTATATCTAATTATCGTTAAAATATATTCTAATTATTAACATTTCTAAACAATATGAACACTTGAAAGCTACCACAAAAATATTGCAGAGAGCAAAACATTTGAAACAAATTCACCAATTTAAGAAACAAAGCTCCAAGAATAATCCTGAGAAAGAAAATAAAGAGAATGCATGAGGATATATTATTCTTTGTTTAGTTATTCATAGTGTTGAAACGGTGCTTTATCTGTTAATTTTTTTATTTACTTTTTAGCACGAACACTTGTCAAATTTACAAATTTATTGATAATTTTGAGTTGCTAGAATTCCACTAATCCATGCGCTTGTTAGCTGAATGACCATAGGTAATCTAGCTTCAATAGGTAAATGTTATCATCCATCAAAAACCTAAATTTTGTAAATAGGGTCTAGAATTCCAGTCGCCCATGCGCTCAGTAGTTGCAAGACTTTTTGTAATCTAACTCCAGTTTTTATAAATACGTTTTTTTTGTTTTTTTAAATATCATTAAAACTGTAAACTTCAGTGTCAAATAAAAAAAAATGTAAATGGGGGGTAGATTTTTTACTATCCGTGCGCTCTGTACTAAACGTGCTAAACGTGCTGTTATCTTGCTCCTGTTGGTTATAATTGTAATATATCATAATTTGAGACGAGAAATTAGAATCCCAAGCATCCATGCACTTTGCAGCTGCAAGACGTTCTAGGATATTTATTTATTATACAGCGCCTTTAGTAATGCGTTAGAAAAGTAAAAGAATCTTGTATCGAAAAACTCCCTCAGAGACGTGAAAAATATCAATATCCATAGTACTACCCTTCAATGTAAATGTAGCCCTTCCGACAGGCATAACCATTGGTAGGTTGGTTCAGTTGATTGGAATGTGAAACAGTCTATGTTGACGCTGTCTAAGGTGACATAAAAGCTAATGCTACTCATAATACGGAAATATCACATACCAAGAAAACTGATAAAAATAAATGAAATGGATTAAAAATAATAAATTGTATTTTCGAAATCAAAATACATATTGTACACATAATGTAACTAAAAAAAAAACTTTTTAAAAATATGTCACTAGAAAAACGCGACATCAAGATTCGTGACGGTGTTCTATAAAAATTTAAACGGTTAGGAACAAAGTTGAAAATTAATATTAATCGTGAAGAGGGGCGCGGCTAATGCAATGACCGTTTTTGCGAGAGTTTAAAATCACAATTTTTAAAAACATTTTTTATACTACTTATAAGTAGCAAAAAATCGTAATATTTTCTTATTTCAGGATTGTCGACAATACCGCGCAATAATCTAAAGAAATTTGTAGTTAAATACACCTCCCTTCTGGTCTTTAAGCTGTTGTAACCAGCATACCCTGGAGAAACTCAGTGGAATAAAGCCATGGATAAAATCCGCACTCCCTCATGTAGAGAAATCGAAGAAACTTCTTCTGAACCCTCTCCACCATAAGAGAGTACTTCAACTCACAAGGTCCCCAAATCATCGAGCCACTTTCGAGTCTACTTCGCACCAACGAGTCGTAAAGGATTCTCGGTACTTGTGTATTACCGAAAATTCTGGCAGTACGCAGGACGAATCCCAACATCTTTAATGAACTACTACAAACTACTTCGATCTGGGCCGTGATAACAAACGCTATCTTCATCGGTAGGTACATATCGATGCGGTATGAAGTAAAATCGATATTTACGTACGAAATTTAAAGTATTTTCGCCGGGTACCTGCCATCTAACATTTTTTTTATATTTTTTATTTACTAGTAAATCTTTATTAAGGCTGTAGTCTGGTAAAACGCGCGAAAAAAAAAAAATCATTCGATTTTGCCATTTTAAAACGAATGTTTTTTTTTAAATCGCGCAATAGTAAAAAAATAAAAAAACATAAATTAGATTAAAAAAATATTTTTAAGGCTATTTCTGTTAAAAAATCTACTTAAAAGTTTTATGTAACTAAAAAATAATTACTTTTACATCGGCAGATTACGCCATTTCAAATTTGGACTAAACTTAGGTATCTGGGGTCTCAATAAAGATTAAGTATTGAACTAAAATTTGTTGTAATTAATCAAATATAATAAATTGAACATGAAAGTAGCCGAAGCAAATTTTTTTTTTTTGTTTTTGAAAAGAAATACAAGCATTTTAAATCACATACGTTTTTGTGACATTTTTCTTTATTCCTACGTAAAATTATGCCTTGTGAAAAAAACGAATCCGGTTTTTTCGATTTAACGTATTTAAGTCTTTTGGGGAAATGGTTAAGGCCGCAATAATTTTCTAAATTGAAATCGTCATGTTTTATTTCACGTGTTCATATTTATTTGACGTTTAATCATCAGTCTAGCCACATATGAAGCAAAGTATAAACGCACGCAAAAAAAAATCCGAAAATTAACCACTCCCTCCAGGAGGGGGTAGAGGAGATTAGAATACCACCCAAGGACTTTAAAATAGTATAAAGCGAAAATAACAAATTAAGGAGAGGCAGTTCGCTTGAGTTAGGTATTTTATCATAATCATTCCCATTCCGCAGCTAATGGTGCATAGGTCACTTCATTGGTACAGCAATCGCAACGTATTATGTTTTTTTTTTTTTTTTAAAGAATAACCCGCTAAGCCTCTATTTTGAGGCTTGTCAGCAATTGATACGTAGACGTATCTTGAACATTTTCACTACATGAAGGTAAGGTGATTGTCTTATGCTTCGGGTACCAGTATAGGGACTATGAAATATTCTAGTCTAAAAACACCCTATTAAATAATATTTCATTTCAACCATGTTGGAGATCGAACCCGAGATCATTGTATGGTAGGCAAATGCGCTGACCATTACACCACGAGGTCGACAGCTATTTTATACGATGCACATTTTTTCGTAGGTCGATGTTCTAACAACACCTCTAGCGAAGTGACGTGCGTCCGGCTAAAATGTTTATCTCAAATTAAAATAATTATTCACTTGGTTCACTCAATATTAATTTATATGAAAATCGTGTACGGAAAAATCAATGAAAAATAATAATGTTTTAGTAAATGACAACAAATACAGGAATTAATTTATTTTTTATTGGCTTTACAATGTTCTTTATACATTTTTTTAGTGTTTTCGCCCATGTTTACCTTTGTTATTTTAGAAAGAATAGTTATTTGATATTCAATTTTACATCTTTTTCTTAGCGTGCATATTTTTCAATGTTTTAATACTTTACTTTATGCTGGCATACTGGTAGTTACGCCCCTAGTTGCCTATTTTGCGTCCTCGCGCCGCGATTACAATGGGGATTTACTTATGTTTATCAACACGCATTATATATCATCAATATAACCTCAATTTGAAATGTGTTTAAGACGTGTAAGGTTCTGCGATGTCGTGTGTTGCTTAGATTTATTAAAGTTTGATGCAATTGATATGAAATCTTCTGACAGTTTAATTGATGATTTTACATACACCGAGTCGCCTTTAGGAATAATTTTTACAGAATTTCTATTAAAGGATGTCAATCATGAGGAACTTTTAACCAAAAGTAAACTGGATTCAATTTTCAATCAACTTTTCTTGCCTATGTCATTACTCAACTCAAATTCACCCACTTTGCTTTCGATAGGGCCATAAATCAAATCCCCACTTCAAACGAGTAGAAAAGGAAAATCCTCGGAAGATAGTAATCCGCAGGCTGGTATACGAATGTCCGCTTTTATGCGAAGGGTCTTTGTTTTGATGTGCGTTACAAGGGTAGTTTCCCCCGAAATCCCTACTTGCTATTCTTGCCTCGGTTTTACATGGACATTACAAATTCTGGTTGAAAGAGGCCGCTTTTATGTATTGTTAGAAACACTGAAATCTCTTACAAAAGGCGTGTGTTTGTAAGTTATTATGTACTTTTAGATTCTGAAAAAGGCTTCAGGAGTTCATTTGACGGAGGTGACTTTTGTTTTGTTCGTTTAAAAGGTTTTGTTGACTTAAATATTGACGAAATATTAAAAAACGAAGGTTTTCTTCTACCCTTCCAAATATAAAACAGATTTAATGAATTTCAGACTTATAATCTTACTTTCATGTGAATAAAATCGTATTATTAAATTTTTAATAATTCACACTGTTAATTTGGTTTACATTTATTGACACACAGGTCCCAACTGGATCAAAGTCCTGTGTTGAGTTCGGGCGAATAATAAACTTTAAGAACATAGCACAGCAAATATAATACAAAACACAAACATCATAAACAATATACACATGTCACACAAATATAGGTATAAAAATAACACAAAAAACAAACTTTTGTTTTACTTGATTTAAAATTATCAATATACCTTGTGGAAAAAAAAATATGATGATATTTTTAAAAACTCTCTATTTAGTCGAACCTTTACGAACCTAAGCGTGAAAGAAATCCGCAAGTTCCAGAGGTGATACCAGAAATACCGCAGCTAAAATGCCAGAAATATTTATATTTTTTTTAGCACCACAACAGGCCAGGAGGCCCAATTACAGTGGTGAATTACAACACAGAATACCCAGGCTTGAGAAAACTCACAATTATTTTTTTTGTGTTCTCACCGGGAATCGAACCCGGAACCTTCCGTGCGTGAGTCAAGCGTCTTGACCACTACACCACGGAGGCCACCTAAATATGAATTCAAAATTAAATTTAAAAATGTCATAATGATTGTTGATCGGTTGTTTGTTAGTATTTTGAGTTTTCTGCGAAATGAATACATTTTTCCATAAATTACAGTAGGGAAAGGATACTGTATGACATCGCTCTCCTCTCGCTGATACGCGTTGAATAACAATGATCGAAAGTCACGCAACCCGTTAGGGGGAAGTTACAGCGGGGAGTTGGGAGGGGGAATGGATGTAAAATCTTACCCACCAAATCCAGATTTTTGTGGTTATTGCTGGAAAAAAGCTACCTTATATCAACACGTCTGAACTGGCCGACGACGCACAGTGTTTCGTTTCATACAAGCTAGAAACTAAAAATTCTGAATGTACTTTTAACTCACGTATGCGATTCATTTAATCCTAAAAAGAGGTTTTTTTTATTAAATATGTAATAATAATTCGTTTTATAAAAAATATGTCACATTTTGTTATTTCATAAACGAAATAAATTTTCTGGAAATTGATATCTGCATCCAATAATGTATTTAAAGATCATAAATAATTGAAATTATTACTTTAATTCTATTGACTGATAAATCGGTTAACCTATAAAATAAATCATTGAAAATTATATTAGATACTTAGGCATAAAATAAAGATTTCACCCGAGAGAACTAATCTGCCTTCACTTGTTTTGTCAGAATAACCATTTTACAGCTGATTTTATTATGTTAAACATGACAACTGAAAGGGTTTAAATAAACTTAAAAGTTTGACATTGTAAGGAACACAGAAGTGAGGCAACGGACACAGCAACTCTTGGTATCTACTGTCATCCAAGGAGTTTTGGCTGGCAAGGCCATGTACTACGTATGCCTTCCGAGAGCCTTAACCATGCTTGCCTATGTTACAAAGCATCAGGTTCTTGGCGTCCTGGTCGTCCACTGTTGACAATTTGTGGGCAGTTTGCGTCAGAGTTGCGGTACGTGGACTTAACTTGGGAGGATGTACGGGAGGTCGATCGCTTGGCCGGAGGCAGATTATGGAATCCATATGCTCCACATAGGGAGCGGATATGGTATGATGATGATAAAACTTAAAGGTTTTTAAATAAAACATTTGTTATAAGTGATTTTCAAATAGATGTATTTTGAGAAATATAAAAAGAGCATGTAATGTAGATAAGCCAAAGGAATAAAATTCTTGTCGAGAAACTCTATTAATACTAATAGAGTTCATTTCACTGGGTTTGGCGCCACAAATATAACAGGACATGGTTGACTTATTTTCAGCCAAAACGTTGCAAATTTTACCATCTACCATTATTAAAAGCATTTTAAATTTTATGGACAATACTACACCTCCAATATTAACATTAAAATTTTCAAGTTTTTCAATTGCGTCTTAAAGTTTTCCGATTTCAGACTTAGTAAGAATATCAGTTTCTTTGGCGAAAATAAATTTAATAGGACGACAATAAGAGGTTGAGGAAGGGCTTAAATTTTGCCAAATTACTATATTAGGGTCATCAATAAGCCTTAGTTGTATTGGAACGAATGACATAATAAATAAAAATTCATCTATTGCATACTCTGTGTGAAATTTCTGTTTATAATTACTATGTCCCGAGCTTCCATCTCCACCCTACTTGCATATAAGAGTCAGTACAGAACCTGAACGAACTCTTTCTTTTAAGACTTCTGATTCTACATTTAGCAATCGTTCCACCGTATGATTTAAAATCACTTGTAGCTGGATTTCTGCACTAGTTTCCGTTATTTTGACAAATTTCTCGCTCAGGCAACATGCTTTTTTTGTTTTTCTTAAACTATAAAATGCCGGATATATGTTGTGGCCGGTTTTTATGGCATTTTTACGCATAACTTTGTAGGAATACGAAGATAATTTACAGTCAACGTATAAACTTAGCGCTTCCTCAATTGTCAATGCCCGCCGTTTGTTTACTTGTTGACGTTCCCTACGTATTTTTGCTATTTCATTGGGAGTAGCTTTCAAAATTTTCTTTAGGAGATCGGCAACTGTGCGTTTTCCTGATGCTCGAATAGATACCTGCGTGGCAAACGAAAGTTCTTCAGATGTCTTCGTACTCACTAAATCACGCACTTTTGTCCTTTTGCACTGATCACTGCATGCCCCAAAATCCTTTGCGGGCCTTTCAGTAGACGTAGATGGTTCATTCATGTCTACTGAAGGACTTTGTCGAAAGTTTTCACATATCAAAATATTTTCACTACCGTCGAGCCATTCAATTTTTTTTTTAACAAATCTATCTAGTTTACAGCCAGATTCGGTCCATTTTCTGCTTATATTTAAACAAATAAGCTTAATTTGATTTTTTAACAGTTTTTCACCACTTGCACCGAGTTCACCGACTTCAAATTTACTAACAATATTATTTAACACTCCTTGAAGCCTTTCTTTCTTCGTCAAACTCTTCCACATCACGTACAATTCTTGCCTGGAAATCTCGTATCTGGTTCCTGTAAAATAACAAAATAAGATAGATGCAACTTCGTGCGGTAAAATATCGAAACTGTTATGAATTAACAATAAATTGGTCTATTGAAAAATAAAAATAATATTTTGCTACTTTGATATACTCTCCGAGATAAATTCTCGAGAAGTTAGAAATTGATATTTTTTTAACTACTGAAAAATACATAAGTTAAATTATTGTTTTTTTAAATACCTAAATGAAATACATTAAAATATTAGAAAAAAAACCATACAACATACCTTCCAAAATAGCTTCCATTTTTTTTAAAATCGAAATAAAAAACTTTAAACTTGATAAACAACCTTTACACGTCGGACGCCAAAATGCAAATAAATGTAATTAGGCTTTCAAAAACCAATTATCCGACTTTCATATTCTGGTATGAATCACCCTAAACATTAATCACCCCAATTAGGCTTACAATCGTCACACTAACTATCTGGTAATGCCCCCATGACGTCATCGTTTAAGAATTCAAAAGTGACTTTTTATCTTGTAGCTTGTATGGGTCAAAACACTGTGCGACGTATCAAAGACAATTAAACTGTAGAGCGATGGATTGTAATGTTTGCTGTTTGCACGGGGGCAAATCAAAGACAAATGTGAATTATTATTAAGAGAATTGGACAGAAGAATATTTTAATAATCTTGATATATCAACAATATTTTGAGTTTGTCCAAATTTTTGTAGACAAGGACTGGATTCAACTCCCTGGGGAGCTGTTTATATCAACATATTACAACAGAGATAAAGAACATTTAAGAGAAGGTAATATAGAAGCCTAGGCACTTAAACCAGCCATTGACAGGTCATAAGCCCTGTAGATGCCTAGACTTCTATATTACCTTCTCTTAAATGTTCTTTATCTCTGTTGTAATATGTTGATCTGAATATATTCTTAACATTATGGGATTGGATAATGCAGAACAATGAAATCAATATGATGATATACAAACAAGTTTTTTTTTAAATAATACGCTTTTGAGGGACGCTAGATGCTGTCTTTAAGACCGGATGAATGAATCTAGTATTCATGTATAAATTTGGATAAACTTAATATTGAAACATTTTTTAACATTCACCTTTTTTCAACTATTCCATCTGTTGACTTTCGTGAAGCAAAGGAGCAGAAAGCTTTATAGATGTAGGTGAGATTAATCTGGGTGAATTATTTTACTTATTAGACAGCACCTTAAAATACTTTTCAATTTTTTCACTTTTTATACCATTAACACAAGGCGAATGTTACAATTTATTTATTTATTTTTTTTTATTTTTATTATTTTACATATTTATTACAGCAATATACAAGTAATTATTTATACAACAAATTAATTCAGTAGTAAAAGTAAGCATACATATTTTTTATTTTTGCTGTTGGTTCATCTAAACTGCCTAACTAGGGATAGCTTCCCCGTTCTAAGGCAGCAAATTATGTATTTTATAATGATATTTAAAAGTATTTACAGTTTTATCATAATGTGTGCTTTTTCAGTCTTAAAGGTAAAGAATGAATATCCAGAGAAAACATAAATAATACCAAAATCTCTATATCCTAAGTCCCAAGTCATTACTAGTAAAACAAGCAACCAGCTTACGTCCTTCTACATCGGACAACAAATTCTCTGACTCCCTCCGACCAATATGGATTAAGAATGCAGTCAACACCTTCCTCAGCCTGGCAATCCCATCACATTTCCACGAAACTGGGATAAGGTTATATACCCTCGGGCCTATATACTATTGCTGCCTTTGAGCTAAAAAAGTATTGACTCCTCTCTGTAGAATCAGATCCTTATTGGAGTGTCTAGTAATATGAACATGACAAACCCTTGCGTATTTTTCCCTGTTGAGATGTGTGACCGCTACTGGCCTCAATATATACTGTTGACGAATATCCAGCACTTGAAATTCTTTGAAGAGCGAATCACTCGGGTATCGGTATGGTTTTTTAAATATAACTCTTAACACTGATTTTTGAGCTATAGCTGCTGAAGCCATAGTCGTTTTAGTGCAGCTTCCCCAGCCAATCAGACCATACGTCAGTATTGAATTTACCAATCCATAATACAATTGTTTTAGTTCTTTAATCCTTGGCACACTTAAACCAGCTAATGACAGATTATAAGTCCTGTAAATGCTTAGACTTCCATACTTCTCTTTCTCAAAAATGTTTTCCATATCTGTTGCAACAAATATCTTAATAACTCCCTAGGGAGGGAAAATCCAGCATGTCTACGAACATTTGAACATTTAAAAAATATTATTGATTAAATAAATTGGCATAAAAAGTACAAAACGGAACCTTTTGGTTATTTTTTAAGAAAGAGTGTCAAAATAAAATTGTATGTTTCGGTGCCTTTTCCGTTTTTCAAAATTATAAATATTATCATATTATTATACCGTCCGTCCGAAGATAGCAAATAAAACTAGGTGCTTTTTTGGGTTTTTGGATGGTTATAGCTCGAGAGTAACTCGATAAACTTGAACGACTTCAGAATACATGCATAAGGTACATTTTTGGTCTTAGGAAATATGACCACATTTCTGATTATCGTAGGCAATTGAAATGGCTCAAAATTAGACAGCGGAGAGACTATCACTCCCTCTCACTTGTGTTCAATGTACTTCATAGTCCTAACGCTCCTATATACCTGTGTGAAAAATTTTAACGCTTATCAGTTCATGGTTTACCTCTTCGTTCTTATTCTCAAGGCACTCTCTTAATACCCATACACAATTCCTCTTTCTTCTATAACTCATATAGTGTCCATGCGGCTCGACTGTGGAATCATCTCCCATCCACCATCAAAGATGTTACTACATTATCTCTGTTTAAATCACGTCTGAAGAAACATCTCCTTTCTCTTCCTTAATCTCTCCTCTTTTCCTTTTTCCTCTTTCCGCTTTTTTCCTTTTCCCCATTGAGTAATAGTTTTGATTTAAGGTAATTTAAAAACAAATACGTTTATTTCTATTTTTATATATTTTTAACTTTTTAATCTTTTTTTTCTCTATTGAATATGTTCTGTAACTTGAATTATAAATATAAAACTTTTATTTTATTGGTTGGTTGGAAGAAATTGCCATTTGGCAATAAGCCCGCCAATGTACAAATAACATTATGTACAAAAAGTTAAATAAATAAATAATTGAATTATAGCTCCCATAAAAAACAATTGTTTAAAAAAGCAAAACGATAGATACGCCGATAATAAATAACTATAGTATGTAAAAAAAACCACTGCACTAGTGCCATTTTCTGGGGAGAAAATACATGAATACGTTTGTATGAAGAAAAATCGGATCGCGTTCCATTTAAAAATTGTTGCTATAATTAACAAATTACAACAGGGATGGAGAATACCTTCAAGAAGGGAATATGGAAATCTAGGCATTTATTAAAATATTTGAGTTTGTCCAAATGTTTGTAGACAAAATACTGGATTTCACCCCCTCGGGAGTCATTAAGATTAACAAATTACAACAGGGATGGAGAATACCTTCAAGAAGGGAATATGGAAGTCCAGGCGTATATTTAAATATTTGAGTTTGTCCAAATGTTTGTAGACAAAATATTGGATTTCACCCCCTCGGGAGTCATTAAGATTAACAAATTACAACAGGGATGGAGAATACCTTCAAGAAGGGAATATGGAAGTCCAGGCATATATTTAAATATTTGAGTTCATCCAAATGTTTGTAGACAAATTACTGGATTTCACCCCCTCGGGAGTCATTAAGATTAACAAATTACAACAGGGATGGAGAATACCTTCAATAAGGGAATATGGAAGTCTAGGCATTTACAGGGCTTATGACCTGTCATTGGCTGGTTTAAGTGGCCACTTTACACACAGTGTAACATTCACCATTTTGCCTATGTTTGAACATACATACTTCTTAAATTTTTCCATTTATTGCTATAATTATTTGGCAAAGAAGTTTTTTAGGTTTTCGCTATTTTGCGATTTTTTTTGCTTTTACTGTTTTTTTCGCGGTGTATTAGCAACGAGCTCGCGGTTCGCTGGTTGAAAACCACTGTACTAAACACTTGTTCGCTCGTATGACGCGGCTTTACCACCTTCTTAGTGCTCAATACCAAAATACTTACACTCAGTACTAGCGAGGACATATTCGCTCCACGACCGGTCTGGACTCTGTGAATGAAATTCCTTAGGGATATCTTTGAAAATGCATTCGTAATTTGGTTTTACTATGTCGTACTTATACATACTTATTACCAAGCCTTATGCATAGCCGGCTCAATAAGCTGAAATATATTAATTTTGGGATGATTTGTTAGGAAGAGGTATGTGAGCTGAACTTTGATTGCAGTTTCATATTTATAATAATTTTCAACAAAGTTTTGAGTAAGTAAAAAGGTTTACAGACAGGCTGGATTTCGGAATATGGAAATCTAGGCATAAAACTTGTTCGACAGGGCTTATGACCTGTCATTAGCGGGTTTAAGTGGCCACTTCACACACAAACTGTGTAACATTCGCCATTATGCCTATGTTTAAACATCTACATTTTCTCAACCTTTCCATCTGTTGACTTTTTTGGAATAAAAGAGCTGAAACTTTTATCAATTTATCTACTGGGCAACGCAACGCCTGAAAAATATTTTCCAATTTTCACAGTACTTCTTTTACCAGTTAGTTGATTCCAGATTCCTTTTTCAAAAACGTTTTCCCTCTCTGTTGCAACAAATTTAAATCTGAATTACTCCCCAGGGAGGATATCCAGCCTGTCTGCAAAAAATGTTGAAATAACTAGCTGGTAAAAGAAATAGTAAAAAAAATGGAAAAATGTTTTCAGGCGTTGCCTAGTAGGTGAATTGGTTCAGCCGGATGGATATCACCCGCATGAAAAAGGTTTCAGCTCTTTGACTTCACAAAAATCAAAAGATGGAAGAGTTGAAGAAATGTTTATGTTAAGACATAGGCAGAATGGTGTATGTTACACAGTGTCTAAAGTGGCCACATAAACCAGTCAATGATAGGTCATAAGGCCTGAATATGCCAAGACTTTATATTCCTTGCTCAAAAATGTTTTTTCCATTCTGTTGCAACTAATTTATATTATAACATATAATTAAGAAACTACTCATAAATTAGTAGGTTTTCGTTTTGACCCATTAGTTTTTTTGTAGACGTCGCTCAGTTCGCAACTCCTGATTTGAATTCAACTATGCCGTGTTGTGTCCTTTTAAAGTGTGTGCTAGGATCTTAAAAAAACAGGATAGGATCACATTGTATGTGTACCTAGCTAATGAATGTGTAAGTAGCAACTAAATTACTTCAAAATTAAAATTATTTTTCCATCTGTCAGATTGTCGAAGAAACAAAATAAACATTTTGTTAGTGTTGTCAGGGTAGTAAATTGTTTTACCCTACTTTGCTCATCTAATAAGAGAACTAATGGAAATTAGACCTCGGATTAAACAACTCTGTGTTGGACATTTGACCGATATTATCTTTAAAACATCAAATATTATTTAACATGACGTAAAAATATCAGTTTTATGTAAGATAAAATTTGTTTTATATTTTAAGTTTAAAGTTCATTAATTCAATTACTCTTATCTAATGACCCTTTACTTATTTACTCTGTTGTCTTAATCAATGTTTTTGCGGGCCCAATAAAATTTAAGAAAAATTAACAAATTGCTTTTTTTTTACCTTACATTTGTGTTATAATTATATTTTTTCTAATCGTGCAACATTACGCGGCGACATCACGAATGCGCGCGGCAAAAGTGGGGCATAGTGGGGCATAGTAATTATTGGACACAGTCTGATGTATTCAAATATGATTCTACGCTCCTTCTGGACTATTCTTAATTCTATGCATTCATCCATTTTTTTGTATGTTTATTTTCGGCGAATGCAACCCTGGTGATGGATGAAAAAAACATTTGGGCTCCTGACTTTTTTTGTACTCAATAAATTGAAGATTTTATGAGTTATACACCTTCTCGCGGCAAAGATGTACATTTATCTGAAAACCACCCGTAAATCGGTCCGGTAGTTATTGAGTCCATCGAGGACAACCATTCGAACATTGCCTTTTATATATATAGATTAACTATATATATATATATATATAGACTATAATATATTATAAGAACGATTAAAGTACTACGTTGATATAAAAATAAAGAAATGACTAAAATTAAATACCAAAAACATTTATGAACAAGTTAAAAAATTTAAAGCCATAAAAAAAGATCATAAATTTACAAGTTATGTATTGTTATAATTCAACACAAAAAATTCCTAGCTCCCAGGACCTTAAACAAAGAACCGCGGTACATTGTAAAAACAGTGAGATAAATATGAATAATTATTTGAAACCTCTTTATAAAATTAATGTTAAAATGAGTTTTAAAAAAGACGGCGTATTGAAAATGTATGTACGGTTTTGTTGATTGTTTTGTAATAAACAAACATAAGTTATAGCAATAATCACAATGATGCGTCCCGTGGGAGATGCATTAATGAAATAATAAGGGCAAAAAATGTGAAACCGCGGCGGTTTCATTAATCATACTTATTTTTCAATTAGCCACGTGACATTATATTTCCGCGGTGCCGTATTGTTTACGAGAGCGCATGCGCCTGTCTTTTTTAACTGTAAATGTTGCAACGTTTGAAAAAATGTTGCATTTTTTGAAATTACTTCAAATGTAATAATTAATGGAGTACTAACAGCAGGTAGGTACTAGGTTAAAACGTGAAAATACGTTCTTTAAAGCCTTCGTAACGATTTAAAAAAAATATTATGGCATTCAAAAGTATAAAATAATATCTGCTTTCAAATAGGCTACAACTAATCATGCATAGATTAAGTACGTCATCTAGGCCGCGAGTACAATGGGAAGTTAAAGACGTCATACCTTCACCATGACGGTATTGTTGAAGACGAATTCTTCTGAGCGATTACGAAGATACACTACCCACTCTTTAATTTTTGGGTAGGTACATAGATATCTAACAAGGAGACGCTTATGCCACGTTACATGTATCTACGCACTTAAGTGACGTGTCTTTAATATGACGACATAGTTGAAGATAAATTCTCTCGAGCGATTGCGAAGATACACTACCGACCCCATACATTGTTATTTAACGACACTTATGGTACACATCTACTTATTAAAAGTGACATACATTTTGATCCACCGAGCAGTTTTTGCTTCAATTACCATTCATTTAATATTTAATCGTTCTGAGATGGCTAGTTTTTTTTCTCTAAATCCTATTTAAAATATGCGATAGTCAACTTTGAAGTCGAATTAAATTCTAAAATGACTGTCAGTTTTGATTGCGAACGACTAGAGATGCAGAGATGATGTGGTTAAATACTGTCCTAATTATATATAGTTGCATCTAGTCGTCAAAACGTTGCCACTTTAAAATTGATTTAGTTATTACATTTCTCAATCTGTTTTACTACCTTCCTGATTGTCGAGGTATCAAAAGAGCTTACTTTGTAATACCTCGGAAAGTTAAGCATACCGTTTCGGTAATTGTCAGGAGTCGTATGAAAATCGTGTTCAAGCTACCATTTCTCTGGTGAATTGGGATTTCTTGGAGTGAATAATCGCTTATGTCGTTATTATTTTTTTTATCACAGAAGTCTTTTAACAATATAAATGACAACTATTTTCAATTTTAATGAAGTAAAGAACCTGGACTAAATTTTCTAAATCAGTCATTGGTTGGATTCGATCATACCGTTTAAAAATATTTTAAATAATTTTATCTGGTTTTCTTGAGTTTTTCCGTCTTCTTAATATTATATTTATATTTTTTTCAAAGCATCAAAAACAAATTAATATATTTCCATTATTTTATATGTGTTATTTATCATGCCTTTACTCTTTTACTTTTTTTTACCCGATGGCAAACAATTATTTAATAGTTTATCGGGACAGAATATGTTTTTATACTTTTTTTTTTTAAAAATAATGTAACAGCATGTTGGTTTTAATAAATAAATACTCTATTATTTTATAAATATATTATTATTTAAAAATAAAAAAAAACAATGATTATTTTGTTTTTTTCAGTTCAACACGAGAAAAATAACTGTAGAGGGGAAAAAGTGAGTATGTTTATATTTATTGCTGTAAAAATAAATAAATAAATATTTTAAAACACACTTTCTTAAATGTCTATATTTAGTAACAGATTATTAAAAATATTGTGAAGAAGTGATAAAATGTGAATGTTTTTTCTATGCCCGATACTGAGCCAGTGTAGTTGCGTGCGGTATTCGGTTATGTGGTTAAATTTTACTACGATGCGAAGATGGAGAAGTCGTTAATTTATTTAACACTTTATATACATATACAATTTATATACACATTAGGGCGGGCATATTGCATTAAGGCAATTTCTTCCTACCTACCCAAACCGTTCAGTTTGAGAAAATTACAAGTACATAGACATATTGAATCTTACAAATCTATACAAAAACTAAAAACAAATATTAAAAAAATAAAAATTCTTAAAAAAATAACACTAGACTATGAAGAGAGGAGAGAGGATGGGAATGTAAGAAGTAGGATAAAGGAACAACTTAAATATTTAGACAGAGATATTTCAATATCAATGATAGCTGGACACCAAATGCCGAACACTCTTCAAGTGGATCGGAAGATCTGTTGACGAATTACAACGGTCCGCCTTCTCCTGACGAGTTTTCTGTGGTTTCCTCGTCACTAGAGCAAATGCGGAGAAGCTCCTGAAACAGGCCACAGCCCGAACCTCCCACCCGATCCCTACTTATTATATCAACTAAATAAATAAACAAAGTTTTTTATTAAAGTAAATTTAAGAGATTTGTTTTTTTAAGTAAACAAATAAATAACTATCCCTTTGAAGTAAATATAAACCTTGTACATTACAAGCAAGGTAAAAGAATAATGCAACTAACATATTAAAAAAAAAAATCTTGACTTAATTGTAAATAAAGAACATTAGTGGGTAGATTATTCCACAATCGAGCAGCTACTACTGTTACTAAGCTGCTGCTACTACTAAGAGGAGGCAAGAAAATTAGAGCGATGAAAGGGCATTAAAAGGGTTCTCTCGTTACTAGAACAAAGAGATAGTCCGTGTTGTGAAAGATGTTGGAAGAGCTCTCTCAGATAAACATTAAGGGATTATTTAAGATATTGTTAAGAAGTTATAGAATGTGAATGTTTCTTCTATGCCTGATACTGAGCCAGTGTAGTTGCGTGCGATATTCTGTTATGTGGTCGAATTTGTGAAGATCAATAGTTTATCGTATACATTCTGCAATCGTTCTAACTAATCAAGTAATTCAGAGTTAGCATCTGTATAACATACATTCGCATAGTCAAGGAGTGGAAGAAATAACTCTGGACTAATGTTTACTTAATAGTGATTTGCAAGACATTATGTAATCTTTTAAGTGAGTACAAACTGTTATAAAGTTTTACGACTAACTTCGTTAACCTGATCGTGCCACCCTAATTAATCTCCATTAAACATACTTCCCAGATACGTTAATTTCTCTACCTGAGATTATCTTTAATAATGCAAAAAAACCATAAAGAAACAGATGAGATAATTTCAAATCGCACAAGTTGACTCGCGCTGGCAAAACAAAGCATGGATATCGTAGAAAAGCCGAGAGTTGAAACAGCGCAAAAAGATGAATACGTTAATCCTCAGCTCTGCAGAGAACGGCAATATAGTGAAACGACATGGCGAAATGTCACAAAGAAATGTCCGTCTGTCTGTCACAGTGAAAAATAGCGCCGAGCAAAGCCAAAGTAATGGCAAGTTAAGTTCCGTTGTAGTTTGGTCTTGAAACTTTCCGTGATTCACGTAACTTGAAAAGTACGAGTTCCAATGGCGAAGACTCTTGGATTAGTTAGTACAGTTCAGGCCCCTGACGCGACTCATTTCTCTAACAGAGGTAAGTCAGCTTAACGAAAGGCAGTAGGCTAGCGACCACGGGTGAGTTAGGTATTTTAGACGATGCACAAAAACACGTTTCTCGTAGGTAGATATCAACAATTTATTTATTTATTTATTCAAAATTACATTCGTTTAAATATTAATGAACTTATTAAAGCTTTTAAAGCTATGTCCGTTTCAAGCCATAATAATTATCAATAAAATAAACATAGTAACATTAATTAGATTAAATTATAATGACATGTGTTGCAATAGAATAACAATCCAGAAAAACAAGGTAAGGTAAAGGCACCAGTGATGGACAGTTTTAGAAAATGTTTTTAGACTTCATAACCCTACGATCCATTTTTAACAAAAGGAAATCAGACGATGTGAAATAATAATAGTACGGTATGTTGGAAATCTTTTTTTGATAATAAAATTAATAACGGGTTACAGGTTTAAATAAAAAAATAGAAAAACCATAGTTACTTCTAATCATCAGTGATGGACAGACAAAATTTAATTATGGACACCCATTAATGGACAACGTCCAGTAATGGACGTCCAGCATTGGACGTATGAGTAACAAAATCTCTTTAAGTCATATTGATATTAGGTAAATATTTTTCCATCTTCATTACTTAAAAAAAAACCTCTTTTATTTTGCTGTACAGGATCATTTATCCTTTCCACAATGTCTTCTATTTTGTACCAAATCTTATCGGTTTTTTCCGACCATCTGAAGGTGTTTCCAATAGATAACGTCATTGTACTAATTTCAAACAAAGAAAAAAGTTTGTTTTCAATTATTCCTGGGTTATTTATTTGTGGTACACCATATTTTAACGCCGCTGCCCCTACTGCTTCCCCCCTGTTCACTGCATCTACGGCACGTCCCATTTGTTTTGGCGTATATTTTTTTTTGGGTGCCATGGCTAGAAAAGAAAACACAAAATATACCTTTATTTAAGATCCACTTATGGACAACCAGTATTGGACACCCATGTCCATGACTAAATTGCGTACACTTATCAGTACCACAAACATAATGTACAACAAAGACGGCACGACAGACTTAAATTGAAGGTAACTGCGATGAAAACACATATAAACTATTTGACTCAATTTATGGACATTTTGTCCATCACTGGTCTGAGATGAAAATCGGTAGTCAGTTATGAACATTCAAATTTGACAAAATATACAAGTAGCTAGGTATGAATTTAGATTGATTTCGTATCTACGGTATGTCTAGAAAACGTATTATTTAATATTTCAATAAGTAATTACTAAAATTTCTACCAACTAATTACAAAATAGTTACTCACCTCACTAATTATTTCTGCAAGAAATTATGAATTTCGCTAACGCCGTTCGATTGGTGCCTTTAAATGCTAGCTATTTTTTAACGTAATAGCCGATTGTCGCGATATGCATCCCGGTTGATAGATAAATATCTATAGTTTATGATTCATTTTTGCCAGTATAAAAATATGTTGAATATTTCTTATTTTAAAGGATTTAATAAACTTTTGTCCATAACTAAGGTGCAGTCCATTACTGATGCCATTACCTTATAAGTAATAAAATTTCAAAGAATACAATACAAAAATATAATCAGAAATAAATACTAAAATATAAATTATACAAATTTAGATTCATGCATAGTTAAATATACAAAATAAAAGTATAATTAAAATCAACAAAATAATAGTAGCATTAAAAAAAAAACAAAACAATAAAATCATTGAAATCAATAGACAAAGAATATACATATAAAAACATAATTGAAATGATTATTGAGATATGGTTTTTAGAAACCAACTTTATACTATAGTAAGAATTAGAAGAAATAGGAGTAATAAATAATATGCCAAATATGAGTCAGTACCAAATTAAATAATACAAAAATACATACTTTATTTATTTATTTATTAACGGACATTGTCCATGTTTACAATTTATAAGGTTTAAATATTACAATAAAAGAATAGTTTAAAACATTTTTAAAAAAAAGATAGAAGCATTGACAAACATAAGGGACATCGAGACAAGATCTGGACTATTTATTTAGTGCTCGTTTAAATCGTTGTAAACTTAAACCAAAAAAGTCCAGATCTTGTCTTGAGTTAACAATACGACAAAGGCGGGTCATTGGAGAATTTAGGCCATAGTTTGTTCTATGCTGATCGATGAACAGTACTTCATTGTTTCTCAATCTACGAGAATAGAATCTAGAGGAATATTGAATTTTACTTGTCCCAGTAATGATGGAACATCGATTATACCATTTAGTATGCCGAACATATATATGGAGTCAATATTAGTTCTACGTTTTTGTAGACTAGAAATATTTAACATTGACTCTATTTCAGCATAAGAATAATTATCTCTCTCTAGTCCAAGCATCCACGCTATTTTCAGAAGCAAGCGATGTTGGACTGATTCAATGTGATTTATGCGATTGACATAGAATGAAGACCAGACCACTGAGGCATATTAAAAAAAGGATAAAAATACTGCAAGCGAAGCGTGGTCCGGCTGCAATATTTTATTTTCATTTGCACCACAATAGGCCATGAGGCCAAATTAAAGTGGTGAATTACAGCACAGAACACTAATTTTAAAGAAAAATTGCCTAAAAAAATTTTGTTCTCTGTGTTAGCCTCGTTTTATAATGTGGTATTTCTAGCACACGATTCCTTCTTTGACTTGGTTCTTAAATATATATTTAAAGCATTGAAAACAATATATTTGTCTTATTTCCAAAAGTTTAGCTTCTTGGAACAATTGGAAAGATGGAAAAATGCGATTTTTGTGAAACATTATTTTTAGATTATAATAATTAAAATACTTTATCGTTTTATTCCACTTTTATATTTTATTTTATTTTATAATAAAAGTGGAATAAAACTATAAAGTATTTTTATTATTATAATTAAAATGCAGTTCCCCCAAGAAATGTCAGTAAAAAAACTCAATTATTTTTAGAGATAAATTTTTGAACAGTTTCTAATAGTTTAATATGAATGAAGCTTTCACGCATCTTGACAATTTTTCAAAAATCAATTTAATCTCAACAGAGAACGTATATTTCAAGTACGTAGGGCGATTGAGAAAGACACAGCACAAAAAACCACCCGAAAGCATTTAAACACGCCTAATTAACTTAATTATTTATATTTAAATTAATGTATGCAATAAACATATTAAAATAAAACTTTTAAACATTATTTTATATCCATTGACTTTCGATCATTCAACATGCGCACACATTTTCAGGAACCAATAATTATGTGCAAAAGTCGAGGGTCCAGTGTATTTCACTTCCACACCAACGCTTGAAAATATTAATTTTCCGTAATTTAAAAAAAAAAAGTTTTTTTATAAATAAACTATTATTTAGAGGAGAATGAAATTGTACTGACTTGGGACCATTTTCTTTGATGTTCCATGCTTATGTTGTTAACCACATATTAT
This sequence comes from Micrasema longulum, assembly GCF_059751315.1. NCBI lineage: Eukaryota > Metazoa > Arthropoda > Insecta > Trichoptera > Brachycentridae > Micrasema > Micrasema longulum. Next base: position 612,093 of record NW_028277766.1, read on the forward strand.
ATGGTATGGCTATAATACCTACATCATTTTCAGTTCAGCTTTTGAATTTAATATCCTCCATATGATAAATGGCCATATTAATCATAAATAATGCGTATTTCAGAGATGTCTCAATATTGTATGGTGTCGTATTTATAATTAGTTTTGAGAAGTTCGTACGCAATATAGCTAAATTATTATATAATCGATTGTATGTATTAAAATAATTCATTAATAAGCTACATAAAGATAAAAATACACCTTTATATCATATTTTATATTCTTTTGTATATTTATAATTTGTGTATTAGTAAAAATATATTACAATGGGTATAGTAATGGAGAATGCACGTGTGTTATCGAAGATGTCGCAAAAACGATGAAACCAGTCACTGGATATTCCAAATTTGTGGATTAAAATATCACTCGTCTTTTATTTCTATAATATAGATATTTGGCATTATTGACCGAATCAAGAAAGGGGTGTTGCGTTGGTTTGGACATGTAGAGCGAATGGACAGTGAAAGAACGGCTAAAAGGATCTACGATGCAAATGTTGATGGATGCAGAAAACGAGGAAGACCGAGAAGAGATGGCACGATCAAGTCCATCAAATACTTGGAGATGGACATGTCAAAAGTAGGAATAATCGGCGTGCGTGCATGAGAAGATGTATGAATGTAGAAGAAGCGAGGTGTATGCCAAGATAGAGTGTTATGGCGTTCTATCATCTCTGCCTACCCCTACTGGGAAACGGCCTGATGGTTTGTTTGTTTGTTTGTTTTAGATATTATAGATTATTATTATTTAGAAACTTAGCCGGTCTGTCTTTCAACCTTGACTTTATTATGAAATTTAATAATTGTCGATTGTGTTTCTATAAAATAAATTTAAAAAAAAATTAAATAAAAAAAAAAAATAAAAAAAAATAAAAAAAAAATAAATACAGTGAATTTATCGCATAGAGATTCCGAATAATTGAGGTAGTAGATTTTTTTTTTGTCCTAGCTTTAATTTTATTAAGTTGTATTTTATTGTATTAGTGCCTGTATTTATTATTTTTTTATTAATTTACACGCCCTACGGGCTTTCACATAAATTAGAAATTACATTAAAGTGCAGCAGTGAAACATAAGTATGTAAAATAAAGGTAACATAAAAAAACTAAAAGATACAATAATAGGTAAAAATAAAGAAATGTACCAACATAGGTATATGGGTACATAAAAAAATATTTAATAAATTTACATATGAAAACATACACACATACATACACATGCATATGCATACATTCACACACACATATACATACATGCATGTACATATACAATATGGACGGGCATGACATACCGATATTTAGGGAGAGTATTTTTCAGGTATTTTTATCGACAAATCCACTCCCCTACAATGACCTACCTCACCCCCCTTTAAATGGCCGCCATTTTTATTTTTACGTTACGATTACGCTAGTGCATGTACAAAAATATCAATAACTGAGTACGTAAATATCGCAGAACAATAAATTTGGTGTTATTCGCACGATAACATATTGTTCTAGCGCCTATTAAACAATTTTTATTGATACTAACTATCAAACATAACTAAAAACATTCAAACACCGAAAAAAGTATGCGAACAATTGATTTTTTTTGTGCATTTCCGCACATTATTCAAAAACTAGTCGGTTAAGTGGTAATTTTTTTATGTTATTTCTACAGCTAATTATGTTATCTACAAAATAACACTAAAATTGTTACCACAATTTTTTTACTTTAAGTACTAAATGTTATCTAATACAACTCTAACATGGGTCGAAATGGGGGTAATAAAATACAAATTGCTTTTATACTTTTAATACATCAAAATAACACAATCAATTGTTTTTCTAAAGATATAAGACAAAACTGAAACACAAAGATGCTGTTCAAAATGTCCTCCATTGTTTGTAATGCACATTGTTGTTCTTAAAACAATTTGTCGTGTTGAACGGCGGATCATATCTGTGGCAGCTCGTATTTCATTCGCGGCGGTACGGATCCTTTCCACGAGTTCTTTCCGAGTCGCGGACGCATGGAAGTAAACTTTTTGCTTCATTGTGCCCCAGAAGAAATAATCCAGGGGCGTTAAATCGGGTGATCTTGGTGGCCACGCGACAGTGCCTCCGCGTCCTATCCATGGAGAATGTTCCCCATCCAAATGACAACGTACACTTGCAGATCAAAACCCGCATGCAGATCGACCGAGTACTTTTCAACATGAATTCAGTGTGAACATGTGGGCCGGAATGATCGACGGAGTTTTAGTCGGCCCAGTTGAGCTACCTCCAAGATTAAATGGGCAAGGATTTTTGGAGTTTTTGAGAACAGAGTTTGCAGATTTACTCTTTGATTTACCTCTCATAAACCGCCGCAATATGTGGTTGCAACTCGACGGAGCCCCCGTACACTTTGCGCAAAGTGTACGTTGTCATTTGGATGGGGAACATTCTCCATGGATAGGACGCGGAGGCACTGTCACGTGGCCACCAAGATCACCCGATTTAACGCCCCTGGATTATTTCTTCTGGGGCACAATGAAGCAAAAAGTTTACTTCCATGCGTCCGCGACTCGGGAAGAACTCGTGGAAAAGATCCGTACCGCCGCGAATGAAATACGAGCTGCCACAGATATGATCCGCCGTTCAACACGACAAATTGTTTTAAGAACAACAATGTGCATTACAAACAATGGAGGACATTTTGAACAGCATCTTTGAGTTTCAGTTATGTCTTATATCTTTAGAAAAACAATTGATTGTGTTATTTTGATGTACTAAAAGTATAAAAGCAATTTGTATTTTATTACCCCCATTTCGACCCATGTTAGAGTTGTATTAGATAACATTTAGTACTTAAAGTAAAAAAATTGTGGTAACAATTTTAGTGTCATTTTGTAGATAACATAACTAGCTGTAGAAATAACATAAAAAAATTAACACTTAACCGACTAGTTTTTGAATGATGTGCGGAAATGCACAAAAAAAATCAATTGTTCGCATACTTTTTTCGGTGTTTGAATGTTTTTAGTTATGTTTGATAGTTAGTATCAATAAAAATTGTTTAATAGGCGCTAGAACAATATGTTATCGTGCGAATAACACCAAATTTATTGTTCTGCGATATTTACGTACTCAGTTATTGATATTTTTGTACATGCACTAGCGTAATCGTAACGTAAAAATAAAAATGGCGGCCATTTAAAGGGGGGTGAGGTAGGTCATTGTAGGGGAGTGGATTTGTCGATAAAAATACCTGAAAAATACTCCCCCTAAATATCGGTATGTCATGCCCGTCCATATTGTATATACATACACATACACATACATGCATATACATATACATACACATAAGTTTTATACATTATTATAGACAATATTTTGAGTTTGTCCAAATTTTCGTAGACAAGGACTGGATTCAACTCCCTGGGGAGCTGTTCATATTAACATATTACAACAGAGATGGAAAACATTTATATATCTAATATACATATCTAAATGTTTTCCATCTCTGTTGTAATATGTTAATATAAACAGCTCCCCAGGGAGTTGAATCCCGTCCTTGTCTACAAAAATTTGGACAAACTCAAAATATTGTTGATAAATTACCTGGTCCATGAAGAAGTATAGAAATTGAAAAAATAACATTTTCAGGCGTTGCCTAGTATGCAGGTGAAATAATTCAATTAGATGAATCTCACCCGCATAAATAAAGGTTTCAGCTCTTTAACTTCACAAACATCAACATATGAAAGAATTGAAGGAATATAGATGTTCAAATATAGGCAGAATGGTGAATGTTACACAGTGTGTAAAGTGGCCACTTAAACCAGCCATTGACAGGTCATAAGCCCTGTAGATGCCTAGACTTCTATATTACCTTTTCTTAAATGTTTTCCATATCTGTTGTAATATGTTAATCATTATTATAGAGATACATGAGAAAAAAAAATGTAAATAAAGAACAATATTAAGAAATTTTATACAAATTATAAGAAATTGTATTTACTATCGTTAGAATGGACTGCATAAATCCTTCAAATAAATAAATAAGTATAAAAGCCAGTATTATATGAACCTTAGTTTTCTTTATTTCCTGTTCACTCTTTTTGGAACATAAATGACTAGCATTAAACAGATGCAGCACACAGCTTGCAATTTGCTGCATCCCTTTTATTGTCTATGTAGTCTCAAGGGCGGAAAGTTTGTTCTCTCTTACCCTCGTTGGGCGATGGCCCTTGCTCCAGCAGTGTGAAGGGATGAACAAGAAGTGTTCGTGGAAACCGCAGTTTATTTCGAAACCAAATCTGAGATACAAATGTATGTTACGATCTCGTGGGGATGTTGCAACGTTTCAAATTTCTCAAGTTTCGTCAAATTGCTAATCTAAAAAAAACTACTGTTTAATTTTACTACAGAGACGAATGAAAAGGTGGCAAAACTAACACATATGTATGGCTTCAAATTAAAACTTCAGGATGATTCGGCGTTTTATTGTTTCTAGTCAAACTTCCTCCATTGGCGCCAGGATTGAAAATGTTCTACGGAAATTTTTAAAACACCTAGATTATAAAAATAATAAAACGCTCTGTACTTACAGCCAATCTGCCAAACAAAATGGATTTTTTACCCTTGAAAATAGACGCACTATATCTGAATTATTCTAAATAGCATGTAAATACATAAATTGTTAAATAATAAAGTAGACTCCTTTAACCTACTCTTCAAAATTAATCTTAATGTCTCCTTTCGCGTGACAAGGAATAAGTATTTATTCCATTTGCCAGTCTGTAGCACTAACTATGCACAACACTCTTTCCTCTATTGTTCTTGCTCTAACTATAGGCCTTTTTTTTCATCTATTGATATATTTTACAGGCCCCTTATTTTTATTTTTTTTTCTGGCTGCGATATGATCCCACTTGCTATTTAATGATGCTCACACTTACATACACCTGAACACTTACTCTCACACAAATACACATAAAAACTCCTCTACACTTATTGAAACCAGTTGATAATATAAAATATCTAGGCATTGTAATTGACAGAAATTTGCGATGGGAGACACAGGTTCAGTCCCTGGTATCTAGATTAAGAAAACTGTGTCATGTATTTAGCTCACTCAGAAACATCCTGGACGTTAGCACTCTTAAAAATGTCTACTTTGCGCTTTTTCAATCGGTGGCTGTTTATGGCATAATTGGCTGGGGAGGTTGCTCGACAGTTGTCATGAACCCCCCTAATCAAGACGCAAAAACTTATTCTTAGAGTTATGTTTCGGTGCCCTCCGACCTACCCATCTGAACCATTATTTCAATTGTTAAAAGTTCTTGATATTCGTCAAATCTATATCAAGAATGTATTGACAGTTTTCTGGTCAGGCGACTACGAAAGGAGGTCCCGACAGAATGCCCGTACGAGGCTTTCGCGTAACCTAAACTACTTAATACCGAGAACGCGTACGATGTTTGCTCGGAGACACTTTTCATATATAGCTCCAAGAGTGTTCAACGTCTTGGATGAACATATTAAGTTCTCCAAAACAACGTCCATATTTAAGATGAAGATCCATAACTGGATTGTATCGAGGGGTAGAGACCACTGAATGAGATTGCTTCGGGAATAAATGCATAACATCGCTGCTGTTTTCATTATTATCCATATACGTATATCGTATATGTGTATGTCATCACTGTCATACGTATTATTATATAACTTTTGATTCCATTTTCGACATGTATTATAAATTTTTATAATTTTTATTTTTCTATTATTATTTTGTATATTGTTTTGATTATTTTGCATATTTTTTTGATTACCTGTATATTGTTTTAATATGTAAATAACTATTTTTGATTTTTGATTTATATATCGAAGAGTCCCGACTTAACACGGAATTTTCTAACAAGTCGGGACATAAAAAAACATGTACTTGTGGCTATGTAAAATTGTGTATTTTGTGCATTAAATAAATAAAATAAAAAAAATAAAAAACTTACTCTCATACAAATACACATAAACACACCCTTTTGTTCGACCACAATTTAATATGTATAGTTCTCATTTAGAAACTTCACTGGTCTGTCTTTAAACCGTATCTATTACTTTTATGTTATAATATCATTGTCGACTGTTTGTTTCTGTAAAATAAATAAATATTACCTAGCATTTCGGTTTCCTTGCTGAAATAACATCTTTACAAATGAACTGATCAACACGATTTTTGTCTCACGAGTACCTAATAGGTGCACTTAATGCAGTTTTTTTTATCATGTTTTCGAATATGTATTCGGAATTTCTGCATTACTCATAGAATTTCGTTAAAGCCATGGACAATACTTCTATCGAGACGGTATACTTAACTTCTGTACTATCTGTATCTTCCTCGGTATGTTCTACCGTCTTGTCATCTCGACATAATTTAATCGAAACGAACCAATGAATGACCGCAAAAATTAGTTCGCGTCCCTTACTTTATTACCATTTAAAATAGTTTTAATTTATATTTTAAATAGGCTTCAGTGATAGAAAGTGCCCACTTCAAAGCGATTATAAACTCCAATAAATCCCAATTCAAGCAAAAAATGCTCGCTAGAACATGATATTAAAAAGACTTTTGACACTTGCCAAGACGATATGTCTGTATTTATCTACCGAGCGACTACAAAACCGGTTTCTTTAACGTCTCGATACGTACACTCCGGAAGATAGTAAAACAGACGGAAAAAATATAATGAGTAATTATTTTTTTATGGTGGCAACTTTCTTACGCCTTTGATACTCTTATAAGTTAATAGACCAGAATCTAGCGACATTATTTTTTGCATCTAGCCACTCGTTTGGGAAACTGAGAGTTGTGTCAGAATTTAATTCGACTTCAAAATTTAAAAAGTGCCAACCTCAAAACGATTAGAAATTTAAGTAAATCGTAATTAAAGGAAACATTACAATTGGAAAAATTGGTGGAAAAAAAATTGTCACTTTTAATGCGTAAATAAACGCATCGAAAGGTTCTAGACCCTTTGGTATAACCCGATGTACTTACCTGAAAACTTGATGTTGGGGGGATCGGTAGTGTATCTTCGTAAACGCTAGAAAGAATTTATCTTCAACTATACCGTCAAAGTGAAGGTATGACGTCTTTATCTTCCCATCATAATCGAGACCCTAGTTTCACGAACCTCAAGCAGAAGTTTCATAAAATTAGTAATGCGAAAATTAAAGAGGTAATATTTGTGGGTTCACAAATACAATCACTAATGCATAATGAAAATATTGAGAAACTCTTGAATGAGGAACTTCAGCCCTACGGGAAATTGGATACAAAAAATGTATTCTTGCGTGCGGTAAAAATTAGAGCATTAAATTGTACGGCAAAGTTTCTTGAAAATGTACGAAAAAAATAATAAAAAATGTTTTAATAAAAACGCACTACTTTGATTGTCACTGGTTCATATGAACCAACCAATGATGCGAGAGTTTGGAAGGATATCCGGTTGGATTACAGTGAACAACCTCTGACGTCTCACGCGGAGTTGTTTCAGAAATGCAAAACTTTTTTTTTGGCTTGCATACTCAAACATTGTTGAAAGATAAAGGTTTTTATGTTTGGTGCACATTAGTGCATAATAACGCCATCTCTTAGGATTATTCAAAACTTTTTGATACACCTAGTACTCCCAATAAATCGAATTGGAACTAACAACTTACGTGCTATTTCCATCCCCTGTGGTACATGGGTACATTAATTGCAAACTAGGAGATTTAATGTATCTCTAATGGACAAATGCACATAAATTGTATTATGCAAAACAGACAAATCAAACTAGCTAGTTCCTTAATCTCTATTCTATGGAAATTTCCCTAAAACGCATGAATATTCAAGAATCGCGAATCCCATCCCTAATGTCTCGTTTGCAGTTTGTCTCAAGATTTTAGTGTTTCTTGCTCTTAAATTAGCATTTTTCTCTTTCAAAGCATAATGGAGATATTGTAGATGCAACCTACTTTATCTCCTACCTACATTATTCTCAACTAATTTTGCCACTATACGCTTTGGTTGGGAATAAAAATGAGCTTTTGATCAGTGCAAGAAGCATAGGTATGTCGTTGGTAACAACGAATTTTCGAACGAAAAATTTCAACGCTTATCAGTTCATGGTTTACCTCTTCGTTCTAATTCTCAAGGCACTCTCTTAATACCCATCCACAATTCCTCTTTCTTCTCTAACTCATATAGTGTCCATGCGGCTCGACTGTGGAATCATCTCCCACCCACCATCAAAGATGTTACTACATTATCTCTGTTTAAATCACGTCTGAAAAAACATATCTTTTCTCTTCCTTAATCTCTCCTCCTTTCCTCTTTTTTCCTTTTTCCCATTGAGTAATAGTTTTGATTTAAAGTAATTTAAAAACAAGTACGTTTATTTATATTTTTATGTACTTTTAGCTTTTTAATATTTTTTTCTATTGAATATGTTCTGTAACTTGAATTATAAAAATAAAACTTTTATTTTATTGATTGGTTGGAAGAAATTGCCATTTGGCAATAAGCCCGCCAATGTGCAAATATCATTGTGTAGAAAAGTTAAATAAATAAAAAACAAAACGAGTCATCTGCATACCCACATATCCTGGCAAGCTCATTTTGAAATTATCTCTCCTGCTAAACAGACCTTAGCTTAGAGCCACACAACTAGTAATTAGTTACATTTAAATTTATATTATTTAAAAATCAAACACTGATTTGAGTCTACTGAACACTTGATTTTGTTTTTGTAAAAATGTTAACAATTGAAGAATTGAAGAAATATGGATGTTCAAACATAGGCAAAATGGTGAATGTGTTACACAGTGTGTAAAGTGGCCACTCAAACCAGCCAACGACAGGTTATAAGTCCTGTAAATACCTAGACTTCCATATTCCCTTCTTTAAGGTCCCGGTTGTAATTTGTTTATCTACAGAGTAAAATGAACTTTTCTATATGAAAAATATAATATTTTTTTTATTTTTTTATCAATATTCCTACAGAGATGAGGAAGAATTTTTTCAAATTCAGGATAATCGATATTCGAGCGTTTACAGGGCTTATGACCTGTCATTGGCTGGGTTGAGTGGCCACTTTACGTTTTTTACAACATTCCCCATTCCGCTTATTAGCGAATATCGACACTGGTACCATTTTGATTCTTGTATATATCTTATTAAATGAGAAAGCATTCGAGAAAGCATTAAGATATATACAAGAATCAAAATGGTACCAGTGTCGATATTCGCTAATAAGCGGAATGGGGAATGTTGTAAAAAACGTAAAGTGGCCACTCAACCCAGCCAATGACAGGTCATAAGCCCTGTAAACGCTCGAATATCGATAATCCTGAATTTGAAAAAATTCTACCTCATCTCTGTAGGAATATTGATAAAAAAAATATATACCTACTCCCCCTCGGGAGAAATCCAGATTTGTGTATGTACAAAAATACACATACCAAAAAATAATGTTGAAAAATAGAATATGTTCTAATTTTTTTTTTTTCAGAAACATGTTCAATTACAGGTTACCGGCGAATGTTTTTTTAATGAAACTAGTACAAAGATTAATTATTAAAGTAATTTTAAAGAAGCCCTCAACATTCAATACGGAAAGTCTATTTAACATATTTAAGGTTCATACAGTAGACACTCTTTATCAAATAAATTCCATTATACAAATTTATAAAGAAGAAAAAATAAAAGAATTGGAGATGAATAAGTCACTCAGATACCAAAATAATTTTTAAATTACTAAATTCCACACAAGTCATGGTCAAAATAACTTTGTCTTCAAAGGTGTAAAAAATTATAATAATCTCCCCAATGAACTAAAAACAATTAAAAATAATAAATCAATGAACAAATTTTTGTCGGTCTCGTAGTGAAATGGTTAGCGCGTTAGCCAGCCATGCAAGAGGTCTCGGGTTCGATTCCCGACATGGTTGGTATGAAATATTTATTTAAAAGGGTGTTTTCACACTAGAATATTTCATATTCCCTGGACTGTTACCTGAAGCGTAAGAATGATCATCTTACCTTCATGTAACAAAAATGATCAAGATACGCTGCTTTTGGTGTACCGATGCAGTGTCCTATGCACCATTAGGTGCGGAAAGGGAATGATGATAATGATGTAAATAACTTTAAAGTAAATCTATAGAAATTTTTTGAACACGTGTAAGAACTGCATTAAATATTAATTAGTATGAATGTATCATTATTTTATGTTTTTTTCTTTTTATATTCTATGTTTTTTTTTTACTTATATACTCGTATATTTAAAATTATATAAACTCTTATAAATAAACAACTACAATAGTGTCAGTCACTCTCCAAGCACAAGAGTTAGTCTCTGTTTTGGAGAGTTACAGTGATAACATTTTCTAGATGTAATAAAGTAGATGTGTATAGAATTTTTAAAAAACATGTTCCTTTTCTGACTTTTATTAATAAAAAAAAATTGAAAATTAATTTGCATGCAAATATACACGTTTTCGTACATAAATATCGATGTTAGTTTTTACAATCTCGATATTATATCGAAGATAGCGTTCATATTCGCACCTCAGGTGTGGATAGATCAAACAGAAATATGTTATTTAATTATCAAGCAAATAATAATTGCACAAAAAGCTTAAATAAAAATTATCTTAAGAGTCCCAATCAGAACTAGTTTCCTCGGTATATTTGAAAATCTTAATGTAAAATCTAAAAAATAGCTTTATGTAAAAGCTTTGTTACTATACGCACGTCAATATTATTCTCTACCTTCCGTTACAAATACAAGAGTTACTAGATACTCCTAAGGTAAAAAAAAAATACAACCTAAGGTCAAAGAGGATTGGCTTCTACTCGTTTAAAGTGTACAATCTACTTCCATTATCCATAAAGACAGTAAGTTCTCACAATATAAATTTGCTATTAAGAAATGGATAGTGGAGGTGGGTTGCGCACGGATCGTTGAGTGGATCAAGCCAAATGGGTAAAATGTGTGTACTGTTTATGAAATTTGTTCAATTGGTCCAAATAAATTGGTTATGTTTTTTATGATTATTTTAGTTTCTTATTGTTTATTATGTTAACGATAATTAGGTTAATTGGATTAATGACGTTTTTTATTGTTATTACTATGTTAACTTTGTTAAATAGAGAATCTTAGGCATGTTTTACATTTTGTAAAATGTTTCCCTCGACACGGGACACCCCAGTGAGGGCACATTATTCTGTATAAAAAAAAGAATACAAACAATGTAAAAGTATAAATAAATTAATCATTTTTTTCCGTCTATTTGTCGACATCTTATTTTGGTTTTCAGTTAGTGCCATAGGGGTCGCTATTTTATTTTCTTACTTATTTTCATTTATTCGACTTGTTTGTTTTATTTGGCTCGTAAAGCTTTCATTGAAAATTGTTTTGTAGTGTAAATAATAATAAGTTTACAAAGAACGTTTTTCGGAGCGGAAAATGTAATTCTGCGGGTGTAATCAATAGCTAGAAATTTCCGTTTCGTAATGCCACTTAGTTTGTGTCCGAGCGGATGAAGAATACAATACTGCTTGTGAAATATTTAACTCTATTTATTTATTAACATATTACAACAGACATGAAGAACATTTTAGAGAAGGTAATTTTTATTTATTTTATTAACATAAACGGCATATCTACCTTTTACAAACATTTATAATGCTAACATATTTCGCTTAATGTATATATACACCGCAAGACAAATAAATTTACGAGTTCTCAAAAAAAACTAAAATTGACATATAATGAATTATTCTTGATTAGTTTTTTTTATATTGTTTGACATATGTGATGACTACTCGTTATTTCAAGGTTAAAATAAAAAATCTTACTCATGAATTGTACTTAGAAATTGCCATTATATATCAGGTATCAGATTACCCGAACCTTAGAGACCCATAACGGTTCATTTATGGTCGAGTGTTTGTGATGGAATAATAAAAGACATGTTATTTTTTAATTCATATTTAAGAAGTAGGTTCTTATCGCTTTATTTTAAATTAAAGTATTTTACATTTAAACATATTTATAACATTTAAAAATATTTAGTACTTAGTGAATTCACCTTTATTTTTTATAACATGTAAAATTCTATTATTTAGAGAAGCGTAAAGCGAATCTAAAATTTCTGATGTTATTTCTTCTTCCCAAACTTGAATTAAGTTTTTTTTTAATTCCTCAATGTTTTTTGATTTTTTTTTCCCGACTTTTTTTTTCATAATCGCCCATAAATTTTCTATCGGGTTCAAATCAGGGCTATTCCCGGGCCACGTCAACGATTTTAAGCCAATTTTCTCCTTGAATTCATTGATCTATAAAAAAACAATAAATTATTTATCATGTGGTCACAAAATGCATTTAAAAATATATATATTTGTACTCACAGTGCGGGCTCTATGGCACGGCGCAGAATCGTCCTGAAAAATTGGGTCCGCGGTATACTGCGTAATGTCCTCGATTGTTGGAATAATATGTTTTTTTAACACTTTTTTGTACTGAATGGCATTCATCGTACCCTGTACAAAATTTAGAGGTCCTAAACCGTATGCTGTCATGCACCCCCAAATCATCACGTAGGGTGAATGTTTAACGGTTCGAGTGACGCACGACGGATGATATCTTTCCCCACGTTTTCGTCGAACTATCTTTCTGCCGTCTGGACCAAAAAGGTTGAATTTTGATTCATCAGAGAAAACAACATTTTGCCAATCCTCCAAGGTCCAATTCTGGTGCTCTTTCGCCCAATCCAGTCTAGCCTTCTTCATTTTGTCCGTGAGTAATGGTTTCTTTGCGGGACTCCGTGCTTGGAAACCATGCTCCAACAGCCGCCTGGACACTGTTTTTACTGAAAATGTTGATGTGCTGGTAGACTGCACCTCTGCGTGTATTTCAAGTGCCGTTAAAAATCGATCGCGCGTAACAATTTTTTTTATTAAGCGATCATCTCGGGCAGATGTCACGCGCCCCCGTCCGCTTCCTTTTTTCCGTTCTATGGATCCAGTTTCTTGGATTTTTTTAAATAAAAACCTCACTGCACCTTCTGAATACCCAACTCAACGAGATATTTTACAATTAGATATGTTTTCTTGCGACAATGTGATTATTTTGGATTTTATCGCAATCGACATTTGCTTTGCACTTTCCATGATTGTTGTGTTATGTTCACTCAAACGCGGGTAAAACAAGACTGTTGAGACATTTTAAAATGTAAATATTGTAGAAAGGTGACACATAGTGTCCTTAATTTATTAAACAAAAGAAAGAGGTATCGATAAAGGATTTCTTAGAAAAAGGGTTCAGTAAAGTCAAGGGGCGCGGTAGCAGGTAAACTCGTAATTTTTTTTGTCTTGCGGTGTAAATTGTTTTAAAAACGAAAATTTCCTTATACCCAAGATTTATAAAAAAAAATTAAACCTAAAAATTATGCAAGATTTATATTAAAAAAATTAACCTAAAAAATATACAGCATATTCAGTAGAAAGTTTAAATAATAAAACATTCTACAGTAATACAACAAGAAAATCATACTGTTTCATACAGCTGGGCAAAGTGAACAAAAAACTGTAAACAAGTCTAGGCATCTTGAGGGTTTATGACCTGTCATTGGCTGGTTTAAGTGGCCACTTTACACACTGTGTAAAATTCACCATTCTGCCTATGTTTGAACATCCATATTTTCTCAACTCTTCTATCTGTTGACTTTTGTGAAGTAAAAGTGTGTAAAGTAGCCAATTAAACCAGCCAATGACATGTCATAAATCCTGTAAATGCCTAGACTCCCATATTCCCTTCTCAAGAATGTTTTCCCTCTCTGTTGCAACAAATTTAAACTTTTTACAAAAAACGTAATTTTATTAAAAGTTTATATTAGTTCTTAAGATGTTATGAGCTAACTTAACACTTTGAGTACCGGCCGAATACACATTTTTTGTGAAATTTCATGCTTTGTGAAGGGTTTTTTAAACGTGTCATAATTATGAAAATACTAAGTTAAAACAATTCTTACTTCTCATATTTATTTAAAACAATTTAATAAATCATTTTTGGATGATTATTTTGCCAACATTGGCCTTTATGAAAAGCCAGATTGCAATGTTCGCACATATACCTACAGTGTCTCACTCCTTTTTTTGTACTTTGTATCCCGGAGCCGTGTAAACAAGTGATTATAATAACCACGCGTTATGTCCCGGTCCCGTGTTTTCACGTAGTTTACCAGCAGCAAAAAAGTACCAATAAAAGTCACCTGATGTCAATAAAATACATTTTTTTGAACAGCTGGTAAACCACGTGAAAACACGGGACCAACGCGTGATTATATAATCACGTGTTTACACGGCTCCGGGATACAAAGTGTGAATAAAGCATTAATTAATAAATAAGTAACTCCTTCAATGGAGATTTCTAAGTTTTCTTATAATACCCTTATGTTACAACCTAATATTTGACACTGGTGGATAGTCAATTTTGAAAATAAATTTGCCCAATGAAATTCGATTTCTGCTCTTAACTGTGTCTGTACGGTCGCCATTTTGCGATGTTTGTGTGAAATCACGCAGAAAGAAACACGGGGAATAGCATTAGTTTTTATCCTGTCGCCGGAGCTGGGGTCAGTCGACCAAACGAGTTACAGGTCACGGTACGTCCGTGTCCACCCGCCGTGTAATTGTACCGGATCATTGGGTCTGGTGTGTCGCCAGTGACGCGCGTAACCGGTTATTACAACCGAATTATTCGTTTTCGTACCCGGATAGAAAAAAAAACAAAAATAGTGTATTTTCACCTTATTTAATATTTTAATTTTAAACTAAATAAAAAATAACGATGGTAACGATATTTTTTTTTTGTGGTTAATGTTTTACAAAGGTTTAAAATACGTATATATTTAATGAAGACCTTCAGCCTTACGGAAAATGGGATACAATAAATGTTTTCTTGCGCGCGGTAAAAATTGGAGCATTAAATTCTACGTCAAAGTTTCCTGAAAATGTAGGAAAAAAATAACAAAAAACATTGTAATAGAAATTAACTACTTTGAATGACTTTGCTAGTTCATATGAATCGACCCTATGATATTAAATTTATGAAAGACTTTCGGTTTTCTTGCTTTGAGTGGACCAATGTAAAGAACTGATCGAGAATTACCGGAAAAGAACCTCTGAAATCACACGCGGAGTTATTTTAGAAACACAAAACTTTCGAAAATCGTACCACCGCTGATAATACGATAAAAAAAGTAGAAAAAAAATTCGCTTAGTTAAATATTCTATTGACAAATAAAAAAATATTTAAAAAAATTTCATCACCCGAAAACGAGACGTTTCGCGCCATGTTGGACAAATGGCTCGTAAAAGTACATTCATCCACATACTCGAAACCCATTTAATGACCGTGGGTCTCCCTATCGATTTCACTCGTACTAAAAAGCAACGAGTTTCTGTTTTAAAATTTTCGATTTCATGTTTGGCGATTTTAATTGAATTTAACTCTACTACTTTTTTTAAATATTTTTTTTTTTAGATGGGAGTTGCTTTATTATTTACCTTGCTTATAATATACAAGGTTTATATTTCAAAAAGTGGATTTTTCTGCCATTAAATATCTTAAAACTTATCTAAACTATTGGGATTAGGAGGGATACATTAATGTGGGCTAATCAGGAACTTCTCAGCATTTGCTCACGTGGAGAGGAAACCAGTTAAAACCCTTCAGGAGAAGCCGGCCTGTTGGCAGTAGTCAACAGGCCTTCCGTTCCACTAGAGGAGTGTTCGGCATTTTGTTCCCTACTTTGGTTTATTTTACCAATTTCCTGCGCTATATTTATCATGTATGATGACCTTTCGTGTGAGTTCTTTATTACCTATCACCGATGGGATGTCGCATAGATCTTCACCCAGGCCTCTGCATCGCGCCTCCAGCTGTTGTCTTTGAAAGCTGAAAAAGGGGCAATGCATCAACAGGTGAGGGACATCTTGAGGAGTTTCATCGTCGCATGGGCAGCTGTCGATCTCTGAGCTTGAAGCGAAGCAGGTAGCTCATGAAGCCACCGTAACCCGTAAGCATATGGGTGAGCTCGTAGCCAGCATTTTGCATTTTTCTGAAATAAAAGGCATGAAAAATTGTAGGGAAAAACATTTTAGTTACACTTTCGGCTGTCTCACTCAAATAGCGATCGTTCCAGAGTTGAAGGATCCTGCTTCTTATTTCCCTTTTGGCAACTCTACTACTTTAAGTATCCCTTTTATTATGGGCTTGGCAAATTACATGAAAGACCTTTGTCGGATATTGTCATTTATCCTCACGACCATAGTGCAAACACAAACGATAACAACAACCTGCTACTTGCATCACAATAGCCTATGTTCACTAAAACATCAGATTAGATTATTATTATAATCATTTTAAAAGTTCCTAATTCCGACGTCCTTCATATAAGTCATTGAAAGATAAATTGCAAACGTATGAAACATATATAAAAAATGAGATTACGCCAACTGCAAGACGTTTTGTATGTGCTCCTGTTTAAACCAGAATATCACAAATGAAAACCCGTTTTGAATACAATGATTGTTATATCATAAGCATCGTAAAAATCTCTTTAAATATACACTATATTTTAACGTTGTTTCTGACTTGTGAAAATACCACATTCGTTATTTTAGAAACTAAATGTGATCTGGATGGCTCAAGAGAGTCTTAACTCGAGTTGTCTCTTCTTTCACACCGCTGCCACTGATGACAATCTTTCGGCTTCATTCTGTGGTAGTTAATTAACTATTAATAATTGAAACGTTAAATTATTTATTAATTTGAACATCCTATCATAATTGTTTATATCTTGTGTGGCTGTGATATCACACTAGTCTACATACGATACAAGACTTATATTAGATATATCTCTCGTTTGTTGTAAGTTGTTTTTTCATTATCTTTAAATAGACATTTTTACACTGGATTTGGAAAGTAAAACTTAAAAAAATATGCTGGGAAATTATTGTATTATATTTAAATATATAATATCTATATATTAAAATACATTAAAAACTTTATGCAACACTTTTGTACGCAGTAACTTGGAGATTAAAAATGTTTAACGAAAGTTTTTAAAATACCTAGATTATAAAAACAATAAAACACTTTTCACTTTCAGCTAATCTGCTAAATAAAATTGGTTTTTTACCCTTAAAAATAGACGCACTTTATCTGAATTATGCTGTTTATATAAATTTATAATAAATAATTAAGTAGTCTCTTTTAACCTACTCTCTAAAATTTATCTAAATGTTCCCTTTCGCGTGACAAGAAATAAGTATTAATTCCGTCTGCCAGCCTGTAGCACTAACTATGCACAACACTCTTTCCTCAATCGTTCTTGCTCAAACTATAATGTTTTTTTTCATCTATTGATATATTTAACATGCCTTTTAATTTATTGAAAAATAAATTAAGACTCATTCTTTCTGGCTGCAATACGCTCCCACTATTTAATGATGCTCACGCCAACACACACCTGAACATTTACTCCCACACAAATACACACAAACACACCTCTACACTTACTCTCATACAAATACACACAAACCCACCTTTTTGTTGTACCACAATTTACTATGTACAATTTTTATTCAGGAAGTTTGCTGGTCTGTCTTTAAGCCGTATCTTTTTTATTGTATTATTTCATTATTTACTGTTTGTTTCTGTAATATAATAATAAAAAAAAATATTCCTTGCTATGCGAGGAATGAATGTGACGCTAATACAGCAATTAATTTGCATAAGAGAGAGCCCAAAGATAGAACTCAAAACAAGAATTTTGGTTACATATTCTGTACCTAGCTGGACGACGAATACATATCTGTGTGTGAAATTGAATCAAAACCTTGGACGAGTGTTTTGCGCATAATGGCTACTCTCAGGAAAAAATCGTGAAAATGGAAATCAAGTGAAGATAAATTCGCTTCGTACTATAGAGGTTGACGCTTTCGCGTAGCATCTTTGAGGTAAAGGGTCCAATTTCTGGGATAGTGAATGCAAAATAGTATTTTTGTGGTATTCCTACACTTCAATATTTCTTTATTTCCGGACTAGTACCTGAAGCGTTAGACTAATCATCCTACCTTTCATGTAACATAACTGATGCGATTGAGTGCCAATGTAGTACCCTATGCACCATTTGATGCAGAGAGGGAAATGCTGTTAAACAATAACGATAGTATAATAACTAGTATTTCTTGAATGGTAGTAATTCTAACAAATTGCAACAAAGATGAAGAACTCTTTAGAGAAGAAAATATAGAAAACTAGGTATACACGGGGCTTATGACCTGTCATTGGCTGGTTTAAGTATCCACTTTACACACTGTGCAACATTCACCATTCTACATATATTTTAACATCTATATTCCTTCGATTCTTCCATCTGTTGACGTTTGTGAAGTTAAAGAGCCGAAACCTTTATTGTTGCGGATTAGATTAATATGATTGAATTATTTCACCCACATACTAGGCAACGCCTGAAAATATCAAAAAAAATATTTTTTTCTTGGACCAGTAGTAATTCGATTGACTTGTAGCTTAATGTTCGTAATCGGTTCTAATAATTGATTGTTTTGTAATTTTTTACCGAATCCAAAAATCGAATATGAAGTTGTTATGGTCTATTCTAATCTAAAAATTGTGGAAAAAAATTGTTAATAATCAGAAAGAAAAATCACTTTGATCACAAAGACATGAATAGATTATGTTGTATACATAGAACCTCAAAATCACAAACATCTGAATTTGTCTATCTCGCTAAACTTTCAAATTGCAATTTCTCAAAATAATGCTTTTTGGTTTAGTAACTTTTGCCTGAACGGCGACGATATGTGAATCATATATTTCCAAACCCAAGATCTCCCTATGGCGGCTTGAAGAAAAAAACATTTTTCTACCCAAATTCCCGTTGCACTGAACTTCTTCATTCATTCGTATCGTATGAGAGGGAAAAAACGTGAAATATGGTTTTGATTGCGTTACAGTGCGATGGATGCATTATTTTATTTTTTATATTTTTTATTATTTTATTTATTTAGAAAAACAGTTGTTGGATAAGAATATACTGTATATAATCCAAATCTTTCCCTAACTATTCACATCTGTACAATAACCAAATTCCAAATATTGAATGTAATTGTTAATCGTTGGACAGAGTAGATTCAATGTAATATTTAGGCATTTATATAGATGGAAATTTAAGATGGAATAATCAAATCGAACATTTTAAAAATAAATTTAAAAAACAAATTGACTTATTTAAAACTATAAGAAATATAATTAGCCTAAAAGAACTTGTAAAAATATATAACGCAATAAGTCAATCAGTTTTGGAATATGGAATAATTGGATAGGGATGTGCAAATGACACATTGATTAAACAAATAATAATTGCACAAAAAGCTTTAATAAAAAATATCTTAAGAGTCCCAATCAGAACGAGCTCCCTCGGTATATTCGTAAATATTAATGTAACATCTGTAAAACAACTTTATTTAAAAGCTCTGTTATTGTACGCACACAAACATTACTCTCAACCTTCCACAACTCATTTCACAAATACAAGAGTTATTAGATACTCCACCCTGATGCTGCAAAACAATTAAACATTAATACAATATTTGGTCAAAGAGGATTGGCCTACTACTCGGTTAAAGTGTACAATCTACTTCCATTGACCATGAAGATAATTAGTAAGTACTCACAATATTGTATTGCCATTAAGAAATGGATAGTGGAGGTGGGTTGCGCACGGATCGATGAGTGAATCAAGTCAAATAAGTAAACAATTGCGTCCTGTTAATGAAATTCGGTCTACATTTTTATTTGAATATGTTATATTTTTTTGGATTATTTTAGTTTATATTACTTATTATGTTTAAGATGATAATTAGGTTAATTAGATTACGT
The DNA here is from genome assembly GCF_059751315.1 of Micrasema longulum. Classification (NCBI taxonomy): domain Eukaryota; kingdom Metazoa; phylum Arthropoda; class Insecta; order Trichoptera; family Brachycentridae; genus Micrasema; species Micrasema longulum. Next base: position 632,115 of record NW_028277766.1, read on the forward strand.
TTTTAATTATATTAACTACGTTAAATAACTAATTTAAGGCATGTTTCACCTATTGTAAAATGTTCTCCTCGGCACAGCACACCCCAGTAAGGGAACATTATTCTGTACAAAAAATAAATAATACAAACATTGTAAAAGTATACAAATAAATATAATATATTAAAAATAGTACATACATTCAGTTAAAGTTTTTCACAAATATAATGAGAGAACATGTTACACAGTAAAGAAAAAATAATATATTGCAAAAGACAATAATATGAAAGATAAGGGATGAGGAAATAGAGTGGAGTAGAGGTGAAGGATTTTCATAATATAGTTAACTGATTGAAAATTTTGATATGATAATAACATGAACATAATTAAAGGAACATAAATTTAGTACACACTGACAGATGTTCTATTTTGCGGTGTTTCAAAAAGTTTTTTTTTCACTCCACAAAATTTTGTCTTGTGGAGAGCAACACCAAAAGCCGTGTGGTTGGCAGAGCCGAACCCCGCATTGACCTGCAAAGCGTAATCCACTGCAACGTCAGCTCGGACAAGATATTAAACGCACCGGAAGAACATTTCACATTTTGTCCTCACATTTCGTGCCGCTCACCACAGCTCTTCGTCCAGTGTTCGCTATTGTGAATTCCTTCTGTACAAAAGTGTAAGAATGTAACTCGTCTAGTAAGGGAAGTTAAACCATGAAAAGATGAAAAGTGTTTGTACGAGTCAACCTATGATAAACAAACGATGTTGTAAAACAAAACAAAATTGTGACAAAATAAGGGTTCTGGCTCTACTTTACTCACAGAACTGTATTCTTGTTTCTGCCCGGACGCGAGAAGTAAAGTGTAATTTCGTAGATAATATTTCAACTTTAAAAAATTCCGTTTACCTTATACTGGAAAACATTACAGATACTATTCCTTTTTTCCTAACTAAATTTATATAATTTATATATAATTTTTTATATGTGACTAGCGGACCCGACGGACGTTGTCGTGCCCGATCGTTGGCTTTCTTACTATTAGCTTGGAAAAAGACTTTTCATTAATAAGTAGGTACCTAGGTATTTGTTTGTGATTAAATTCTAAAGCTAAAGATTGTTAATATTTAAATAATGAATTTAAGTAGGTTTCGAGGTACTTGTTTATGGTTGAATTCCAAAACATAAAATAAATATTTTTTAAATATGGCATTCTTTTTGCAAACGTCAAACTCCGGTGTACTTATGTAGGAATACGATTTTTTTAATGTATTGAATTTAGTTTTATTTAAGTGTTATAATTTTTTTTTTTGTTGATATTTCTTGATAAAACTCCATAGGTAATGATTATGATAAAATTATAAATAAACTTATCAATGAAACTTCTTGGTTTAGGCTTACTTTTTATTATTTTGACCAACGAGCGCTTTCGCCTTAAGTAGGCATCTTCAAAACTGGTGAAGATGCTTACTTAGGCGAAAGCGCTCGTTGGTCAAAATAATAAAAAGTAAAACTAAACCAAAAAGTTTCATTGATAAGTTTATTTATAATTTTATTTTAGTGTTACTAAAAATCCAGTAAAAATAAATAAATGGGTAAAATAATAAGGAATTCGAGGAAAGAATCTGATTGAGATCCACAAAAATATGCTGTTTGTAAACATGCAAAAACAAACTTTTTTATACACAAAAAAAAACATATTTTAATTTTTTTGCAAATGGATTCTCCTCGAATGCAACCCTGGTAGATTGATGAATGAAACATTTATGCTCCTAACTTCTTTTTTACATATTCGATGAAAGATTTTAATATCTACGAACACGCACAGCGCAAAGATCTATATTTTTCTGAAAACCGCACGTAAATCGGTTAAGCCGTTTGGGAGGAGTACGATGAAATCACACGTACAAAGGAATTAAATATATAAAGATTATTTCTTTACGTTGTTTTCTTTGGAGTTATATTATTTCAATTTAATTTTTTAGGATTCTAATTCTATTGCATCACATGCTATTATAATTTAATTAATTTTACTATGTATTTTATTATATAAATAAAAGACGAGTGATCCACAAATTTGGAATATCTAGTGACCGGTTTCATCGCTTTCGCGACATCTTCGAGACTGGTATCTTTATTAAGGAGTTAAATGTATTTATACAAAACAGAGGTAAGGATATATAATTCAAAATTATATGAAAGCAAATTAAATAAAGTTATTTATATATTAAGGATCATTATAAAAAAAGTCGGTTTAAATAATGAATTGATATAATGTTATTTTAATGAGTTTAAGTATTTTATTTTTAGTGCCTCATCCTTCGTGAGTGTGATTTTTGTCAATTATGATTTTTTAAAAATAAGGGTAAAAATTCAAAAAAGTTACTATGTATTGTTAATTATTTATGGTCTATAGCATAGCCTAAAAAACCTGAATAAATTCATGAAACGAGCGTAATTTTTTAAATAAATAAATAATAATTTCTAATCTATTATCGTATCTTCCTTATGATTAATTTTGCCTTATAAAATAACCTTGATCGAAAAAGTTATTTATTTTACGAGGTAAACAAACAACAAATATAAATAGAAAAATATTTTGTTTATTATTGGTCTAAGACACCCACGCGCACACAAAAAATTGTTTACACCAAAGACATAATATTAGTAACACAAACCAAGTTTAGCAAAACAAATATAGAAAACAAGAAGAAAAAAATATTTAGCAATACAAATTTGGATATTTAATATTAAAATAAAAGAAATATTGGTTATTTGGTGAATCGTTTTTTTTCATTTCTAAGATTTCCTATTTGTGTAATAGGAAAATATGACATACTACGAATACCGATAAAAATAAATGAAATAAATTTAGAATAATTCATTGTATTTTCAAAAGCAGTATGGATTATCTTATTGCTATAATTGATTAATTGTGGAGAAATGTTTTCATAAATAAATTTTAAAAATACGTCACTAGAAAAACGGGACATGTTTGACCTTGATAATCGTGATGTTAAGATTCGCGACAATGTTCTAAACAAATTAGAATGGTCATGTATTAAGTTCTATCTTCCTTCTAATTTTACTGTAAGTTTCTATTTTCTGTTAAATAGGCAGGTTTTAGATAGGTTTTAGTGGGTTTTTCTGTTAGTGCCTATTTCAATTTATGTTGAAATTTTTATTGGTTTGGATATGTGTTTATTATTACAATTGATATTTTGATGTTATTCTTGTACTTATATTTTTCTTGTCTTTTGTTTGTATGTATATTGTTATTCCTGTCTGTTTATGTTTTTCTTATGTTTATAAATGTAACTTGTTTTTGGCCGATGTTATCAAGTTTTGGTAGTAGGCCCTAAAAAAGAAAAAAAAAAAAACAAGTTTACCCGAATCGTGCCGTATTTGGAGTGGCCAATAGTGTGGCCGTTTTTGCGCGAATTCAAAATTACAAATTTAAAAATATTTTTTTTATAAGTCTCAAAAAAAAAAATTTTACTGGACAGTATTTCATAGACATATTGCTTTAAAATTAAATAAAAAACTTGATGTTTCTCTATTTTATTTAAGGACTTCAGTCCACTTCTGTCTGGTGTTAAAGATCGTATCCATATCACTTTACACTTCCCATCATTAAAAGAACAACATGACAAAAAGACTTGACTTATTAGCTCTATATGTATCGATGTAATATTTAGTAATCACTGAAAAAGTAAAATAGGATAGAAGTCATTATAGTTAAGCATGTCTTGATGTAGCATTTGTAGCTTTGAAACCGGTCGATAGAAAAAAAAGTGGTTAAAAACAAAGTTGTTTCATATTTATTTTACTGTAGATAAATGTAAGTTTATATACAACTAGTTAAAGGTCGATTAATTGACCGGTCAGTTGGCTCTAAGAAAATCACATTTTCCATGCAACTGAGCCTTATTTAAATGCACCAACAATTGAGTATTTCACTCCGAATATTTAAAAATCATTATAACAACATTACGTTTTCTTTGAACTTTGGAATATGTCAGTAAAACGAATGAAAGACTTCTTTTGTTCCCAAGCTGTAATAGTCTCGGTTTCTTGTTCTCTATTTAAAAAAGAAACCGAAATTAAGTAAGTAATCACGATTCCTCCATTGTTCGCCGCTTGATATAAAATTATTTCTCAAAAAGAATCGAAAGTATTGATTTTTCTTTGTTCTTGTGTTAAACAAAAGAAACTGTAAGCCGACGCTACCGTTGATTTTTCGGTCCGTCCAATAAAACGCAAAAAGAAATATTATCGAAACCGCAAACGAGGTGGAAGGCTGATTTTTATCTAAAAAAATGAGATCCCTCTACTGAAAGCATCGCGCATCGTGTGCGCTAGAATCCATTGACGAAAACGTCAAGCCTTTATCGCCAAAACATCGTAATCGATAAAAACAATATTTTACGGGAGAACACTTCTTCCAATGAATAAAAAATGGATGAAGCATCACGAATAATTTTTTTATTTTTTTTTATTAATAAATTTCATAAAATGAACATGTTTTAAAAAAATCTGTACATGTCTTCTTTTACACATCTAGTAAATGTTATCACTGTAACTATCCAAAAAAAAGACTTACTCTTGTGCTTGGAGAGTGACTTACACTGTTGTAGTTGTTTATTTATAAGAGTTTATATAATTTTAAATACGAGTCGTTTTTAAAACGAGAGTTTTAAACATGAGAAAAAAAACATAGAATATATAAAGAAAAATCATAAAACAATAATTCATTCATACTAATAAAAATTTAGTGTAGTTTTTACACGTGTTCAAAAAATTTCTATGGATTTACTTTAAATTTATTTATTGATATATTATTTTTAATAGTTTTTAGTTCATTGGAAAGATTATTATAATTTTTTACACCTTTAAAGACAGAGCTATTTTGACCATGACTTGTATGGAATTTAGGAATTTTAATATTATGTTGGTATCTGAGTGACTTATTCATCTCAAATTCTTTTCTTTTTTCTTTTTTATGAATTTGTATAACACAATTTATTTTATAAAGAGTGTCTACTGTATGAACCTTAAATATGTTATATAGACTTTCCGTATTGAATGTTGAGGGTTTCTTTAAAACTACTTTAATAATTAATCTTTGTACTATTTTAAGAGGGTTTTATATATTAGCATATAAACCACCCCACCCTACAATACCATATTGAAATTATTGATTTTTAAAATATTCCTTAATCTAATAAATATGTATATACGTTTTCTAATTTGTTGAACTAGTTCACTAATATGGTCTTTCCGTTTTAAGTTTTAAGTTTTTCCGTTTATTTAAGAAATGGAAAAGCTCTCCTGGCAATAAATATTACGAAAAGGAATATAAAAGGTTACGAAACAATCTAAATAAAAAAATTAACAAATTTAAGATCGCACATTACAATATGAAATTTCAAAATTGTTTCAATGATGTTAAAAAGACATGGGACGAATGTAACAGAATATTGGGCAGAAAATCTAAAACAAACTGTGATGAAGTTATTAAAAGGTACTTTGTTAACAATGATGATAACGTTGAAAAGGTCTCGAATGATTTTGCCGAGTATTTCTCTGAAAATGTGTCTCAAATGTTACACATCTGTGACAAGAAAATTGATAAATCAATATCTGAAGAGCTCCCCCACAGTCTATACTTACCTCAAGCTAAACTATTTGAAATCGTTAATATCATAAGGCTAATGAAAAACTCGAAAGCACCAGGAGCTGATCTAATCAGAATGGTTGATATTAAAAAACATATTGATATTCTAGGACCGATTGTAACGCATTTAATAAATAAAATTATATCTCAGGGCGAAATTCCATTGAAATTAAAATGCAGTATAATTAGACCAATATACAAAGGAGGTGATCATTCATTATTAGGAAATTATAGACCTATTAGTATTCTACCTGCTCTTGAAAAGATCTTTGAAAAATATGTATTATTAAAATTAACAAAATATCTCGAACTTTTTGGAATAATTGATATTAACCAACACGGTTTTCAAAAAAAGAAGAGTACTGAAACTCTTCTCCAAAGTTTTGCTAATTATGTTAATAATGAACTAAATAATAGAAAACATGTATTAATATTATTTATTGATTTCTCTAAGGCTTTTGATACTATAGATCATTGTAAACTATTAAAATGTTTAAATATAATCGGAATAAGAGGACCATTACTTAACCTCTTCAAAAACTACCTAACTAATAGAACAATGTCCGTAAGTATCGATAGTGCACAAAGCAGTAATAGAAATATCAAAGCAGGTGTCCCCCAGGGTTCCATATTAGGACCCATATTGTATATAATATATGTATCATTCATTAAAAATATTTTTTCACATGTTAAACACTTTGTTTATGCAGACGATACTGCTCTAGTTGTTTCGCATAGGGATATTAATAAATGTACTGAAATGTTGCAGGATGACTTTAATATTTTACAAATTTGGTGTCATGAAGCGGGTCTTTTAATAAATGCCAAAAAAAGTCAATTAATGCATGTTAGATCGCCACACGCCAAAACAAATATGTTACCTATTGTAAAAACTCATAATTTTGAATGCCTTCATAACTCTACCTTTGATAGAGCTTGCTTATGCGATAAATTAAAAATTGTGAATGAATATGTTTATTTAGGTTTAACTATTGATAACTTTTTTAAGTGGAATATTCATGTTATGAAAACATGCAAACGGTTAAGATCTGTAGTTAGTCAACTACACAAATTAAAGTTTTTAGTTCCTCTCTCCACACTAAGATTAGTATATTTGTCTCTGGGAGAATCTATAATAAGATACGGGATCACTGCTTGGGGACATTCTTGTTCAACAAACATTAAATATGTACAAAATGTTCAAAATGCACTTGTCAAATTGATTGCACCCAATTATGTATACAATCAGAGGAATAATACCCCATTTATGTATGATAAATTAAATGTTTTACCAGTTAAGGGTATTTTATGGAGCAAAATTATTATTCAACAGATGTTCAGCTCGATATATAAAAATAAATTAGAACACAGCTATCTAACAAGATTTACATCTGTTGATGGCCTAGTAGTACCAAAATTTAAAAATAAATATGGACAACGTACGTTGGATTATATTGTTCCAAAAGTATTTAATTTGTTGCCACTTGACATGAAAACATGTCATAGTAAAAATAAAATTAAGTTTCTATTACGTAAGTGGTTAGTAGATAAAACGTTCCTATATTGATTTATTATTTATGTAGTATTTATGTAATACATTTTTTAAATTTTTTAATATTCTTTACTTATTATTATTTTTTTACATATATACATTTTTTGAAAAAAAAAAAAAAATTTTATCCCTCATTAATTACATTTTTGTTATTTTCTTGGGTTAACCTTTTCTTTTCTTTTATTACTTTCTTACTTTCTTATTTCATTTACAAATGTAAAATGTTAGATCTTAATTTTAATATGTACTTTTAATTTTCTTACTATTTTTTATTTTTTATTTTCTGTAGATATGAATTGAAATTCTAGATTTACTTTACCTTGTTTAATTTATTTTCTTATCTTGTTTTGATTACATTTATGAGCACACACTATTTATATATGTGTCTATTATTTTTTTTTCTTTCTTATATTTAAAATATATTTAAGTAAATTACTATTCTTTAATTTTAATTGTATTATTTTACTCTATTTTCTTACTTAAAAAAAAAAAAAAAAATCTTTAAACTATTTTTATGTTTATTATTTTATACGTATACAGTATTATGTCTGTACTCTTCTTATTTGATTATTAATTAAAACTAATGTCTGAGCACCCGATGACAAACTATTATTGAATAGTTTATCGGGACAAAATATATCTTAATACTTTGTTTTCTTCATAATGTATTATAATGTAATAATATGTATATTTTATTCAATAAAGACTCTAAAAACCAAATAATAATAATTATTTATTAACCATAATCTACAATGTGCAGAATACAAAATAAAATAATGGTATACATAGTTAAATGACGGACTTATTGCCACTAGCAATTTCTTACAACCTGACCAAAAACAAATTAAAAAATACAACAGTAAAGTCTCTTTAAAAGATAAAAAATACATAAATATAAAAAATGCACAAATAAATATATTAATCAGTAGGTCCTTGGAAAATATTGCCCATTCCGAATATAATAAACTCCCTGATGAGCTAAGACACAAAAAACTGAATAAAAAATCCAGAAGTGTCGCAATAAAAAATATTTTTAAAATCTTTTTGATAGTGATAATTATTAATGTAGTTTATATAAGATGGTGTTTTATGTTTCTTATACAATAATGTTTTATTAACATATTACAACAGAGATGAAGAACATTTAAGAGAAGGTAATATAGAAGTCAAGGCATCTACAGGGCTTATGACGTGTCAATGGCTGGTTTAAGTGGCCACTTTACACACTGTGTAACATTCACCATTCTGCCTATATTTGAACATCTAAATTCCTTCGAGTCTTCCATCTGTTGATGTTTGTGAAGTTAAAGAGCTGAAACCTTTATCTATCCTGGCATACAATCCTAGCCTCTTCCACATTCATACATCTTGTCATACATGCCCTTCGGTTCTGTCTGCTTTTGACATGACCAGACTTAAGATTTTGGTTTATCTGATTATGCCACGTCTTCCTTGGTCGTTCTCGTCTCACGTTGCCATATATACATTTTCGCCATATATACTTGTTTTACCATTCTTTCGTCGTCCATTCGTTCTACGTGACCAAACCATCTCTGAGACCTCTCTATTTTATGCTAGTATTAAGTACAAAATAAATATTTTCTTACTCAATAGTATTTTATAAACCCTTATTAATTAAAAATAGTTATTAGAATTTTTTCTATTAAGGTCATCAAAGATACAATGCGGTTGACCATTATTATTAATAAATGTATTAATATAAAATATAAATTTGAATCGGGCTGTGGTTCTGACTCACGGACCAAAGGTCCGTGGTTCGAATCCTACTCTACCTTAACTTGATTCCCATTTTCTAATAGTGAGTTATTTACAACTCGTTGAAAATGGCCCTCAAAATTAAATATTCGGGTAAATCATAAGTACGCAAATATTTCTTTTAAATTAAAAAAAAAATAAATACAAAAAAAAACTCTTAAACAACAAAAACAAACCATCACCCGTTTCACTGTAAAGGCAAACAGAAGGATAGAACGCTATTTTTTTTTTTTTATCAAACAAAATAAATCAATGAAAAATAATGATTTTCACTCAGATTTTCCAAGAATATGGACTCTTTACTACAACTGTCACCAAAATTCTCTTGAATTTTGAAATTACGACTTTTTACTAAAAACATTAAATTGGTTAAAACTTAACTATACAAGAAAAATTATAGACCTGGTAAATTTATTCAAAATGGCAGTATGGGATTGCCCTGGACTATTATCTCTCATCAACTTCAGGGTGCCTGGAAGAATGACTAGACAGGTTCCACCGTTTTGTAGCAACAATTCACGGACAGTGTATACTAGTAATGCCGTATTAAACAGACTACATGAACTCGGCAACAGTTATTCCCACGTACCTGTTATATTTATTATAGGGTATTTTTCCCATAGAACAAACCTTTTGAACTTTTTCAAAGATGGTGAATGGTAATTATATTGATTTATTTATGCATTTCATAATACATACAATGTTTTGTTCAATTCGCCTAGCTGTATGAAACAGTACTGATGATTTTCTTTTTATATTACTTAAAAATATTTTATTATTTAATTTGTTTTTTACATTTATTCTTAAATTGTTTAAACTTTATACTGAATATGTTGTATAATTTTTAGGTTATTTTTTTAAATATAAATCTTACATAATTTTTAGGTTTATTTTTTTTTATTAATCTTGGGTAAAAGGAAATTTATATATTTTTTTAAAATATATATTAAGCCAAATATGTTAGTAGTATAATTTTTTATTTATATCCCTACAGAGATGAGGTAGAATTTTTTCAAATTCAAGATTCAGGATTATGGATATTCGAGCGTTTACAGGGCTTATGACCTGTCATTGGCTGGGTTAAGTGGCCACTTTATGTAGGTACTACAACATTCCCCATTACGCTTATTTAGCGAATATCCACACCAGGTAACATTTTTTGGTTTTTGTATATATACTACGAATCATGAACCCATTCACAAGCGAGTTGGAAGCGCCATCTATGCATTGATATTGAAGTTAAGTATTTAATTAGCAGATTACTTTATTTTAAGTAGTTAAGACTCAGCCGAGTTAAAAATTCTACCTCATCTCTGTAGGGATATAAATAAAAATATATACCTACTCCCGTCTCGGGAGAAAATTCAGATTTGTGTGCAGGTACACGAACCAAAAAAATGTTATAATTTTTTGTAAAAGGCAGATTTGCCGTTTATGTTAATTAAATAAAAAAAAGGGTAAAAAAAAAGATCAAGGTTGAAGTCCTTAAGAGCCGCATTTTGCGATTTACGTATTTTCGCAATTATTTTATAGTAAAAATTAAAGGTGTTCTGATTTTCGGCACATGCGATATTGTGATTATTAAGAATTTTTCTTTGTGGCAATATGACCAGTCGAATGGAACGGGTTTTAGCGGCCCCCTTTTGGTTAATATGCTTTGATTGTCATTTATATGAAACCGATTAATTTTCAATTCACTCAAAGATGATACTACGTTCCATCGTTCTCTGTACGTTCAAACAAAATCACCAAAACAAACGATTGATCCTATTAAATCCGCCCAAGTTGAAATAATTCAGACTGCGATGTCTCTTTCAGGTTTTAAAAGCATATAGTAAGTATACAACATAACAATACATTTAGCTTTTATCGACTATCGAAAAGCGTTTGACTCAGTTGAAAAATGGGCTGTTATTGAAGCACTCCAAAATGCCCGAGTTGATTAGATACATTAGATTCATAACATTCATTTATGACAACGCTACTATGGATGCGAGGATTAATGAGGACACAAAAACTAATGATAAAATCAACAGTAACAAAACCAAAAACAAATGGAAGACTATCGAAATCCTGGAGAGACAGTCCATCAGGCTGAACTGCCGCTCGCAGGGAAACCCGGTCCCCGATGTGTACTGGTTCAAAGACAAGAACTACATGAGGTTCTATGATGCCAACGTCATGACGGAAGATCACGGCCAAGTGATGGTGATCAGAAAGGTTTGCAGAGAACACGGCGGGAACTATACTTGCGTGGCGAGAAACAACATAGGAGAGGATAAGATGAACTTTAAGGTTGACGTTTGGGTGAGTCCATTTGTGGAGCAGCAGAAGGATGGAGGAATGATGTACGTGGCCAAGCGAGGAAAAAATGTTCAACTCGAGTGTCCCATCACCAGCAACCCTAAACCAACCCCCTAAAACATAGAGGAAGGTGTCAGACAAGGGGACACAATGTCGCCAAAGCTCTTTACGATAGCCTTAGAGGATGTATTTTAAACCCTAAATTGGGAAAATAAGGGTGTAAAGATCGATGGCATGTACTTGAGTCACCTCAGATTCGCAGATGATATAATGGTCATAAGTAAAGACATGGATGAACTAGGCGAAATGATTATCGAACAACATGAGGCTTCGAAAAGGATTGGTTTGGAAATGAATATTCTTAAAAAAACATTATGAGTCCAACAGGACAAGACATTTTCATTAATAAAAATAAAATTGAAGTGGTCGATGAATACATATATATCTAGGACACAAAGTCAAACTTAGTAAAATTAACCAAATTGCGGAGTTACCAAGAAAAATAGGGCTAAGTTGGGCTGCTTTCGGCAAACTTAAATATATTTCTGAAAATAAAGAAGTCCCTATATGCTTGAAAAGACAAGTATATGAATCGTGCATATTGCCGGTGACAACATACGGACTAGAAACCATGTCTATAACACAAAAAGCAGCCAAAAATTAAAATGCACGCAACGATCCATGGAAAGACAGATGCTCGGTGTATGTCTAAGAGATAGAATAAGAAATGAAGAAATAAGGCGCCAAACCGGAGTCGTGGATATCATGGATCGTGCAGCGAAATTGAAATGGCAGTGGGCAGGACACTTGGCGAGACAGAATGATGGCAGGTGGACACCCAGAATAATAAAGTAGAGCCCATGGGCAAACAAAAGAAGTGTTGGAAGGCAACAGAAAAGTTGGGTCGACGACATTGCCTCTATTGCCGGTAAAACGTGGATGATGAAAGCGGGTGATAGGAAGGAATGGAGACGTTTGGAAGAGGCCGCCATCCAGCAGTGGAGAGAATAAGGCTGAAGAAGAAGAAGAATAAGAAGTAGGTATAATTGAGAAGAAATCGGAAACAGTGATTAAAAAATATGTAGGATTTTGCTGTTGCTACGGGTTGGAGCTCGTACCCCAGTTGGAGATTGATAAAAAACACGAGGTTGGTGTTTTTGCGTGTGTATTGCATGTTAAATAAATTACGACATTTTTTTGTAAAGAGTATCGGCGATGAGGAGTTGAACTGGCTTTACTTGAACTGCATGCTGGAACTAAGTAACTGAGCTGACTCCCTTGCAGTGGCGAGCCGTGATTTATTTTATAGGTAATCTACAAAAAATATTCATCGATTTTTTTCTTTTTTTTTCTCATAAAAACAAAACACATTATGAAGTTTATACAGTGGTTACAATATGTCGGTAGAAATATATACATTAAATGTGCCTCAATTACATTATGAGTATAACTTTTATTATATCATAATAATATTTACTCCTTTAAGTACTAGTTTTAGTCACAGAAAATTTTGTGAATTTTCCGTTTTATTATTGTACATGTTAGTGAGGGTGAGTATATATATTTAGGGTATGTGAGGGTGTGTTTATATGTGTATAGGTGTGTGAGTATTGTATGTATGAGAGAGTGTGTAGTGAATATAAGTGGATTTATTGAACAATGATTATCAAAAAAATATCTGTTTTTGAAAACCTTAATGAGGAAACCTATCAACCACCTTATCGATCGATGTAAAATTGTTGAGATTGTTAAGAATGCTCCGGCCTAAAATCCAAATTTAAAAATATGTAAAAAAAACTTAAAAAGTAATAAAAAACAAAAAACATATATTTGTACATATATAAATGTAAGTACTCATTATTCACAGGGATCTGTCACAATAGATATTCGCAGGTCGCAGTGACGTCGGGAGTTTGAAAAGCAGTGACCCCCCCTCTCTAATAATAAGCATAAGAATAAGCACTCACATACACACACACATATAATGATTACATTTATGTATGTACCTATATAATATGTAAATATTTAGGATGATCATTTTAGAACATCAACAATGAAGTTTATATAAAATAAATAAGTTAAATATAAAATAAATCAATACATATATACCCAGATGTAAGTAAATAATATTTTTATTTTTATTTAAAAAAAATAATAAAATATTTGCGTTCTTATGATTAACTAAAATATTTCATTTTTAAGGCCATTTTCAACGAGTTGTAAATAACTCACTATTAGAAAATGGAAATAAAGTTGGAGTAGAGTGGGATTTGAACCACGGACCATTGGTCCGTGAGTCCGAGACACTAGCCACGGGACCACACCCCGATTCAAACACCCAATATGCTAGGAATATTACTGACATATTATGTACTTATTTATAAATGACTATTTTTTTGGTGGTTCTGTGAAAATCATCTCCAACACCAATTATTATTAACCACGCTCATTAAATACGTAGCTTTATTCTACGCTATTTTAATACATTAATTGTACAAAAGACTAATTGGAACTCAAATTATTTTTGGTTTACCTTGGTATACACGTATTACAGGGATATTCTTTGTTTAGCTTTTTATATTTTACTTTTTGTGCTGTTATATGTTTACCTAATTGCCATACTTACTAGTTCTTTGCTTAATGTATTATTATTATTATTTTTTATTATTTTTTATTATTAACTTTTTAAAATCATTCTTATGTTGTTGAAATTCCATTTGTCGATGCGTTTTGAAACTGCAAGACTTTTTGTGATGTTAGCTATCATATTATGTAAATGTTATCAACTATCAAATATCTAAATTTAGTAAATGGGGTCTAGAATTTCAACCATCCATGCGCTGAGTACCTGCAAGACTTGTTGTTATCTAACTTCTAAATTTATAAATTTGCTTTTTATTTCGTTTTTAAAATATCACTTAAACTCTAAACTTCAGTGTCAAATAAAAATTTTAGAAATAAAAATGTAAATAGGGGCTAGACTTCTTATTGTCAATGCGCTCTGTAGCTGCAAGACGTTCTGTTATCTTGCTCATATAGATCATAATTGTAATATATCATAATTGGAGACGAGGAACTAGAATCCCAACCGTCCATGCGCTCTGTA